>NW_027436643.1:0-600000 GCF_031877795.1 Strix aluco
GTAACACTTGTTCAGAACGAAAGAAAGCACAGAGCCCCAGATTCTATGTTGTCCTGGAGAGCTTGCAGAGCACTGGGGAAAGGCAGGCAGAGAATTCCCTGCTAGCACCTTCTCTGTGCCTGGGAAGCAGAAGTGTTCACATTGCTTCGCAGAATCGCTTTTGTGCAGAAAACACTAACACATGTTCAGAACGAAAGAAAGCACAGAGCCCCAGATTTGCTATTGTCCTGGAGAGCTTGCAGAGCACTGGGGAAAGGCAGGCAGAGAATTCCCTGCTAGCACCTTCTCTGTGCCTGGGAAGCAGAAGTGTTCACATTGCTTCGCAAGAATAGCTTTTGTGCAGAAAACAGTAACACTTGTTCAGAATGAAAGAAAGCACAGAGCCCCAGATTCTATGTTGTCCTGGAGAGCTTGCAGAGCACTGGGGAAAGGCAGGCAGAGAATTCCCTGCTAGCACCTTCTCTGTGCCTGGGAAGCAGAAGTGTTCACATTGCTTCGCAGAATCGCTTTTGTGCAGAAAACACTAACACTTGTTCAGAACGAAAGAAAGCACAGAGCCCCAGATTCTATGTTGTCCTGGAGAGCTTGCAGAGCACTGGGGAAAGGCAGGCAGAGAATTCCCTGCTAGCACCTTCTCTGTGCCTGGGAAGCAGAAGTGTTCACATTGCTTCGCAGAATCGCTTTTGTGCAGAAAACAGTAACACTTGTTCAGAATGAAAGAAAGCAGAGAGCACCAGATTCTATGTTGTCCTGGAGAGCTTGCAGAGCACTGGGGAAAGGCAGGCAGACAATTCCTTGGTAGCACCTTCTCTGTGCCTGGGAAGCAGAAGTGTTCACATTGCTTCGCAAGAATCGCTTTTGTGCAGAAAACAGTAACACTTGTTCAGAACGAAAGAAAGCACAGAGCCCCAGATTCTATGTTGTCCTGGAGAGCTTGCAGAGCACTGGGGAAAGGCAGGCAGAGAATTCCCTGCTAGCACCTTCTCTGTGCCTGGGAAGCAGAAGTGTTCACATTGCTTCGCAGAATCGCTTTTGTGCAGAAAACACTAACACTTGTTCAGAAGGAAAGAAAGCACAGAGCCCCAGATTCTATGTTGTCCTGGAGAGCTTGCAGAGCACTGGGGAAAGGCAGGCAGAGAATTCCCTGCTAGCACCTTCTCTGTGCCTGGGAAGCAGAAGTGTTCACATTGCTTCGCAAGAATAGCTTTTGTGCAGAAAACACTAACAGTTGTTAGAACGAAAGAAAGCACAGAGCCCCAGATTCTATGTTGTCCTGGAGAGCTTGCAGAGCACTGGGGAAAGGCAGGCAGAGAATTCCCTGCTAGCACCTTCTCTGTGCCTGGGAAGCAGAAGTGTTCACATTGCTTCGCAGAATCGCTTTTGTGCAGAAAACACTAACACTTGTTCAGAAGGAAAGAAAGCACAGAGCCCCAGATTCTATGTTGTCCTGGAGAGCTTGCAGAGCACTGGGGAAAGGCAGGCAGAGAATTCCCTGCTAGCACCTTCTCTGTGCCTGGGAAGCAGAAGTGTTCACATTGCTTCGCAGAATCGCTTTTGTGCAGAAAACACTAACACTTGTTCAGAACGAAAGAAAGCACAGAGCCCCAGATTCTATGTTGTCCTGGAGAGCTTGCAGAGCACTGGGGAAAGGCAGGCAGAGAATTCCCTGCTAGCACCTTCTCTGTGCCTGGGAAGCAGAAGTGTTCACATTGCTTCGCAGAATCTCTTTTGTGCAGAAAACAGTAACACTTGTTCAGAACGAAAGAAAGCACAGAGCCCCAGATTTGCTGTTGTCCTGGAGAGCTTGCAGAGCACTGGGGAAAGGCAGGCAGAGAATTCCCTGCTAGCACCTTCTCTGTGCCTGGGAAGCAGAAGTGTTCACATTGCTTCGCAAGAATAGCTTTTGTGCAGAAAACACTAACACTTGTTCAGAAGGAAAGAAAGCACAGAGCCCCAGATTCTATGTTGTCCTGGAGAGCTTGCAGAGCACTGGGGAAAGGCAGGCAGAGAATTCCCTGCTAGCACCTTCTCTGTGCCTGGGAAGCAGAAGTGTTCACATTGCTTCGCAGAATCGCTTTTGTGCAGAAACACTAACACTTGTTCAGAACGAAAGAAAGCACAGAGCCCCAGATTCTATGTTGTCCTGGAGAGCTTGCAGAGCACTGGGGAAAGGCAGGCAGAGAATTCCCTGCTAGCACCTTCTCTGTGCCTGGGAAGCAGAAGTGTTCACATTGCTTCGCAGAATCTCTTTTGTGCAGAAAACAGTAACACTTGTTCAGAACGAAAGAAAGCAGAGAGCCCCAGATTTGCTGTTGTCCTGGAGAGCTTGCAGAGCACTGGGGAAAGGCAGGCAGAGAATTCCCTGCTAGCACCTTCTCTGTGCCTGGGAAGCAGAAGTGTTCACATTGCTTCGCAAGAATAGCTTTTGTGCAGAAAACACTAACACTTGTTAGAACGAAAGAAAGCACAGAGCCCCAGATTCTATGTTGTCCTGGAGAGCTTGCAGAGCACTGGGGAAAGGCAGGCAGAGAATTCCCTACTAGCACCTTCTCTGTGCCTGGGAAGCAGAAGTGTTCACATTGCTTCGCAGAATCGCTTTTGTGCAGAAAACACTAACACTTGTTCAGAACGAAAGAAAGCACAGAGCCCCAGATTCTATGTTGTCCTGGAGAGCTTGCAGAGCACTGGGGAAAGGCAGGCAGAGAATTCCCTGCTAGCACCTTCTCTGTGCCTGGGAAGCAGAAGTGTTCCCATTGCTTCGCAGAATCGCTTTTGTGCAGAAAACACTAACACTTGTTCAGAACGAAAGAAAGCACAGAGCCCCAGATTCTATGTTGTCCTGGAGAGCTTGCAGAACACTGGGGAAAGGCAGGCAGAGAATTCCCTGCTAGCACCTTCTCTGTGCCTGGGAAGCAGAAGTGTTCATATTGCTTCTCAGAATCGCTTTTGTGCAGAAAACAGTAACACTTGTTCAGAACGAAAGAAAGCACAGAGCCCCAGATTCTATGTTGTTCTGGAGAGCTTGCAGAGCACTGGGGAAAGGCAGGCAGAGAATTCCCTGCTAGCACCTTCTCTGTGCCTGGGAAGCAGAAGTGTTCACATAGCTTCGCAAGAATCGCTTTTGTGCAGAAAACAGTAACACTTGTTCAGAACGAAAGAAAGCACAGAGCCCCAGATTCTATGTTGTCCTGGAGAGCTTGTAGAGCATTGGGGAAAGGCAGGCAAAGAATTCCCTGATAGCACCTTCTCTGTGCCTGGGAAGCAGAAGTGTTCACATTGCTTCGCAGAATCGCTTTTGTGCAGAAAACACTAACACTTGTTCAGAAGGCAAGAAAGCACAGAGCCCCAGATTTGCTGTTGTCCTGGAGAGCTTGCAGAGCACTGGGGAAAGGCAGGCAGAGAATTCCCTGCTAGCACCTTCTCTGTGCCTGGGAAGCAGAAGTGTTCACATTGCTTCGCAGAATCGCTTTTGTGCAGAAAACAGTAACACTTGTTCAGAATGAAAGAAAGCAGAGAGCACCAGATTCTATGTTGTCCTGGAGAGCTTGCAGAGCACTGGGGAAAGGCAGGCAGACAATTCCTTGCTAGCACCTTCTCTGTGCCTGGGAAGCAGACTGTTCACATTGCTTCGCAAGAATCGCTTTTGTGCAGAAAACACTAACACTTGTTCAGAACGAAAGAAAGCACAGAGCCCCAGATTTGATGTTGTCCTGGAGAGCTTGCAGAGCACTGGGGAAAGGCAGGCAGAGAATTCCCTGCTAGCACCTTCTCTGTGCCTGGGAAGCAGAAGTGTTCATATTGCTTCTCAGAATCGCTTTTGTGCAGAAAACAGTAACACTTGTTCAGAATGAAAGAAAGCACAGAGCCCCAGATTTGCTGTTGTCCTGGAGAGCTTGCAGAGCACTGGGGAAAGGCAGGCAGAGAATTCCCTGCTAGCACCTTCTCTGTGCCTGGGAAGCAGAAGTGTTCACATTGCTTCGCAGAATCGCTTTTGTGCAGAAAACACTAACACTTGTTCAGAACAAAAGAAAGCACAGAGCCCCAGATTTTATGTTGTCCTGGAGAGCTTGCAGAGCACTGGGGAAAGGCAGGCAGAGAATTCCCTGCTAGCACCTTCTCTGTGCCTGGGAAGCAGAAGTGTTCACATTGCTTCGCAGAATCGCTTTTGTGCAGAAAACAGTAACACTTGTTCAGAATGGAAGAAAGCAGAGAGCACCAGATTCTATGTTGTCCTGGAGAGCTTGCAGAGCACTGGGGAAAGGCAGGCAGACAATTCCTTGCTAGCACCTTCTCTGTGCCTGGGAAGCAGAAGTGTTCACATTGCTTCGCAAGAATCGCTTTTGTGAAGAAAAGAGTAACACTTGTTCAGAACGAAAGAAAGCACAGAGCCCCAGATTCTATGTTGTCCTGGAGAGCTTGCAGAGCACTGGGGAAAGGCAGGCAGAGAATTCCCTGCTAGCACCTTCTCTGTGCCTGGGAAGCAGAAGTGTTCACATTGCTTCGCAGAATCGCTTTTGTGCAGAAAACACTAACACATGTTCAGAACGAAAGAAAGCACAGAGCCCCAGATTTGCTATTGTCCTGGAGAGCTTGCAGAGCACTGGGGAAAGGCAGGCAGAGAATTCCCTGCTAGCACCTTCTCTGTGCCTGGGAAGCAGAAGTGTTCACATTGCTTCGCAAGAATAGCTTTTGTGCAGAAAACAGTAACACTTGTTCAGAATGAAAGAAAGCACAGAGCCCCAGATTCTATGTTGTCCTGGAGAGCTTGCAGAGCACTGGGGAAAGGCAGGCAGAGAATTCCCTGCTAGCACCTTCTCTGTGCCTGGGAAGCAGAAGTGTTCACATTGCTTCGCAGAATCGCTTTTGTGCAGAAAACACTAACACTTGTTCAGAACGAAAGAAAGCACAGAGCCCCAGATTCTATGTTGTCCTGGAGAGCTTGCAGAGCACTGGGGAAAGGCAGGCAGAGAATTCCCTGCTAGCACCTTCTCTGTGCCTGGGAAGCAGAAGTGTTCACATTGCTTCGCAGAATCGCTTTTGTGCAGAAAACAGTAACACTTGTTCAGAACGAAAGAAAGCACAGAGCCCCAGATTCTATGTTGTCCTGGAGAGCTTGCAGAGCACTGGGGAAAGGCAGGCAGAGAATTCCCTGCTAGCACCTTCTCTGTGCCTGGGAAGCAGAAGTGTTCACATTGCTTCACAAGAATCGCTTTTGTGCAGAAAACAGTAACACTTGTTCAGAACGAAAGAAAGCACAGAGCCCCAGATTTGATGTTGTCCTGGAGAGCTTGCAGAGCACTGGGGAAAGGCAGGCAGAGAATTCCCTGCTAGCACCTTCTCTGTGCCTGGGAAGCAGAAGTGTTCACATTGCTTCGCAGAATCGCTTTTGTGCAGAAAACACTAACACTTGTTCAGAACGAAAGAAAGCACAGAGCCCCAGATTCTATGTTGTCCTGGAGAGCTTGCAGAGCACTGGGGAAAGGCAGGCAGACAATTCCCTGCTAGCACCTTCTCTGTGCCTGGGAAGCAGAAGTGTTCACATTGCTTCGCAGAATCGCTTTTGTGCAGAAAACACTAACACTTGTTCAGAATGAAAGAAAGCAGAGAGCACCAGATTCTATGTTGTCCTGGAGAGCTTGCAGAGCACTGGGGAAAGGCAGGCAGACAATTCCTTGGTAGCACCTTCTCTGTGCCTGGGAAGCAGAAGTGTTCACATTGCTTCGCAAGAATCGCTTTTGTGAAGAAAAGAGTAACACTTGTTCAGAACGAAAGAAAGCACAGAGCCCCAGATTCTATGTTGTCCTGGAGAGCTTGCACAGCACTGGGGAAAGGCAGGCAGAGAATTCCCTGCTAGCACCTTCTCTGTGCCTGGGAAACAGAAGTGTTCACATTGCTTCGCAGAATCGCTTTTGTGCAGAAAACACTAACACATGTTCAGAACGAAAGAAAGCACAGAGCCCCAGATTTGCTATTGTCCTGGAGAGCTTGCAGAGCACTGGGGAAAGGCAGGCAGAGAATTCCCTGCTAGCACCTTCTCTGTGCCTGGGAAGCAGAAGTGTTCACATTGCTTCGCAAGAATAGCTTTTGTGCAGAAAACACTAACACTTGTTAGAACGAAAGAAAGCACAGAGCCCCAGATTCTATGTTGTCCTGGAGAGCTTGCAGAGCACTGGGGAAAGGCAGGCAGAGAATTCCCTGCTAGCACCTTCTCTGTGCCTGGGAAGCAGAAGTGTTCACATTGCTTCGCAGAATCGCTTTTGTGCAGAAAACAGTAACACTTGTTCAGAACGAAAGAAAGCAGAGAGCACCAGATTCTATGTTGTCCTGGAGAGCTTGCAGAGCACTGGGGAAAGGCAGGCAGACAATTCCTTGCTAGCACCTTCTCTGTGCCTGGGAAGCAGAAGTGTTCACATTGCTTCGCAAGAATAGCTTTTGTGCAGAAAACACTAACAGTTGTTAGAACGAAAGAAAGCACAGAGCCCCAGATTCTATGTTGTCCTGGAGAGCTTGCAGAGCACTGGGGAAAGGCAGGCAGAGAATTCCCTGCTAGCACCTTCTCTGTGCCTGGGAAGCAGAAGTGTTCACATTGCTTCGCAAGAATAGCTTTTGTGCAGAAAACACTAACAGTTGTTAGAACGAAAGAAAGCACAGAGCCCCAGATTCTATGTTGTCCTGGAGAGCTTGCAGAGCACTGGGGAAAGGCAGGCAGAGAATTCCCTGCTAGCACCTTCTCTGTGCCTGGGAAGCAGAAGTGTTCACATTGCTTCGCAGAATCGCTTTTGTGCAGAAAACACTAACACATGTTCAGAACGAAAGAAAGCACAGAGCCCCAGATTTGCTATTGTCCTGGAGAGCTTGCAGAGCACTGGGGAAAGGCAGGCAGAGAATTCCCTGCTAGCACCTTCTCTGTGCCTGGGAAGCAGAAGTGTTCACATTGCTTCGCAAGAATAGCTTTTGTGCAGAAAACACTAACAGTTGTTAGAACGAAAGAAAGCACAGAGCCCCAGATTCTATGTTGTCCTGGAGAGCTTGCAGAGCACTGGGGAAAGGCAGGCAGAGAATTCCCTGCTAGCACCTTCTCTGTGCCTGGGAAGCAGAAGTGTTCACATTGCTTCGCAGAATCGCTTTTGTGCAGAAAACAGTAACACTTGTTCAGAATGAAAGAAAGCAGAGAGCACCAGATTCTATGTTGTCCTGGAGAGCTTGCAGAGCACTGGGGAAAGGCAGGCAGACAATTCCTTGCTAGCACCTTCTCTGTGCCTGGGAAGCAGAAGTGTTCACATTGCTTCGCAAGAATCGCTTTTGTGAAGAAAAGAGTAACACTTGTTCAGAACGAAAGAAAGCACAGAGCCCCAGATTCTATGTTGTCCTGGAGAGCTTGCAGAGCACTGGGGAAAGGCAGGCAGAGAATTCCCTGCTAGCACCTTCTCTGTGCCTGGGAAGCAGAAGTGTTTACATTGCTTCGCAGAATCGCTTTTGTGCAGAAAACAGTAACACTTGTTCAGAACGAAAGAAAGCAGAGAGCCCCAGATTCTATGTTGTCCTGGAGAGCTTGCAGAGCACTGGGGAAAGGCAGGCAGAGAATTCCCTGCTAGCACCTTCTCTGTGCCTGGGAAGCAGACTGTTCACATTGCTTCGCAAGAATCGCTTTTGTGCAGAAAACACTAACACTTGTTCAGAACGAAAGAAAGCACAGAGCCCCAGATTTGATGTTGTCCTGGAGAGCTTGCAGAGCACTGGGGAAAGGCAGGCAGAGAATTCCCTGCTAGCACCTTCTCTGTGCCTGGGAAGCAGAAGTGTTCACATTGCTTCGCAGAATCGCTTTTGTGCAGAAAACAGTAACACTTGTTCAGAATGAAAGAAAGCAGAGAGCACCAGATTCTATGTTGTCCTGGAGAGCTTGCAGAGCACTGGGGAAAGGCAGGCAGACAATTCCTTGCTAGCACCTTCTCTGTGCCTGGGAAGCAGAAGTGTTCACATTGCTTCGCAAGAATCGCTTTTGTGAAGAAAAGAGTAACACTTGTTCAGAACGAAAGAAAGCACAGAGCCCCAGATTCTATGTTGTCCTGGAGAGCTTGCAGAGCACTGGGGAAAGGCAGGCAGAGAATTCCCTGCTAGCACCTTCTCTGTGCCTGGGAAGCAGAAGTGTTCACATTGCTTCGCAGAATCGCTTTTGTGCAGAAAACACTAACACATGTTCAGAACGAAAGAAAGCACAGAGCCCCAGATTTGCTATTGTCCTGGAGAGCTTGCAGAGCACTGGGGAAAGGCAGGCAGAGAATTCCCTGCTAGCACCTTCTCTGTGCCTGGGAAGCAGAAGTGTTCACATTGCTTCGCAAGAATAGCTTTTGTGCAGAAAACAGTAACACTTGTTCAGAATGAAAGAAAGCACAGAGCCCCAGATTCTATGTTGTCCTGGAGAGCTTGCAGAGCACTGGGGAAAGGCAGGCAGAGAATTCCCTGCTAGCACCTTCTCTGTGCCTGGGAAGCAGAAGTGTTCACATTGCTTCGCAGAATCGCTTTTGTGCAGAAAACACTAACACTTGTTCAGAACGAAAGAAAGCACAGAGCCCCAGATTCTATGTTGTCCTGGAGAGCTTGCAGAGCACTGGGGAAAGGCAGGCAGAGAATTCCCTGCTAGCACCTTCTCTGTGCCTGGGAAGCAGAAGTGTTCACATTGCTTCGCAGAATCGCTTTTGTGCAGAAAACAGTAACACTTGTTCAGAATGAAAGAAAGCAGAGAGCACCAGATTCTATGTTGTCCTGGAGAGCTTGCAGAGCACTGGGGAAAGGCAGGCAGACAATTCCTTGGTAGCACCTTCTCTGTGCCTGGGAAGCAGAAGTGTTCACATTGCTTCGCAAGAATCGCTTTTGTGAAGAAAAGAGTAACACTTGTTCAGAACGAAAGAAAGCACAGAGCCCCAGATTCTATGTTGTCCTGGAGAGCTTGCAGAGCACTGGGGAAAGGCAGGCAGAGAATTCCCTGCTAGCACCTTCTCTGTGCCTGGGAAACAGAAGTGTTCACATTGCTTCGCAGAATCGCTTTTGTGCAGAAAACACTAACACATGTTCAGAACGAAAGAAAGCACAGAGCCCCAGATTTGCTATTGTCCTGGAGAGCTTGCAGAGCACTGGGGAAAGGCAGGCAGAGAATTCCCTGCTAGCACCTTCTCTGTGCCTGGGAAGCAGAAGTGTTCACATTGCTTCGCAAGAATAGCTTTTGTGCAGAAAACACTAACAGTTGTTAGAACGAAAGAAAGCACAGAGCCCCAGATTCTATGTTGTCCTGGAGAGCTTGCAGAGCTCTGGGGAAAGGCAGGCAGAGAATTCCCTGCTAGCACCTTCTCTGTGCCTGGGAAGCAGAAGTGTTCACATTGCTTCGCAGAATCGCTTTTGTGCAGAAAACAGTAACACTTGTTCAGAATGAAAGAAAGCAGAGAGCACCAGATTCTATGTTGTCCTGGAGAGCTTGCAGAGCACTGGGGAAAGGCAGGCAGACAATTCCTTGCTAGCACCTTCTCTGTGCCTGGGAAGCAGAAGTGTTCACATTGCTTCGCAAGAATCGCTTTTGTGAAGAAAAGAGTAACACTTGTTCAGAACGAAAGAAAGCACAGAGCCCCAGATTCTATGTTGTCCTGGAGAGCTTGCAGAGCACTGGGGAAAGGCAGGCAGAGAATTCCCTGCTAGCACCTTCTCTGTGCCTGGGAAGCAGAAGTGTTTACATTGCTTCGCAGAATCGCTTTTGTGCAGAAAACAGTAACACTTGTTCAGAACGAAAGAAAGCAGAGAGCCCCAGATTCTATGTTGTCCTGGAGAGCTTGCAGAGCACTGGGGAAAGGCAGGCAGAGAATTCCCTGCTAGCACCTTCTCTGTGCCTGGGAAGCAGACTGTTCACATTGCTTCGCAAGAATCGCTTTTGTGCAGAAAACACTAACACTTGTTCAGAACGAAAGAAAGCACAGAGCCCCAGATTTGATGTTGTCCTGGAGAGCTTGCAGAGCACTGGGGAAAGGCAGGCAGAGAATTCCCTGCTAGCACCTTCTCTGTGCCTGGGAAGCAGAAGTGTTCATATTGCTTCTCAGAATCGCTTTTGTGCAGAAAACAGTAACACTTGTTCAGAATGAAAGAAAGCACAGAGCCCCAGATTTGCTGTTGTCCTGGAGAGCTTGCAGAGCACTGGGGAAAGGCAGGCAGAGAATTCCCTGCTAGCACCTTCTCTGTGCCTGGGAAGCAGAAGTGTTCACATTGCTTCGCAAGAATAGCTTTTGTGCAGAAAACAGTAACACTTGTTCAGAATGAAAGAAAGCACAGAGCCCCAGATTCTATGTTGTCCTGGAGAGCTTGCAGAGCACTGGGGAAAGGCAGGCAGAGAATTCCCTGCTAGCACCTTCTCTGTGCCTGGGAAGCAGAAGTGTTCACATTGCTTCGCAGAATCGCTTTTGTGCAGAAAACACTAACACTTGTTCAGAACGAAAGAAAGCACAGAGCCCCAGATTCTATGTTGTCCTGGAGAGCTTGCAGAGCACTGTGGAAAGGCAGGCAGAGAATTCCCTGCTAGCACCTTCTCTGTGCCTGGGAAGCAGAAGTGTTCACATTGCTTCGCAGAATCGCTTTTGTGCAGAAAACAGTAACACTTGTTCAGAATGAAAGAAAGCAGAGAGCACCAGATTTGCTGTTGTCCTGGAGAGCTTGCAGAGCACTGGGGAAAGGCAGGCAGAGAATTCCCTGCTAGCACCTTCTCTGTGCCTGGGAAGCAGAAGTGTTCACATTGCTTCGCAAGAATCGCTTTTGTGAAGAAAAGAGTAACACTTGTTCAGAACGAAAGAAAGCACAGAGCCCCAGATTCTATGTTGTCCTGGAGAGCTTGCAGAGCACTGGGGAAAGGCAGGCAGAGAATTCCCTGCTAGCACCTTCTCTGTGCCTGGGAAGCAGAAGTGTTCACATTGCTTCGCAGAATCGCTTTTGTGCAGAAAACAGTAACACTTGTTCAGAATGAAAGAAAGCAGAGAGCACCAGATTCTATGTTGTCCTGGAGAGCTTGCAGAGCACTGGGGAAAGGCAGGCAGACAATTCCTTGCTAGCACCTTCTCTGTGCCTGGGAAGCAGAAGTGTTCACATTGCTTCGCAAGAATCGCTTTTGTGAAGAAAAGAGTAACACTTGTTCAGAACGAAAGAAAGCACAGAGCCCCAGATTCTATGTTGTCCTGGAGAGCTTGCAGAGCACTGGGGAAAGGCAGGCAGAGAATTCCCTGCTAGCACCTTCTCTGTGCCTGGGAAGCAGAAGTGTTCACATTGCTTCGCAGAATCGCTTTTGTGCAGAAAACACTAACACATGTTCAGAACGAAAGAAAGCACAGAGCCCCAGATTTGCTATTGTCCTGGAGAGCTTGCAGAGCACTGGGGAAAGGCAGGCAGAGAATTCCCTGCTAGCACCTTCTCTGTGCCTGGGAAGCAGAAGTGTTCACATTGCTTCGCAAGAATAGCTTTTGTGCAGAAAACACTAACAGTTGTTAGAACGAAAGAAAGCACAGAGCCCCAGATTCTATGTTGTCCTGGAGAGCTTGCAGAGCACTGGGGAAAGGCAGGCAGAGAATTCCCTGCTAGCACCTTCTCTGTGCCTGGGAAGCAGAAGTGTTCACATTGCTTCGCAGAATCGCTTTTGTGCAGAAAACAGTAACACTTGTTCAGAATGAAAGAAAGCAGAGAGCACCAGATTCTATGTTGTCCTGGAGAGCTTGCAGAGCACTGGGGAAAGGCAGGCAGACAATTCCTTGCTAGCACCTTCTCTGTGCCTGGGAAGCAGAAGTGTTCACATTGCTTCGCAAGAATCGCTTTTGTGAAGAAAAGAGTAACACTTGTTCAGAACGAAAGAAAGCACAGAGCCCCAGATTCTATGTTGTCCTGGAGAGCTTGCAGAGCACTGGGGAAAGGCAGGCAGAGAATTCCCTGCTAGCACCTTCTCTGTGCCTGGGAAGCAGAAGTGTTCACATTGCTTCGCAGAATCGCTTTTGTGCAGAAAACACTAACACATGTTCAGAACGAAAGAAAGCACAGAGCCCCAGATTTGCTATTGTCCTGGAGAGCTTGCAGAGCACTGGGGAAAGGCAGGCAGAGAATTCCCTGCTAGCACCTTCTCTGTGCCTGGGAAGCAGAAGTGTTCACATTGCTTCGCAAGAATAGCTTTTGTGCAGAAAACAGTAACACTTGTTCAGAATGAAAGAAAGCACAGAGCCCCAGATTCTATGTTGTCCTGGAGAGCTTGCAGAGCACTGGGGAAAGGCAGGCAGAGAATTCCCTGCTAGCACCTTCTCTGTGCCTGGGAAGCAGAAGTGTTCACATTGCTTCGCAGAATCGCTTTTGTGCAGAAAACACTAACACTTGTTCAGAAGGAAAGAAAGCAGAGAGCACCAGATTCTATGTTGTCCTGGAGAGCTTGCAGAGCACTGGGGAAAGGCAGGCAGACAATTCCTTGCTAGCACCTTCTCTGTGCCTGGGAAGCAGAAGTGTTCACATTGCTTCGCAAGAATCGCTTTTGTGAAGAAAAGAGTAACACTTGTTCAGAACGAAAGAAAGCACAGAGCCCCAGATTCTATGTTGTCCTGGAGAGCTTGCAGAGCACTGGGGAAAGGCAGGCAGAGAATTCCCTGCTAGCACCTTCTCTGTGCCTGGGAAACAGAAGTGTTCACATTGCTTCGCAGAATCGCTTTTGTGCAGAAAACACTAACACATGTTCAGAACGAAAGAAAGCACAGAGCCCCAGATTTGCTATTGTCCTGGAGAGCTTGCAGAGCACTGGGGAAAGGCAGGCAGAGAATTCCCTGCTAGCACCTTCTCTGTGCCTGGGAAGCAGAAGTGTTCACATTGCTTCGCAGAATCGCTTTTGTGCAGAAAACAGTAACACTTGTTCAGAACGAAAGAAAGCAGAGAGCACCAGATTCTATGTTGTCCTGGAGAGCTTGCAGAGCACTGGGGAAAGGCAGGCAGACAATTCCTTGCTAGCACCTTCTCTGTGCCTGGGAAGCAGAAGTGTTCACATTGCTTCGCAAGAATAGCTTTTGTGCAGAAAACACTAACAGTTGTTAGAACGAAAGAAAGCACAGAGCCCCAGATTCTATGTTGTCCTGGAGAGCTTGCAGAGCACTGGGGAAAGGCAGGCAGAGAATTCCCTGCTAGCACCTTCTCTGTGCCTGGGAAGCAGAAGTGTTCACATTGCTTCGCAGAATCGCTTTTGTGCAGAAAACACTAACACATGTTCAGAACGAAAGAAAGCAGAGAGCACCAGATTCTATGTTGTCCTGGAGAGCTTGCAGAGCACTGGGGAAAGGCAGGCAGACAATTCCTTGTGAGCACCTTCTCTGTGCCTGGGAAGCAGAAGTGTTCACATTGCTTCGCAAGAATAGCTTTTGTGCAGAAAACACTAACAGTTGTTAGAACGAAAGAAAGCACAGAGCCCCAGATTCTATGTTGTCCTGGAGAGCTTGCAGAGCACTGGGGAAAGGCAGGCAGAGAATTCCCTGCTAGCACCTTCTCTGTGCCTGGGAAGCAGAAGTGTTCACATTGCTTCGCAGAATCGCTTTTGTGCAGAAAACAGTAACACATGTTCAGAATGAAAGAAAGCACAGAGCCCCAGATTTGCTATTGTCCTGGAGAGCTTGCAGAGCACTGGGGAAAGGCAGGCAGAGAATTCCCTGCTAGCACCTTCTCTGTGCCTGGGAAGCAGAAGTGTTCACATTGCTTCGCAAGAATAGCTTTTGTGCAGAAAACACTAACAGTTGTTAGAACGAAAGAAAGCACAGAGCCCCAGATTCTATGTTGTCCTGGAGAGCTTGCAGAGCACTGGGGAAAGGCAGGCAGAGAATTCCCTGCTAGCACCTTCTCTGTGCCTGGGAAGCAGAAGTGTTCACATTGCTTCGCAGAATCGCTTTTGTGCAGAAAACAGTAACACTTGTTCAGAAGGAAAGAAAGCACAGAGCCCCAGATTCTATGTTGTCCTGGAGAGCTTGCAGAGCACTGGGGAAAGGCAGGCAGAGAATTCCCTGCTAGCACCTTCTCTGTGCCTGGGAAGCAGAAGTGTTCACATTGCTTCACAAGAATCGCTTTTGTGCAGAAAACAGTAACACTTGTTCAGAACGAAAGAAAGCACAGAGCCCCAGATTTGATGTTGTCCTGGAGAGCTTGCAGAGCACTGGGGAAAGGCAGGCAGACAATTCCTTGCTAGCACCTTCTCTGTGCCTGGGAAGCAGAAGTGTTCACATTGCTTCGCAAGAATCGCTTTTGTGAAGAAAAGAGTAACACTTGTTCAGAACGAAAGAAAGCACAGAGCCCCAGATTCTATGTTGTCCTGGAGAGCTTGCAGAGCACTGGGGAAAGGCAGGCAGAGAATTCCCTGCTAGCACCTTCTCTGTGCCTGGGAAGCAGAAGTGTTTACATTGCTTCGCAGAATCGCTTTTGTGCAGAAAACAGTAACACTTGTTCAGAACGAAAGAAAGCAGAGAGCCCCAGATTCTATGTTGTCCTGGAGAGCTTGCAGAGCACTGGGGAAAGGCAGGCAGAGAATTCCCTGCTAGCACCTTCTCTGTGCCTGGGAAGCAGACTGTTCACATTGCTTCGCAAGAATCGCTTTTGTGCAGAAAACACTAACACTTGTTCAGAACGAAAGAAAGCACAGAGCCCCAGATTTGATGTTGTCCTGGAGAGCTTGCAGAGCACTGGGGAAAGGCAGGCAGAGAATTCCCTGCTAGCACCTTCTCTGTGCCTGGGAAGCAGAAGTGTTCACATTGCTTCGCAGAATCGCTTTTGTGCAGAAAACAGTAACACATGTTCAGAATGAAAGAAAGCACAGAGCCCCAGATTTGCTATTGTCCTGGAGAGCTTGCAGAGCACTGGGGAAAGGCAGGCAGAGAATTCCCTGCTAGCACCTTCTCTGTGCCTGGGAAGCAGAAGTGTTCACATTGCTTCGCAAGAATAGCTTTTGTGCAGAAAACACTAACAGTTGTTAGAACGAAAGAAAGCACAGAGCCCCAGATTCTATGTTGTCCTGGAGAGCTTGCAGAGCACTGGGGAAAGGCAGGCAGAGAATTCCCTGCTAGCACCTTCTCTGTGCCTGGGAAGCAGAAGTGTTCACATTGCTTCGCAGAATCGCTTTTGTGCAGAAAACACTAACACTTGTTCAGAAGGAAAGAAAGCACAGAGCCCCAGATTCTATGTTGTCCTGGAGAGCTTGCAGAGCACTGGGGAAAGGCAGGCAGAGAATTCCCTGCTAGCACCTTCTCTGTGCCTGGGAAGCAGAAGTGTTCACATTGCTTCACAAGAATCGCTTTTGTGCAGAAAACAGTAACACTTGTTCAGAACGAAAGAAAGCACAGAGCCCCAGATTCTATGTTGTCCTGGAGAGCTTGCAGAGCACTGGGGAAAGGCAGGCAGACAATTCCTTGCTAGCACCTTCTCTGTGCCTGGGAAGCAGAAGTGTTCACATTGCTTCGCAAGAATCGCTTTTGTGAAGAAAAGAGTAACACTTGTTCAGAACGAAAGAAAGCACAGAGCCCCAGATTCTATGTTGTCCTGGAGAGCTTGCAGAGCACTGGGGAAAGGCAGGCAGAGAATTCCCTGCTAGCACCTTCTCTGTGCCTGGGAAGCAGAAGTGTTTACATTGCTTCGCAGAATCGCTTTTGTGCAGAAAACAGTAACACTTGTTCAGAACGAAAGAAAGCAGAGAGCCCCAGATTCTATGTTGTCCTGGAGAGCTTGCAGAGCACTGGGGAAAGGCAGGCAGAGAATTCCCTGCTAGCACCTTCTCTGTGCCTGGGAAGCAGACTGTTCACATTGCTTCGCAAGAATCGCTTTTGTGCAGAAAACACTAACACTTGTTCAGAACGAAAGAAAGCACAGAGCCCCAGATTTGATGTTGTCCTGGAGAGCTTGCAGAGCACTGGGGAAAGGCAGGCAGAGAATTCCCTGCTAGCACCTTCTCTGTGCCTGGGAAGCAGAAGTGTTCATATTGCTTCTCAGAATCGCTTTTGTGCAGAAAACAGTAACACTTGTTCAGAATGAAAGAAAGCACAGAGCCCCAGATTTGCTGTTGTCCTGGAGAGCTTGCAGAGCACTGGGGAAAGGCAGGCAGACAATTCCCTGCTAGCACCTTCTCTGTGCCTGGGAAACAGAAGTGTTCACATTGCTTCGCAGAATCGCTTTTGTGCAGAAAACAGTAACACTTGTTCAGAATGAAAGAAAGCAGAGAGCACCAGATTCTATGTTGTCCTGGAGAGCTTGCAGAGCACTGGGGAAAGGCAGGCAGACAATTCCTTGCTAGCACCTTCTCTGTGCCTGGGAAGCAGAAGTGTTCACATTGCTTCGCAAGAATCGCTTTTGTGAAGAAAAGAGTAACACTTGTTCAGAACGAAAGAAAGCACAGAGCCCCAGATTCTATGTTGTCCTGGAGAGCTTGCAGAGCACTGGGGAAAGGCAGGCAGAGAATTCCCTGCTAGCACCTTCTCTGTGCCTGGGAAGCAGACTGTTCACATTGCTTCGCAAGAATCGCTTTTGTGCAGAAAACACTAACACTTGTTCAGAACGAAAGAAAGCACAGAGCCCCAGATTTGATGTTGTCCTGGAGAGCTTGCAGAGCACTGGGGAAAGGCAGGCAGAGAATTCCCTGCTAGCACCTTCTCTGTGCCTGGGAAGCAGAAGTGTTCATATTGCTTCTCAGAATCGCTTTTGTGCAGAAAACAGTAACACTTGTTCAGAATGAAAGAAAGCACAGAGCCCCAGATTTGCTGTTGTCCTGGAGAGCTTGCAGAGCACTGGGGAAAGGCAGGCAGAGAATTCCCTGCTAGCACCTTCTCTGTGCCTGGGAAGCAGAAGTGTTCACATTGCTTCGCAGAATCGCTTTTGTGCAGAAAACACTAACACTTGTTCAGAACGAAAGAAAGCACAGAGCCCCAGATTTGCTGTTGTCCTGGAGAGCTTGCAGAGCACTGGGGAAAGGCAGGCAGAGAATTCCCTGCTAGCACCTTCTCTGTGCCTGGGAAGCAGAAGTGTTCACATTGCTTCGCAGAATCGCTTTTGTGCAGAAAACAGTAACACTTGTTCAGAATGAAAGAAAGCAGAGAGCACCAGATTCTATGTTGTCCTGGAGAGCTTGCAGAGCACTGGGGAAAGGCAGGCAGACAATTCCTTGCTAGCACCTTCTCTGTGCCTGGGAAGCAGAAGTGTTCACATTGCTTCGCAAGAATCGCTTTTGTGAAGAAAAGAGTAACACTTGTTCAGAACGAAAGAAAGCACAGAGCCCCAGATTCTATGTTGTCCTGGAGAGCTTGCAGAGCACTGGGGAAAGGCAGGCAGAGAATTCCCTGCTAGCACCTTCTCTGTGCCTGGGAAGCAGAAGTGTTCACATTGCTTCGCAGAATCGCTTTTGTGCAGAAAACACTAACACATGTTCAGAACGAAAGAAAGCACAGAGCCCCAGATTTGCTATTGTCCTGGAGAGCTTGCAGAGCACTGGGGAAAGGCAGGCAGAGAATTCCCTGCTAGCACCTTCTCTGTGCCTGGGAAGCAGAAGTGTTCACATTGCTTCGCAAGAATAGCTTTTGTGCAGAAAACAGTAACACTTGTTCAGAATGAAAGAAAGCACAGAGCCCCAGATTCTATGTTGTCCTGGAGAGCTTGCAGAGCACTGGGGAAAGGCAGGCAGAGAATTCCCTGCTAGCACCTTCTCTGTGCCTGGGAAGCAGAAGTGTTCACATTGCTTCGCAGAATCGCTTTTGTGCAGAAAACACTAACACTTGTTCAGAACGAAAGAAAGCACAGAGCCCCAGATTTGCTGTTGTCCTGGAGAGCTTGCAGAGCACTGGGGAAAGGCAGGCAGAGAATTCCCTGCTAGCACCTTCTCTGTGCCTGGGAAGCAGAAGTGTTCACATTGCTTCGCAGAATCGCTTTTGTGCAGAAAACAGTAACACTTGTTCAGAATGAAAGAAAGCAGAGAGCATCAGATTCTATGTTGTCCTGGAGAGCTTGCAGAGCACTGGGGAAAGGCAGGCAGACAATTCCTTGGTAGCACCTTCTTTGTGCCTGGGAAGCAGAAGTGTTCACATTGCTTCGCAAGAATCGCTTTTGTGAAGAAAAGAGTAACACTTGTTCAGAACGAAAGAAAGCACAGAGCCCCAGATTCTATGTTGTCCTGGAGAGCTTGCAGAGCACTGGGGAAAGGCAGGCAGAGAATTCCCTGCTAGCACCTTCTCTGTGCCTGGGAAACAGAAGTGTTCACATTGCTTCGCAGAATCGCTTTTGTGCAGAAAACACTAACACATGTTCAGAACGAAAGAAAGCACAGAGCCCCAGATTTGCTATTGTCCTGGAGAGCTTGCAGAGCACTGGGGAAAGGCAGGCAGAGAATTCCCTGCTAGCACCTTCTCTGTGCCTGGGAAGCAGAAGTGTTCACATTGCTTCGCAAGAATAGCTTTTGTGCAGAAAACACTAACAGTTGTTAGAACGAAAGAAAGCACAGAGCCCCAGATTCTATGTTGTCCTGGAGAGCTTGCAGAGCACTGGGGAAAGGCAGGCAGAGAATTCCCTGCTAGCACCTTCTCTGTGCCTGGGAAGCAGAAGTGTTCACATTGCTTCGCAGAATCGCTTTTGTGCAGAAAACAGTAACACTTGTTCAGAATGAAAGAAAGCAGAGAGCACCAGATTCTATGTTGTCCTGGAGAGCTTGCAGAGCACTGGGGAAAGGCAGGCAGACAATTCCTTGCTAGCACCTTCTCTGTGCCTGGGAAGCAGAAGTGTTCACATTGCTTCGCAGAATCGCTTTTGTGAAGAAAAGAGTAACACTTGTTCAGAACGAAAGAAAGCACAGAGCCCCAGATTCTATGTTGTCCTGGAGAGCTTGCAGAGCACTGGGGAAAGGCAGGCAGAGAATTCCCTGCTAGCACCTTCTCTGTGCCTGGGAAGCAGAAGTGTTCACATTGCTTCGCAGAATCGCTTTTGTGCAGAAAACACTAACACATGTTCAGAACGAAAGAAAGCACAGAGCCCCAGATTTGCTATTGTTCTGGAGAGCTTGCAGAGCACTGGGGAAAGGCAGGCAGAGAATTCCCTGCTAGCACCTTCTCTGTGCCTGGGAAGCAGAAGTGTTCACATTGCTTCGCAAGAATAGCTTTTGTGCAGAAAACAGTAACACTTGTTCAGAATGAAAGAAAGCACAGAGCCCCAGATTCTATGTTGTCCTGGAGAGCTTGCAGAGCACTGGGGAAAGGCAGGCAGAGAATTCCCTGCTAGCACCTTCTCTGTGCCTGGGAAGCAGAAGTGTTCACATTGCTTCGCAGAATCGCTTTTGTGCAGAAAACACTAACACTTGTTCAGAAGGAAAGAAAGCACAGAGCCCCAGATTCTATGTTGTCCTGGAGAGCTTGCAGAGCACTGGGGAAAGGCAGGCAGAGAATTCCCTGCTAGCACCTTCTCTGTGCCTGGGAAGCAGAAGTGTTCACATTGCTTCGCAGAATCGCTTTTGTGCAGAAAACAGTAACACTTGTTCAGAATGAAAGAAAGCAGAGAGCCCCAGATTCTATGTTGTCCTGGAGAGCTTGCAGAGCACTGGGGAAAGGCAGGCAGAGAATTCCTTGGTAGCACCTTCTCTGTGCCTGGGAAGCAGAAGTGTTCACATTGCTTCGCAAGAATCGCTTTTGTGAAGAAAAGAGTAACACTTGTTCAGAACGAAAGAAAGCACAGAGCCCCAGATTCTATGTTGTCCTGGAGAGCTTGCAGAGCACTGGGGAAAGGCAGGCAGAGAATTCCCTGCTAGCACCTTCTCTGTGCCTGGGAAGCAGAAGTGTTCACATTGCTTCGCAGAATCGCTTTTGTGCAGAAAACACTAACACATGTTCAGAACGAAAGAAAGCACAGAGCCCCAGATTTGCTATTGTCCTGGAGAGCTTGCAGAGCACTGGGGAAAGGCAGGCAGAGAATTCCCTGCTAGCACCTTCTCTGTGCCTGGGAAGCAGAAGTGTTCACATTGCTTCGCAGAATCGCTTTTGTGCAGAAAACAGTAACACATGTTCAGAATGAAAGAAAGCACAGAGCCCCAGATTTGCTATTGTCCTGGAGAGCTTGCAGAGCACTGGGGAAAGGCAGGCAGAGAATTCCCTGCTAGCACCTTCTCTGTGCCTGGGAAGCAGAAGTGTTCACATTGCTTCGCAAGAATAGCTTTTGTGCAGAAAACACTAACAGTTGTTAGAACGAAAGAAAGCACAGAGCCCCAGATTCTATGTTGTCCTGGAGAGCTTGCAGAGCACTGGGGAAAGGCAGGCAGAGAATTCCCTGCTAGCACCTTCTCTGTGCCTGGGAAGCAGAAGTGTTCACATTGCTTCGCAGAATCGCTTTTGTGCAGAAAACAGTAACACTTGTTCAGAACGAAAGAAAGCACAGAGCCCCAGATTCTATGTTGTCCTGGAGAGCTTGCAGAGCACTGGGGAAAGGCAGGCAGAGAATTCCCTGCTAGCACCTTCTCTGTGCCTGGGAAGCAGAAGTGTTCACATTGCTTCACAAGAACCGCTTTTGTGCAGAAAACAGTAACACTTGTTCAGAATGAAAGAAAGCACAGAGCCCCAGATTTGATGTTGTCCTGGAGAGCTTGCAGAGCACTGGGGAAAGGCAGGCAGACAATTCCTTGCTAGCACCTTCTCTGTGCCTGGGAAGCAGAAGTGTTCACATTGCTTCGCAAGAATCGCTTTTGTGAAGAAAAGAGTAACACTTGTTCAGAACGAAAGAAAGCACAGAGCCCCAGATTCTATGTTGTCCTGGAGAGCTTGCAGAGCACTGGGGAAAGGCAGGCAGAGAATTCCCTGCTAGCACCTTCTCTGTGCCTGGGAAGCAGAAGTGTTCACATTGCTTCGCAGAATCGCTTTTGTGCAGAAAACACTAACACATGTTCAGAACGAAAGAAAGCACAGAGCCCCAGATTTGCTATTGTCCTGGAGAGCTTGCAGAGCACTGGGGAAAGGCAGGCAGAGAATTCCCTGCTAGCACCTTCTCTGTGCCTGGGAAGCAGAAGTGTTCACATTGCTTCGCAAGAATAGCTTTTGTGCAGAAAACACTAACAGTTGTTAGAACGAAAGAAAGCACAGAGCCCCAGATTTGCTGTTGTCCTGGAGAGCTTGCAGAGCACTGGGGAAAGGCAGGCAGAGAATTCCCTGCTAGCACCTTCTCTGTGCCTGGGAAGCAGAAGTGTTCACATTGCTTCGCAGAATCGCTTTTGTGCAGAAAACAGTAACACTTGTTCAGAACGAAAGAAAGCACAGAGCCCCAGATTCTATGTTGTCCTGGAGAGCTTGCAGAGCACTGGGGAAAGGCAGGCAGAGAATTCCCTGCTAGCACCTTCTCTGTGCCTGGGAAGCAGAAGTGTTCACATTGCTTCACAAGAATCGCTTTTGTGCAGAAAACAGTAACACTTGTTCAGAACGAAAGAAAGCACAGAGCCCCAGATTCTATGTTGTCCTGGAGAGCTTGCAGAGCACTGGGGAAAGGCAGGCAGAGAATTCCCTGCTAGCACCTTCTCTGTGCCTGGGAAGCAGAAGTGTTCACATTGCTTCGCAGAATCTCTTTTGTGCAGAAAACAGTAACACTTGTTCAGAAGGAAAGAAAGCACAGAGCCCCAGATTTGCTGTTGTCCTGGAGAGCTTGCAGAGCACTGGGGAAAGGCAGGCAGAGAATTCCCTGCTAGCACCTTCTCTGTGCCTGGGAAGCAGAAGTGTTCACATTGCTTCGCAAGAATCGCTTTTGTGCAGAAAACACTAACACTTGTTAGAACGAAAGAAAGCACAGAGCCCCAGATTCTATGTTGTCCTGGAGAGCTTGCAGAGCACTGGGGAAAGGCAGGCAGAGAATTCCCTGCTAGCACCTTCTCTGTGCCTGGGAAGCAGAAGTGTTCACATTGCTTCGCAGAATCGCTTTTGTGCAGAAAACACTAACACTTGTTCAGAACGAAAGAAAGCACAGAGCCCCAGATTCTATGTTGTCCTGGAGAGCTTGCAGAGCACTGGGGAAAGGCAGGCAGAGAATTCCCTGCTAGCACCTTCTCTGTGCCTGGGAAGCAGAAGTGTTCACATAGCTTCGCAAGAATCGCTTTTGTGCAGAAAACACTAACACTTGTTCAGAACGAAAGAAAGCACAGAGCCCCAGATTCTATGTTGTCCTGGAGAGCTTGTAGAGCATTGGGGAAAGGCAGGCAAAGAATTCCCTGATAGCACCTTCTCTGTGCCTGGGAAGCAGAAGTGTTCCCATTGCTTCGCAGAATCGCTTTTGTGCAGAAAACACTAACACTTGTTCAGAACGAAAGAAAGCACAGAGCCCCAGATTTGCTGTTGTCCTGGAGAGCTTGCAGAGCACTGGGGAAAGGCAGGCAGAGAATTCCCTGCTAGCACCTTCTCTGTGCCTGGGAAGCAGAAGTGTTCACATTGCTTCGCAGAATCGCTTTTGTGCAGAAAACACTAACACTTGTTCAGAACGAAAGAAAGCACAGAGCCCCAGATTCTATGTTGTCCTGGAGAGCTTGCAGAGCACTGGGGAAAGGCAGGCAGACAATTCCTTGCTAGCACCTTCTCTGTGCCTGGGAAGCAGAAGTGTTCACATTGCTTCGCAAGAATAGCTTTTGTGCAGAAAACACTAACACTTGTTCAGAACGAAAGAAAGCACAGAGCCCCAGATTCTATGTTGTCCTGGAGAGCTTGCAGAGCACTGGGGAAAGGCAGGCAGAGAATTCCCTGCTAGCACCTTCTCTGTGCCTGGGAAGCAGAAGTGTTCACATTGCTTCGCAGAATCGCTTTTGTGCAGAAAACACTAACACATGTTCAGAACGAAAGAAAGCACAGAGCCCCAGATTTGCTATTGTCCTGGAGAGCTTGCAGAGCACTGGGGAAAGGCAGGCAGAGAATTCCCTGCTAGCACCTTCTCTGTGCCTGGGAAGCAGAAGTGTTCACATTGCTTCGCAAGAATAGCTTTTGTGCAGAAAACACTAACAGTTGTTAGAACGAAAGAAAGCACAGAGCCCCAGATTCTATGTTGTCCTGGAGAGCTTGCAGAGCACTGGGGAAAGGCAGGCAGAGAATTCCCTGCTAGCACCTTCTCTGTGCCTGGGAAGCAGAAGTGTTCACATTGCTTCGCAGAATCGCTTTTGTGCAGAAAACACTAACACTTGTTCAGAAGGAAAGAAAGCACAGAGCCCCAGATTCTATGTTGTCCTGGAGAGCTTGCAGAGCACTGGGGAAAGGCAGGCAGAGAATTCCCTGCTAGCACCTTCTCTGTGCCTGGGAAGCAGAAGTGTTCACATTGCTTCACAAGAATCGCTTTTGTGCAGAAAACAGTAACACTTGTTCAGAACGAAAGAAAGCACAGAGCCCCAGATTTGCTGTTGTCCTGGAGAGCTTGCAGAGCACTGGGGAAAGGCAGGCAGAGAATTCCCTGCTAGCACCTTCTCTGTGCCTGGGAAGCAGAAGTGTTCCCATTGCTTCGCAAAATCGCTTTTGTGCAGAAAACAGTAACACTTGTTCAGAATGAAAGAAAGCACAGAGCCCCAGATTCTATGTTGTCCTGGAGAGCTTGCAGAGCACTGGGGAAAGGCAGGCAGAGAATTCCCTGCTAGCACCTTCTCTGTGCCTGGGAAGCAGAAGTGTTCACATTGCTTCGCAGAATCGCTTTTGTGCAGAAAACACTAACACTTGTTCAGAAGGAAAGAAAGCACAGAGCCCCAGATTCTATGTTGTCCTGGAGAGCTTGCAGAGCACTGGGGAAAGGCAGGCAGAGAATTCCCTGCTAGCACCTTCTCTGTGCCTGGGAAGCAGAAGTGTTCACATTGCTTCGCAGAATCGCTTTTGTGCAGAAAACAGTAACACTTGTTCAGAATGAAAGAAAGCAGAGAGCACCAGATTCTATGTTGTCCTGGAGAGCTTGCAGAGCACTGGGGAAAGGCAGGCAGACAATTCCTTGGTAGCACCTTCTCTGTGCCTGGGAAGCAGAAGTGCTCACATTGCTTCGCAAGAATCGCTTTTGTGAAGAAAAGAGTAACACTTGTTCAGAACGAAAGAAAGCACAGAGCCCCAGATTCTATGTTGTCCTGGAGAGCTTGCAGAGCACTGGGGAAAGGCAGGCAGAGAATTCCCTGCTAGCACCTTCTCTGTGCCTGGGAAACAGAAGTGTTCACATTGCTTCGCAGAATCGCTTTTGTGCAGAAAACAGTAACACTTGTTCAGAACGAAAGAAAGCACAGAGCCCCAGATTTGCTATTGTCCTGGAGAGCTTGCAGAGCACTGGGGAAAGCAGGCAGAGAATTCCCTGCTAGCACCTTCTCTGTGCCTGGGAATCAGAAGTGTTCACATTGCTTCGCAAGAATAGCTTTTGTGCAGAAAACACTAACAGTTGTTAGAACGAAAGAAAGCACAGAGCCCCAGATTCTATGTTGTCCTGGAGAGCTTGCAGAGCACTGGGGAAAGGCAGGCAGACAATTCCCTGCTAGCACCTTCTCTGTGCCTGGGAAGCAGAAGTGTTCACATTGCTTCGCAAGAATAGCTTTTGTGCAGAAAACACTAACAGTTGTTAGAACGAAAGAAAGCACAGAGCCCCAGATTCTATGTTGTCCTGGAGAGCTTGCAGAGCACTGGGGAAAGGCAGGCAGAGAATTCCCTGCTAGCACCTTCTCTGTGCCTGGGAAGCAGAAGTGTTCACATTGCTTCGCAGAATCGCTTTTGTGCAGAAAACACTAACACTTGTTCAGAAGGAAAGAAAGCACAGAGCCCCAGATTCTATGTTGTCCTGGAGAGCTTGCAGAGCACTGGGGAAAGGCAGGCAGAGAATTCCCTGCTAGCACCTTCTCTGTGCCTGGGAAGCAGAAGTGTTCACATTGCTTCACAAGAATCGCTTTTGTGCAGAAAACAGTAACACTTGTTCAGAACGAAAGAAAGCACAGAGCCCCAGATTTGATGTTGTCCTGGAGAGCTTGCAGAGCACTGGGGAAAGGCAGGCAGACAATTCCTTGCTAGCACCTTCTCTGTGCCTGGGAAGCAGAAGTGTTCACATTGCTTCGCAGAATCGCTTTTGTGCAGAAAACACTAACACTTGTTCAGAAGGAAAGAAAGCACAGAGCCCCAGATTCTATGTTGTCCTGGAGAGCTTGCAGAGCACTGGGGAAAGGCAGGCAGAGAATTCCCTGCTAGCACCTTCTCTGTGCCTGGGAAGCAGAAGTGTTCACATAGCTTCGCAAGAATCGCTTTTGTGCAGAAAACACTAACACTTGTTCAGAACGAAAGAAAGCACAGAGCCCCAGATTCTATGTTGTCCTGGAGAGCTTGTAGAGCATTGGGGAAAGGCAGGCAAAGAATTCCCTGATAGCACCTTCTCTGTGCCTGGGAAGCAGAAGTGTTCCCATTGCTTCGCAGAATCGCTTTTGTGCAGAAAACACTAACACTTGTTCAGAAGGAAAGAAAGCACAGCGCCCCAGATTTGCTGTTGTCCTGGAGAGCTTGCAGAGCACTGGGGAAAGGCAGGCAGAGAATTCCCTGCTAGCACCTTCTCTGTGCCTGGGAAGCAGAAGTGTTCACATTGCTTCGCAGAATCGCTTTTGTGCAGAAAACACTAACACTTGTTCAGAACGAAAGAAAGCACAGAGCCCCAGATTCTATGTTGTCCTGGAGAGCTTGCAGAGCACTGGGGAAAGGCAGGCAGACAATTCCTTGCTAGCACCTTCTCTGTGCCTGGGAAGCAGAAGTGTTCACATTGCTTCGCAAGAATAGCTTTTGTGCAGAAAACACTAACACTTGTTCAGAACGAAAGAAAGCACAGAGCCCCAGATTCTATGTTGTCCTGGAGAGCTTGCAGAGCACTGGGGAAAGGCAGGCAGAGAATTCCCTGCTAGCACCTTCTCTGTGCCTGGGAAGCAGAAGTGTTCACATTGCTTCGCAGAATCGCTTTTGTGCAGAAAACACTAACACATGTTCAGAACGAAAGAAAGCACAGAGCCCCAGATTTGCTATTGTCCTGGAGAGCTTGCAGAGCACTGGGGAAAGGCAGGCAGAGAATTCCCTGCTAGCACCTTCTCTGTGCCTGGGAAGCAGAAGTGTTCACATTGCTTCGCAAGAATAGCTTTTGTGCAGAAAACACTAACAGTTGTTAGAACGAAAGAAAGCACAGAGCCCCAGATTCTATGTTGTCCTGGAGAGCTTGCAGAGCACTGGGGAAAGGCAGGCAGAGAATTCCCTGCTAGCACCTTCTCTGTGCCTGGGAAGCAGAAGTGTTCACATTGCTTCGCAGAATCGCTTTTGTGCAGAAAACACTAACACTTGTTCAGAAGGAAAGAAAGCACAGAGCCCCAGATTCTATGTTGTCCTGGAGAGCTTGCAGAGCACTGGGGAAAGGCAGGCAGAGAATTCCCTGCTAGCACCTTCTCTGTGCCTGGGAAGCAGAAGTGTTCACATTGCTTCACAAGAATCGCTTTTGTGCAGAAAACAGTAACACTTGTTCAGAACGAAAGAAAGCACAGAGCCCCAGATTTGCTGTTGTCCTGGAGAGCTTGCAGAGCACTGGGGAAAGGCAGGCAGAGAATTCCCTGCTAGCACCTTCTCTGTGCCTGGGAAGCAGAAGTGTTCCCATTGCTTCGCAAAATCGCTTTTGTGCAGAAAACAGTAACACTTGTTCAGAATGAAAGAAAGCACAGAGCCCCAGATTCTATGTTGTCCTGGAGAGCTTGCAGAGCACTGGGGAAAGGCAGGCAGAGAATTCCCTGCTAGCACCTTCTCTGTGCCTGGGAAGCAGAAGTGTTCACATTGCTTCGCAAGAATAGCTTTTGTGCAGAAAACACTAACACTTGTTCAGAAGGAAAGAAAGCACAGAGCCCCAGATTCTATGTTGTCCTGGAGAGCTTGCAGAGCACTGGGGAAAGGCAGGCAGAGAATTCCCTGCTAGCACCTTCTCTGTGCCTGGGAAGCAGAAGTGTTCACATTGCTTCGCAGAATCGCTTTTGTGCAGAAAACAGTAACACTTGTTCAGAATGAAAGAAAGCAGAGAGCACCAGATTCTATGTTGTCCTGGAGAGCTTGCAGAGCACTGGGGAAAGGCAGGCAGACAATTCCTTGGTAGCACCTTCTCTGTGCCTGGGAAGCAGAAGTGCTCACATTGCTTCGCAAGAATCGCTTTTGTGAAGAAAAGAGTAACACTTGTTCAGAACGAAAGAAAGCACAGAGCCCCAGATTCTATGTTGTCCTGGAGAGCTTGCAGAGCACTGGGGAAAGGCAGGCAGAGAATTCCCTGCTAGCACCTTCTCTGTGCCTGGGAAACAGAAGTGTTCACATTGCTTCGCAGAATCGCTTTTGTGCAGAAAACAGTAACACTTGTTCAGAACGAAAGAAAGCACAGAGCCCCAGATTTGCTATTGTCCTGGAGAGCTTGCAGAGCACTGGGGAAAGGCAGGCAGAGAATTCCCTGCTAGCACCTTCTCTGTGCCTGGGAAGCAGAAGTGTTCACATTGCTTCGCAAGAATAGCTTTTGTGCAGAAAACACTAACAGTTGTTAGAACGAAAGAAAGCACAGAGCCCCAGATTCTATGTTGTCCTGGAGAGCTTGCAGAGCACTGGGGAAAGGCAGGCAGACAATTCCCTGCTAGCACCTTCTCTGTGCCTGGGAAGCAGAAGTGTTCACATTGCTTCGCAAGAATAGCTTTTGTGCAGAAAACACTAACAGTTGTTAGAACGAAAGAAAGCACAGAGCCCCAGATTCTATGTTGTCCTGGAGAGCTTGCAGAGCACTGGGGAAAGGCAGGCAGAGAATTCCCTGCTAGCACCTTCTCTGTGCCTGGGAAGCAGAAGTGTTCACATTGCTTCGCAGAATCGCTTTTGTGCAGAAAACACTAACACTTGTTCAGAAGGAAAGAAAGCACAGAGCCCCAGATTCTATGTTGTCCTGGAGAGCTTGCAGAGCACTGGGGAAAGGCAGGCAGAGAATTCCCTGCTAGCACCTTCTCTGTGCCTGGGAAGCAGAAGTGTTCACATTGCTTCACAAGAATCGCTTTTGTGCAGAAAACAGTAACACTTGTTCAGAACGAAAGAAAGCACAGAGCCCCAGATTTGATGTTGTCCTGGAGAGCTTGCAGAGCACTGGGGAAAGGCAGGCAGACAATTCCTTGCTAGCACCTTCTCTGTGCCTGGGAAGCAGAAGTGTTCACATTGCTTCGCAAGAATCGCTTTTGTGAAGAAAAGAGTAACACTTGTTCAGAACGAAAGAAAGCACAGAGCCCCAGATTCTATGTTGTCCTGGAGAGCTTGCAGAGCACTGGGGAAAGGCAGGCAGAGAATTCCCTGCTAGCACCTTCTCTGTGCCTGGGAAGCAGAAGTGTTCACATTGCTTCGCAGAATCGCTTTTGTGCAGAAAACAGTAACACTTGTTCAGAATGAAAGAAAGCACAGAGCCCCAGATTCTATGTTGTCCTGGAGAGCTTGCAGAGCACTGGGGAAAGGCAGGCAGAGAATTCCCTGCTAGCACCTTCTCTGTGCCTGGGAAACAGAAGTGTTCACATTGCTTCGCAGAATCGCTTTTGTGCAGAAAACAGTAACACTTGTTCAGAACGAAAGAAAGCACAGAGCCCCAGATTTGCTATTGTCCTGGAGAGCTTGCAGAGCACTGGGGAAAGGCAGGCAGAGAATTCCCTGCTAGCACCTTCTCTGTGCCTGGGAAGCAGAAGTGTTCACATTGCTTCGCAAGAATAGCTTTTGTGCAGAAAACACTAACAGTTGTTAGAACGAAAGAAAGCACAGAGCCCCAGATTCTATGTTGTCCTGGAGAGCTTGCAGAGCACTGGGGAAAGGCAGGCAGAGAATTCCCTGCTAGCACCTTCTCTGTGCCTGGGAAGCAGAAGTGTTCACATTGCTTCGCAAGAATAGCTTTTGTGCAGAAAACACTAACAGTTGTTAGAACGAAAGAAAGCACAGAGCCCCAGATTCTATGTTGTCCTGGAGAGCTTGCAGAGCACTGGGGAAAGGCAGGCAGAGAATTCCCTGCTAGCACCTTCTCTGTGCCTGGGAAGCAGAAGTGTTCACATTGCTTCGCAGAATCGCTTTTGTGCAGAAAACACTAACACTTGTTCAGAAGGAAAGAAAGCACAGAGCCCCAGATTCTATGTTGTCCTGGAGAGCTTGCAGAGCACTGGGGAAAGGCAGGCAGAGAATTCCCTGCTAGCACCTTCTCTGTGCCTGGGAAGCAGAAGTGTTCACATTGCTTCACAAGAATCGCTTTTGTGCAGAAAACAGTAACACTTGTTCAGAACGAAAGAAAGCACAGAGCCCCAGATTTGATGTTGTCCTGGAGAGCTTGCAGAGCACTGGGGAAAGGCAGGCAGACAATTCCTTGCTAGCACCTTCTCTGTGCCTGGGAAGCAGAAGTGTTCACATTGCTTCGCAAGAATCGCTTTTGTGAAGAAAAGAGTAACACTTGTTCAGAACGAAAGAAAGCACAGAGCCCCAGATTCTATGTTGTCCTGGAGAGCTTGCAGAGCACTGGGGAAAGGCAGGCAGAGAATTCCCTGCTAGCACCTTCTCTGTGCCTGGGAAGCAGAAGTGTTCACATTGCTTCGCAAGAATCGCTTTTGTGCAGAAAACAGTAACACTTGTTCAGAACGAAAGAAAGCACAGAGCCCCAGATTCTATGTTGTCCTGGAGAGCTTGCAGAGCACTGGGGAAAGGCAGGCAGAGAATTCCCTGCTAGCACCTTCTCTGTGCCTGGGAAGCAGAAGTGTTCACATTGCTTCGCAGAATCGCTTTTGTGCAGAAAACACTAACACATGTTCAGAATGAAAGAAAGCACAGAGCCCCAGATTTGCTATTGTCCTGGAGAGCTTGCAGAGCACTGGGGAAAGGCAGGCAGAGAATTCCCTGCTAGCACCTTCTCTGTGCCTGGGAAGCAGAAGTGTTCACATTGCTTCGCAGAATCGCTTTTGTGCAGAAAACACTAACACTTGTTCAGAACGAAAGAAAGCACAGAGCCCCAGATTTGATGTTGTCCTGGAGAGCTTGCAGAGCACTGGGGAAAGGCAGGCAGAGAATTCCCTGCTAGCACCTTCTCTGTGCCTGGGAAGCAGAAGTGTTCACATTGCTTCGCAGAATCGCTTTTGTGCAGAAAACAGTAACACTTGTTCAGAACGAAAGAAAGCACAGAGCCCCAGATTTGACGTTGTCCTGGAGAGCTTGCAGAGCACTGGGGAAAGGCAGGCAGACAATTCCTTGCTAGCACCTTCTCTGTGCCTGGGAAGCAGAAGTGTTCACATTGCTTCGCAAGAATCGCTTTTGTGAAGAAAAGAGTAACACTTGTTCAGAACGAAAGAAAGCACAGAGCCCCAGATTCTATGTTGTCCTGGAGAGCTTGCAGAGCACTGGGGAAAGGCAGGCAGAGAATTCCCTGCTAGCACCTTCTCTGTGCCTGGGAAGCAGAAGTGTTCACATTGCTTCGCAGAATCGCTTTTGTGCAGAAAACAGTAACACTTGTTCAGAACGAAAGAAAGCACAGAGCCCCAGATTCTATGTTGTCCTGGAGAGCTTGCAGAGCACTGGGGAAAGGCAGGCAGAGAATTCCCTGCTAGCACCTTCTCTGTGCCTGGGAAGCAGAAGTGTTCACATTGCTTCGCAGAATCTCTTTTGTGCAGAAAACACTAACACTTGTTCAGAAGGAAAGAAAGCACAGAGCCCCAGATTTGCTGTTGTCCTGGAGAGCTTGCAGAGCACTGGGGAAAGGCAGGCAGAGAATTCCCTGCTAGCACCTTCTCTGTGCCTGGGAAGCAGAAGTGTTCATATTGCTTCGCAGAATCGCTTTTGTGCAGAAAACAGTAACACTTGTTCAGAACGAAAGAAAGCACAGAGCCCCAGATTCTATGTTGTCCTGGAGAGCTTGCAGAGCACTGGGGAAAGGCAGGCAGAGAATTCCCTGCTAGCACCTTCTCTGTGCCTGGGAAGCAGAAGTGTTCACATAGCTTCGCAAGAATCGCTTTTGTGCAGAAAACAGTAACACTTGTTCAGAACGAAAGAAAGCACAGAGCCCCAGATTCTATGTTGTCCTGGAGAGCTTGTAGAGCACTGGGGAAAGGCAGGCAAAGAATTCCCTGATAGCACCTTCTCTGTGCCTGGGAAGCAGAAGTGTTCACATTGCTTCGCAGAATCGCTTTTGTGCAGAAAACACTAACACATGTTCAGAACGAAAGAAAGCACAGAGCCCCAGATTTGATGTTGTCCTGGAGAGCTTGCAGAGCACTGGGGAAAGGCAGGCAGACAATTCCTTGCTAGCACCTTCTCTGTGCCTGGGAAGCAGAAGTGTTCACATTGCTTCGCAAGAATCGCTTTTGTGAAGAAAAGAGTAACACTTGTTCAGAACGAAAGAAAGCACAGAGCCCCAGATTCTATGTTGTCCTGGAGAGCTTGCAGAGCACTGGGGAAAGGCAGGCAGAGAATTCCCTGCTAGCACCTTCTCTGTGCCTGGGAAGCAGAAGTGTTCACATTGCTTCGCAGAATCGCTTTTGTGCAGAAAACAGTAACACTTGTTCAGAAGGAAAGAAAGCACAGAGCCCCAGATTCTATGTTGTCCTGGAGAGCTTGCAGAGCACTGGGGAAAGGCAGGCAGAGAATTCCCTGCTAGCACCTTCTCTGTGCCTGGGAAGCAGAAGTGTTCACATTGCTTCGCAGAATCTCTTTTGTGCAGAAAACACTAACACTTGTTCAGAAGGAAAGAAAGCACAGAGCCCCAGATTTGCTGTTGTCCTGGAGAGCTTGCAGAGCACTGGGGAAAGGCAGGCAGAGAATTCCCTGCTAGCACCTTCTCTGTGCCTGGGAAGCAGAAGTGTTCATATTGCTTCGCAGAATCGCTTTTGTGCAGAAAACAGTAACACTTGTTCAGAACGAAAGAAAGCACAGAGCCCCAGATTCTATGTTGTCCTGGAGAGCTTGCAGAGCACTGGGGAAAGGCAGGCAGAGAATTCCCTGCTAGCACCTTCTCTGTGCCTGGGAAGCAGAAGTGTTCACATAGCTTCGCAAGAATCGCTTTTGTGCAGAAAACAGTAACACTTGTTCAGAACGAAAGAAAGCACAGAGCCCCAGATTCTATGTTGTCCTGGAGAGCTTGTAGAGCACTGGGGAAAGGCAGGCAAAGAATTCCCTGATAGCACCTTCTCTGTGCCTGGGAAGCAGAAGTGTTCACATTGCTTCGCAGAATCGCTTTTGTGCAGAAAACACTAACACATGTTCAGAACGAAAGAAAGCACAGAGCCCCAGATTTGCTATTGTCCTGGAGAGCTTGCAGAGCACTGGGGAAAGGCAGGCAGAGAATTCCCTGCTAGCACCTTCTCTGTGCCTGGGAAGCAGAAGTGTTCACATTGCTTCGCAAGAATAGCTTTTGTGCAGAAAACACTAACAGTTGTTAGAAGGAAAGAAAGCACAGAGCCCCAGATTCTATGTTGTCCTGGAGAGCTTGCAGAGCACTGGGGAAAGGCAGGCAGAGAATTCCCTGCTAGCACCTTCTCTGTGCCTGGGAAGCAGAAGTGTTCACATTGCTTCGCAGAATCGCTTTTGTGCAGAAAACACTAACACTTGTTCAGAAGGAAAGAAAGCACAGAGCCCCAGATTTGATGTTGTCCTGGAGAGCTTGCAGAGCACTGGGGAAAGGCAGGCAGAGAATTCCCTGCTAGCACCTTCTCTGTGCCTGGGAAGCAGAAGTGTTCACATTGCTTCGCAAGAATCGCTTTTGTGCAGAAAACAGTAACACTTGTTCAGAATGAAAGAAAGCACAGAGCCCCAGATTCTATGTTGTCCTGGAGAGCTTGCAGAGCACTGGGGAAAGGCAGGCAGAGAATTCCCTGCTAGCACCTTCTCTGTGCCTGGGAAGCAGAAGTGTTCACATTGCTTCGCAGAATCGCTTTTGTGCAGAAAACAGTAACACTTGTTCAGAACGAAAGAAAGCACAGAGCCCCAGATTTGCTGTTGTCCTGGAGAGCTTGCAGAGCACTGGGGAAAGGCAGGCAGAGAATTCCCTGCTAGCACCTTCTCTGTGCCTGGGAAGCAGAAGTGTTCACATTGCTTCGCAGAATCGCTTTTGTGCAGAAAACAGTAACACTTGTTCAGAACGAAAGAAAGCACAGAGCCCCAGATTCTATGTTGTCCTGGAGAGCTTGCAGAGCACTGGGGAAAGGCAGGCAGAGAATTCCCTGCTAGCACCTTCTCTGTGCCTGGGAAGCAGAAGTGTTCACATTGCTTCGCAGAATCGCTTTTGTGCAGAAAACAGTAACACTTGTTCAGAACGAAAGAAAGCACAGAGCCCCAGATTCTATGTTGTCCTGGAGAGCTTGCAGAGCACTGGGGAAAGGCAGGCAGAGAATTCCCTGCTAGCACCTTCTCTGTGCCTGGGAAGCAGAAGTGTTCACATTGCTTCACAAGAATCGCTTTTGTGCAGAAAACAGTAACACTTGTTCAGAACGAAAGAAAGCACAGAGCCCCAGATTTGATGTTGTCCTGGAGAGCTTGCAGAGCACTGGGGAAAGGCAGGCAGACAATTCCTTGCTAGCACCTTCTCTGTGCCTGGGAAGCAGAAGTGTTCACATTGCTTCGCAAGAATCGCTTTTGTGCAGAAAACAGTAACACTTGTTCAGAACGAAAGAAAGCAGAGAGCCCCAGATTCTATGTTGTCCTGGAGAGCTTGCAGAGCACTGGGGAAAGGCAGGCAGAGAATTCCCTGCTAGCACCTTCTCTGTGCCTGGGAAGCAGAAGTGTTCACATTGCTTCGCAGAATCGCTTTTGTGCAGAAAACAGTAACACTTGTTCAGAACGAAAGAAAGCACAGAGCCCCAGATTCTATGTTGTCCTGGAGAGCTTGCAGAGCACTGGGGAAAGGCAGGCAGAGAATTCCCTGCTAGCACCTTCTCTGTGCCTGGGAAGCAGAAGTGTTCACATTGCTTCGCAAGAATAGCTTTTGTGCAGAAAACACTAACAGTTGTTAGAACGAAAGAAAGCACAGAGCCCCAGATTCTATGTTGTCCTGGAGAGCTTGCAGAGCACTGGGGAAAGGCAGGCAGAGAATTCCCTGCTAGCACCTTCTCTGTGCCTGGGAAGCAGAAGTGTTCACATTGCTTCGCAGAATCGCTTTTGTGCAGAAAACAGTAACACTTGTTCAGAACGAAAGAAAGCACAGAGCCCCAGATTCTATGTTGTCCTGGAGAGCTTGCAGAGCACTGGGGAAAGGCAGGCAGAGAATTCCCTGCTAGCACCTTCTCTGTGCCTGGGAAGCAGAAGTGTTCACATTGCTTCGCAGAATCGCTTTTGTGCAGAAAACACTAACACATGTTCAGAATGAAAGAAAGCACAGAGCCCCAGATTTGCTATTGTCCTGGAGAGCTTGCAGAGCACTGGGGAAAGGCAGGCAGAGAATTCCCTGCTAGCACCTTCTCTGTGCCTGGGAAGCAGAAGTGTTCACATAGCTTCGCAAGAATCGCTTTTGTGCAGAAAACAGTAACACTTGTTCAGAACGAAAGAAAGCACAGAGCCCCAGATTTGCTGTTGTCCTGGAGAGCTTGCAGAGCACTGGGGAAAGGCAGGCAGACAATTCCTTGCTAGCACCTTCTCTGTGCCTGGGAAGCAGAAGTGTTCACATTGCTTCGCAAGAATCGCTTTTGTGCAGAAAACAGTAACACTTGTTCAGAACGAAAGAAAGCAGAGAGCCCCAGATTCTATGTTGTCCTGGAGAGCTTGCAGAGCACTGGGGAAAGGCAGGCAGAGAATTCCCTGCTAGCACCTTCTCTGTGCCTGGGAAGCAGAAGTGTTCACATTGCTTCGCAGAATCGCTTTTGTGCAGAAAACAGTAACACTTGTTCAGAACGAAAGAAAGCACAGAGCCCCAGATTCTATGTTGTCCTGGAGAGCTTGCAGAGCACTGGGGAAAGGCAGGCAGAGAATTCCCTGCTAGCACCTTCTCTGTGCCTGGGAAGCAGAAGTGTTCACATTGCTTCGCAAGAATAGCTTTTGTGCAGAAAACACTAACAGTTGTTAGAACGAAAGAAAGCACAGAGCCCCAGATTCTATGTTGTCCTGGAGAGCTTGCAGAGCACTGGGGAAAGGCAGGCAGAGAATTCCCTGCTAGCACCTTCTCTGTGCCTGGGAAGCAGAAGTGTTCACATTGCTTCGCAGAATCGCTTTTGTGCAGAAAACACTAACACTTGTTCAGAAGGAAAGAAAGCACAGAGCCCCAGATTCTATGTTGTCCTGGAGAGCTTGCAGAGCACTGGGGAAAGGCAGGCAGAGAATTCCCTGCTAGCACCTTCTCTGTGCCTGGGAAGCAGAAGTGTTCACATTGCTTCACAAGAATCGCTTTTGTGCAGAAAACAGTAACACTTGTTCAGAACGAAAGAAAGCACAGAGCCCCAGATTTGCTGTTGTCCTGGAGAGCTTGCAGAGCACTGGGGAAAGGCAGGCAGACAATTCCTTGCTAGCACCTTCTCTGTGCCTGGGAAGCAGAAGTGTTCACATTGCTTCGCAAGAATCGCTTTTGTGAAGAAAAGAGTAACACTTGTTCAGAACGAAAGAAAGCACAGAGCCCCAGATTCTATGTTGTCCTGGAGAGCTTGCAGAGCACTGGGGAAAGGCAGGCAGAGAATTCCCTGCTAGCACCTTCTCTGTGCCTGGGAAGCAGAAGTGTTCACATTGCTTCGCAGAATCGCTTTTGTGCAGAAAACAGTAACACTTGTTCAGAACGAAAGAAAGCACAGAGCCCCAGATTCTATGTTGTCCTGGAGAGCTTGCAGAGCACTGGGGAAAGGCAGGCAGAGAATTCCCTGCTAGCACCTTCTCTGTGCCTGGGAAGCAGAAGTGTTCACATTGCTTCGCAGAATCGCTTTTGTGCAGAAAACACTAACACATGTTCAGAATGAAAGAAAGCACAGAGCCCCAGATTTGCTATTGTCCTGGAGAGCTTGCAGAGCACTGGGGAAAGGCAGGCAGAGAATTCCCTGCTAGCACCTTCTCTGTGCCTGGGAAGCAGAAGTGTTCACATAGCTTCGCAAGAATCGCTTTTGTGCAGAAAACAGTAACACTTGTTCAGAACGAAAGAAAGCACAGAGCCCCAGATTTGCTGTTGTCCTGGAGAGCTTGCAGAGCACTGGGGAAAGGCAGGCAGACAATTCCTTGCTAGCACCTTCTCTGTGCCTGGGAAGCAGAAGTGTTCACATTGCTTCGCAAGAATCGCTTTTGTGAAGAAAAGAGTAACACTTGTTCAGAACGAAAGAAAGCACAGAGCCCCAGATTCTATGTTGTCCTGGAGAGCTTGCAGAGCACTGGGGAAAGGCAGGCAGAGAATTCCCTGCTAGCACCTTCTCTGTGCCTGGGAAGCAGAAGTGTTCACATTGCTTCGCAGAATCGCTTTTGTGCAGAAAACAGTAACACTTGTTCAGAACGAAAGAAAGCACAGAGCCCCAGATTCTATGTTGTCCTGGAGAGCTTGCAGAGCACTGGGGAAAGGCAGGCAGAGAATTCCCTGCTAGCACCTTCTCTGTGCCTGGGAAGCAGAAGTGTTCACATTGCTTCGCAGAATCGCTTTTGTGCAGAAAACACTAACACATGTTCAGAATGAAAGAAAGCACAGAGCCCCAGATTTGCTATTGTCCTGGAGAGCTTGCAGAGCACTGGGGAAAGGCAGGCAGAGAATTCCCTGCTAGCACCTTCTCTGTGCCTGGGAAGCAGAAGTGTTCACATAGCTTCGCAAGAATCGCTTTTGTGCAGAAAACAGTAACACTTGTTCAGAACGAAAGAAAGCACAGAGCCCCAGATTCTATGTTGTCCTGGAGAGCTTGTAGAGCACTGGGGAAAGGCAGGCAAGGAATTCCCTGATAGCACCTTCTCTGTGCCTGGGAAGCAGAAGTGTTCACATTGCTTCGCAGAATCGCTTTTGTGCAGAAAACACTAACACATGTTCAGAACGAAAGAAAGCACAGAGCCCCAGATTTGCTATTGTCCTGGAGAGCTTGCAGAGCACTGGGGAAAGGCAGGCAGAGAATTCCCTGCTAGCACCTTCTCTGTGCCTGGGAAGCAGAAGTGTTCACATTGCTTCGCAAGAATAGCTTTTGTGCAGAAAACACTAACAGTTGTTAGAAGGAAAGAAAGCACAGAGCCCCAGATTCTATGTTGTCCTGGAGAGCTTGCAGAGCACTGGGGAAAGGCAGGCAGAGAATTCCCTGCTAGCACCTTCTCTGTGCCTGGGAAGCAGAAGTGTTCACATTGCTTCGCAGAATCGCTTTTGTGCAGAAAACACTAACACTTGTTCAGAAGGAAAGAAAGCACAGAGCCCCAGATTTGATGTTGTCCTGGAGAGCTTGCAGAGCACTGGGGAAAGGCAGGCAGAGAATTCCCTGCTAGCACCTTCTCTGTGCCTGGGAAGCAGAAGTGTTCACATTGCTTCGCAAGAATCGCTTTTGTGCAGAAAACAGTAACACTTGTTCAGAATGAAAGAAAGCACAGAGCCCCAGATTCTATGTTGTCCTGGAGAGCTTGCAGAGCACTGGGGAAAGGCAGGCAGAGAATTCCCTGCTAGCACCTTCTCTGTGCCTGGGAAGCAGAAGTGTTCACATTGCTTCGCAGAATCGCTTTTGTGCAGAAAACATTAACACTTGTTCAGAACGAAAGAAAGCACAGAGCCCCAGATTTGCTGTTGTCCTGGAGAGCTTGCAGAGCACTGGGGAAAGGCAGGCAGAGAATTCCCTGCTAGCACCTTCTCTGTGCCTGGGAAGCAGAAGTGTTCACATTGCTTCGCAGAATCGCTTTTGTGCAGAAAACAGTAACACTTGTTCAGAACGAAAGAAAGCACAGAGCCCCAGATTCTATGTTGTCCTGGAGAGCTTGCAGAGCACTGGGGAAAGGCAGGCAGAGAATTCCCTGCTAGCACCTTCTCTGTGCCTGGGAAGCAGAAGTGTTCACATTGCTTCGCAGAATCGCTTTTGTGCAGAAAACAGTAACACTTGTTCAGAACGAAAGAAAGCACAGAGCCCCAGATTCTATGTTGTCCTGGAGAGCTTGCAGAGCACTGGGGAAAGGCAGGCAGAGAATTCCCTGCTAGCACCTTCTCTGTGCCTGGGAAGCAGAAGTGTTCACATTGCTTCGCAGAATCGCTTTTGTGCAGAAAACACTAACACTTGTTCAGAACGAAAGAAAGCACAGAGCCCCACATTCTATGTTGTCCTGGAGAGCTTGCAGAGCACTGGGGAAAGGCAGGCAGAGAATTCCCTGCTAGCACCTTCTCTGTGCCTGGGAAGCAGAAGTGTTCACATTGCTTCACAAGAATCGCTTTTGTGCAGAAAACAGTAACACTTGTTCAGAACGAAAGAAAGCACAGAGCCCCAGATTTGATGTTGTCCTGGAGAGCTTGCAGAGCACTGGGGAAAGGCAGGCAGACAATTCCTTGCTAGCACCTTCTCTGTGCCTGGGAAGCAGAAGTGTTCACATTGCTTCGCAAGAATCGCTTTTGTGCAGAAAACAGTAACACTTGTTCAGAACGAAAGAAAGCAGAGAGCCCCAGATTCTATGTTGTCCTGGAGAGCTTGCAGAGCACTGGGGAAAGGCAGGCAGAGAATTCCCTGCTAGCACCTTCTCTGTGCCTGGGAAGCAGAAGTGTTCACATTGCTTCGCAGAATCGCTTTTGTGCAGAAAACAGTAACACTTGTTCAGAACGAAAGAAAGCACAGAGCCCCAGATTCTATGTTGTCCTGGAGAGCTTGCAGAGCACTGGGGAAAGGCAGGCAGAGAATTCCCTGCTAGCACCTTCTCTGTGCCTGGGAAGCAGAAGTGTTCACATTGCTTCGCAAGAATAGCTTTTGTGCAGAAAACACTAACAGTTGTTAGAACGAAAGAAAGCACAGAGCCCCAGATTCTATGTTGTCCTGGAGAGCTTGCAGAGCACTGGGGAAAGGCAGGCAGAGAATTCCCTGCTAGCACCTTCTCTGTGCCTGGGAAGCAGAAGTGTTCACATTGCTTCGCAGAATCGCTTTTGTGCAGAAAACACTAACACTTGTTCAGAAGGAAAGAAAGCACAGAGCCCCAGATTCTATGTTGTCCTGGAGAGCTTGCAGAGCACTGGGGAAAGGCAGGCAGAGAATTCCCTGCTAGCACCTTCTCTGTGCCTGGGAAGCAGAAGTGTTCACATTGCTTCACAAGAATCGCTTTTGTGCAGAAAACAGTAACACTTGTTCAGAACGAAAGAAAGCACAGAGCCCCAGATTTGCTGTTGTCCTGGAGAGCTTGCAGAGCACTGGGGAAAGGCAGGCAGACAATTCCTTGCTAGCACCTTCTCTGTGCCTGGGAAGCAGAAGTGTTCACATTGCTTCGCAAGAATCGCTTTTGTGAAGAAAAGAGTAACACTTGTTCAGAACGAAAGAAAGCACAGAGCCCCAGATTCTATGTTGTCCTGGAGAGCTTGCAGAGCACTGGGGAAAGGCAGGCAGAGAATTCCCTGCTAGCACCTTCTCTGTGCCTGGGAAGCAGAAGTGTTCACATTGCTTCGCAGAATCGCTTTTGTGCAGAAAACAGTAACACTTGTTCAGAACGAAAGAAAGCACAGAGCCCCAGATTCTATGTTGTCCTGGAGAGCTTGCAGAGCACTGGGGAAAGGCAGGCAGAGAATTCCCTGCTAGCACCTTCTCTGTGCCTGGGAAGCAGAAGTGTTCACATTGCTTCGCAGAATCGCTTTTGTGCAGAAAACACTAACACATGTTCAGAATGAAAGAAAGCACAGAGCCCCAGATTTGCTATTGTCCTGGAGAGCTTGCAGAGCACTGGGGAAAGGCAGGCAGAGAATTCCCTGCTAGCACCTTCTCTGTGCCTGGGAAGCAGAAGTGTTCACATTGCTTCGCAGAATCGCTTTTGTGCAGAAAACACTAACACTTGTTCAGAACGAAAGAAAGCACAGAGCCCCAGATTTGATGTTGTCCTGGAGAGCTTGCAGAGCACTGGGGAAAGGCAGGCAGAGAATTCCCTGCTAGCACCTTCTCTGTGCCTGGGAAGCAGAAGTGTTCACATTGCTTCGCAGAATCGCTTTTGTGCAGAAAACAGTAACACTTGTTCAGAACGAAAGAAAGCACAGAGCCCCAGATTTGACGTTGTCCTGGAGAGCTTGCAGAGCACTGGGGAAAGGCAGGCAGACAATTCCTTGCTAGCACCTTCTCTGTGCCTGGGAAGCAGAAGTGTTCACATTGCTTCGCAAGAATCGCTTTTGTGAAGAAAAGAGTAACACTTGTTCAGAACGAAAGAAAGCACAGAGCCCCAGATTCTATGTTGTCCTGGAGAGCTTGCAGAGCACTGGGGAAAGGCAGGCAGAGAATTCCCTGCTAGCACCTTCTCTGTGCCTGGGAAGCAGAAGTGTTCACATTGCTTCGCAGAATCGCTTTTGTGCAGAAAACAGTAACACTTGTTCAGAACGAAAGAAAGCACAGAGCCCCAGATTCTATGTTGTCCTGGAGAGCTTGCAGAGCACTGGGGAAAGGCAGGCAGAGAATTCCCTGCTAGCACCTTCTCTGTGCCTGGGAAGCAGAAGTGTTCACATTGCTTCGCAGAATCTCTTTTGTGCAGAAAACAGTAACACTTGTTCAGAACGAAAGAAAGCAGAGAGCCCCAGATTTTATGTTGTCCTGGAGAGCTTGCAGAGCACTGGGGAAAGGCAGGCAGAGAATTCCCTGCTAGCACCTTCTCTGTGCCTGGGAAGCAGAAGTGTTCACATTGCTTCGCAGAATCGCTTTTGTGCAGAAAACACTAACACTTGTTCAGAAGGAAAGAAAGCACAGAGCCCCAGATTCTATGTTGTCCTGGAGAGCTTGCAGAGCACTGGGGAAAGGCAGGCAGAGAATTCCCTGCTAGCACCTTCTCTGTGCCTGGGAAGCAGAAGTGTTCACATAGCTTCGCAAGAATCGCTTTTGTGCAGAAAACAGTAACACTTGTTCAGAACGAAAGAAAGCACAGAGCCCCAGATTCTATGTTGTCCTGGAGAGCTTGTAGAGCATTGGGGAAAGGCAGGCAAAGAATTCCCTGATAGCACCTTCTCTGTGCCTGGGAAGCAGAAGTGTTCACATTGCTTCGCAGAATCGCTTTTGTGCAGAAAACACTAACACATGTTCAGAACGAAAGAAAGCACAGAGCCCCAGATTTGCTATTGTCCTGGAGAGCTTGCAGAGCACTGGGGAAAGGCAGGCAGAGAATTCCCTGCTAGCACCTTCTCTGTGCCTGGGAAGCAGAAGTGTTCACATTGCTTCGCAAGAATAGCTTTTGTGCAGAAAACACTAACAGTTGTTAGAACGAAAGAAAGCACAGAGCCCCAGATTCTATGTTGTCCTGGAGAGCTTGCAGAGCACTGGGGAAAGGCAGGCAGAGAATTCCCTGCTAGCACCTTCTCTGTGCCTGGGAAGCAGAAGTGTTCACATTGCTTCACAAGAATCGCTTTTGTGCAGAAAACAGTAACACTTGTTCAGAACGAAAGAAAGCACAGAGCCCCAGATTTGATGTTGTCCTGGAGAGCTTGCAGAGCACTGGGGAAAGGCAGGCAGAGAATTCCCTGCTAGCACCTTCTCTGTGCCTGGGAAACAGAAGTGTTCACATTGCTTCGCAGAATCGCTTTTGTGCAGAAAACAGTAACACTTGTTCAGAATGAAAGAAAGCACAGAGCCCCAGATTCTATGTTGTCCTGGAGAGCTTGCAGAGCACTGGGGAAAGGCAGGCAGAGAATTCCCTGCTAGCACCTTCTCTGTGCCTGGGAAGCAGAAGTGTTCACATTGCTTCGCAGAATCGCTTTTGTGCAGAAAACAGTAACACTTGTTCAGAACGAAAGAAAGCACAGAGCCCCAGATTCTATGTTGTCCTGGAGAGCTTGCAGAGCACTGGGGAAAGGCAGGCAGAGAATTCCCTGCTAGCACCTTCTCTGTGCCTGGGAAGCAGAAGTGTTCACATTGCTTCGCAGAATCGCTTTTGTGCAGAAAACACTAACACTTGTTCAGAACGAAAGAAAGCACAGAGCCCCAGATTCTATGTTGTCCTGGAGAGCTTGCAGAGCACTGGGGAAAGGCAGGCAGAGAATTCCCTGCTAGCACCTTCTCTGTGCCTGGGAAGCAGAAGTGTTCACATTGCTTCCCAAGAATCGCTTTTGTGCAGAAAACAGTAACACTTGTTCAGAACGAAAGAAAGCACAGAGCCCCAGATTTGATGTTGTCCTAGAGAGCTTGCAGAGCACTGGGGAAAGGCAGGCAGAGAATTCCCTGCTAGCACCTTCTCTGTGCCTGGGAAGCAGAAGTGTTCATATTGCTTCGCAGAATCGCTTTTGTGCAGAAAACAGTAACACTTGTTCAGAACGAAAGAAAGCACAGAGCCCCAGATTCTATGTTGTCCTGGAGAGCTTGCAGAGCACTGGGGAAAGGCAGGCAGAGAATTCCCTGCTAGCACCTTCTCTGTGCCTGGGAAGCAGAAGTGTTCACATAGCTTCGCAAGAATCGCTTTTGTGCAGAAAACAGTAACACTTGTTCAGAACGAAAGAAAGCACAGAGCCCCAGATTCTATGTTGTCCTGGAGAGCTTGCAGAGCACTGGGGAAAGGCAGGCAGAGAATTCCCTGCTAGCACCTTCTCTGTGCCTGGGAAGCAGAAGTGTTCACATTGCTTCGCAAGAATAGCTTTTGTGCAGAAAACACTAACAGTTGTTAGAAGGAAAGAAAGCACAGAGCCCCAGATTCTATGTTGTCCTGGAGAGCTTGCAGAGCACTGGGGAAAGGCAGGCAGAGAATTCCCTGCTAGCACCTTCTCTGTGCCTGGGAAGCAGAAGTGTTCACATTGCTTCGCAGAATCGCTTTTGTGCAGAAAACACTAACACTTGTTCAGAAGGAAAGAAAGCACAGAGCCCCAGATTTGATGTTGTCCTGGAGAGCTTGCAGAGCACTGGGGAAAGGCAGGCAGAGAATTCCCTGCTAGCACCTTCTCTGTGCCTGGGAAACAGAAGTGTTCACATTGCTTCGCAAAATCGCTTTTGTGCAGAAAACAGTAACACTTGTTCAGAATGAAAGAAAGCACAGAGCCCCAGATTCTATGTTGTCCTGGAGAGCTTGCAGAGCACTGGGGAAAGGCAGGCAGAGAATTCCCTGCTAGCACCTTCTCTGTGCCTGGGAAGCAGAAGTGTTCACATTGCTTCGCAGAATCGCTTTTGTGCAGAAAACACTAACACTTGTTCAGAACGAAAGAAAGCACAGAGCCCCAGATTTGCTGTTGTCCTGGAGAGCTTGCAGAGCACTGGGGAAAGGCAGGCAGAGAATTCCCTGCTAGCACCTTCTCTGTGCCTGGGAAGCAGAAGTGTTCACATTGCTTCGCAGAATCGCTTTTGTGCAGAAAACAGTAACACTTGTTCAGAACGAAAGAAAGCACAGAGCCCCAGATTTGCTGTTGTCCTGGAGAGCTTGCAGAGCACTGGGGAAAGGCAGGCAGAGAATTCCCTGCTAGCACCTTCTCTGTGCCTGGGAAGCAGAAGTGTTCACATTGCTTCGCAAGAATCGCTTTTGTGCAGAAAACACTAACAGTTGTTAGAACGAAAGAAAGCACAGAGCCCCAGATTCTATGTTGTCCTGGAGAGCTTGCAGAGCACTGGGGAAAGGCAGGCAGAGAATTCCCTGCTAGCACCTTCTCTGTGCCTGGGAAGCAGAAGTGTTCACATTGCTTCGCAGAATCGCTTTTGTGCAGAAAACAGTAACACTTGTTCAGAACGAAAGAAAGCACAGAGCCCCAGATTCTATGTTGTCCTGGAGAGCTTGCAGAGCACTGGGGAAAGGCAGGCAGAGAATTCCCTGCTAGCACCTTCTCTGTGCCTGGGAAGCAGAAGTGTTCACATTGCTTCGCAGAATCGCTTTTGTGCAGAAAACAGTAACACTTGTTCAGAACGAAAGAAAGCACAGAGCCCCAGATTCTATGTTGTCCTGGAGAGCTTGCAGAGCACTGGGGAAAGGCAGGCAGAGAATTCCCTGCTAGCACCTTCTCTGTGCCTGGGAAGCAGAAGTGTTCACATTGCTTCGCAGAATCGCTTTTGTGCAGAAAACAGTAACACTTGTTCAGAACGAAAGAAAGCACAGAGCCCCAGATTCTATGTTGTCCTGGAGAGCTTGCAGAGCACTGGGGAAAGGCAGGCAGAGAATTCCCTGCTAGCACCTTCTCTGTGCCTGGGAAGCAGAAGTGTTCACATTGCTTCGCAGAATCGCTTTTGTGCAGAAAACACTAACACTTGTTCAGAACGAAAGAAAGCACAGAGCCCCAGATTCTATGTTGTCCTGGAGAGCTTGCAGAGCACTGGGGAAAGGCAGGCAGAGAATTCCCTGCTAGCACCTTCTCTGTGCCTGGGAAGCAGAAGTGTTCACATTGCTTCACAAGAATCGCTTTTGTGCAGAAAACAGTAACACTTGTTCAGAACGAAAGAAAGCACAGAGCCCCAGATTTGATGTTGTCCTGGAGAGCTTGCAGAGCACTGGGGAAAGGCAGGCAGACAATTCCTTGCTAGCACCTTCTCTGTGCCTGGGAAGCAGAAGTGTTCACATTGCTTCGCAAGAATCGCTTTTGTGCAGAAAACAGTAACACTTGTTCAGAACGAAAGAAAGCAGAGAGCCCCAGATTCTATGTTGTCCTGGAGAGCTTGCAGAGCACTGGGGAAAGGCAGGCAGAGAATTCCCTGCTAGCACCTTCTCTGTGCCTGGGAAGCAGAAGTGTTCACATTGCTTCGCAGAATCGCTTTTGTGCAGAAAACAGTAACACTTGTTCAGAACGAAAGAAAGCACAGAGCCCCAGATTCTATGTTGTCCTGGAGAGCTTGCAGAGCACTGGGGAAAGGCAGGCAGAGAATTCCCTGCTAGCACCTTCTCTGTGCCTGGGAAGCAGAAGTGTTCACATTGCTTCGCAGAATCTCTTTTGTGCAGAAAACAGTAACACTTGTTCAGAAGGAAAGAAAGCACAGAGCCCCAGATTTGCTGTTGTCCTGGAGAGCTTGCAGAGCACTGGGGAAAGGCAGGCAGAGAATTCCCTGCTAGCACCTTCTCTGTGCCTGGGAAGCAGAAGTGTTCATATTGCTTCGCAGAATCGCTTTTGTGCAGAAAACAGTAACACTTGTTCAGAACGAAAGAAAGCACAGAGCCCCAGATTCTATGTTGTCCTGGAGAGCTTGCAGAGCACTGGGGAAAGGCAGGCAGAGAATTCCCTGCTAGCACCTTCTCTGTGCCTGGGAAGCAGAAGTGTTCACATTGCTTCGCAAGAATCGCTTTTGTGCAGAAAACAGTAACACTTGTTCAGAACGAAAGAAAGCACAGAGCCCCAGATTCTATGTTGTCCTGGAGAGCTTGTAGAGCATTGGGGAAAGGCAGGCAAAGAATTCCCTGATAGCACCTTCTCTGTGCCTGGGAAGCAGAAGTGTTCACATTGCTTCGCAGAATCGCTTTTGTGCAGAAAACACTAACACATGTTCAGAACGAAAGAAAGCACAGAGCCCCAGATTTGCTATTGTCCTGGAGAGCTTGCAGAGCACTGGGGAAAGGCAGGCAGAGAATTCCCTGCTAGCACCTTCTCTGTGCCTGGGAAGCAGAAGTGTTCACATTGCTTCGCAAGAATAGCTTTTGTGCAGAAAACACTAACAGTTGTTAGAACGAAAGAAAGCACAGAGCCCCAGATTCTATGTTGTCCTGGAGAGCTTGCAGAGCACTGGGGAAAGGCAGGCAGAGAATTCCCTGCTAGCACCTTCTCTGTGCCTGGGAAGCAGAAGTGTTCACATTGCTTCGCAGAATCGCTTTTGTGCAGAAAACACTAACACTTGTTCAGAAGGAAAGAAAGCACAGAGCCCCAGATTTGATGTTGTCCTGGAGAGCTTGCAGAGCACTGGGGAAAGGCAGGCAGAGAATTCCCTGCTAGCACCTTCTCTGTGCCTGGGAAACAGAAGTGTTCACATTGCTTCGCAAAATCGCTTTTGTGCAGAAAACAGTAACACTTGTTCAGAATGAAAGAAAGCACAGAGCCCCAGATTCTATGTTGTCCTGGAGAGCTTGCAGAGCACTGGGGAAAGGCAGGCAGAGAATTCCCTGCTAGCACCTTCTCTGTGCCTGGGAAGCAGAAGTGTTCACATTTTTCGCAGAATCGCTTTTGTGCAGAAAACAGTAACACTTGTTCAGAACGAAAGAAAGCACAGAGCCCCAGATTTGCTGTTGTCCTGGAGAGCTTGCAGAGCACTGGGGAAAGGCAGGCAGAGAATTCCCTGCTAGCACCTTCTCTGTGCCTGGGAAGCAGAAGTGTTCACATTGCTTCGCAGAATCGCTTTTGTGCAGAAAACACTAACACTTGTTCAGAACGAAAGAAAGCACAGAGCCCCAGATTTGCTGTTGTCCTGGAGAGCTTGCAGAGCACTGGGGAAAGGCAGGCAGAGAATTCCCTGCTAGCACCTTCTCTGTGCCTGGGAAGCAGAAGTGTTCACATTGCTTTGCAAGAATAGCTTTTGTGCAGAAAACAGTAACACTTGTTCAGAAGGAAAGAAAGCACAGAGCCCCAGATTCTATGTTGTCCTGGAGAGCTTGCAGAGCACTGGGGAAAGGCAGGCAGAGAATTCCCTGCTAGCACCTTCTCTGTGCCTGGGAAGCAGAAGTGTTCACATTGCTTCGCAGAATCGCTTTTGTGCAGAAAACAGTAACACTTGTTCAGAACGAAAGAAAGCACAGAGCCCCAGATTCTATGTTGTCCTGGAGAGCTTGCAGAGCACTGGGGAAAGGCAGGCAGACAATTCCTTGCTAGCACCTTCTCTGTGCCTGGGAAGCAGAAGTGTTCACATTGCTTCGCAAGAATCGCTTTTGTGAAGAAAAGAGTAACACTTGTTCAGAACGAAAGAAAGCAGAGAGCCCCAGATTCTATGTTGTCCTGGAGAGCTTGCAGAGCACTGGGGAAAGGCAGGCAGAGAATTCCCTGCTAGCACCTTCTCTGTGCCTGGGAAGCAGAAGTGTTCACATTGCTTCGCAGAATCGCTTTTGTGCAGAAAACACTAACACATGTTCAGAACGAAAGAAAGCACAGAGCCCCAGATTTGCTATTGTCCTGGAGAGCTTGCAGAGCACTGGGGAAAGGCAGGCAGAGAATTCCCTGCTAGCACCTTCTCTGTGCCTGGGAAGCAGAAGTGTTCACATTGCTTCGCAAGAATAGCTTTTGTGCAGAAAACACTAACAGTTGTTAGAACGAAAGAAAGCACAGAGCCCCAGATTCTATGTTGTCCTGGAGAGCTTGCAGAGCACTGGGGAAAGGCAGGCAGAGAATTCCCTGCTAGCACCTTCTCTGTGCCTGGGAAGCAGAAGTGTTCACATTGCTTCGCAGAATCGCTTTTGTGCAGAAAACACTAACACTTGTTCAGAAGGAAAGAAAGCACAGAGCCCCAGATTCTATGTTGTCCTGGAGAGCTTGCAGAGCACTGGGGAAAGGCAGGCAGAGAATTCCCTGCTAGCACCTTCTCTGTGCCTGGGAAGCAGAAGTGTTCACATTGCTTCCCAAGAATCGCTTTTGTGCAGAAAACAGTAACACTTGTTCAGAACGAAAGAAAGCACAGAGCCCCAGATTTGATGTTGTCCTGGAGAGCTTGCAGAGCACTGGGGAAAGGCAGGCAGACAATTCCTTGCTAGCACCTTCTCTGTGCCTGGGAAGCAGAAGTGTTCACATTGCTTCGCAAGAATCGCTTTTGTGAAGAAAACAGTAACACTTGTTCAGAACGAAAGAAAGCACAGAGCCCCAGATTCTATGTTGTCCTGGAGAGCTTGCAGAGCACTGGGGAAAGGCAGGCAGAGAATTCCCTGCTAGCACCTTCTCTGTGCCTGGGAAGCAGAAGTGTTCATATTGCTTCGCAGAATCGCTTTTGTGCAGAAAACAGTAACACTTGTTCAGAACGAAAGAAAGCAGAGAGCCCCAGATTCTATGTTGTCCTGGAGAGCTTGCAGAGCACTGGGGAAAGGCAGGCAGAGAATTCCCTGCTAGCACCTTCTCTGTGCCTGGGAAGCAGAAGTGTTCACATAGCTTCGCAAGAATCGCTTTTGTGCAGAAAACAGTAACACTTGTTCAGAATGAAAGAAAGCACAGAGCCCCAGATTCTATGTTGTCCTGGAGAGCTTGTAGAGCATTGGGGAAAGGCAGGCAAAGAATTCCCTGATAGCACCTTCTCTGTGCCTGGGAAGCAGAAGTGTTCACATTGCTTCACAAGAATCGCTTTTGTGCAGAAAACACTAACACATGTTCAGAACGAAAGAAAGCACAGAGCCCCAGATTTGCTGTTGTCCTGGAGAGCTTGCAGAGCACTGGGGAAAGGCAGGCAGAGAATTCCCTGCTAGCACCTTCTCTGTGCCTGGGAAGCAGAAGTGTTCACATTGCTTCGCAAGAATAGCTTTTGTCCAGAAAACACTAACAGTTGTTAGAACGAAAGAAAGCACAGAGCCCCAGATTCTATGTTGTCCTGGAGAGCTTGCAGAGCACTGGGGAAAGGCAGGCAGAGAATTCCCTGCTAGCACCTTCTCTGTGCCTGGGAAGCAGAAGTGTTCACATTGCTTCGCAGAATCGCTTTTGTGCAGAAAACACTAACACTTGTTCAGAAGGAAAGAAAGCACAGAGCCCCAGATTCTATGTTGTCCTGGAGAGCTTGCAGAGCACTGGGGAAAGGCAGGCAGAGAATTCCCTGCTAGCACCTTCTCTGTGCCTGGGAAGCAGAAGTGTTCACATTGCTTCACAAGAATCGCTTTTGTGCAGAAAACAGTAACACTTGTTCAGAACGAAAGAAAGCACAGAGCCCCAGATTTGATGTTGTCCTGGAGAGCTTGCAGAGCACTGGGGAAAGGCAGGCAGAGAATTCCCTGCTAGCACCTTCTCTGTGCCTGGGAAGCAGAAGTGTTCACATTGCTTCGCAAGAATAGCTTTTGTGCAGAAAACACTAACAGTTGTTAGAACGAAAGAAAGCACAGAGCCCCAGATTCTATGTTGTCCTGGAGAGCTTGCAGAGCACTGGGGAAAGGCAGGCAGAGAATTCCCTGCTAGCACCTTCTCTGTGCCTGGGAAGCAGAAGTGTTCACATTGCTTCGCAGAATCGCTTTTGTGCAGAAAACAGTAACACTTGTTCAGAAGGAAAGAAAGCACAGAGCCCCAGATTCTATGTTGTCCTGGAGAGCTTGCAGAGCACTGGGGAAAGGCAGGCAGAGAATTCCCTGCTAGCACCTTCTCTGTGCCTGGGAAGCAGAAGTGTTCACATTGCTTCCCAAGAATCGCTTTTGTGCAGAAAACAGTAACACTTGTTCAGAACGAAAGAAAGCACAGAGCCCCAGATTTGATGTTGTCCTGGAGAGCTTGCAGAGCACTGGGGAAAGGCAGGCAGACAATTCCTTGCTAGCACCTTCTCTGTGCCTGGGAAGCAGAAGTGTTCACATTGCTTCGCAAGAATCGCTTTTGTGAAGAAAAGAGTAACACTTGTTCAGAACGAAAGAAAGCACAGAGCCCCAGATTCTATGTTGTCCTGGAGAGCTTGCAGAGCACTGGGGAAAGGCAGGCAGAGAATTCCCTGCTAGCACCTTCTCTGTGCCTGGGAAGCAGAAGTGTTCACATTGCTTCGCAGAATCTCTTTTGTGCAGAAAACAGTAACACTTGTTCAGAAGGAAAGAAAGCACAGAGCCCCAGATTTGCTGTTGTCCTGGAGAGCTTGCAGAGCACTGGGGAAAGGCAGGCAGAGAATTCCCTGCTAGCACCTTCTCTGTGCCTGGGAAGCAGAAGTGTTCATATTGCTTCGCAGAATCGCTTTTGTGCAGAAAACAGTAACACTTGTTCAGAACGAAAGAAAGCAGAGAGCCCCAGATTCTATGTTGTCCTGGAGAGCTTGCAGAGCACTGGGGAAAGGCAGGCAGAGAATTCCCTGCTAGCACCTTCTCTGTGCCTGGGAAGCAGAAGTGTTCACATTGCTTCGCAAGAATCGCTTTTGTGCAGAAAACAGTAACACTTGTTCAGAATGAAAGAAAGCACAGAGCCCCAGATTCTATGTTGTCCTGGAGAGCTTGTAGAGCATTGGGGAAAGGCAGGCAAAGAATTCCCTGATAGCACCTTCTCTGTGCCTGGGAAGCAGAAGTGTTCACATTGCTTCACAAGAATCGCTTTTGTGCAGAAAACACTAACACATGTTCAGAACGAAAGAAAGCACAGAGCCCCAGATTCTATGTTGTCCTGGAGAGCTTGCAGAGCACTGGGGAAAGGCAGGCAGAGAATTCCCTGCTAGCACCTTCTCTGTGCCTGGGAAGCAGAAGTGTTCACATTGCTTCGCAGAATCGCTTTTGTGCAGAAAACACTAACACTTGTTCAGAAGGAAAGAAAGCACAGAGCCCCAGATTCTATGTTGTCCTGGAGAGCTTGCAGAGCACTGGGGAAAGGCAGGCAGAGAATTCCCTGCTAGCACCTTCTCTGTGCCTGGGAAGCAGAAGTGTTCACATTGCTTCACAAGAATCGCTTTTGTGCAGAAAACAGTAACACTTGTTCAGAACGAAAGAAAGCACAGAGCCCCAGATTTGATGTTGTCCTGGAGAGCTTGCAGAGCACTGGGGAAAGGCAGGCAGAGAATTCCCTGCTAGCACCTTCTCTGTGCCTGGGAAACAGAAGTGTTCACATTGCTTCGCAGAATCGCTTTTGTGCAGAAAACAGTAACACTTGTTCAGAATGAAAGAAAGCAGAGAGCCCCAGATTCTATGTTGTCCTGGAGAGCTTGCAGAGCACTGGGGAAAGGCAGGCAGAGAATTCCCTGCTAGCACCTTCTCTGTGCCTGGGAAGCAGAAGTGTTCACATTGCTTCGCAGAATCGCTTTTGTGCAGAAAACAGTAACACTTGTTCAGAACGAAAGAAAGCACAGAGCCCCAGATTCTATGTTGTCCTGGAGAGCTTGCAGAGCACTGGGGAAAGGCAGGCAGAGAATTCCCTGCTAGCACCTTCTCTGTGCCTGGGAAGCAGAAGTGTTCACATTGCTTCGCAGAATCGCTTTTGTGCAGAAAACAGTAACACTTGTTCAGAACGAAAGAAAGCACAGAGCCCCAGATTTGCTGTTGTCCTGGAGAGCTTGCAGAGCACTGGGGAAAGGCAGGCAGAGAATTCCCTGCTAGCACCTTCTCTGTGCCTGGGAAGCAGAAGTGTTCACATAGCTTCGCAAGAATCGCTTTTGTGCAGAAAACAGTAACACTTGTTCAGAACGAAAGAAAGCACAGAGCCCCAGATTTGATGTTGTCCTGGAGAGCTTGCAGAGCACTGGGGAAAGGCAGGCAGACAATTCCTTGCTAGCACCTTCTCTGTGCCTGGGAAGCAGAAGTGTTCACATTGCTTCGCAAGAATCGCTTTTGTGCAGAAAACAGTAACACTTGTTCAGAACGAAAGAAAGCAGAGAGCCCCAGATTCTATGTTGTCCTGGAGAGCTTGCAGAGCACTGGGGAAAGGCAGGCAGAGAATTCCCTGCTAGCACCTTCTCTGTGCCTGGGAAGCAGAAGTGTTCACATTGCTTCGCAGAATCGCTTTTGTGCAGAAAACAGTAACACTTGTTCAGAACGAAAGAAAGCACAGAGCCCCAGATTCTATGTTGTCCTGGAGAGCTTGCAGAGCACTGGGGAAAGGCAGGCAGAGAATTCCCTGCTAGCACCTTCTCTGTGCCTGGGAAGCAGAAGTGTTCACATTGCTTCGCAGAATCTCTTTTGTGCAGAAAACAGTAACACTTGTTCAGAAGGAAAGAAAGCACAGAGCCCCAGATTTGCTGTTGTCCTGGAGAGCTTGCAGAGCACTGGGGAAAGGCAGGCAGAGAATTCCCTGCTAGCACCTTCTCTGTGCCTGGGAAGCAGAAGTGTTCATATTGCTTCGCAGAATCGCTTTTCTGCAGAAAACACTAACACTTGTTCAGAACGAAAGAAAGCACAGAGCCCCAGATTCTATGTTGTCCTGGAGAGCTTGCAGAGCACTGGGGAAAGGCAGGCAGAGAATTCCCTGCTAGCACCTTCTCTGTGCCTGGGAAGCAGAAGTGTTCACATAGCTTCGCAAGAATCGCTTTTGTGCAGAAAACAGTAACACTTGTTCAGAACGAAAGAAAGCACAGAGCCCCAGATTCTATATTGTCCTGGAGAGCTTGTAGAGCATTGGGGAAAGGCAGGCAAAGAATTCCCTGATAGCACCTTCTCTGTGCCTGGGAAGCAGAAGTGTTCACATTGCTTCTCAGAATAGCTTTTGTGCAGAAAACACTAACACTTGTTCAGAACGAAAGAAAGCACAGAGCCCTAGATTTGCTATTGTCCTGGAGAGCTTGCAGAGCACTGGGGAAAGGCAGGCAGAGAATTCCCTGCTAGCACCTTCTCTGTGCCTGGGAAACAGAAGTGTTCACATTGCTTCGCAAGAATAGCTTTTGTGCAGAAAACACTAACAGTTGTTAGAACGAAAGAAAGCACAGAGCCCCAGATTCTATGTTGTCCTGGAGAGCTTGCAGAGCACTGGGGAAAGGCAGGCAGAGAATTCCCTGCTAGCACCTTCTCTGTGCCTGGGAAGCAGAAGTGTTCACATTGCTTCGCAGAATCGCTTTTGTGCAGAAAACAGTAACACTTGTTCAGAATGAAAGAAAGCACAGAGCCCCAGATTTGATGTTGTCCTGGAGAGCTTGCAGAGCACTGGGGAAAGGCAGGCAGAGAATTCCCTGCTAGCACCTTCTCTGTGCCTGGGAAACAGAAGTGTTCACATTGCTTCGCAAAATCGCTTTTGTGCAGAAAACAGTAACACTTGTTCAGAATGAAAGAAAGCACAGAGCCCCAGATTCTATGTTGTCCTGGAGAGCTTGCAGAGCACTGGGGAAAGGCAGGCAGAGAATTCCCTGCTAGCACCTTCTCTGTGCCTGGGAAGCAGAAGTGTTCACATTGCTTCGCAGAATCGCTTTTGTGCAGAAAACAGTAACACTTGTTCAGAAGGAAAGAAAGCACAGAGCCCCAGATTCTATGTTGTCCTGGAGAGCTTGCAGAGCACTGGGGAAAGGCAGGCAGAGAATTCCCTGCTAGCACCTTCTCTGTGCCTGGGAAGCAGAAGTGTTCACATTGCTTCACAAGAATCGCTTTTGTGCAGAAAACAGTAACACTTGTTCAGAACGAAAGAAAGCACAGAGCCCCAGATTTGATGTTGTCCTGGAGAGCTTGCAGAGCACTGGGGAAAGGCAGGCAGAGAATTCCCTGCTAGCACCTTCTCTGTGCCTGGGAAACAGAAGTGTTCACATTGCTTCGCAGAATCGCTTTTGTGCAGAAAACAGTAACACTTGTTCAGAACGAAAGAAAGCACAGAGCCCCAGATTCTATGTTGTCCTGGAGAGCTTGCAGAGCACTGGGGAAAGGCAGGCAGAGAATTCCCTGCTAGCACCTTCTCTGTGCCTGGGAAGCAGAAGTGTTCACATTGCTTCGCAGAATCGCTTTTGTGCAGAAAACAGTAACACTTGTTCAGAACGAAAGAAAGCACAGAGCCCCAGATTCTATGTTGTCCTGGAGAGCTTGCAGAGCACTGGGGAAAGGCAGGCAGAGAATTCCCTGCTAGCACCTTCTCTGTGCCTGGGAAGCAGAAGTGTTCACATTGCTTCGCAGAATCGCTTTTGTGCAGAAAACAGTAACACTTGTTCAGAACGAAAGAAAGCACAGAGCCCCAGATTTGCTGTTGTCCTGGAGAGCTTGCAGAGCACTGGGGAAAGGCAGGCAGAGAATTCCCTGCTAGCACCTTCTCTGTGCCTGGGAAGCAGAAGTGTTCACATAGCTTCGCAAGAATCGCTTTTGTGCAGAAAACAGTAACACTTGTTCAGAACGAAAGAAAGCACAGAGCCCCAGATTTGATGTTGTCCTGGAGAGCTTGCAGAGCACTGGGGAAAGGCAGGCAGACAATTCCTTGCTAGCACCTTCTCTGTGCCTGGGAAGCAGAAGTGTTCACATTGCTTCGCAAGAATCGCTTTTGTGCAGAAAACAGTAACACTTGTTCAGAACGAAAGAAAGCAGAGAGCCCCAGATTCTATGTTGTCCTGGAGAGCTTGCAGAGCACTGGGGAAAGGCAGGCAGAGAATTCCCTGCTAGCACCTTCTCTGTGCCTGGGAAGCAGAAGTGTTCACATTGCTTCGCAGAATCGCTTTTGTGCAGAAAACAGTAACACTTGTTCAGAACGAAAGAAAGCACAGAGCCCCAGATTCTATGTTGTCCTGGAGAGCTTGCAGAGCACTGGGGAAAGGCAGGCAGAGAATTCCCTGCTAGCACCTTCTCTGTGCCTGGGAAGCAGAAGTGTTCACATTGCTTCGCAGAATCTCTTTTGTGCAGAAAACAGTAACACTTGTTCAGAAGGAAAGAAAGCACAGAGCCCCAGATTTGCTGTTGTCCTGGAGAGCTTGCAGAGCACTGGGGAAAGGCAGGCAGAGAATTCCCTGCTAGCACCTTCTCTGTGCCTGGGAAGCAGAAGTGTTCATATTGCTTCGCAGAATCGCTTTTCTGCAGAAAACACTAACACTTGTTCAGAACGAAAGAAAGCACAGAGCCCCAGATTCTATGTTGTCCTGGAGAGCTTGCAGAGCACTGGGGAAAGGCAGGCAGAGAATTCCCTGCTAGCACCTTCTCTGTGCCTGGGAAGCAGAAGTGTTCACATAGCTTCGCAAGAATCGCTTTTGTGCAGAAAACAGTAACACTTGTTCAGAACGAAAGAAAGCACAGAGCCCCAGATTCTATATTGTCCTGGAGAGCTTGTAGAGCATTGGGGAAAGGCAGGCAAAGAATTCCCTGATAGCACCTTCTCTGTGCCTGGGAAGCAGAAGTGTTCACATTGCTTCTCAGAATAGCTTTTGTGCAGAAAACACTAACACTTGTTCAGAACGAAAGAAAGCACAGAGCCCTAGATTTGCTATTGTCCTGGAGAGCTTGCAGAGCACTGGGGAAAGGCAGGCAGAGAATTCCCTGCTAGCACCTTCTCTGTGCCTGGGAAACAGAAGTGTTCACATTGCTTCGCAAGAATAGCTTTTGTGCAGAAAACACTAACAGTTGTTAGAACGAAAGAAAGCACAGAGCCCCAGATTCTATGTTGTCCTGGAGAGCTTGCAGAGCACTGGGGAAAGGCAGGCAGAGAATTCCCTGCTAGCACCTTCTCTGTGCCTGGGAAGCAGAAGTGTTCACATTGCTTCGCAGAATCGCTTTTGTGCAGAAAACAGTAACACTTGTTCAGAATGAAAGAAAGCACAGAGCCCCAGATTTGATGTTGTCCTGGAGAGCTTGCAGAGCACTGGGGAAAGGCAGGCAGAGAATTCCCTGCTAGCACCTTCTCTGTGCCTGGGAAACAGAAGTGTTCACATTGCTTCGCAAAATCGCTTTTGTGCAGAAAACAGTAACACTTGTTCAGAATGAAAGAAAGCACAGAGCCCCAGATTCTATGTTGTCCTGGAGAGCTTGCAGAGCACTGGGGAAAGGCAGGCAGAGAATTCCCTGCTAGCACCTTCTCTGTGCCTGGGAAGCAGAAGTGTTCACATTGCTTCGCAGAATCGCTTTTGTGCAGAAAACAGTAACACTTGTTCAGAACGAAAGAAAGCACAGAGCCCCAGATTTGCTGTTGTCCTGGAGAGCTTGCAGAGCACTGGGGAAAGGCAGGCAGAGAATTCCCTGCTAGCACCTTCTCTGTGCCTGGGAAGCAGAAGTGTTCACATTGCTTCGCAGAATCTCTTTTGTGCAGAAAACAGTAACACTTGTTCAGAACGAAAGAAAGCACAGAGCCCCAGATTTGCTATTGTCCTGGAGAGCTTAGGAGCACTGGGGAAAGGCAGGCAGAGAATTCCCTGCTAGCACCTTCTCTGTGCCTGGGAAGCAGAAGTGTTCACATTGCTTCGCAAGAATCGCTTTTGTGCAGAAAACACTAACAGTTGTTAGAACGAAAGAAAGCACAGAGCCCCAGATTCTATGTTGTCCTGGAGAGCTTGCAGAGCACTGGGGAAAGGCAGGCAGAGAATTCCCTGCTAGCACCTTCTCTGTGCCTGGGAAGCAGAAGTGTTCACATTGCTTCGCAGAATCGCTTTTGTGCAGAAAACACTAACACTTGTTCAGAACGAAAGAAAGCACAGAGCCCCAGATTCTATGTTGTCCTGGAGAGCTTGCAGAGCACTGGGGAAAGGCAGGCAGAGAATTCCCTGCTAGCACCTTCTCTGTGCCTGGGAAGCAGAAGTGTTCCCATTGCTTCGCAGAATCGCTTTTGTGCAGAAAACACTAACACTTGTTCAGAACGAAAGAAAGCACAGAGCCCCAGATTCTATGTTGTCCTGGAGAGCTTGCAGAACACTGGGGAAAGGCAGGCAGAGAATTCCCTGCTAGCACCTTCTCTGTGCCTGGGAAGCAGAAGTGTTCATATTGCTTCGCAGAATCGCTTTTGTGCAGAAAACAGTAACAGTTGTTCAGAACGAAAGAAAGCACAGAGCCCCAGATTCTATGTTGTCCTGGAGAGCTTGCAGAGCACTGGGGAAAGGCAGGCAGAGAATTCCCTGCTAGCACCTTCTCTGTGCCTGGGAAGCAGAAGTGTTCACATAGCTTCGCAAGAATCGCTTTTGTGCAGAAAACAGTAACACTTGTTCAGAATGAAAGAAAGCACAGAGCCCCAGATTCTATGTTGTCCTGGAGAGCTTGTAGAGCATTGGGGAAAGGCAGGCAAAGAATTCCCTGATAGCACCTTCTCTGTGCCTGGGAAGCAGAAGTGTTCACATTGCTTCACAAGAATCGCTTTTGTGCAGAAAACACTAACACATGTTCAGAACGAAAGAAAGCACAGAGCCCCAGATTCTATGTTGTCCTGGAGAGCTTGCAGAGCACTGGGGAAAGGCAGGCAGAGAATTCCCTGCTAGCACCTTCTCTGTGCCTGGGAAGCAGAAGTGTTCACATTGCTTCGCAGAATCGCTTTTGTGCAGAAAACACTAACACTTGTTCAGAAGGAAAGAAAGCACAGAGCCCCAGATTCTATGTTGTCCTGGAGAGCTTGCAGAGCACTGGGGAAAGGCAGGCAGAGAATTCCCTGCTAGCACCTTCTCTGTGCCTGGGAAGCAGAAGTGTTCACATTGCTTCACAAGAATCGCTTTTGTGCAGAAAACAGTAACACTTGTTCAGAACGAAAGAAAGCACAGAGCCCCAGATTTGATGTTGTCCTGGAGAGCTTGCAGAGCACTGGGGAAAGGCAGGCAGAGAATTCCCTGCTAGCACCTTCTCTGTGCCTGGGAAACAGAAGTGTTCACATTGCTTCGCAGAATCGCTTTTGTGCAGAAAACAGTAACACTTGTTCAGAATGAAAGAAAGCACAGAGCCCCAGATTCTATGTTGTCCTGGAGAGCTTGCAGAGCACTGGGGAAAGGCAGGCAGAGAATTCCCTGCTAGCACCTTCTCTGTGCCTGGGAAGCAGAAGTGTTCACATTGCTTCGCAGAATCGCTTTTGTGCAGAAAACAGTAACACTTGTTCAGAACGAAAGAAAGCACAGAGCCCCAGATTCTATGTTGTCCTGGAGAGCTTGCAGAGCACTGGGGAAAGGCAGGCAGAGAATTCCCTGCTAGCACCTTCTCTGTGCCTGGGAAGCAGAAGTGTTCACATTGCTTCGCAGAATCGCTTTTGTGCAGAAAACAGTAACACTTGTTCAGAACGAAAGAAAGCACAGAGCCCCAGATTTGCTGTTGTCCTGGAGAGCTTGCAGAGCACTGGGGAAAGGCAGGCAGAGAATTCCCTGCTAGCACCTTCTCTGTGCCTGGGAAGCAGAAGTGTTCACATAGCTTCGCAAGAATCGCTTTTGTGCAGAAAACAGTAACACTTGTTCAGAACGAAAGAAAGCACAGAGCCCCAGATTTGATGTTGTCCTGGAGAGCTTGCAGAGCACTGGGGAAAGGCAGGCAGACAATTCCTTGCTAGCACCTTCTCTGTGCCTGGGAAGCAGAAGTGTTCACATTGCTTCACAAGAATCGCTTTTGTGCAGAAAACAGTAACACTTGTTCAGAACGAAAGAAAGCAGAGAGCCCCAGATTCTATGTTGTCCTGGAGAGCTTGCAGAGCACTGGGGAAAGGCAGGCAGAGAATTCCCTGCTAGCACCTTCTCTGTGCCTGGGAAGCAGAAGTGTTCACATTGCTTCGCAGAATCGCTTATGTGCAGAAAACAGTAACACTTGTTCAGAACGAAAGAAAGCACAGAGCCCCAGATTCTATGTTGTCCTGGAGAGCTTGCAGAGCACTGGGGAAAGGCAGGCAGAGAATTCCCTGCTAGCACCTTCTCTGTGCCTGGGAAGCAGAAGTGTTCACATTGCTTCGCAGAATCGCTTTTGTGCAGAAAACAGTAACACTTGTTCAGAAGGAAAGAAAGCACAGAGCCCCAGATTTGCTGTTGTCCTGGAGAGCTTGCAGAGCACTGGGGAAAGGCAGGCAGAGAATTCCCTGCTAGCACCTTCTCTGTGCCTGGGAAGCAGAAGTGTTCATATTGCTTCGCAGAATCGCTTTTCTGCAGAAAACACTAACACTTGTTCAGAACGAAAGAAAGCACAGAGCCCCAGATTCTATGTTGTCCTGGAGAGCTTGCAGAGCACTGGGGAAAGGCAGGCAGAGAATTCCTTGCTAGCACCTTCTCTGTGCCTGGGAAGCAGAAGTGTTCACATAGCTTCGCAAGAATCGCTTTTGTGCAGAAAACAGTAACACTTGTTCAGAACGAAAGAAAGCACAGAGCCCCAGATTCTATATTGTCCTGGAGAGCTTGTAGAGCATTGGGGAAAGGCAGGCAAAGAATTCCCTGATAGCACCTTCTCTGTGCCTGGGAAGCAGAAGTGTTCACATTGCTTCTCAGAATAGCTTTTGTGCAGAAAACACTAACACTTGTTCAGAACGAAAGAAAGCACAGAGCCCTAGATTTGCTATTGTCCTGGAGAGCTTGCAGAGCACTGGGGAAAGGCAGGCAGAGAATTCCCTGCTAGCACCTTCTCTGTGCCTGGGAAACAGAAGTGTTCACATTGCTTCGCAAGAATAGCTTTTGTGCAGAAAACACTAACAGTTGTTAGAACGAAAGAAAGCACAGAGCCCCAGATTCTATGTTGTCCTGGAGAGCTTGCAGAGCACTGGGGAAAGGCAGGCAGAGAATTCCCTGCTAGCACCTTCTCTGTGCCTGGGAAGCAGAAGTGTTCACATTGCTTCGCAGAATCGCTTTTGTGCAGAAAACACTAACACTTGTTCAGAAGGAAAGAAAGCACAGAGCCCCAGATTTGCTGTTGTCCTGGAGAGCTTGCAGAGCACTGGGGAAAGGCAGGCAGAGAATTCCCTGCTAGCACCTTCTCTGTGCCTGGGAAACAGAAGTGTTCACATTGCTTCGCAAAATCGCTTTTGTGCAGAAAACAGTAACACTTGTTCAGAATGAAAGAAAGCACAGAGCCCCAGATTCTATGTTGTCCTGGAGAGCTTGCAGAGCACTGGGGAAAGGCAGGCAGAGAATTCCCTGCTAGCACCTTCTCTGTGCCTGGGAAGCAGAAGTGTTCACATTGCTTCGCAGAATCGCTTTTGTGCAGAAAACAGTAACACTTGTTCAGAACGAAAGAAAGCACAGAGCCCCAGATTTGCTGTTGTCCTGGAGAGCTTGCAGAGCACTGGGGAAAGGCAGGCAGAGAATTCCCTGCTAGCACCTTCTCTGTGCCTGGGAAGCAGAAGTGTTCACATTGCTTCGCAGAATCTCTTTTGTGCAGAAAACAGTAACACTTGTTCAGAACGAAAGAAAGCACAGAGCCCCAGATTTGCTGTTGTCCTGGAGAGCTTAGGAGCACTGGGGAAAGGCAGGCAGAGAATTCCCTGCTAGCACCTTCTCTGTGCCTGGGAAGCAGAAGTGTTCACATTGCTTCGCAAGAATCGCTTTTGTGCAGAAAACACTAACAGCTGTTAGAACGAAAGAAAGCACAGAGCCCCAGATTCTATGTTGTCCTGGAGAGCTTGCAGAGCACTGGGGAAAGGCAGGCAGAGAATTCCCTGCTAGCACCTTCTCTGTGCCTGGGAAGCAGAAGTGTTCACATTGCTTCGCAGAATCGCTTTTGTGAAGAAAACACTAACACTTGTTCAGAACGAAAGAAAGCACAGAGCCCCAGATTCTATGTTGTCCTGGAGAGCTTGCAGAGCACTGGGGAAAGGCAGGCAGAGAATTCCCTGCTAGCACCTTCTCTGTGCCTGGGAAGCAGAAGTGTTCCCATTGCTTCGCAGAATCGCTTTTGTGCAGAAAACACTAACACTTGTTCAGAACGAAAGAAAGCACAGAGCCCCAGATTCTATGTTGTCCTGGAGAGCTTGCAGAACACTGGGGAAAGGCAGGCAGAGAATTCCCTGCTAGCACCTTCTCTGTGCCTGGGAAGCAGAAGTGTTCACATAGCTTCGCAAGAATCGCTTTTGTGCAGAAAACAGTAACACTTGTTCAGAACGAAAGAAAGCACAGAGCCCCAGATTCTATGTTGTCCTGGAGAGCTTGCAGAGCACTGGGGAAAGGCAGGCAGAGAATTCCCTGCTAGCACCTTCTCTGTGCCTGGGAAGCAGAAGTGTTCCCATTGCTTCGCAGAATCGCTTTTGTGCAGAAAACACTAACACTTGTTCAGAACGAAAGAAAGCACAGAGCCCCAGATTCTATGTTGTCCTGGAGAGCTTGCAGAACACTGGGGAAAGGCAGGCAGAGAATTCCCTGCTAGCACCTTCTCTGTGCCTGGGAAGCAGAAGTGTTCATATTGCTTCGCAGAATCGCTTTTGTGCAGAAAACACTAACAGTTGTTCAGAACGAAAGAAAGCACAGAGCCCCAGATTCTATGTTGTCCTGGAGAGCTTGCAGAGCACTGGGGAAAGGCAGGCAGAGAATTCCCTGCTAGCACCTTCTCTGTGCCTGGGAAGCAGAAGTGTTCACATAGCTTCGCAAGAATCGCTTTTGTGCAGAAAACAGTAACACTTGTTCAGAATGAAAGAAAGCACAGAGCCCCAGATTCTATGTTGTCCTGGAGAGCTTGTAGAGCATTGGGGAAAGGCAGGCAAAGAATTCCCTGATAGCACCTTCTCTGTGCCTGGGAAGCAGAAGTGTTCACATTGCTTCACAAGAATCGCTTTTGTGCAGAAAACACTAACACATGTTCAGAACGAAAGAAAGCACAGAGCCCCAGATTCTATGTTGTCCTGGAGAGCTTGCAGAGCACTGGGGAAAGGCAGGCAGAGAATTCCCTGCTAGCACCTTCTCTGTGCCTGGGAAGCAGAAGTGTTCACATTGCTTCGCAGAATCGCTTTTGTGCAGAAAACACTAACACTTGTTCAGAAGGAAAGAAAGCACAGAGCCCCAGATTCTATGTTGTCCTGGAGAGCTTGCAGAGCACTGGGGAAAGGCAGGCAGAGAATTCCCTGCTAGCACCTTCTCTGTGCCTGGGAAGCAGAAGTGTTCACATTGCTTCACAAGAATCGCTTTTGTGCAGAAAACAGTAACACTTGTTCAGAACGAAAGAAAGCACAGAGCCCCAGATTTGATGTTGTCCTGGAGAGCTTGCAGAGCACTGGGGAAAGGCAGGCAGAGAATTCCCTGCTAGCACCTTCTCTGTGCCTGGGAAACAGAAGTGTTCACATTGCTTCGCAGAATCGCTTTTGTGCAGAAAACAGTAACACCTGTTCAGAATGGAAGAAAGCAGAGAGCCCCAGATTCTATGTTGTCCTGGAGAGCTTGCAGAGCACTGGGGAAAGGCAGGCAGAGAATTCCCTGCTAGCACCTTCTCTGTGCCTGGGAAGCAGAAGTGTTCACATTGCTTCGCAGAATCGCTTTTGTGCAGAAAACAGTAACACTTGTTCAGAACGAAAGAAAGCACAGAGCCCCAGATTCTATGTTGTCCTGGAGAGCTTGCAGAGCACTGGGGAAAGGCAGGCAGAGAATTCCCTGCTAGCACCTTCTCTGTGCCTGGGAAGCAGAAGTGTTCACATTGCTTCGCAGAATCGCTTTTGTGCAGAAAACAGTAACACTTGTTCAGAACGAAAGAAAGCACAGAGCCCCAGATTTGCTGTTGTCCTGGAGAGCTTGCAGAGCACTGGGGAAAGGCAGGCAGAGAATTCCCTGCTAGCACCTTCTCTGTGCCTGGGAAGCAGAAGTGTTCACATAGCTTCGCAAGAATCGCTTTTGTGCAGAAAACAGTAACACTTGTTCAGAACGAAAGAAAGCACAGAGCCCCAGATTTGATGTTGTCCTGGAGAGCTTGCAGAGCACTGGGGAAAGGCAGGCAGACAATTCCTTGCTAGCACCTTCTCTGTGCCTGGGAAGCAGAAGTGTTCACATTGCTTCGCAAGAATCGCTTTTGTGCAGAAAACAGTAACACTTGTTCAGAACGAAAGAAAGCAGAGAGCCCCAGATTCTATGTTGTCCTGGAGAGCTTGCAGAGCACTGGGGAAAGGCAGGCAGAGAATTCCCTGCTAGCACCTTCTCTGTGCCTGGGAAGCAGAAGTGTTCACATTGCTTCACAAGAATCGCTTTTGTGCAGAAAACAGTAACACTTGTTCAGAACGAAAGAAAGCACAGAGCCCCAGATTCTATGTTGTCCTGGAGAGCTTGCAGAGCACTGGGGAAAGGCAGGCAGAGAATTCCCTGCTAGCACCTTCTCTGTGCCTGGGAAGCAGTAGTGTTCACATTGCTTCGCAGAATCTCTTTTGTGCAGAAAACAGTAACACTTGTTCAGAAGGAAAGAAAGCACAGAGCCCCAGATTTGCTGTTGTCCTGGAGAGCTTGCAGAGCACTGGGGAAAGGCAGGCAGAGAATTCCCTGCTAGCACCTTCTCTGTGCCTGGGAAGCAGAAGTGTTCACATTGCTTCGCAGAATCGCTTTTCTGCAGAAAACACTAACACTTGTTCAGAACGAAAGAAAGCACAGAGCCCCAGATTCTATGTTGTCCTGGAGAGCTTGCAGAGCACTGGGGAAAGGCAGGCAGAGAATTCCTTGCTAGCACCTTCTCTGTGCCTGGGAAGCAGAAGTGTTCACATTGCTTCTCAGAATAGCTTTTGTGCAGAAAACACTAACACTTGTTCAGAACGAAAGAAAGCACAGAGCCCTAGATTTGCTATTGTCCTGGAGAGCTTGCAGAGCACTGGGGAAAGGCAGGCAGAGAATTCCCTGCTAGCACCTTCTCTGTGCCTGGGAAACAGAAGTGTTCACATTGCTTCGCAAGAATAGCTTTTGTGCAGAAAACACTAACAGTTGTTAGAACGAAAGAAAGCACAGAGCCCCAGATTCTATGTTGTCCTGGAGAGCTTGCAGAGCACTGGGGAAAGGCAGGCAGAGAATTCCCTGCTAGCACCTTCTCTGTGCCTGGGAAGCAGAAGTGTTCACATTGCTTCGCAGAATCGCTTTTGTGCAGAAAACACTAACACTTGTTCAGAAGGAAAGAAAGCACAGAGCCCCAGATTTGATGTTGTCCTGGAGAGCTTGCAGAGCACTGGGGAAAGGCAGGCAGAGAATTCCCTGCTAGCACCTTCTCTGTGCCTGGGAAACAGAAGTGTTCACATTGCTTCGCAAAATCGCTTTTGTGCAGAAAACAGTAACACTTGTTCAGAATGAAAGAAAGCACAGAGCCCCAGATTCTATGTTGTCCTGGAGAGCTTGCAGAGCACTGGGGAAAGGCAGGCAGAGAATTCCCTGCTAGCACCTTCTCTGTGCCTGGGAAGCAGAAGTGTTCACATTGCTTCGCAGAATCGCTTTTGTGCAGAAAACAGTAACACTTGTTCAGAACGAAAGAAAGCACAGAGCCCCAGATTTGCTGTTGTCCTGGAGAGCTTGCAGAGCACTGGGGAAAGGCAGGCAGAGAATTCCCTGCTAGCACCTTCTCTGTGCCTGGGAAGCAGAAGTGTTCACATTGCTTCGCAGAATCTCTTTTGTGCAGAAAACAGTAACACTTGTTCAGAACGAAAGAAAGCACAGAGCCCCAGATTTGCTGTTGTCCTGGAGAGCTTAGGAGCACTGGGGAAAGGCAGGCAGAGAATTCCCTGCTAGCACCTTCTCTGTGCCTGGGAAGCAGAAGTGTTCACATTGCTTCGCAAGAATCGCTTTTGTGCAGAAAACACTAACAGTTGTTAGAACGAAAGAAAGCACAGAGCCCCAGATTCTATGTTGTCCTGGAGAGCTTGCAGAGCACTGGGGAAAGGCAGGCAGAGAATTCCCTGCTAGCACCTTCTCTGTGCCTGGGAAGCAGAAGTGTTCACATTGCTTCGCAGAATCGCTTTTGTGCAGAAAACAGTAACACTTGTTCAGAACGAAAGAAAGCAGAGAGCCCCAGATTCTATGTTGTCCTGGAGAGCTTGCAGAGCACTGGGGAAAGGCAGGCAGAGAATTCCCTGCTAGCACCTTCTCTGTGCCTGGGAAGCAGAAGTGTTCCCATTGCTTCGCAGAATCGCTTTTGTGCAGAAAACACTAACACTTGTTCAGAACGAAAGAAAGCACAGAGCCCCAGATTCTATGTTGTCCTGGAGAGCTTGCAGAACACTGGGGAAAGGCAGGCAGAGAATTCCCTGCTAGCACCTTCTCTGTGCCTGGGAAGCAGAAGTGTTCATATTGCTTCGCAGAATCGCTTTTGTGCAGAAAACAGTAACAGTTGTTCAGAACGAAAGAAAGCACAGAGCCCCAGATTCTATGTTGTCCTGGAGAGCTTTCAGAGCACTGGGGAAAGGCAGGCAGAGAATTCCCTGCTAGCACCTTCTCTGTGCCTGGGAAGCAGAAGTGTTCACATAGCTTCGCAAGAATCGCTTTTGTGCAGAAAACAGTAACACTTGTTCAGAACGAAAGAAAGCACAGAGCCCCAGATTTGCTGTTGTCCTGGAGAGCTTGTAGAGCACTGGGGAAAGGCAGGCAAAGAATTCCCTGATAGCACCTTCTCTGTGCCTGGGAAGCAGAAGTGTTTACATTGCTTCGCAGAATCGCTTTTGTGCAGAAAACACTAACACTTGTTCAGAACGAAAGAAAGCACAGAGCCCCAGATTTGCTGTTGTCCTGGAGAGCTTGCAGAGCACTGGGGAAAGGCAGGCAGAGAATTCCCTGCTAGCACCTTCTCTGTGCCTGGGAAGCAGAAGTGTTCACATTGCTTCGCAGAATCGCTTTTGTGCAGAAAACAGTAACACTTGTTCAGAATGAAAGAAAGCAGAGAGCACCAGATTCTATGTTGTCCTGGAGAGCTTGCAGAGCACTGGGGAAAGGCAGGCAGACAATTCCTTGCTAGCACCTTCTCTGTGCCTGGGAAGCAGAAGTGTTCACATTGCTTCGCAAGAATCGCTTTTGTGCAGAAAACAGTAACACTTGTTCAGAACGAAAGAAAGCACAGAGCCCCAGATTCTATGTTGTCCTGGAGAGCTTGCAGAGCACTGGGGAAAGGCAGGCAGAGAATTCCCTGCTAGCACCTTCTCTGTGCCTGGGAAGCAGAAGTGTTCACATTGCTTCGCAGAATCGCTTTTGTGCAGAAAACACTAACACATGTTCAGAACGAAAGAAAGCACAGAGCCCCAGATTTCCTATTGTCCTGGAGAGCTTGCAGAGCACTGGGGAAAGGCAGGCAGAGAATTCCCTGCTAGCACCTTCTCTGTGCCTGGGAAGCAGAAGTGTTCACATTGCTTCGCAAGAATAGCTTTTGTGCAGAAAACAGTAACACTTGTTCAGAAGGAAAGAAAGCACAGAGCCCCAGATTCTATGTTGTCCTGGAGAGCTTGCAGAGCACTGGGGAAAGGCAGGCAGAGAATTCCCTGATAGCACCTTCTCTGTGCCTGGGAAGCAGAAGTGTTCACATTGCTTCGCAGAATCGCTTTTGTGCAGAAAACACTAACACTTGTTCAGAACGAAAGAAAGCACAGAGCCCCAGATTCTATGTTGTCCTGGAGAGCTTGCAGAGCACTGGGGAAAGGCAGGCAGAGAATTCCCTGCTAGCACCTTCTCTGTGCCTGGGAAGCAGAAGTGTTCATATTGCTTCGCAGAATCGCTTTTGTGCAGAAAACAGTAACACTTGTTCAGAACGAAAGAAAGCACAGAGCCCCAGATTCTATGTTGTCCTGGAGAGCTTGCAGAGCACTGGGGAAAGGCAGGCAGAGAATTCCCTGCTAGCACCTTCTCTGTGCCTGGGAAGCAGAAGTGTTCACATAGCTTCGCAAGAATTGCTTTTGTGCAGAAAAGAGTAACACTTGTTCAGAACGAAAGAAAGCACAGAGCCCCAGATTCTATGTTGTCCTGGAGAGCTTGTAGAGCATTGGGGAAAGGCAGGCAAAGAATTCCCTGATAGCACCTTCTCTGTGCCTGGGAAGCAGAAGTGTTCACATTGCTTCGCAGAATCGCTTTTGTGCAGAAAACACTAACACTTGTTCAGAACGAAAGAAAGCACAGAGCCCCAGATTTGCTGTTGTCCTGGAGAGCTTGCAGAGCACTGGGGAAAGGCAGGCAGAGAATTCCCTGCTAGCACCTTCTCTGTGCCTGGGAAGCAGAAGTGTTCACATTGCTTCGCAGAATCGCTTTTGTGCAGAAAACAGTAACACTTGTTCAGAAGGAAAGAAAGCAGAGAGCCCCAGATTCTATGTTGTCCTGGAGAGCTTGCAGAGCTCTGGGGAAAGGCAGGCAGACAATTCCTTGCTAGCACCTTCTCTGTGCCTGGGAAGCAGAAGTGTTCACATTGCTTCGCAAGAATCGCTTTTGTGAAGAAAAGAGTAACACTTGTTCAGAACGAAAGAAAGCACAGAGCCCCAGATTCTATGTTGTCCTGGAGAGCTTGCAGAGCACTGGGGAAAGGCAGGCAGAGAATTCCCTGCTAGCACCTTCTCTGTGCCTGGGAAGCAGAAGTGTTCACATTGCTTCGCAGAATCGCTTTTGTGCAGAAAACACTAACACTTGTTCAGAACGAAAGAAAGCACAGAGCCCCAGATTTGCTATTGTCCTGGAGAGCTTGCAGAGCACTGGGGAAATGCAGGCAGAGAATTCCCTGCTAGCACCTTCTCTGTGCCTGGGAACCAGAAGTGTTCACATTGCTTCGCAGAATCGCTTTTGTGCAGAAAACAGTAACACTTGTTCAGAACGAAAGAAAGCAGAGAGCCCCAGATTCTATGTTGTCCTGGAGAGCTTGCAGAGCACTGGGGAAAGGCAGGCAGATAATTCCCTGCTAGCACCTTCTCTGTGCCTGGGAAGCAGAAGTGTTCACATTGCTTCGCAGAATCGCTTTTGTGCAGAAAACACTAACACTTGTTCAGAACGAAAGAAAGCACAGAGCCCCAGATTCTATGTTGTCCTGGAGAGCTTGCAGAGCACTGGGGAAAGGCAGGCAGAGAATTCCCTGCTAGCACCTTCTCTGTGCCTGGGAAGCAGAAGTGTTCACATTGCTTCGCAGAATCGCTTTTGTGCAGAAAACACTAACACTTGTTCAGAACGAAAGAAAGCAGAGAGCCCCAGATTCTATGTTGTCCTGGAGAGCTTGCAGAGCACTGGGGAAAGGCAGGCAGAGAATTCCCTGCTAGCACCTTCTCTGTGCCTGGGAAGCAGAAGTGTTCACATAGCTTCGCAAGAATCGCTTTTGTGCAGAAAACAGTAACACTTGTTCAGAATGAAAGAAAGCACAGAGCCCCAGATTCTATGTTGTCCTGGAGAGCTTGTAGAGCATTGGGGAAAGGCAGGCAAAGAATTCCCTGATAGCACCTTCTCTGTGCCTGGGAAGCAGAAGTGTTCACATTGCTTCGCAAGAATCGCTTTTGTGCAGAAAACACTAACACATGTTCAGAACGAAAGAAAGCACAGAGCCCCAGATTTGCTGTTGTCCTGGAGAGCTTGCAGAGCACTGGGGAAAGGCAGGCAGAGAATTCCCTGCTAGCACCTTCTCTGTGCCTGGGAAGCAGAAGTGTTCACATTGCTTCGCAAGAATAGCTTTTGTGCAGAAAACACTAACAGTTGTTAGAACGAAAGAAAGCACAGAGCCCCAGATTCTATGTTGTCCTGGAGAGCTTGCAGAGCACTGGGGAAAGGCAGGCAGAGAATTCCCTGCTAGCACCTTCTCTGTGCCTGGGAAGCAGAAGTGTTCACATTGCTTCGCAGAATCGCTTTTGTGCAGAAAACACTAACACTTGTTCAGAAGGAAAGAAAGCACAGAGCCCCAGATTCTATGTTGTCCTGGAGAGCTTGCAGAGCACTGGGGAAAGGCAGGCAGAGAATTCCCTGCTAGCACCTTCTCTGTGCCTGGGAAGCAGAAGTGTTCACATTGCTTCACAAGAATCGCTTTTGTGCAGAAAACAGTAACACTTGTTCAGAACGAAAGAAAGCAGAGAGCCCCAGATTCTATGTTGTCCTGGAGAGCTTGCAGAGCACTGGGGAAAGGCAGGCAGAGAATTCCCTGCTAGCACCTTCTCTGTGCCTGGGAAGCAGAAGTGTTCACATTGCTTCGCAAGAATAGCTTTTGTGCAGAAAACACTAACAGTTGTTAGAACGAAAGAAAGCACAGAGCCCCAGATTCTATGTTGTCCTGGAGAGCTTGCAGAGCACTGGGGAAAGGCAGGCAGAGAATTCCCTGATAGCACCTTCTCTGTGCCTGGGAAGCAGAAGTGTTCACATTGCTTCGCAGAATCGCTTTTGTGCAGAAAACACTAACACTTGTTCAGAAGGAAAGAAAGCACAGAGCCCCAGATTCTATGTTGTCCTGGAGAGCTTGCAGAGCACTGGGGAAAGGCAGGCAGAGAATTCCCTGCTAGCACCTTCTCTGTGCCTGGGAAGCAGAAGTGTTCACATTGCTTCCCAAGAATCGCTTTTGTGCAGAAAACAGTAACACTTGTTCAGAACGAAAGAAAGCACAGAGCCCCAGATTTGATGTTGTCCTGGAGAGCTTGCAGAGCACTGGGGAAAGGCAGGCAGACAATTCCTTGCTAGCACCTTCTCTGTGCCTGGGAAGCAGAAGTGTTCACATTGCTTCGCAAGAATCGCTTTTGTGAAGAAAAGAGTAACACTTGTTCAGAACGAAAGAAAGCACAGAGCCCCAGATTCTATGTTGTCCTGGAGAGCTTGCAGAGCACTGGGGAAAGGCAGGCAGAGAATTCCCTGCTAGCACCTTCTCTGTGCCTGGGAAGCAGAAGTGTTCACATTGCTTCGCAGAATCTCTTTTGTGCAGAAAACAGTAACACTTGTTCAGAAGGAAAGAAAGCACAGAGCCCCAGATTCTATGTTGTCCTGGAGAGCTTGCAGAGCACTGGGGAAAGGCAGGCAGAGAATTCCCTGCTAGCACCTTCTCTGTGCCTGGGAAGCAGAAGTGTTCATATTGCTTCGCAGAATCGCTTTTGTGCAGAAAACAGTAACGCTTGTTCAGAACGAAAGAAAGCAGAGAGCCCCAGATTCTATGTTGTCCTGGAGAGCTTGCAGAGCACTGGGGAAAGGCAGGCAGAGAATTCCCTGCTAGCACCTTCTCTGTGCCTGGGAAGCAGAAGTGTTCACATAGCTTCGCAAGAATCGCTTTTGTGCAGAAAACAGTAACACTTGTTCAGAAGGAAAGAAAGCACAGAGCCCCAGATTCTATGTTGTCCTGGAGAGCTTGTAGAGCATTGGGGAAAGGCAGGCAAAGAATTCCCTGATAGCACCTTCTCTGTGCCTGGGAAGCAGAAGTGTTCACATTGCTTCACAAGAATCGCTTTTGTGCAGAAAACACTAACACATGTTCAGAACGAAAGAAAGCACAGAGCCCCAGATTCTATGTTGTCCTGGAGAGCTTGCAGAGCACTGGGGAAAGGCAGGCAGAGAATTCCCTGCTAGCACCTTCTCTGTGCCTGGGAAGCAGAAGTGTTCACATTGCTTCGCAGAATCGCTTTTGTGCAGAAAACACTAACACTTGTTCAGAAGGAAAGAAAGCACAGAGCCCCAGATTCTATGTTGTCCTGGAGAGCTTGCAGAGCACTGGGGAAAGGCAGGCAGAGAATTCCCTGCTAGCACCTTCTCTGTGCCTGGGAAGCAGAAGTGTTCACATTGCTTCACAAGAATCGCTTTTGTGCAGAAAACAGTAACACTTGTTCAGAACGAAAGAAAGCACAGAGCCCCAGATTTGATGTTGTCCTGGAGAGCTTGCAGAGCACTGGGGAAAGGCAGGCAGAGAATTCCCTGCTAGCACCTTCTCTGTGCCTGGGAAACAGAAGTGTTCACATTGCTTCGCAGAATCGCTTTTGTGCAGAAAACACTAACACTTGTTCAGAATGAAAGAAAGCAGAGAGCCCCAGATTCTATGTTGTCCTGGAGAGCTTGCAGAGCACTGGGGAAAGGCAGGCAGAGAATTCCCTGCTAGCACCTTCTCTGTGCCTGGGAAGCAGAAGTGTTCACATTGCTTCGCAGAATCGCTTTTGTGCAGAAAACAGTAACACTTGTTCAGAACGAAAGAAAGCACAGAGCCCCAGATTTGCTGTTGTCCTGGAGAGCTTGCAGAGCACTGGGGAAAGGCAGGCAGACAATTCCTTGCTAGCACCTTCTCTGTGCCTGGGAAGCAGAAGTGTTCACATTGCTTCGCAAGAATCGCTTTTGTGCAGAAAACAGTAACACTTGTTCAGAACGAAAGAAAGCAGAGAGCCCCAGATTCTATGTTGTCCTGGAGAGCTTGCAGAGCACTGGGGAAAGGCAGGCAGAGAATTCCCTGCTAGCACCTTCTCTGTGCCTGGGAAGCAGAAGTGTTCACATTGCTTCGCAGAATCGCTTTTGTGCAGAAAACACTAACACATGTTCAGAACGAAAGAAAGCACAGAGCCCCAGATTTCCTATTGTCCTGGAGAGCTTGCAGAGCACTGGGGAAAGGCAGGCAGAGAATTCCCTGCTAGCACCTTCTCTGTGCCTGGGAAGCAGAAGTGTTCACATTGCTTCGCAAGAATAGCTTTTGTGCAGAAAACAGTAACACTTGTTCAGAAGGAAAGAAAGCACAGAGCCCCAGATTCTATGTTGTCCTGGAGAGCTTGCAGAGCACTGGGGAAAGGCAGGCAGAGAATTCCCTGATAGCACCTTCTCTGTGCCTGGGAAGCAGAAGTGTTCACATTGCTTCGCAGAATCGCTTTTGTGCAGAAAACACTAACACTTGTTCAGAACGAAAGAAAGCACAGAGCCCCAGATTCTATGTTGTCCTGGAGAGCTTGCAGAGCACTGGGGAAAGGCAGGCAGAGAATTCCCTGCTAGCACCTTCTCTGTGCCTGGGAAGCAGAAGTGTTCATATTGCTTCGCAGAATCGCTTTTGTGCAGAAAACAGTAACACTTGTTCAGAACGAAAGAAAGCACAGAGCCCCAGATTCTATGTTGTCCTGGAGAGCTTGCAGAGCACTGGGGAAAGGCAGGCAGAGAATTCCCTGCTAGCACCTTCTCTGTGCCTGGGAAGCAGAAGTGTTCACATAGCTTCGCAAGAATTGCTTTTGTGCAGAAAAGAGTAACACTTGTTCAGAACGAAAGAAAGCACAGAGCCCCAGATTCTATGTTGTCCTGGAGAGCTTGTAGAGCATTGGGGAAAGGCAGGCAAAGAATTCCCTGATAGCACCTTCTCTGTGCCTGGGAAGCAGAAGTGTTCACATTGCTTCGCAGAATCGCTTTTGTGCAGAAAACACTAACACTTGTTCAGAACGAAAGAAAGCACAGAGCCCCAGATTTGCTGTTGTCCTGGAGAGCTTGCAGAGCACTGGGGAAAGGCAGGCAGAGAATTCCCTGCTAGCACCTTCTCTGTGCCTGGGAAGCAGAAGTGTTCACATTGCTTCGCAGAATCGCTTTTGTGCAGAAAACAGTAACACTTGTTCAGAAGGAAAGAAAGCAGAGAGCCCCAGATTCTATGTTGTCCTGGAGAGCTTGCAGAGCTCTGGGGAAAGGCAGGCAGACAATTCCTTGCTAGCACCTTCTCTGTGCCTGGGAAGCAGAAGTGTTCACATTGCTTCGCAAGAATCGCTTTTGTGAAGAAAAGAGTAACACTTGTTCAGAACGAAAGAAAGCACAGAGCCCCAGATTCTATGTTGTCCTGGAGAGCTTGCAGAGCACTGGGGAAAGGCAGGCAGAGAATTCCCTGCTAGCACCTTCTCTGTGCCTGGGAAGCAGAAGTGTTCACATTGCTTCGCAGAATCGCTTTTGTGCAGAAAACACTAACACTTGTTCAGAACGAAAGAAAGCACAGAGCCCCAGATTTGCTATTGTCCTGGAGAGCTTGCAGAGCACTGGGGAAATGCAGGCAGAGAATTCCCTGCTAGCACCTTCTCTGTGCCTGGGAACCAGAAGTGTTCACATTGCTTCGCAGAATCGCTTTTGTGCAGAAAACAGTAACACTTGTTCAGAACGAAAGAAAGCAGAGAGCCCCAGATTCTATGTTGTCCTGGAGAGCTTGCAGAGCACTGGGGAAAGGCAGGCAGATAATTCCCTGCTAGCACCTTCTCTGTGCCTGGGAAGCAGAAGTGTTCACATTGCTTCGCAGAATCGCTTTTGTGCAGAAAACACTAACACTTGTTCAGAACGAAAGAAAGCACAGAGCCCCAGATTCTATGTTGTCCTGGAGAGCTTGCAGAGCACTGGGGAAAGGCAGGCAGAGAATTCCCTGCTAGCACCTTCTCTGTGCCTGGGAAGCAGAAGTGTTCACATTGCTTCGCAGAATCGCTTTTGTGCAGAAAACAGTAACACTTGTTCAGAACGAAAGAAAGCAGAGAGCCCCAGATTCTATGTTGTCCTGGAGAGCTTGCAGAGCACTGGGGAAAGGCAGGCAGAGAATTCCCTGCTAGCACCTTCTCTGTGCCTGGGAAGCAGAAGTGTTCACATTGCTTCGCAAGAATCGCTTTTGTGCAGAAAACAGTAACACTTGTTCAGAATGAAAGAAAGCACAGAGCCCCAGATTCTATGTTGTCCTGGAGAGCTTGCAGAGCACTGGGGAAAGGCAGGCAGAGAATTCCCTGCTAGCACCTTCTCTGTGCCTGGGAAGCAGAAGTGTTCACATTGCTTCGCAGAATCGCTTTTGTGCAGAAAACACTAACACTTGTTCAGAACGAAAGAAAGCACAGAGCCCCAGATTCTATGTTGTCCTGGAGAGCTTGCAGAGCACTGGGGAAAGGCAGGCAGAGAATTCCCTGCTAGCACCTTCTCTGTGCCTGGGAAGCAGAAGTGTTCACATAGCTTCGCAAGAATCGCTTTTGTGCAGAAAACAGTAACACTTGTTCAGAATGAAAGAAAGCACAGAGCCCCAGATTCTATGTTGTCCTGGAGAGCTTGTAGAGCATTGGGGAAAGGCAGGCAAAGAATTCCCTGATAGCACCTTCTCTGTGCCTGGGAAGCAGAAGTGTTCACATTGCTTCACAAGAATCGCTTTTGTGCAGAAAACACTAACACATGTTCAGAACGAAAGAAAGCACAGAGCCCCAGATTTGCTGTTGTCCTGGAGAGCTTGCAGAGCACTGGGGAAAGGCAGGCAGAGAATTCCCTGCTAGCACCTTCTCTGTGCCTGGGAAGCAGAAGTGTTCACATTGCTTCGCAAGAATAGCTTTTGTGCAGAAAACACTAACAGTTGTTAGAACGAAAGAAAGCACAGAGCCCCAGATTCTATGTTGTCCTGGAGAGCTTGCAGAGCACTGGGGAAAGGCAGGCAGAGAATTCCCTGCTAGCACCTTCTCTGTGCCTGGGAAGCAGAAGTGTTCACATTGCTTCGCAGAATCGCTTTTGTGCAGAAAACACTAACACTTGTTCAGAAGGAAAGAAAGCACAGAGCCCCAGATTCTATGTTGTCCTGGAGAGCTTGCAGAGCACTGGGGAAAGGCAGGCAGAGAATTCCCTGCTAGCACCTTCTCTGTGCCTGGGAAGCAGAAGTGTTCACATTGCTTCACAAGAATCGCTTTTGTGCAGAAAACAGTAACACTTGTTCAGAACGAAAGAAAGCAGAGAGCCCCAGATTCTATGTTGTCCTGGAGAGCTTGCAGAGCACTGGGGAAAGGCAGGCAGAGAATTCCCTGCTAGCACCTTCTCTGTGCCTGGGAAGCAGAAGTGTTCACATTGCTTCGCAAGAATAGCTTTTGTGCAGAAAACACTAACAGTTGTTAGAACGAAAGAAAGCACAGAGCCCCAGATTCTATGTTGTCCTGGAGAGCTTGCAGAGCACTGGGGAAAGGCAGGCAGAGAATTCCCTGATAGCACCTTCTCTGTGCCTGGGAAGCAGAAGTGTTCACATTGCTTCGCAGAATCGCTTTTGTGCAGAAAACACTAACACTTGTTCAGAAGGAAAGAAAGCACAGAGCCCCAGATTCTATGTTGTCCTGGAGAGCTTGCAGAGCACTGGGGAAAGGCAGGCAGAGAATTCCCTGCTAGCACCTTCTCTGTGCCTGGGAAGCAGAAGTGTTCACATTGCTTCCCAAGAATCGCTTTTGTGCAGAAAACAGTAACACTTGTTCAGAACGAAAGAAAGCACAGAGCCCCAGATTTGATGTTGTCCTGGAGAGCTTGCAGAGCACTGGGGAAAGGCAGGCAGACAATTCCTTGCTAGCACCTTCTCTGTGCCTGGGAAGCAGAAGTGTTCACATTGCTTCGCAAGAATCGCTTTTGTGAAGAAAAGAGTAACACTTGTTCAGAACGAAAGAAAGCACAGAGCCCCAGATTCTATGTTGTCCTGGAGAGCTTGCAGAGCACTGGGGAAAGGCAGGCAGAGAATTCCCTGCTAGCACCTTCTCTGTGCCTGGGAAGCAGAAGTGTTCACATTGCTTCGCAGAATCTCTTTTGTGCAGAAAACAGTAACACTTGTTCAGAAGGAAAGAAAGCACAGAGCCCCAGATTCTATGTTGTCCTGGAGAGCTTGCAGAGCACTGGGGAAAGGCAGGCAGAGAATTCCCTGCTAGCACCTTCTCTGTGCCTGGGAAGCAGAAGTGTTCATATTGCTTCGCAGAATCGCTTTTGTGCAGAAAACAGTAACACTTGTTCAGAACGAAAGAAAGCAGAGAGCCCCAGATTCTATGTTGTCCTGGAGAGCTTGCAGAGCACTGGGGAAAGGCAGGCAGAGAATTCCCTGCTAGCACCTTCTCTGTGCCTGGGAAGCAGAAGTGTTCACATAGCTTCGCAAGAATCGCTTTTGTGCAGAAAACAGTAACACTTGTTCAGAAGGAAAGAAAGCACAGAGCCCCAGATTCTATGTTGTCCTGGAGAGCTTGTAGAGCATTGGGGAAAGGCAGGCAAAGAATTCCCTGATAGCACCTTCTCTGTGCCTGGGAAGCAGAAGTGTTCACATTGCTTCACAAGAATCGCTTTTGTGCAGAAAACACTAACACATGTTCAGAACGAAAGAAAGCACAGAGCCCCAGATTCTATGTTGTCCTGGAGAGCTTGCAGAGCACTGGGGAAAGGCAGGCAGAGAATTCCCTGCTAGCACCTTCTCTGTGCCTGGGAAGCAGAAGTGTTCACATTGCTTCGCAGAATCGCTTTTGTGCAGAAAACACTAACACTTGTTCAGAAGGAAAGAAAGCACAGAGCCCCAGATTCTATGTTGTCCTGGAGAGCTTGCAGAGCACTGGGGAAAGGCAGGCAGAGAATTCCCTGCTAGCACCTTCTCTGTGCCTGGGAAGCAGAAGTGTTCACATTGCTTCACAAGAATCGCTTTTGTGCAGAAAACAGTAACACTTGTTCAGAACGAAAGAAAGCACAGAGCCCCAGATTTGATGTTGTCCTGGAGAGCTTGCAGAGCACTGGGGAAAGGCAGGCAGAGAATTCCCTGCTAGCACCTTCTCTGTGCCTGGGAAACAGAAGTGTTCACATTGCTTCGCAGAATCGCTTTTGTGCAGAAAACAGTAACACTTGTTCAGAATGAAAGAAAGCAGAGAGCCCCAGATTCTATGTTGTCCTGGAGAGCTTGCAGAGCACTGGGGAAAGGCAGGCAGAGAATTCCCTGCTAGCACCTTCTCTGTGCCTGGGAAGCAGAAGTGTTCACATTGCTTCGCAGAATCGCTTTTGTGCAGAAAACAGTAACACTTGTTCAGAACGAAAGAAAGCACAGAGCCCCAGATTTGCTGTTGTCCTGGAGAGCTTGCAGAGCACTGGGGAAAGGCAGGCAGACAATTCCTTGCTAGCACCTTCTCTGTGCCTGGGAAGCAGAAGTGTTCACATTGCTTCGCAAGAATCGCTTTTGTGCAGAAAACAGTAACACTTGTTCAGAACGAAAGAAAGCAGAGAGCCCCAGATTCTATGTTGTCCTGGAGAGCTTGCAGAGCACTGGGGAAAGGCAGGCAGAGAATTCCCTGCTAGCACCTTCTCTGTGCCTGGGAAGCAGAAGTGTTCACATTGCTTCGCAGAATCGCTTTTGTGCAGAAAACAGTAACACTTGTTCAGAACGAAAGAAAGCACAGAGCCCCAGATTCTATGTTGTCCTGGAGAGCTTGCAGAGCACTGGGGAAAGGCAGGCAGAGAATTCCCTGCTAGCACCTTCTCTGTGCCTGGGAAGCAGAAGTGTTCACATTGCTTCGCAGAATCTCTTTTGTGCAGAAAACAGTAACACTTGTTCAGAAGGAAAGAAAGCACAGAGCCCCAGATTTGCTGTTGTCCTGGAGAGCTTGCAGAGCACTGGGGAAAGGCAGGCAGAGAATTCCCTGCTAGCACCTTCTCTGTGCCTGGGAAGCAGAAGTGTTCACATTGCTTCGCAGAATCGCTTTTCTGCAGAAAACACTAACACTTGTTCAGAACGAAAGAAAGCACAGAGCCCCAGATTCTATGTTGTCCTGGAGAGCTTGCAGAGCACTGGGGAAAGGCAGGCAGAGAATTCCCTGCTAGCACCTTCTCTGTGCCTGGGAAGCAGAAGTGTTCACATTTTTCGCAGAATCGCTTTTGTGCAGAAAACAGTAACACTTGTTCAGAACGAAAGAAAGCACAGAGCCCCAGATTCTATATTGTCCTGGAGAGCTTGTAGAGCATTGGGGAAAGGCAGGCAAAGAATTCCCTGATAGCACCTTCTCTGTGCCTGGGAAGCAGAAGTGTTCACATTGCTTCTCAGAATAGCTTTTGTGCAGAAAACACTAACACTTGTTCAGAACGAAAGAAAGCACAGAGCCCTAGATTTGCTATTGTCCTGGAGAGCTTGCAGAGCACTGGGGAAAGGCAGGCAGAGAATTCCCTGCTACCACCTTCTCTGTGCCTGGGAAACAGAAGTGTTCACATTGCTTCGCAAGAATAGCTTTTGTGCAGAAAACAGTAACAGTTGTTAGAACGAAAGAAAGCACAGAGCCCCAGATTCTATGTTGTCCTGGAGAGCTTGCAGAGCACTGGGGAAAGGCAGGCAGAGAATTCCCTGCTAGCACCTTCTCTGTGCCTGGGAAGCAGAAGTGTTCACATTGCTTCGCAGAATCGCTTTTGTGCAGAAAACACTAACACTTGTTCAGAAGGAAAGAAAGCACAGAGCCCCAGATTTGATGTTGTCCTGGAGAGCTTGCAGAGCACTGGGGAAAGGCAGGCAGAGAATTCCCTGCTAGCACCTTCTCTGTGCCTGGGAAGCAGAAGTGTTCACATTGCTTCACAGAATCGCTTTTGTGCAGAAAACAGTAACACTTGTTCAGAATGAAAGAAAGCACAGAGCCCCAGATTCTATGTTGTCCTGGAGAGCTTGCAGAGCACTGGGGAAAGGCAGGCAGAGAATTCCCTGCTAGCACCTTCTCTGTGCCTGGGAAGCAGAAGTGTTCACATTGCTTCGCAGAATCGCTTTTGTGCAGAAAACAGTAACACTTGTTCAGAACGAAAGAAAGCACAGAGCCCCAGATTTGCTGTTGTCCTGGAGAGCTTGCAGAGCACTGGGGAAAGGCAGGCAGAGAATTCCCTGCTAGCACCTTCTCTGTGCCTGGGAAGCAGCAGTGTTCACATTGCTTCGCAGAATCTCTTTTGTGCAGAAAACAGTAACACTTGTTCAGAACGAAAGAAAGCACAGAGCCCCAGATTTGCTGTTGTCCTGGAGAGCTTAGGAGCACTGGGGAAAGGCAGGCAGAGAATTCCCTGCTAGCACCTTCTCTGTGCCTGGGAAGCAGAAGTGTTCACATTGCTTCGCAAGAATCGCTTTTGTGCAGAAAACACTAACAGTTGTTAGAACGAAAGAAAGCACAGAGCCCCAGATTCTATGTTGTCCTGGAGAGCTTGCAGAGCACTGGGGAAAGGCAGGCAGACAATTCCCTGCTAGCACCTTCTCTGTGCCTGGGAAGCAGAAGTGTTCACATTGCTTCGCAGAATCGCTTTTGTGCAGAAAACACTAACACTTGTTCAGAACGAAAGAAAGCACAGAGCCCCAGATTCTATGTTGTCCTGGAGAGCTTGCAGAGCACTGGGGAAAGGCAGGCAGAGAATTCCCTGCTAGCACCTTCTCTGTGCCTGGGAAGCAGAAGTGTTCCCATTGCTTCGCAGAATCGCTTTTGTGCAGAAAACACTAACACTTGTTCAGAACGAAAGAAAGCACAGAGCCCCAGATTCTATGTTGTCCTGGAGAGCTTGCAGAACACTGGGGAAAGGCAGGCAGAGAATTCCCTGCTAGCACCTTCTCTGTGCCTGGGAAGCAGAAGTGTTCATATTGCTTCGCAGAATCGCTTTTGTGCAGAAAACAGTAACAGTTGTTCAGAACGAAAGAAAGCACAGAGCCCCAGATTCTATGTTGTCCTGGAGAGCTTGCAGAGCACTGGGGAAAGGCAGGCAGAGAATTCCCTGCTAGCACCTTCTCTGTGCCTGGGAAGCAGAAGTGTTCACATAGCTTCGCAAGAATCGCTTTTGTGCAGAAAACAGTAACACTTGTTCAGAACGAAAGAAAGCACAGAGCCCCAGATTTGCTGTTGTCCTGGAGAGCCTGTAGAGCACTGGGGAAAGGCAGGCAAAGAATTCCCTGATAGCACCTTCTCTGTGCCTGGGAAGCAGAAGTGTTTACATTGCTTCGCAGAATCACTTTTGTGCAGAAAACACTAACACTTGTTCAGAACGAAAGAAAGCACAGAGCCCCAGATTTGCTGTTGTCCTGGAGAGCTTGCAGAGCACTGGGGAAAGGCAGGCAGAGAATTCCCTGCTAGCACCTTCTCTGTGCCTGGGAAGCAGAAGTGTTCACATTGCTTCGCAGAATCGCTTTTGTGCAGAAAACACTAACACTTGTTCAGAATGAAAGAAAGCAGAGAGCACCAGATTCTATGTTGTCCTGGAGAGCTTGCAGAGCACTGGGGAAAGGCAGGCAGACAATTCCTTGCTAGCACCTTCTCTGTGCCTGGGAAGCAGAAGTGTTCACATTGCTTCGCAAGAATCGCTTTTGTGCAGAAAACAGTAACACTTGTTCAGAACGAAAGAAAGCACAGAGCCCCAGATTCTATGTTGTCCTGGAGAGCTTGCAGAGCACTGGGGAAAGGCAGGCAGAGAATTCCCTGCTAGCACCTTCTCTGTGCCTGGGAAGCAGAAGTGTTCACATTGCTTCGCAGAATCGCTTTTGTGCAGAAAACACTAACACATGTTCAGAACGAAAGAAAGCACAGAGCCCCAGATTTCCTATTGTCCTGGAGAGCTTGCAGAGCACTGGGGAAAGGCAGGCAGAGAATTCCCTGCTAGCACCTTCTCTGTGCCTGGGAAGCAGAAGTGTTCACATTGCTTCGCAAGAATAGCTTTTGTGCAGAAAACAGTAACACTTGTTCAGAAGGAAAGAAAGCACAGAGCCCCAGATTCTATGTTGTCCTGGAGAGCTTGCAGAGCACTGGGGAAAGGCAGGCAGAGAATTCCCTGATAGCACCTTCTCTGTGCCTGGGAAGCAGAAGTGTTCACATTGCTTCGCAGAATCGCTTTTGTGCAGAAAACACTAACACTTGTTCAGAACGAAAGAAAGCACAGAGCCCCAGATTCTATGTTGTCCTGGAGAGCTTGCAGAGCACTGGGGAAAGGCAGGCAGAGAATTCCCTGCTAGCACCTTCTCTGTGCCTGGGAAGCAGAAGTGTTCATATTGCTTCGCAGAATCGCTTTTGTGCAGAAAACAGTAACACTTGTTCAGAACGAAAGAAAGCACAGAGCCCCAGATTCTATGTTGTCCTGGAGAGCTTGCAGAGCACTGGGGAAAGGCAGGCAGAGAATTCCCTGCTAGCACCTTCTCTGTGCCTGGGAAGCAGAAGTGTTCACATAGCTTCGCAAGAATCGCTTTTGTGCAGAAAAGAGTAACACTTGTTCAGAACGAAAGAAAGCACAGAGCCCCAGATTCTATGTTGTCCTGGAGAGCTTGTAGAGCATTGGGGAAAGGCAGGCAAAGAATTCCCTGCTAGCACCTTCTCTGTGCCTGGGAAGCAGAAGTGTTCACATTGCTTCGCAGAATCGCTTTTGTGCAGAAAACACTAACACTTGTTCAGAACGAAAGAAAGCACAGAGCCCCAGATTTGCTGTTGTCCTGGAGAGCTTGCAGAGCACTGGGGAAAGGCAGGCAGAGAATTCCCTGCTAGCACCTTCTCTGTGCCTGGGAAGCAGAAGTGTTCACATTGCTTCGCAGAATCGCTTTTGTGCAGAAAACAGTAACACTTGTTCAGAAGGAAAGAAAGCAGAGAGCCCCAGATTCTATGTTGTCCTGGAGAGCTTGCAGAGCTCTGGGGAAAGGCAGGCAGACAATTCCTTGCTAGCACCTTCTCTGTGCCTGGGAAGCAGAAGTGTTCACATTGCTTCGCAAGAATCGCTTTTGTGAAGAAAAGAGTAACACTTGTTCAGAACGAAAGAAAGCACAGAGCCCCAGATTCTATGTTGTCCTGGAGAGCTTGCAGAGCACTGGGGAAAGGCAGGCAGAGAATTCCCTGCTAGCACCTTCTCTGTGCCTGGGAAGCAGAAGTGTTCACATTGCTTCGCAGAATCGCTTTTGTGCAGAAAACACTAACACTTGTTCAGAACGAAAGAAAGCACAGAGCCCCAGATTCTATGTTGTCCTGGAGAGCTTGCAGAGCACTGGGGAAAGGCAGGCAGAGAATTCCCTGCTAGCACCTTCTCTGTGCCTGGGAAGCAGAAGTGTTCCCATTGCTTCGCAGAATCGCTTTTGTGCAGAAAACACTAACACTTGTTCAGAACGAAAGAAAGCACAGAGCCCCAGATTCTATGTTGTCCTGGAGAGCTTGCAGAACACTGGGGAAAGGCAGGCAGAGAATTCCCTGCTAGCACCTTCTCTGTGCCTGGGAAGCAGAAGTGTTCATATTGCTTCTCAGAATCGCTTTTGTGCAGAAAACAGTAACAGTTGTTCAGAACGAAAGAAAGCACAGAGCCCCAGATTCTATGTTGTCCTGGAGAGCTTGCAGAGCACTGGGGAAAGGCAGGCAGAGAATTCCCTGCTAGCACCTTCTCTGTGCCTGGGAAGCAGAAGTGTTCACATAGCTTCGCAAGAATCGCTTTTGTGCAGAAAACAGTAACACTTGTTCAGAACGAAAGAAAGCACAGAGCCCCAGATTTGCTGTTGTCCTGGAGAGCTTGTAGAGCACTGGGGAAAGGCAGGCAAAGAATTCCCTGATAGCACCTTCTCTGTGCCTGGGAAGCAGAAGTGTTTACATTGCTTCGCAGAATCGCTTTTGTGCAGAAAACACTAACACTTGTTCAGAACGAAAGAAAGCACAGAGCCCCAGATTTGCTGTTGTCCTGGAGAGCTTGCAGAGCACTGGGGAAAGGCAGGCAGAGAATTCCCTGCTAGCACCTTCTCTGTGCCTGGGAAGCAGAAGTGTTCACATTGCTTCGCAGAATCGCTTTTGTGCAGAAAACACTAACACTTGTTCAGAATGAAAGAAAGCAGAGAGCACCAGATTCTATGTTGTCCTGGAGAGCTTGCAGAGCACTGGGGAAAGGCAGGCAGACAATTCCTTGCTAGCACCTTCTCTGTGCCTGGGAAGCAGAAGTGTTCACATTGCTTCGCAAGAATCGCTTTTGTGCAGAAAACAGTAACACTTGTTCAGAACGAAAGAAAGCACAGAGCCCCAGATTCTATGTTGTCCTGGAGAGCTTGCAGAGCACTGGGGAAAGGCAGGCAGAGAATTCCCTGCTAGCACCTTCTCTGTGCCTGGGAAGCAGAAGTGTTCACATTGCTTCGCAGAATCGCTTTTGTGCAGAAAACACTAACACATGTTCAGAACGAAAGAAAGCACAGAGCCCCAGATTTCCTATTGTCCTGGAGAGCTTGCAGAGCACTGGGGAAAGGCAGGCAGAGAATTCCCTGCTAGCACCTTCTCTGTGCCTGGGAAGCAGAAGTGTTCACATTGCTTCGCAAGAATAGCTTTTGTGCAGAAAACAGTAACACTTGTTCAGAAGGAAAGAAAGCACAGAGCCCCAGATTCTATGTTGTCCTGGAGAGCTTGCAGAGCACTGGGGAAAGGCAGGCAGAGAATTCCCTGATAGCACCTTCTCTGTGCCTGGGAAGCAGAAGTGTTCACATTGCTTCGCAGAATCGCTTTTGTGCAGAAAACACTAACACTTGTTCAGAACGAAAGAAAGCACAGAGCCCCAGATTCTATGTTGTCCTGGAGAGCTTGCAGAGCACTGGGGAAAGGCAGGCAGAGAATTCCCTGCTAGCACCTTCTCTGTGCCTGGGAAGCAGAAGTGTTCACATTGCTTCGCAGAATCGCTTTTGTGCAGAAAACACTAACACTTGTTCAGAACGAAAGAAAGCACAGAGCCCCAGATTCTATGTTGTCCTGGAGAGCTTGCAGAGCACTGGGGAAAGGCAGGCAGAGAATTCCCTGCTAGCACCTTCTCTGTGCCTGGGAAGCAGAAGTGTTCACATAGCTTCGCAAGAATCGCTTTTGTGCAGAAAAGAGTAACACTTGTTCAGAACGAAAGAAAGCACAGAGCCCCAGATTCTATGTTGTCCTGGAGAGCTTGTAGAGCATTGGGGAAAGGCAGGCAAAGAATTCCCTGATAGCACCTTCTCTGTGCCTGGGAAGCAGAAGTGTTCACATTGCTTCGCAGAATCGCTTTTGTGCAGAAAACACTAACACTTGTTCAGAACGAAAGAAAGCACAGAGCCCCAGATTTGCTGTTGTCCTGGAGAGCTTGCAGAGCACTGGGGAAAGGCAGGCAGAGAATTCCCTGCTAGCACCTTCTCTGTGCCTGGGAAGCAGAAGTGTTCACATTGCTTCGCAGAATCGCTTTTGTGCAGAAAACAGTAACACTTGTTCAGAAGGAAAGAAAGCAGAGAGCCCCAGATTCTATGTTGTCCTGGAGAGCTTGCAGAGCTCTGGGGAAAGGCAGGCAGACAATTCCTTGCTAGCACCTTCTCTGTGCCTGGGAAGCAGAAGTGTTCACATTGCTTCGCAAGAATCGCTTTTGTGAAGAAAAGAGTAACACTTGTTCAGAACGAAAGAAAGCACAGAGCCCCAGATTCTATGTTGTCCTGGAGAGCTTGCAGAGCACTGGGGAAAGGCAGGCAGAGAATTCCCTGCTAGCACCTTCTCTGTGCCTGGGAAGCAGAAGTGTTCACATTGCTTCGCAGAATCGCTTTTGTGCAGAAAACACTAACACTTGTTCAGAACGAAAGAAAGCACAGAGCCCCAGATTTGCTATTGTCCTGGAGAGCTTGCAGAGCACTGGGGAAAGGCAGGCAGAGAATTCCCTGCTAGCACCTTCTCTGTGCCTGGGAACCAGAAGTGTTCACATTGCTTCGCAGAATCGCTTTTGTGCAGAAAACAGTAACACTTGTTCAGAACGAAAGAAAGCAGAGAGCCCCAGATTCTATGTTGTCCTGGAGAGCTTGCAGAGCACTGGGGAAAGGCAGGCAGAGAATTCCCTGCTAGCACCTTCTCTGTGCCTGGGAAGCAGAAGTGTTCACATTGCTTCGCAGAATCGCTTTTGTGCAGAAAACACTAACACTTGTTCAGAACGAAAGAAAGCACAGAGCCCCAGATTCTATGTTGTCCTGGAGAGCTTGCAGAGCACTGGGGAAAGGCAGGCAGAGAATTCCCTGCTAGGACCTTCTCTGTGACTGGGAAGCAGAAGTGTTCACATTGCTTCGCAGAATCGCTTTTGTGCAGAAAACAGTAACACTTGTTCAGAACGAAAGAAAGCAGAGAGCCCCAGATTCTATGTTGTCCTGGAGAGCTTGCAGAGCACTGGGGAAAGGCAGGCAGAGAATTCCCTGCTAGCACCTTCTCTGTGCCTGGGAAACAGAAGTGTTCACATTGCTTCGCAAGAATAGCTTTTGTGCAGAAAACACTAACAGTTGTTAGAACGAAAGAAAGCACAGAGCCCCAGATTCTATGTTGTCCTGGAGAGCTTGCAGAGCACTGGGGAAAGGCAGGCAGAGAATTCCCTGCTAGCACCTTCTCTGTGCCTGGGAAGCAGAAGTGTTCACATTGCTTCGCAGAATCGCTTTTGTGCAGAAAACACTAACACTTGTTCAGAACGAAAGAAAGCACAGAGCCCCAGATTTGCTGTTGTCCTGGAGAGCTTGCAGAGCACTGGGGAAAGGCAGGCAGAGAATTCCCTGCTAGCACCTTCTCTGTGCCTGGGAAACAGAAGTGTTCACATTGCTTCGCAAAATCGCTTTTGTGCAGAAAACAGTAACACTTGTTCAGAATGAAAGAAAGCACAGAGCCCCAGATTCTATGTTGTCCTGGAGAGCTTGCAGAGCACTGGGGAAAGGCAGGCAGAGAATTCCCTGCTAGCACCTTCTCTGTGCCTGGGAAGCAGAAGTGTTCACATTGCTTCGCAGAATCGCTTTTGTGCAGAAAACAGTAACACTTGTTCAGAACGAAAGAAAGCACAGAGCCCCAGATTTGCTGTTGTCCTGGAGAGCTTGCAGAGCACTGGGGAAAGGCAGGCAGAGAATTCCCTGCTAGCACCTTCTCTGTGCCTGGGAAGCAGAAGTGTTCACATTGCTTCGCAGAATCTCTTTTGTGCAGAAAACAGTAACACTTGTTCAGAACGAAAGAAAGCACAGAGCCCCAGATTTGCTGTTGTCCTGGAGAGCTTAGGAGCACTGGGGAAAGGCAGGCAGAGAATTCCCTGCTAGCACCTTCTCTGTGCCTGGGAAGCAGAAGTGTTCACATTGCTTCGCAAGAATCGCTTTTGTGCAGAAAACACTAACAGTTGTTAGAACGAAAGAAAGCACAGAGCCCCAGATTCTATGTTGTCCTGGAGAGCTTGCAGAGCACTGGGGAAAGGCAGGCAGAGAATTCCCTGCTAGCACCTTCTCTGTGCCTGGGAAGCAGAAGTGTTCACATTGCTTCGCAGAATCGCTTTTGTGCAGAAAACACTAACACTTGTTCAGAACGAAAGAAAGCACAGAGCCCCAGATTCTATGTTGTCCTGGAGAGCTTGCAGAGCACTGGGGAAAGGCAGGCAGAGAATTCCCTGCTAGCACCTTCTCTGTGCCTGGGAAGCAGAAGTGTTCCCATTGCTTCGCAGAATCGCTTTTGTGCAGAAAACACTAACACTTGTTCAGAACGAAAGAAAGCACAGAGCCCCAGATTCTATGTTGTCCTGGAGAGCTTGCAGAGCACTGGGGAAAGGCAGGCAGAGAATTCCCTGCTAGCACCTTCTCTGTGCCTGGGAAGCAGAAGTGTTCACATAGCTTCGCAAGAATCGCTTTTGTGCAGAAAACAGTAACACTTGTTCAGAACGAAAGAAAGCACAGAGCCCCAGATTTGCTGTTGTCCTGGAGAGCTTGTAGAGCACTGGGGAAAGGCAGGCAAAGAATTCCCTGATAGCACCTTCTCTGTGCCTGGGAAGCAGAAGTGTTTACATTGCTTCGCAGAATCGCTTTTGTGCAGAAAACACTAACACTTGTTCAGAACGAAAGAAAGCACAGAGCCCCAGATTTGCTGTTGTCCTGGAGAGCTTGCAGAGCACTGGGGAAAGGCAGGCAGAGAATTCCCTGCTAGCACCTTCTCTGTGCCTGGGAAGCAGAAGTGTTCACATTGCTTCGCAGAATCGCTTTTGTGCAGAAAACACTAACACTTGTTCAGAATGAAAGAAAGCAGAGAGCACCAGATTCTATGTTGTCCTGGAGAGCTTGCAGAGCACTGGGGAAAGGCAGGCAGACAATTCCTTGCTAGCACCTTCTCTGTGCCTGGGAAGCAGAAGTGTTCACATTGCTTCGCAAGAATCGCTTTTGTGCAGAAAACAGTAACACTTGTTCAGAACGAAAGAAAGCACAGAGCCCCAGATTCTATGTTGTCCTGGAGAGCTTGCAGAGCACTGGGGAAAGGCAGGCAGAGAATTCCCTGCTAGCACCTTCTCTGTGCCTGGGAAGCAGAAGTGTTCACATTGCTTCGCAGAATCGCTTTTGTGCAGAAAACACTAACACATGTTCAGAACGAAAGAAAGCACAGAGCCCCAGATTTCCTATTGTCCTGGAGAGCTTGCAGAGCACTGGGGAAAGGCAGGCAGAGAATTCCCTGCTAGCACCTTCTCTGTGCCTGGGAAGCAGAAGTGTTCACATTGCTTCGCAAGAATAGCTTTTGTGCAGAAAACAGCAACACTTGTTCAGAAGGAAAGAAAGCACAGAGCCCCAGATTCTATGTTGTCCTGGAGAGCTTGCAGAGCACTGGGGAAAGGCAGGCAGAGAATTCCCTGATAGCACCTTCTCTGTGCCTGGGAAGCAGAAGTGTTCACATTGCTTCGCAGAATCGCTTTTGTGCAGAAAACACTAACACTTGTTCAGAACGAAAGAAAGCACAGAGCCCCAGATTCTATGTTGTCCTGGAGAGCTTGCAGAGCACTGGGGAAAGGCAGGCAGAGAATTCCCTGCTAGCACCTTCTCTGTGCCTGGGAAGCAGAAGTGTTCATATTGCTTCGCAGAATCGCTTTTGTGCAGAAAACAGTAACACTTGTTCAGAACGAAAGAAAGCACAGAGCCCCAGATTCTATGTTGTCCTGGAGAGCTTGCAGAGCACTGGGGAAAGGCAGGCAGAGAATTCCCTGCTAGCACCTTCTCTGTGCCTGGGAAGCAGAAGTGTTCACATAGCTTCGCAAGAATCGCTTTTGTGCAGAAAAGAGTAACACTTGTTCAGAACGAAAGAAAGCACAGAGCCCCAGATTCTATGTTGTCCTGGAGAGCTTGTAGAGCATTGGGGAAAGGCAGGCAAAGAATTCCCTGATAGCACCTTCTCTGTGCCTGGGAAGCAGAAGTGTTCACATTGCTTCGCAGAATCGCTTTTGTGCAGAAAACAGTAACACTTGTTCAGAACGAAAGAAAGCACAGAGCCCCAGATTTGCTGTTGTCCTGGAGAGCTTGCAGAGCACTGGGGAAAGGCAGGCAGAGAATTCCCTGCTAGCACCTTCTCTGTGCCTGGGAACCAGAAGTGTTCACATTGCTTCGCAGAATCGCTTTTGTGCAGAAAACAGTAACACTTGTTCAGAAGGAAAGAAAGCAGAGAGCCCCAGATTCTATGTTGTCCTGGAGAGCTTGCAGAGCTCTGGGGAAAGGCAGGCAGACAATTCCTTGCTAGCACCTTCTCTGTGCCTGGGAAGCAGAAGTGTTCACATTGCTTCGCAAGAATCGCTTTTGTGAAGAAAAGAGTAACACTTGTTCAGAACGAAAGAAAGCACAGAGCCCCAGATTCTATGTTGTCCTGGAGAGCTTGCAGAGCACTGGGGAAAGGCAGGCAGAGAATTCCCTGCTAGCACCTTCTCTGTGCCTGGGAAGCAGAAGTGTTCACATTGCTTCGCAGAATCGCTTTTGTGCAGAAAACACTAACACTTGTTCAGAACGAAAGAAAGCACAGAGCCCCAGATTTGCTATTGTCCTGGAGAGCTTGCAGAGCACTGGGGAAAGGCAGGCAGAGAATTCCCTGCTAGCACCTTCTCTGTGCCTGGGAACCAGAAGTGTTCACATTGCTTCGCAGAATCGCTTTTGTGCAGAAAACAGTAACACTTGTTCAGAACGAAAGAAAGCAGAGAGCCCCAGATTCTATGTTGTCCTGGAGAGCTTGCAGAGCACTGGGGAAAGGCAGGCAGAGAATTCCCTGCTAGCACCTTCTCTGTGCCTGGGAAGCAGAAGTGTTCACATTGCTTCGCAGAATCGCTTTTGTGCAGAAAACACTAACACTTGTTCAGAACGAAAGAAAGCACAGAGCCCCAGATTCTATGTTGTCCTGGAGAGCTTGCAGAGCACTGGGGAAAGGCAGGCAGAGAATTCCCTGCTAGCACCTTCTCTGTGCCTGGGAAGCAGAAGTGTTCACATTGCTTCGCAGAATCGCTTTTGTGCAGAAAACAGTAACACTTGTTCAGAACGAAAGAAAGCAGAGAGCCCCAGATTCTATGTTGTCCTGGAGAGCTTGCAGAGCACTGGGGAAAGGCAGGCAGAGAATTCCCTGCTAGCACCTTCTCTGTGCCTGGGAAGCAGAAGTGTTCACATTGCTTCGCAAGAATCGCTTTTGTGCAGAAAACAGTAACACTTGTTCAGAATGAAAGAAAGCACAGAGCCCCAGATTTGCTGTTGTCCTGGAGAGCTTGCAGAGCACTGGGGAAAGGCAGGCAGAGAATTCCCTGCTAGCACCTTCTCTGTGCCTGGGAAGCAGAAGTGTTCACATTGCTTCGCAGAATCGCTTTTGTGCAGAAAACACTAACACTTGTTCAGAACGAAAGAAAGCACAGAGCCCCAGATTCTATGTTGTCCTGGAGAGCTTGCAGAGCACTGGGGAAAGGCAGGCAGAGAATTCCCTGCTAGCACCTTCTCTGTGCCTGGGAAGCAGAGTGTTCACATTGCTTCGCAGAATCGCTTTTGTGCAGAAAACACTAACACTTGTTCAGAACGAAAGAAAGCACAGAGCCCCAGATTTGCTGTTGTCCTGGAGAGCTTGCAGAGCACTGGGGAAAGGCAGGCAGAGAATTCCCTGCTAGCACCTTCTCTGTGCCTGGGAAGCAGAAGTGTTCACATTGCTTCGCAGAATCGCTTTTGTGCAGAAAACAGTAACACTTGTTCAGAACGAAAGAAAGCACAGAGCCCCAGATTTGCTGTTGTCCTGGAGAGCTTGCAGAGCACTGGGGAAAGGCAGGCAGAGAATTCCCTGCTAGCACCTTCTCTGTGCCTGGGAACCAGAAGTGTTCACATTGCTTCGCAGAATCGCTTTTGTGCAGAAAACAGTAACACTTGTTCAGAATGAAAGAAGGCACAGAGCCCCAGGTTTGCTGTTGTCCTGGAGAGCTTGCAGAGCACTGGGGAAAGGCAGGCAGAGAATTCCCTGCTAGCACCTTCTCTGTGCCTGGGAAGCAGAAGTGTTCACATTGCTTCGCAGAATCGCTTTTGTGCAGAAAACAGTAACACTTGTTCAGAACGAAAGAAAGCACAGAGCCCCAGATTCTATGTTGTCCTGGAGAGCTTGCAGAGCACTGGGGAAAGGCAGGCAGAGAATTCCCTGCTAGCACCTTCTCTGTGCCTGGGAAACAGAAGTGTTCCCATTGCTTCGCAAGAATCGCTTTTGTGCAGAAAACACTAACAGTTGTTAGAACGAAAGAAAGCACAGAGCCCCAGATTCTATGTTGTCCTGGAGAGCTTGCAGAGCACTGGGGAAAGGCAGGCAGAGAATTCCCTGCTAGCACCTTCTCTGTGCCTGGGAAGCAGAAGTGTTCACATTGCTTCGCAGAATCGCTTTTGTGCAGAAAACACTAACACTTGTTCAGAACGAAAGAAAGCACAGAGCCCCAGATTCTATGTTGTCCTGGAGAGCTTGCAGAGCACTGGGGAAAGGCAGGCAGAAAATTCCCTGCTAGCACCTTCTCTGTGCCTGGGAAGCAGAAGTGTTCCCATTGCTTCGCAGAATCGCTTTTGTGCAGAAAACACTAACACTTGTTCAGAACGAAAGAAAGCACAGAGCCCCAGATTCTATGTTGTCCTGGAGAGCTTGCAGAGCACTGGGGAAAGGCAGGCAGAGAATTCCCTGCTAGCACCTTCTCTGTGCCTGGGAAGCAGAAGTGTTCACATAGCTTCGCAAGAATCGCTTTTGTGCAGAAAACAGTAACACTTGTTCAGAACGAAAGAAAGCACAGAGCCCCAGATTTGCTGTTGTCCTGGAGAGCTTGTAGAGCACTGGGGAAAGGCAGGCAAAGAATTCCCTGATAGCACCTTCTCTGTGCCTGGGAAGCAGAAGTGTTCACATTGCTTCGCAGAATCTCTTTTGTGCAGAAAACACTAACACTTGTTCAGAACGAAAGAAAGCACAGAGCCCCAGATTTGCTGTTGTCCTGGAGAGCTTGCAGAGCACTGGGGAAAGGCAGGCAGAGAATTCCCTGCTAGCACCTTCTCTGTGCCTGGGAAACAGAAGTGTTCACATTGCTTCGCAGAATCGCTTTTGTGCAGAAAACAGTAACACTTGTTCAGAATGAAAGAAAGCAGAGAGCACCAGATTCTATGTTGTCCTGGAGAGCTTGCAGAGCACTGGGGAAAGGCAGGCAGACAATTCTTTGCTAGCACCTTCTCTGTGCCTGGGAAGCAGAAGTGTTCACATTGCTTCGCAAGAATCGCTTTTGTGAAGAAAAGAGTAACACTTGTTCAGAACGAAAGAAAGCACAGAGCCCCAGATTCTATGTTGTCCTGGAGAGCTTGCAGAGCACTGGGGAAAGGCAGGCAGAGAATTCCCTGCTAGCACCTTCTCTGTGCCTGGGAAGCAGAAGTGTTCACATTGCTTCGCAGAATCGCTTTTGTGCAGAAAACACTAACACATGTTCAGAACGAAAGAAAGCACAGAGCCCCAGATTTGCTATTGTCCTGGAGAGTTTGCAGAGCACTGGGGAAAGGCAGGCAGAGAATTCCCTGCTAGCACCTTCTCTGTGCCTGGGAAGCAGAAGTGTTCACATTGCTTCGCAAGAATAGCTTTTGTGCAGAAAACAGTAACACTTGTTCAGAAGGAAAGAAAGCACAGAGCCCCAGATTCTATGTTGTCCTGGAGAGCTTGCAGAGCACTGGGGAAAGGCAGGCAGAGAATTCCCTGCTAGCACCTTCTCTGTGCCTGGGAAGCAGAAGTGTTCATATTGCTTCGCAGAATCGCTTTTGTGCAGAAAACAGTAACACTTGTTCAGAACGAAAGAAAGCACAGAGCCCCAGATTCTATGTTGTCCTGGAGAGCTTGCAGAGCACTGGGGAAAGGCAGGCAGAGAATTCCCTGCTAGCACCTTCTCTGTGCCTGGGAAGCAGAAGTGTTCACATAGCTTCGCAAGAATCGCTTTTGTGCAGAAAACAGTAACACTTGTTCAGAACGAAAGAAAGCACAGAGCCCCAGATTCTATGTTGTCCTGGAGAGCTTGTAGAGCATTGGGGAAAGGCAGGCAAAGAATTCCCTGCTAGCACCTTCTCTGTGCCTGTGAAGCAGAAGTGTTCACATTGCTTCGCAGAATCGCTTTTGTGCAGAAAACACTAACACTTGTTCAGAACGAAAGAAAGCACAGAGCCCCAGATTTGCTGTTGTCCTGGAGAGCTTGCAGAGCACTGGGGAAAGGCAGGCAGAGAATCCCCTGCTAGCACCTTCTCTGTGCCTGGGAAGCAGAAGTGTTCCCATTGCTTCGCAGAATCGCTTTTGTGCAGAAAACACTAACACTTGTTCAGAAGGAAAGAAAGCAGAGAGCCCCAGATTCTATGTTGTCCTGGAGAGCTTGCAGAGCTCTGGGGAAAGGCAGGCAGACAATTCCTTGCTAGCACCTTCTCTGTGCCTGGGAAGCAGAAGTGTTCACATTGCTTCGCAAGAATCGCTTTTGGGAAGAAAAGAGTAACACTTGTTCAGAACGAAAGAAAGCACAGAGCCCCAGACTCTATGTTGTCCTGGAGAGCTTGCAGAGCACTGGGGAAAGGCAGGCAGAGAATTCCCTGCTAGCACCTTCTCTGTGCCTGGGAAGCAGAAGTGTTCACATAGCTTCGCAAGAATCGCTTTTGTGCAGAAAACAGTAACACTTGTTCAGAACGAAAGAAAGCACAGAGCCCCAGATTTGCTGTTGTCCTGGAGAGCTTGTAGAGCACTGGGGAAAGGCAGGCAAAGAATTCCCTGATAGCACCTTCTCTGTGCCTGGGAAGCAGAAGTGTTCACATTGCTTCGCAGAATCTCTTTTGTGCAGAAAACAGTAACAGTTGTTCAGAACGAAAGAAAGCACAGAGCCCCAGATTCTATGTTGTCCTGGAGAGCTTGCAGAGCACTGGGGAAAGGCAGGCAGAGAATTCCCTGCTAGCACCTTCTCTGTGCCTGGGAAGCAGAAGTGTTCACATAGCTTCGCAAGAATCGCTTTTGTGCAGAAAACAGTAACACTTGTTCAGAACGAAAGAAAGCACAGAGCCCCAGATTTGCTGTTGTCCTGGAGAGCTTGTAGAGCACTGGGGAAAGGCAGGCAAAGAATTCCCTGATAGCACCTTCTCTGTGCCTGGGAAGCAGAAGTGTTCACATTGCTTCGCAGAATCTCTTTTGTGCAGAAAACACTAACACTTGTTCAGAACGAAAGAAAGCACAGAGCCCCAGATTTGCTGTTGTCCTGGAGAGCTTGCAGAGCACTGGGGAAAGGCAGGCAGAGAATTCCCTGCTAGCACCTTCTCTGTGCCTGGGAAACAGAAGTGTTCACATTGCTTCGCAGAATCGCTTTTGTGCAGAAAACAGTAACACTTGTTCAGAATGAAAGAAAGCAGAGAGCACCAGATTCTATGTTGTCCTGGAGAGCTTGCAGAGCACTGGGGAAAGGCAGGCAGACAATTCCTTGCTAGCACCTTCTCTGTGCCTGGGAAGCAGAAGTGTTCACATTGCTTCGCAAGAATCGCTTTTGTGAAGAAAAGAGTAACACTTGTTCAGAACGAAAGAAAGCACAGAGCCCCAGATTCTATGTTGTCCTGGAGAGCTTGCAGAGCACTGGGGAAAGGCAGGCAGAGAATTCCCTGCTAGCACCTTCTCTGTGCCTGGGAAGCAGAAGTGTTCACATTGCTTCGTAGAATCGCTTTTGTGCAGAAAACACTAACACATGTTCAGAACGAAAGAAAGCACAGAGCCCCAGATTTGCTATTGTCCTGGAGAGTTTGCAGAGCACTGGGGAAAGGCAGGCAGAGAATTCCCTGCTAGCACCTTCTCTGTGCCTGGGAAGCAGAAGTGTTCACATTGCTTCGCAAGAATAGCTTTTGTGCAGAAAACAGTAACACTTGTTCAGAAGGAAAGAAAGCACAGAGCCCCAGATTCTATGTTGTCCTGGAGAGCTTGCAGAGCACTGGGGAAAGGCAGGCAGAGAATTCCCTGATAGCACCTTCTCTGTGCCTGGGAAGCAGAAGTGTTCACATTGCTTCGCAGAATCGCTTTTGTGCAGAAAACACTAACACTTGTTCAGAACGAAAGAAAGCACAGAGCCCCAGATTCTATGTTGTCCTGGAGAGCTTGCAGAGCACTGGGGAAAGGCAGGCAGAGAATTCCCTGCTAGCACCTTCTCTGTGCCTGGGAAGCAGAAGTGTTCATATTGCTTCGCAGAATCGCTTTTGTGCAGAAAACAGTAACACTTGTTCAGAACGAAAGAAAGCACAGAGCCCCAGATTCTATGTTGTCCTGGAGAGCTTGCAGAGCACTGGGGAAAGGCAGGCAGAGAATTCCCTGCTAGCACCTTCTCTGTGCCTGGGAAGCAGAAGTGTTCACATAGCTTCGCAAGAATCGCTTTTGTGCAGAAAACAGTAACACTTGTTCAGAACGAAAGAAAGCACAGAGCCCCAGATTCTATGTTGTCCTGGAGAGCTTGTAGAGCATTGGGGAAAGGCAGGCAAAGAATTCCCTGATAGCACCTTCTCTGTGCCTGGGAAGCAGAAGTGTTCACATTGCTTCGCAGAATCGCTTTTGTGCAGAAAACACTAACACTTGTTCAGAACGAAAGAAAGCACAGAGCCCCAGATTTGCTGTTGTCCTGGAGAGCTTGCAGAGCACTGGGGAAAGGCAGGCAGAGAATTCCCTGCTAGCACCTTCTCTGTGCCTGGGAAGCAGAAGTGTTCACATTGCTTCGCAGAATCGCTTTTGTGCAGAAAACACTAACACTTGTTCAGAAGGAAAGAAAGCAGAGAGCCCCAGATTCTATGTTGTCCTGGAGAGCTTGCAGAGCTCTGGGGAAAGGCAGGCAGACAATTCCTTGCTAGCACCTTCTCTGTGCCTGGGAAGCAGAAGTGTTCACATTGCTTCGCAAGAATCGCTTTTGTGAAGAAAAGAGTAACACTTGTTCAGAACGAAAGAAAGCACAGAGCCCCAGATTCTATGTTGTCCTGGAGAGCTTGCAGAGCACTGGGGAAAGGCAGGCAGAGAATTCCCTGCTAGCACCTTCTCTGTGCCTGGGAAGCAGAAGTGTTCACATTGCTTCGCAGAATCGCTTTTGTGCAGAAAACACTAACACTTGTTCAGAACGAAAGAAAGCAGAGAGCCCCAGATTCTATGTTGTCCTGGAGAGCTTGCAGAGCACTGGGGAAAGGCAGGCAGAGAATTCCCTGCTAGCACCTTCTCTGTGCCTGGGAAGCAGAAGTGTTCACATTGCTTCGCAAGAATCGCTTTTGTGCAGAAAACAGTAACACTTGTTCAGAATGAAAGAAAGCACAGAGCCCCAGATTTGCTGTTGTCCTGGAGAGCTTGCAGAGCACTGGGGAAAGGCAGGCAGAGAATTCCCTGCTAGCACCTTCTCTGTGCCTGGGAAGCAGAAGTGTTCACATTGCTTCGCAGAATCGCTTTTGTGCAGAAAACACTAACACTTGTTCAGAACGAAAGAAAGCACAGAGCCCCAGATTCTATGTTGTCCTGGAGAGCTTGCAGAGCACTGGGGAAAGGCAGGCAGAGAATTCCCTGCTAGCACCTTCTCTGTGCCTGGGAAGCAGAAGTGTTCACATAGCTTCGCAAGAATCGCTTTTGTGCAGAAAACAGTAACACTTGTTCAGAACGAAAGAAAGCACAGAGCCCCAGATTTGCTGTTGTCCTGGAGAGCTTGCAGAGCACTGGGGAAAGGCAGGCAAAGAATTCCCTGATAGCACCTTCTCTGTGCCTGGGAAGCAGAAGTGTTCACATTGCTTCGCAGAATCTCTTTTGTGCAGAAAACACTAACACTTGTTCAGAACGAAAGAAAGCACAGAGCCCCAGATTTGCTGTTGTCCTGGAGAGCTTGCAGAGCACTGGGGAAAGGCAGGCAGAGAATTCCCTGCTAGCACCTTCTCTGTGCCTGGGAAACAGAAGTGTTCACATTGCTTCGCAGAATCGCTTTTGTGCAGAAAACAGTAACACTTGTTCAGAATGAAAGAAAGCAGAGAGCACCAGATTCTATGTTGTCCTGGAGAGCTTGCAGAGCACTGGGGAAAGGCAGGCAGACAATTCCTTGCTAGCACCTTCTCTGTGCCTGGGAAGCAGAAGTGTTCACATTGCTTCGCAAGAATCGCTTTTGTGAAGAAAAGAGTAACACTTGTTCAGAACGAAAGAAAGCACAGAGCCCCAGATTCTATGTTGTCCTGGAGAGCTTGCAGAGCACTGGGGAAAGGCAGGCAGAGAATTCCCTGCTAGCACCTTCTCTGTGCCTGGGAAGCAGAAGTGTTCACATTGCTTCGCAGAATCGCTTTTGTGCAGAAAACACTAACACTTGTTCAGAACGAAAGAAAGCACAGAGCCCCAGATTTGCTATTGTCCTGGAGAGTTTGCAGAGCACTGGGGAAAGGCAGGCAGAGAATTCCCTGCTAGCACCTTCTCTGTGCCTGGGAAGCAGAAGTGTTCACATTGCTTCGCAAGAATAGCTTTTGTGCAGAAAACAGTAACACTTGTTCAGAAGGAAAGAAAGCACAGAGCCCCAGATTCTATGTTGTCCTGGAGAGCTTGCAGAGCACTGGGGAAAGGCAGGCAGAGAATTCCCTGCTAGCACCTTCTCTGTGCCTGGGAAGCAGAAGTGTTCACATTGCTTCGCAGAATCGCTTTTGTGCAGAAAACACTAACACTTGTTCAGAAGGAAAGAAAGCAGAGAGCCCCAGATTCTATGTTGTCCTGGAGAGCTTGCAGAGCTCTGGGGAAAGGCAGGCAGACAATTCCTTGCTAGCACCTTCTCTGTGCCTGGGAAGCAGAAGTGTTCACATTGCTTCGCAGAATCGCTTTTGTGCAGAAAACACTAACACTTGTTCAGAATGAAAGAAAGCACAGAGCCCCAGATTCTATGTTGTCCTGGAGACCTTGCAGAGCACTGGGGAAAGGCAGGCAGAGAATTCCCTGCTAGCACCTTCTCTGTGCCTGGGAAGCAGAAGTGTTCATATTGCTTCTCAGAATCGCTTTTGTGCAGAAAACAGTAACACTTGTTCAGAACGAAAGAAAGCACAGAGCCCCAGATTCTATGTTGTCCTGGAGAGCTTGCAGAGCACTGGGGAAAGGCAGGCAGAGAATTCCCTGCTAGCACCTTCTCTGTGCCTGGGAACCAGAAGTGTTCACATTGCTTCACAGAATCGCTTTTGTGCAGAAAACAGTAACACTTGTTCAGAACGAAAGAAAGCAGAGAGCCCCAGATTCTATGTTGTCCTGGAGAGCTTGCAGAGCACTGGGGAAAGGCAGGCAGACAATTCCCTGCTAGCACCTTCTCTGTGCCTGGGAAGCAGAAGTGTTCACATTGCTTCTCAGAATCGCTTTTGTGCAGAAAACAGTAACACTTGTTCAGAACGAAAGAAAGCACAGAGCCCCAGATTCTATGTTGTCCTGGAGAGCTTGCAGAGCACTGGGGAAAGGCAGGCAGAGAATTCCCTGCTAGCACCTTCTCTGTGCCTGGGAAGCAGAAGTGTTCACATTGCTTCGCAGAATCGCTTTTGTGCAGAAAACACTAACACTTGTTCAGAACGAAAGAAAGCACAGAGCCCCAGATTCTATGTTGTCCTGGAGAGCTTGCAGAGCACTGGGGAAAGGCAGGCAGAGAATTCCCTGCTAGCACCTTCTCTGTGCCTGGGAAGCAGAAGTGTTCCCATTGCTTCGCAGAATCTCTTTTGTGCAGAAAACAGTAACACTTGTTCAGAACGAAAGAAAGCACAGAGCCCCAGATTTGCTGTTGTCCTGGAGAGCTTGCAGAGCACTGGGGAAAGGCAGGCAGAGAATTCCCTGCTAGCACCTTCTCTGTGCCTGGGAACCAGAAGTGTTCACATTGCTTCGCAGAATCGCTTTTGTGCAGAAAACACTAACACTTGTTCAGAAAGAAAGAAAGCACAGAGCCCCAGATTTGCTGTTGTCCTGGAGAGCTTGCAGAGCACTGGGGAAAGGCAGGCAGAGAATTCCCTGCTAGCACCTTCTCTGTGCCGGGGAAACAGAAGTGTTCATATCGCTTCTCAGAATCGCTTTTGTGCAGAAAACAGTAACACTTGTTCAGAACGAAAGAAAGCAGAGAGCCCCAGATTCTATGTTGTCCTGGAGAGCTTGCAGAGCACTGGGGAAAGGCAGGCAGAGAATTCCCTGCTAGCACCTTCTCTGTGCCTGGGAAGCAGAAGTGTTCACATTGCCTCGCAGAATCGCTTTTGTGCAGAAAACACTAACACTTGTTCAGAAGGAAAGAAAGCACAGAGCCCCAGATTTTATGTTGTCCTGGAGAGCTTGCAGAGCACTGGGGAAAGGCAGGCAGAGAATTCCCTGCTAGCACCTTCTCTGTGCCTGGGAAGCAGAAGTGTTCACATTGCTTCGCAGAATCGCTTTTGTGCAGAAAACACTAACACTTGTTCAGAACGAAAGAAAGCACAGAGCCCCAGATTCTATGCTGTCCTGGAGAGCTTGCAGAGCACTTGGGAAAGGCAGGCAGAGAATTCCCTGCTAGCACCTTCTCTGTGCCTGGGAAGCAGAAGTGTTCACATTGCTTCTCAGAATCGCTTTTGTGCAGAAAACAGTAACACTTGTTCAGAACGAAAGAAAGCAGAGAGCCCCAGATTCTATGTTGTCCTGGAGAGCTTGCAGAGCACTGGGGAAAGGCAGGCAGAGAATTCCCTGCTAGCACCTTCTCTGTGCCTGGGAAGCAGAAGTGTTCACATTGCTTCGCAGAATCGCTTTTGTGCAGAAAACAGTAACACTTGTTCAGAAGGAAAGAAAGCAGACAGCCCCAGATTCTATGTTGTCCTGGAGAGCTTGCAGAGCACTGGGGAAAGGCAGGCAGAGAATTCCCTGCTAGCACCTTCTCTGTGCCTGGGAAACAGAAGTGTTCCCATTGCTTCGCAGAATCGCTTTTGTGCAGAAAACACTAACACTTGTTCAGAACGAAAGAAAGCACAGAGCCCCAGATTCTATGTTGTCCTGGAGAGCTTGCAGAACACTGGGGAAAGGCAGGCAGAGAATTCCCTGCTAGCACCTTCTCTGTGCCTGGGAAGCAGCAGTGTTCACCTTGCTTCGCAGAATCGCTTTTGTGCAGAAAACAGTAACACTTGTTCAGAACGAAAGAAAGCACAGAGCCCCAGATTCTATGTTGTCCTGGAGAGCTTGCAGAGCACTGGAGAAAGGCAGGCAGAGAATTCCCTGCTAGCACCTTCTCTGTGCCTGGGAAGCAGAAGTGTTCACATAGCTTCGCAAGAATCGCTTTTGTGCAGAAAACAGTAACACTTGTTCAGAATGAAAGAAAGCAGAGAGCCCCAGGTTTGCTGTTGTCCTGGAGAGCTTGCAGAGCACTGGGGAAAGGCAGGCAGAGAATTCCCTGCTAGCACCTTCTCTGTGCCTGGGAAGCAGAAGTGTTCACATTGCTTCGCAGAATCGCTTTTGTGCAGAAAACAGTAACACTTGTTCAGAATGAAAGAAGGCACAGAGCCCCAGGTTTGCTGTTGTCCTGGAGAGCTTGCAGAGCACTGGGGAAAGGCAGGCAGAGAATTCCCTGCTAGCACCTTCTCTGTGCCTGGGAAGCAGAAGTGTTCACATTGCTTCGCAGAATCGCTTTTGTGCAGAAAACAGTAACACTTGTTCAGAACGAAAGAAAGCACAGAGCCCCAGATTCTATGTTGTCCTGGAGAGCTTGCAGAGCACTGGGGAAAGGCAGGCAGAGAATTCCCTGCTAGCACCTTCTCTGTGCCTGGGAAACAGAAGTGTTCACATTGCTTCGCAGAATCGCTTTTGTGCAGAAAACACTAACACTTGTTCAGAAGGAAAGAAAGCACAGAGCCCCAGATTCTATGTTGTCCTGGAGAGCTTGCAGAGCACTGGGGAAAGGCAGGCAGAGAATTCCCTGCTAGCACCTTCTCTGTGCCTGGGAAGCAGAAGTGTTCATATTGCTTCTCAGAATCGCTTTTGTGCAGAAAACAGTAACACTTGTTCAGAACGAAAGAAAGCAGAGAGCCCCAGATTCTATGTTGTACTGGAGAGCTTGCAGAGCACTGGGGAAAGGCAGGCAGAGAATTCCCTGCTAGCACCTTCTCTGTGCCTGGGAAGCAGAAGTGTTCACATTGCTTCGCAGAATCGCTTTTGTGCAGAAAACACTAACACTTGTTCAGAACGAAAGAAAGCACAGAGCCCCAGATTCTATGTTGTCCTGGAGAGCTTGCAGAGCACTGGGGAAAGGCAGGCAGAGAATTCCCTGCTAGCACCTTCTCTGTGCCTGGGAAGCAGAAGTGTTCCCATTGCTTCGCAGAATCTCTTTTGTGCAGAAAACAGTAACACTTGTTCAGAACGAAAGAAAGCACAGAGCCCCAGATTTGCTGTTGTCCTGGAGAGCTTGCAGAGCACTGGGGAAAGGCAGGCAGAGAATTCCCTGCTAGCACCTTCTCTGTGCCTGGGAACCAGAAGTGTTCACATTGCTTCGCAGAATCGCTTTTGTGCAGAAAACAGTAACACTTGTTCAGAAAGAAAGAAAGCACAGAGCCCCAGATTTGCTGTTGTCCTGGAGAGCTTGCAGAGCACTGGGGAAAGGCAGGCAGAGAATTCCCTGCTAGCACCTTCTCTGTGCCGGGGAAGCAGAAGTGTTCATATCGCTTCTCAGAATCGCTTTTGTGCAGAAAACAGTAACACTTGTTCAGAACGAAAGAAAGCAGAGAGCCCCAGATTCTATGTTGTCCTGGAGAGCTTGCAGAGCACTGGGGAAAGGCAGGCAGAGAATTCCCTGCTAGCACCTTCTCTGTGCCTGGGAAGCAGAAGTGTTCACATTGCCTCGCAGAATCGCTTTTGTGCAGAAAACACTAACACTTGTTCAGAAGGAAAGAAAGCACAGAGCCCCAGATTTTATGTTGTCCTGGAGAGCTTGCAGAGCACTGGGGAAAGGCAGGCAGAGAATTCCCTGCTAGCACCTTCTCTGTGCCTGTGAAGCAGAAGTGTTCACATTGCTTCGCAGAATCGCTTTTGTGCAGAAAACACTAACACTTGTTCAGAACGAAAGAAAGCACAGAGCCCCAGATTCTATGCTGTCCTGGAGAGCTTGCAGAGCACTTGGGAAAGGCAGGCAGAGAATTCCCTGCTAGCACCTTCTCTGTGCCTGGGAACCAGAAGTGTTCACATTGCTTCTCAGAATCGCTTTTGTGCAGAAAACAGTAACACTTGTTCAGAACGAAAGAAAGCAGAGAGCCCCAGATTCTATGTTGTCCTGGAGAGCTTGCAGAGCACTGGGGAAAGGCAGGCAGAGAATTCCCTGCTAGCACCTTCTCTGTGCCTGGGAAGCAGAAGTGTTCACATTGCTTCGCAGAATCGCTTTTGTGCAGAAAACACTAACACTTGTTCAGAACGAAAGAAAGCACAGAGCCCCAGATTTTATGTTGTCCTGGAGAGCTTGCAGAGCACTGGGGAAAGGCAGGCAGAGAATTCCCTGCTAGCACCTTCTCTGTGCCTGGGAACCAGAAGTGTTCACATTGCTTCGCAAGAATCGCTTTTGTGCAGAAAACACTAACACTTGTTAGAACGAAAGAAACCACATAGCCCCAGATTCTATGTTGTCCTGGAGAGCTTGCAGAGCACTGGGGAAAGGCAGGCAGAGAATTCCCTGCTAGCACCTTCTCTGTGCCTGGGAAGCAGAAGTGTTCACATTGCTTCGCAGAATCGCTTTTGTGCAGAAAACAGTAACACTTGTTCAGAAGGAAAGAAAGCAGAGAGCCCCAGATTCTATGTTGTCCTGGAGAGCTTGCAGAGCACTGGGGAAAGGCAGGCAGAGAATTCCCTGCTAGCACCTTCTCTGTGCCTGGGAAACAGAAGTGTTCCCATTGCTTCGCAGAATCGCTTTTGTGCAGAAAACACTAACACTTGTTCAGAACGAAAGAAAGCACAGAGCCCCAGATTCTATGTTGTCCTGGAGAGCTTGCAGAACACTGGGGAAAGGCAGGCAGAGAATTCCCTGCTAGCACCTTCTCTGTGCCTGGGAAGCAGCAGTGTTCACCTTGCTTCGCAGAATCGCTTTTGTGCAGAAAACAGTAACACTTGTTCAGAACGAAAGAAAGCACAGAGCCCCAGATTCTATGTTGTCCTGGAGAGCTTGCAGAGCACTGGAGAAAGGCAGGCAGAGAATTCCCTGCTAGCACCTTCTCTGTGCCTGGGAAGCAGAAGTGTTCACATAGCTTCGCAAGAATCGCTTTTGTGCAGAAAACAGTAACACTTGTTCAGAATGAAAGAAAGCAGAGAGCCCCAGGTTTGCTGTTGTCCTGGAGAGCTTGCAGAGCACTGGGGAAAGGCAGGCAGAGAATTCCCTGCTAGCACCTTCTCTGTGCCTGTGAAGCAGAAGTGTTCACATTGCTTCGCAGAATCGCTTTTGTGCAGAAAACAGTAACACTTGTTCAGAATGAAAGAAGGCACAGAGCCCCAGGTTTGCTGTTGTCCTGGAGAGCTTGCAGAGCACTGGGGAAAGGCAGGCAGAGAATTCCCTGCTAGCACCTTCTCTGTGCCTGGGAAGCAGAAGTGTTCACATTGCTTCGCAGAATCGCTTTTGTGCAGAAAACAGTAACACTTGTTCAGAACGAAAGAAAGCACAGAGCCCCAGATTCTATGTTGTCCTGGAGAGCTTGCAGAGCACTGGGGAAAGGCAGGCAGAGAATTCCCTGCTAGCACCTTCTCTGTGCCTGGGAAACAGAAGTGTTCCCATTGCTTCGCAGAATCGCTTTTGTGCAGAAAACAGTAACACTTGTTCAGAATGAAAGAAAGCACAGAGCCCCAGATTTGCTGTTGTCCTGGAGAGCTTGCAGAGCACTGGGGAAAGGCAGGCAGAGAATTCCCTGCTAGCACCTTCTCTGTGCCTGGGAAGCATGGTGTTCATATTGCTTCTCAGAATAGCTTTTGTGCAGAAAACAGTAACACTTGTTCAGAACGAAAGAAAGCACAGAGCCCCAGATTCTATGTTGTCCTGGAGAGCTTGCAGAGCACTGGGGAAAGGCAGGCAGAGAATTCCCTGCTAGCACCTTCTCTGTGCCTGGGAAGCAGAAGTGTTCATATTGCTTCTCAGAATCGCTTTTGTGCAGAAAACAGTAACACTTGTTCAGAACGAAAGAAAGCACAGAGCCCCAGATTCTATGTTGTCCTGGAGAGCTTGCAGAGCACTGGGGAAAGGCAGGCAGAGAATTCCCTGCTAGCACCTTCTCTGTGCCTGGGAAGCAGAAGTGTTCACATTGCTTCGCAGAATCGCTTTTGTGCAGAAAACAGTAACACTTGTTCAGAATGAAAGAAAGCACAGAGCCCCAGATTTGCTGTTGTCCTGGAGAGCATGCAGAGCACTGGGGAAAGGCAGGCAGAGAATTCCCTGCTAGCACCTTCTCTGTGGCGGGGAAGCAGAAGTGTTCATATCGCTTCTCAGAATCGCTTTTGTGCAGAAAACAGTAACACTTGTTCAGAACGAAAGAAAGCAGAGAGCCCCAGATTCTATGTTGTCCTGGAGAGCTTGCAGAGCACTGGGGAAAGGCAGGCAGAGAATTCCCTGCTAGCACCTTCTCTGTGCCTGGGAAGCAGAAGTGTTTACATTGCTTCACAGAATCGCTTTTGTGCAGAAAACAGCAACACTTGTTCAGAACGAAAGAAAGCACAGAGCCCCAGATTCTATGTTGTCCTGGAGAGCTTGCAGAGCACTGGGGAAAGGCAGGCAGACAATTCCCTGCTAGCACCTTCTCTGTGCCTGGGAAGCAGAAGTGTTCACATTGCTTCGCAGAATCGCTTTTGTGCAGAAAACACTAACACTTGTTCAGAACGAAAGAAAGCAGAGAGCAACAGATTCTATGTTGTCCTGGAGACCTTGCAGAGCACTGGGGAAAGGCAGGCAGACAATTCCTTGCTAGCACCTTCTCTGTGCCTGGGAAGCAGAAGTGTTCACATTGCTTCGCAGAATCGCTTTTGTGCAGAAAACAGTAACACTTGTTCAGAAGGAAAGAAAGCACAGAGCCCCAGATTTTATGTTGTCCTGGAGAGCTTGCAGAGCACTGGGGAAAGGCAGGCAGAGAATTCCCTGCTAGCACCTTCTCTGTGCCTGGGAAGCAGAAGTGTTCACATTGCTTCGCAGAATCGCTTTTGTGCAGAAAACACTAACACTTGTTCAGAACGAAAGAAAGCACAGAGCCCCAGATTCTATGCTGTCCTGGAGAGCTTGCAGAGCACTTGGGAAAGGCAGGCAGAGAATTCCCTGCTAGCACCTTCTCTGTGCCTGGGAAGCAGAAGTGTTCACATTGCTTCTCAGAATCGCTTTTGTGCAGAAAACAGTAACACTTGTTCAGAACGAAAGAAAGCAGAGAGCCCCAGATTCTATGTTGTCCTGGAGAGCTTGCAGAGCACTGGGGAAAGGCAGGCAGAGAATTCCCTGCTAGCACCTTCTCTGTGCCTGGGAAGCAGAAGTGTTCACATTGCTTCGCAGAATCGCTTTTGTGCAGAAAACAGTAACACTTGTTCAGAACGAAAGAAAGCACAGAGCCCCAGATTTGCTGTTGTCCTGGAGAGCTTGCAGAGCACTGGGGAAAGGCAGGCAGAGAATTCCCTGCTAGCACCTTCTCTGTGCCTGGGAACCAGAAGTGTTCACATTGCTTCGCAAGAATCGCTTTTGTGCAGAAAACACTAACACTTGTTAGAACGAAAGAAACCACATAGCCCCAGATTCTATGTTGTCCTGGAGAGCTTGCAGAGCACTGGGGAAAGGCAGGCAGAGAATTCCCTGCTAGCACCTTCTCTGTGCCTGGGAAGCAGAAGTGTTCACATTGCTTCGCAGAATCGCTTTTGTGCAGAAAACAGTAACACTTGTTCAGAAGGAAAGAAAGCAGAGAGCCCCAGATTCTATGTTGTCCTGGAGAGCTTGCAGAGCACTGGGGAAAGGCAGGCAGAGAATTCCCTGCTAGCACCTTCTCTGTGCCTGGGAAACAGAAGTGTTCCCATTGCTTCGCAGAATCGCTTTTGTGCAGAAAACACTAACACTTGTTCAGAACGAAAGAAAGCACAGAGCCCCAGATTCTATGTTGTCCTGGAGAGCTTGCAGAACACTGGGGAAAGGCAGGCAGAGAATTCCCTGCTAGCACCTTCTCTGTGCCTGGGAAGCAGCAGTGTTCACCTTGCTTCGCAGAATCGCTTTTGTGCAGAAAACAGTAACACTTGTTCAGAACGAAAGAAAGCACAGAGCCCCAGATTTGCTGTTGTCCTGGAGAGCTTGCAGAGCACTGGAGAAAGGCAGGCAGAGAATTCCCTGCTAGCACCTTCTCTGTGCCTGGGAAGCAGAAGTGTTCACATAGCTTCGCAAGAATCGCTTTTGTGCAGAAAACAGTAACACTTGTTCAGAATGAAAGAAAGCAGAGAGCCCCAGGTTTGCTGTTGTCCTGGAGAGCTTGCAGAGCACTGGGGAAAGGCAGGCAGAGAATTCCCTGCTAGCACCTTCTCTGTGCCTGGGAAACAGAAGTGTTCACATTGCTTCGCAGAATCGCTTTTGTGCAGAAAACAGTAACACTTGTTCAGAATGAAAGAAGGCACAGAGCCCCAGGTTTGCTGTTGTCCTGGAGAGCTTGCAGAGCACTGGGGAAAGGCAGGCAGAGAATTCCCTGCTAGCACCTTCTCTGTGCCTGGGAAGCAGAAGTGTTCACATTGCTTCGCAGAATCGCTTTTGTGCAGAAAACAGTAACACTTGTTCAGAACGAAAGAAAGCACAGAGCCCCAGATTCTATGTTGTCCTGGAGAGCTTGCAGAGCACTGGGGAAAGGCAGGCAGAGAATTCCCTGCTAGCACCTTCTCTGTGCCTGGGAAACAGAAGTGTTCCCATTGCTTCGCAGAATCGCTTTTGTGCAGAAAACAGTAACACTTGTTCAGAATGAAAGAAAGCACAGAGCCCCAGATTTGCTGTTGTCCTGGAGAGCTTGCAGAGCACTGGGGAAAGGCAGGCAGAGAATTCCCTGCTAGCACCTTCTCTGTGCCTGGGAAGCATGGTGTTCATATTGCTTCTCAGAATAGCTTTTGTGCAGAAAACAGTAACACTTGTTCAGAACGAAAGAAAGCACAGAGCCCCAGATTTGCTGTTGTCCTGGAGAGCTTGCAGAGCACTGGGGAAAGGCAGGCAGAGAATTCCCTGCTAGCACCTTCTCTGTGCCTGGGAAGCAGAAGTGTTCATATTGCTTCTCAGAATCGCTTTTGTGCAGAAAACAGTAACACTTGTTCAGAACGAAAGAAAGCACAGAGCCCCAGATTCTATGTTGTCCTGGAGAGCTTGCAGAGCACTGGGGAAAGGCAGGCAGACAATTCCCTGCTAGCACCTTCTCTGTGCCTGGGAAGCAGAAGTGTTCACATTGCTTCGCAGAATCGCTTTTGTGCAGAAAACACTAACACTTGTTCAGAACGAAAGAAAGCAGAGAGCAACAGATTCTATGTTGTCCTGGAGACCTTGCAGAGCACTGGGGAAAGGCAGGCAGACAATTCCTTGCTAGCACCTTCTCTGTGCCTGGGAAGCAGAAGTGTTCACATTGCTTCGCAGAATCGCTTTTGTGCAGAAAACAGTAACACTTGTTCAGAAGGAAAGAAAGCACAGAGCCCCAGATTTTATGTTGTCCTGGAGAGCTTGCAGAGCACTGGGGAAAGGCAGGCAGAGAATTCCCTGCTAGCACCTTCTCTGTGCCTGGGAAGCAGAAGTGTTCACATTGCTTCGCAGAATCGCTTTTGTGCAGAAAACACTAACACTTGTTCAGAACGAAAGAAAGCACAGAGCCCCAGATTCTATGCTGTCCTGGAGAGCTTGCAGAGCACTTGGGAAAGGCAGGCAGAGAATTCCCTGCTAGCACCTTCTCTGTGCCTGGGAAGCAGAAGTGTTCACATTGCTTCTCAGAATCGCTTTTGTGCAGAAAACAGTAACACTTGTTCAGAACGAAAGAAAGCAGAGAGCCCCAGATTCTATGTTGTCCTGGAGAGCTTGCAGAGCACTGGGGAAAGGCAGGCAGAGAATTCCCTGCTAGCACCTTCTCTGTGCCTGGGAAGCAGAAGTGTTCACATTGCTTCGCAGAATCGCTTTTGTGCAGAAAACAGTAACACTTGTTCAGAACGAAAGAAAGCACAGAGCCCCAGATTTGCTGTTGTCCTGGAGAGCTTGCAGAGCACTGGGGAAAGGCAGGCAGAGAATTCCCTGCTAGCACCTTCTCTGTGCCTGGGAAGCAGAAGTGTTCACATTGCTTCGCAAGAATCGCTTTTGTGCAGAAAACACTAACACTTGTTAGAACGAAAGAAACCACATAGCCCCAGATTCTATGTTGTCCTGGAGAGCTTGCAGAGCACTGGGGAAAGGCAGGCAGAGAATTCCCTGCTAGCACCTTCTCTGTGCCTGGGAAGCAGAAGTGTTCACATTGCTTCGCAGAATCGCTTTTGTGCAGAAAACAGTAACACTTGTTCAGAAGGAAAGAAAGCAGAGAGCCCCAGATTCTATGTTGTCCTGGAGAGCTTGCAGAGCACTGGGGAAAGGCAGGCAGAGAATTCCCTGCTAGCACCTTCTCTGTGCCTGGGAAACAGAAGTGTTCCCATTGCTTCGCAGAATCGCTTTTGTGCAGAAAACACTAACACTTGTTCAGAACGAAAGAAAGCACAGAGCCCCAGATTCTATGTTGTCCTGGAGAGCTTGCAGAACACTGGGGAAAGGCAGGCAGAGAATTCCCTGCTAGCACCTTCTCTGTGCCTGGGAAGCAGCAGTGTTCACCTTGCTTCGCAGAATCGCTTTTGTGCAGAAAACAGTAACACTTGTTCAGAACGAAAGAAAGCACAGAGCCCCAGATTTGCTGTTGTCCTGGAGAGCTTGCAGAGCACTGGAGAAAGGCAGGCAGAGAATTCCCTGCTAGCACCTTCTCTGTGCCTGGGAAGCAGAAGTGTTCACATAGCTTCGCAAGAATCGCTTTTGTGCAGAAAACAGTAACACTTGTTCAGAATGAAAGAAAGCAGAGAGCCCCAGGTTTGCTGTTGTCCTGGAGAGCTTGCAGAGCACTGGGGAAAGGCAGGCAGAGAATTCCCTGCTAGCACCTTCTCTGTGCCTGGGAAACAGAAGTGTTCACATTGCTTCGCAGAATCGCTTTTGTGCAGAAAACAGTAACACTTGTTCAGAATGAAAGAAGGCACAGAGCCCCAGGTTTGCTGTTGTCCTGGAGAGCTTGCAGAGCACTGGGGAAAGGCAGGCAGAGAATTCCCTGCTAGCACCTTCTCTGTGCCTGGGAAGCAGAAGTGTTCACATTGCTTCGCAGAATCGCTTTTGTGCAGAAAACAGTAACACTTGTTCAGAACGAAAGAAAGCACAGAGCCCCAGATTCTATGTTGTCCTGGAGAGCTTGCAGAGCACTGGGGAAAGGCAGGCAGAGAATTCCCTGCTAGCACCTTCTCTGTGCCTGGGAAACAGAAGTGTTCCCATTGCTTCGCAGAATCGCTTTTGTGCAGAAAACAGTAACACTTGTTCAGAATGAAAGAAAGCACAGAGCCCCAGATTCTATGTTGTCCTGGAGAGCTTGCAGAGCACTGGGGAAAGGCAGGCAGAGAATTCCCTGCTAGCACCTTCTCTGTGCCTGGGAAGCATGGTGTTCATATTGCTTCTCAGAATAGCTTTTGTGCAGAAAACAGTAACACTTGTTCAGAACGAAAGAAAGCACAGAGCCCCAGATTTGCTGTTGTCCTGGAGAGCTTGCAGAGCACTGGGGAAAGGCAGGCAGAGAATTCCCTGCTAGCACCTTCTCTGTGCCTGGGAAGCAGAAGTGTTCATATTGCTTCTCAGAATCGCTTTTGTGCAGAAAACAGTAACACTTGTTCAGAACGAAAGAAAGCACAGAGCCCCAGATTCTATGTTGTCCTGGAGAGCTTGCAGAGCACTGGGGAAAGGCAGGCAGAGAATTCCCTGCTAGCACCTTCTCTGTGCCTGGGAAGCAGAAGTGTTCACATTGCTTCGCAGAATCGCTTTTGTGCAGAAAACAGTAACACTTGTTCAGAATGAAAGAAAGCACAGAGCCCCAGATTTGCTGTTGTCCTGGAGAGCATGCAGAGCACTGGGGAAAGGCAGGCAGAGAATTCCCTGCTAGCACCTTCTCTGTGGCGGGGAAGCAGAAGTGTTCATATCGCTTCTCAGAATCGCTTTTGTGCAGAAAACAGTAACACTTGTTCAGAACGAAAGAAAGCAGAGAGCCCCAGATTCTATGTTGTCCTGGAGAGCTTGCAGAGCACTGGGGAAAGGCAGGCAGAGAATTCCCTGCTAGCACCTTCTCTGTGCCTGGGAAGCAGAAGTGTTTACATTGCTTCACAGAATCGCTTTTGTGCAGAAAACAGCAACACTTGTTCAGAACGAAAGAAAGCACAGAGCCCCAGATTCTATGTTGTCCTGGAGAGCTTGCAGAGCACTGGGGAAAGGCAGGCAGACAATTCCCTGCTAGCACCTTCTCTGTGCCTGGGAAGCAGAAGTGTTCACATTGATTCGCAGAATCGCTTTTGTGCAGAAAACACTAACACTTGTTCAGAACGAAAGAAAGCAGAGAGCAACAGATTCTATGTTGTCCTGGAGACCTTGCAGAGCACTGGGGAAAGGCAGGCAGACAATTCCTTGCTAGCACCTTCTCTGTGCCTGGGAAACAGAAGTGTTCCCATTGCTTCGCAGAATCGCTTTTGTGCAGAAAACAGTAACACTTGTTCAGAAGGAAAGAAAGCACAGAGCCCCAGATTCTATGTTGTCCTGGAGAGCTTGCAGAGCACTGGGGAAAGGCAGGCAGAGAATTCCCTGCTAGCACCTTCTCTGTGCCTGGGAATCAGTAGTGTTCACATTGCTTCTCAGAATCGCTTTTGTGCAGAAAACAGTAACACTTGTTCAGAACGAAAGAAAGCACAGAGCCCCAGATTCTATGTTGTCCTGGAGAGCTTGCAGAGCACTGGGGAAAGGCAGGCAGAGAATTCCCTGCTAGCACCTTCTCTGTGCCTGGGAAGCATGGTGTTCATATTGCTTCTCAGAATCGCTTTTGTGCAGAAAACACTAACACTTGTTCAGAACGAAAGAAAGCACAGAGCCCCAGATTCTATGTTGTCCTGGAGAGCTTGCAGAGCACTGGGGAAAGGCAGGCAGAGAATTCCCTGCTAGCACCTTCTCTGTGCCTGGGAAGCAGAAGTGTTCCCATTGCTTCGCAGAATCGCTTTTGTGCAGAAAACACTAACACATGTTCAGAACGAAAGAAAGCACAGAGCCCCAGATTTGCTGTTGTCCTGGAGAGCTTGCAGAGCACTGGGGAAAGGCAGGCAGAGAATTCCCTGCTAGCACCTTCTCTGTGCCTGGGAAGCAGAAGTGTTCACATAGCTTCGCAAGAATCGCTTTTGTGCAGAAAACAGTAACACTTGTTCAGAACGAAAGAAAGCACAGAGCCCCAGATTCTATGTTGTCCTGGAGAGCTTGCAGAGCACTGGGGAAAGGCAGGCAGAGAATTCCCTGCTAGCACCTTCTCTGTGCCTGGGAAGCAGAAGTGTTCATATTGCTTCTCAGAATCGCTTTTGTGCAGAAAACAGCAACACTTGTTCAGAACGAAAGAAAGCACAGAGCCCCAGATTCTATGTTGTCCTGGAGAGCTTGCAGAGCACTGGAGAAAGGCAGGCAGAGAATTCCCTGCTAGCACCTTCTCTGTGCCTGGGAAGCAGAGTGTTCATATTGCTTCGCAGAATCGCTTTTGTGCAGAAAACACTAACACTTGTTCAGAAGGAAAGAAAGCACAGAGCACCAGATTTTATGTTGTCCTGGAGAGCTTGCAGAGCACTGGGGAAAGGCAGGCAGAGAATTCCCTGCTAGCACCTTCTCTGTGTCTGGGAAGCAGAAGTGTTCACATTGCTTCGCAGAATCGCTTTTGTGCAGAAAACACTAACACTTGTTCAGAACGAAAGAAAGCACAGAGCCCCAGATTTGCTATTGTCCTGGAGAGCTTGCAGAGCACTGGGGAAAGGCAGGCAGAGAATTCCCTGATAGCACCTTCTCTGTGCCTGGGAAGCAGAAGTGTTCATATTGCTTCTCAGAATCGCTTTTGTGCAGAAAACAGTAACACTTGTTCAGAACGAAAGAAAGCAGAGAGCCCCAGATTCTATGTTGTCCTGGAGAGCTTGCAGAGCACTGGGGAAAGGCAGGCAGAGAATTCCCTGCTAGCACCTTCTCTGTGCCTGGGAAGCAGAAGTGTTCACATTGCTTCGCAGAATCGCTTTTGTGCAGAAAACAGTAACACTTGTTCAGAACGAAAGAAAGCAGAGAGCCCCAGATTCTATGTTGTCCTGGAGAGCTTGCAGAGCACTGGGGAAAGGCAGGCAGAGAATTCCCTGCTAGCACCTTCTCTGTGCCTGGGAAGCAGAAGTGTTCACATTGCTTCGCAGAATCGCTTTTGTGCAGAAAACAGTAACACTTGTTCAGAATGAAAGAAAGCAGAGAGCACCAGATTCTATGTTGTCCTGGAGAGCTTGCAGAGCACTGGGGAAAGGCAGGCAGAGAATTCCCTGCTAGCACCTTCTCTGTGCCTGGGAAACAGAAGTGTTCACATTGCTTCGCAGAATCGCTTTTGTGCAGAAAACACTAACACTTGTTCAGAAGGAAAGAAAGCACAGAGCCCCAGGTTTGCTGTTGTCCTGGAGAACTTGCAGAGCACTGGGGAAAGGCAGGCAGAGAATTCCCTGCTAGCACCTTCTCTGTGCCTGGGAAGCAGAAGTGTTCACATTGCTTCGCAAGAATCGCTTTTGTGCAGAAAACAGTAACACTTGTTCAGAACGAAAGAAAGCACAGAGCCCCAGATTTGATGTTGTCCTGGAGAGCTTGCAGAGCACTGGGGAAAGGCAGGCAGAGAATTCCCTGCTAGCACCTTCTCTGTGCCTGGGAAACAGAAGTGTTCCCATTGCTTCGCAAAATCGCTTTTGTGCAGAAAACACTAACACTTGTTCAGAACGAAAGAAAGCACAGAGCCCCAGATTCTATATTGTCCTGGAGAGCTTGCAGAGCACTGGGGAAAGGCAGGCAGAGAATTCCCTGCTAGCACCTTTTCTGTGCCTGGGAAGCAGAGTGTTCACATTGCTTCGCAGAATCGCTTTTGTGCAGAAAACAGTAACACTTGTTCAGAACGAAAGAAAGCACAGAGCCCCAGATTTTATGTTGTCCTGGAGAGCTTGCAGAGCACTGGGGAAAGGCAGGCAGAGAATTCCCTGCTAGCACCTTCTCTGTGCCTGGGAAGCAGAAGTGTTCATATTGCTTCTCAGAATCGCTTTTGTGCAGAAAACACTAACACTTGTTCAGAACGAAAGAAAGCACAGAGCCCCAGATTCTATGTTGTCCTGGAGAGCTTGCAGAGCACTGGGGAAAGGCAGGCAGAGAATTCCCTGCTAGCACCTTCTCTGTGCCTGGGAAGCAGAAGTGTTCACATTGCTTCGCAGAATCGCTTTTGTGCAGAAAACAGTAACACTTGTTCAGAATGAAAGAAAGCAGAGAGCAACAGATTCTATGTTGTCCTGGAGAGCTTGCAGAGCACTGGGGAAAGGCAGGCAGAGAATTCCCTGCTAGCACCTTCTCTGTGCCTGTGAAGCAGAAGTGTTCACATTGCTTCGCAAGAATCGCTTTTGTGCAGAAAACACTAACACTTGTTCAGAACGAAAGAAAGCACAGAGCCCCAGATTCTATGTTGTCCTGGAGAGCTTGCAGAGCACTGGGGAAAGGTAGGCAGAGAATTCCCTGCTAGCACCTTCTCTGTGCCTGGGAAGCAGAAGTGTTCACATTGCTTCGCAGAATCGCTTTTGTGCAGAAAACAGTAACACTTGTTCAGAACGAAAGAAAGCACAGAGCCCCAGATTCTATGTTGTCCTGGAGAGCTTGCAGAGCACTGGGGAAAGGCAGGCAGAGAATTCCCTGCTAGCACCTTCTCCGTGCCTGGGAAGCAGAAGTGTTCACATTGCTTCGCAAGAATAGATTTTGTGCAGAAAACACTAACAGTTGTTAGAACGAAAGAAAGCACAGAGCCCCAGATTTTATGTTGTCCTGGAGAGCTTGCAGAGCACTGGGGAAAGGCAGGCAGAGAATTCCTTGCTAGCACCTTCTCTGTGCCTGGGAAGCAGAAGTGTTCACATTGCTTCGCAGAATCGCTTTTGTGCAGAAAACAGTAACACTTGTTCAGAAGGAAAGAAAGCACAGAGCCCCAGGTTTGCTGTTGTCCTGGAGAGCTTGCAGAGCACTGGGGAAAGGCAGGCAGAGAATTCCCTGCTAGCACCTTCTCTGTGCCTGGGTAGCAGAAGTGTTCACATAGCTTCGCAAGAATCGCTTTTGTGCAGAAAACAGTAACACTTGTTCAGAACGAAAGAAAGCACAGAGCCCCAGATTCTATGTTGTCCTGGAGAGCTTGCAGAGCACTGGGGAAAGGCAGGCAGAGAATTCCCTGCTAGCACCTTCTCTGTGCCTGGGAAACAGAAGTGTTCACATTGCTTCGCAGAATCGCTTTTGTGCAGAAAACACTAACACTTGTTCAGAAGGAAAGAAAGCACAGAGCCCCAGGTTTGCTGTTGTCCTGGAGAACTTGCAGAGCACTGGGGAAAGGCAGGCAGAGAATTCCCTGCTAGCACCTTCTCTGTGCCTGGGAAGCAGAAGTGTTCACATTGCTTCGCAAGAATCGCTTTTGTGCAGAAAACAGTAACACTTGTTCAGAACGAAAGAAAGCACAGAGCCCCAGATTTGATGTTGTCCTGGAGAGCTTGCAGAGCACTGGGGAAAGGCAGGCAGAGAATTCCCTGCTAGCACCTTCTCTGTGCCTGGGAAACAGAAGTGTTCCCATTGCTTCGCAAAATCGCTTTTGTGCAGAAAACAGTAACACTTGTTCAGAATGAAAGAAAGCACAGAGCCCCAGATTCTATGTTGTCCTGGAGAGCTTGCAGAGCACTGGGGAAAGGCAGGCAGAGAATTCCCTGCTAGCACCTTCTCTGTGCCTGGGAACCAGAAGTGTTTACATTGCTTCACAGAATCGCTTTTGTGCAGAAAACAGCAACACTTGTTCAGAACGAAAGAAAGCACAGAGCCCCAGATTCTATGTTGTCCTGGAGAGCTTGCAAAGCACTGGGGAAAGGCAGGCAGAGAATTCCCTGCTAGCACCTTCTCTGTGCCTGGGAAGCAGAAGTGTTCACATTGCTTCGCAGAATCGCTTTTGTGCAGAAAACACTAACACTTGTTCAGAACGAAAGAAAGCACAGAGCCCCAGATTCTATATTGTCCTGGAGAGCTTGCAGAGCACTGGGGAAAGGCAGGCAGAGAATTCCCTGCTAGCACCTTTTCTGTGCCTGGGAAGCAGAGTGTTCACATTGCTTCGCAGAATCGCTTTTGTGCAGAAAACAGTAACACTTGTTCAGAACGAAAGAAAGCACAGAGCCCCAGATTTTATGTTGTCCTGGAGAGCTTGCAGAGCACTGGGGAAAGGCAGGCAGAGAATTCCCTGCTAGCACCTTCTCTGTGCCTGGGAAGCAGAAGTGTTCATATTGCTTCTCAGAATCGCTTTTGTGCAGAAAACACTAACACTTGTTCAGAACGAAAGAAAGCACAGAGCCCCAGATTCTATGTTGTCCTGGAGAGCTTGCAGAGCACTGGGGAAAGGCAGGCAGAGAATTCCCTGCTAGCACCTTCTCTGTGCCTGGGAAGCAGAAGTGTTCACATTGCTTCGCAGAATCGCTTTTGTGCAGAAAACAGTAACACTTGTTCAGAATGAAAGAAAGCAGAGAGCAACAGATTCTATGTTGTCCTGGAGAGCTTGCAGAGCACTGGGGAAAGGCAGGCAGAGAATTCCCTGCTAGCACCTTCTCTGTGCCTGTGAAGCAGAAGTGTTCACATTGCTTCGCAGAATCGCTTTTGTGCAGAAAACACTAACACTTGTTCAGAACGAAAGAAAGCACAGAGCCCCAGATTCTATGTTGTCCTGGAGAGCTTGCAGAGCACTGGGGAAAGGTAGGCAGAGAATTCCCTGCTAGCACCTTCTCTGTGCCTGGGAAGCAGAAGTGTTCACATTGCTTCGCAGAATCGCTTTTGTGCAGAAAACAGTAACACTTGTTCAGAACGAAAGAAAGCACAGAGCCCCAGATTCTATGTTGTCCTGGAGAGCTTGCAGAGCACTGGGGAAAGGCAGGCAGAGAATTCCCTGCTAGCACCTTCTCCGTGCCTGGGAAGCAGAAGTGTTCACATTGCTTCGCAAGAACAGATTTTGTGCAGAAAACACTAACAGTTGTTAGAACGAAAGAAAGCACAGAGCCCCAGATTTTATGTTGTCCTGGAGAGCTTGCAGAGCACTGGGGAAAGGCAGGCAGAGAATTCCTTGCTAGCACCTTCTCTGTGCCTGGGAAGCAGAAGTGTTCACATTGCTTCGCAGAATCGCTTTTGTGCAGAAAACAGTAACACTTGTTCAGAAGGAAAGAAAGCACAGAGCCCCAGGTTTGCTGTTGTCCTGGAGAGCTTGCAGAGCACTGGGGAAAGGCAGGCAGAGAATTCCCTGCTAGCACCTTCTCTGTGCCTGGGAAGCAGAAGTGTTCACATAGCTTCGCAAGAATCGCTTTTGTGCAGAAAACAGTAACACTTGTTCAGAACGAAAGAAAGCACAGAGCCCCAGATTCTATGTTGTCCTGGAGAGCTTGCAGAGCACTGGGGAAAGGCAGGCAGAGAATTCCCTGCTAGCACCTTCTCTGTGCCTGGGAAGCAGAAGTGTTCATATTGCTTCTCAGAATCGCTTTTGTGCAGAAAACAGCAACACTTGTTCAGAACGAAAGAAAGCACAGAGCCCCAGATTCTATGTTGTCCTGGAGAGCTTGCAGAGCACTGGAGAAAGGCAGGCAGAGAATTCCCTGCTAGCACCTTCTCTGTGCCTGGGAAGCAGAGTGTTCATATTGCTTCGCAGAATCGCTTTTGTGCAGAAAACACTAACACTTGTTCAGAAGGAAAGAAAGCACAGAGCCCCAGATTTTATGTTGTCCTGGAGAGCTTGCAGAGCACTGGGGAAAGGCAGGCAGAGAATTCCCTGCTAGCACCTTCTCTGTGCCTGGGAAGCAGAAGTGTTCACATTGCTTCGCAGAATCGCTTTTGTGCAGAAAACACTAACACTTGTTCAGAACGAAAGAAAGCACAGAGCCCCAGATTCTATGTTGTCCTGGAGAGCTTGCAGAGCACTGGGGAAAGGCAGGCAGAGAATTCCCTGATAGCACCTTCTCTGTGCCTGGGAAGCAGAAGTGTTCATATTGCTTCTCAGAATCGCTTTTGTGCAGAAAACAGTAACACTTGTTCAGAACGAAAGAAAGCAGAGAGCCCCAGATTCTATGTTGTCCTGGAGAGCTTGCAGAGCACTGGGGAAAGGCAGGCAGAGAATTCCCTGCTAGCACCTTCTCTGTGCCTGGGAAGCAGAAGTGTTCACATTGCTTCGCAAGAATCGCTTTTGTGCAGAAAACAGTAACACTTGTTCAGAATGAAAGAAAGCAGAGAGCACCAGATTCTATGTTGTCCTGGAGAGCTTGCAGAGCACTGGGGAAAGGCAGGCAGAGAATTCCCTGCTAGCACCTTCTCTGTGCCTGGGAAACAGAAGTGTTCACATTGCTTCGCAGAATCGCTTTTGTGCAGAAAACACTAACACTTGTTCAGAAGGAAAGAAAGCACAGAGCCCCAGGTTTGCTGTTGTCCTGGAGAACTTGCAGAGCACTGGGGAAAGGCAGGCAGAGAATTCCCTGCTAGCACCTTCTCTGTGCCTGGGAAGCAGAAGTGTTCACATTGCTTCGCAAGAATCGCTTTTGTGCAGAAAACAGTAACACTTGTTCAGAACGAAAGAAAGCACAGAGCCCCAGATTTGATGTTGTCCTGGAGAGCTTGCAGAGCACTGGGGAAAGGCAGGCAGAGAATTCCCTGCTAGCACCTTCTCTGTGCCTGGGAAACAGATGTGTTCCCATTGCTTCGCAAAATCGCTTTTGTGCAGAAAACAGTAACACTTGTTCAGAATGAAAGAAAGCACAGAGCCCCAGATTCTATGTTGTCCTGGAGAGCTTGCAGAGCACTGGGGAAAGGCAGGCAGAGAATTCCCTGCTAGCACCTTCTCTGTGCCTGGGAACCAGAAGTGTTTACATTGCTTCACAGAATCGCTTTTGTGCAGAAAACAGCAACACTTGTTCAGAACGAAAGAAAGCACAGAGCCCCAGATTCTATGTTGTCCTGGAGAGCTTGCAAAGCACTGGGGAAAGGCAGGCAGAGAATTCCCTGCTAGCACCTTCTCTTTGCCTGGGAAGCAGAAGTGTTCACATTGCTTCGCAGAATCGCTTTTGTGCAGAAAACACTAACACTTGTTCAGAACGAAAGAAAGCACAGAGCCCCAGATTTGCTATTGTCCTGGAGAGCTTGCAGAGCACTGGGGAAAGGCAGGCAGAGAATTCCCTGCTAGCACCTTTTCTGTGCCTGGGAAGCAGAGTGTTCACATTGCTTCGCAGAATCGCTTTTGTGCAGAAAACAGTAACACTTGTTCAGAACGAAAGAAAGCACAGAGCCCCAGATTTTATGTTGTCCTGGAGAGCTTGCAGAGCACTGGGGAAAGGCAGGCAGAGAATTCCCTGCTAGCACCTTCTCTGTGCCTGGGAAGCAGAAGTGTTCATATTGCTTCTCAGAATCGCTTTTGTGCAGAAAACACTAACACTTGTTCAGAACGAAAGAAAGCACAGAGCCCCAGATTCTATGTTGTCCTGGAGAGCTTGCAGAGCACTGGGGAAAGGCAGGCAGAGAATTCCCTGCTAGCACCTTCTCTGTGCCTGGGAAGCAGTAGTGTTCACATTGCTTCGCAGAATCGCTTTTGTGCAGAAAACACTAACACTTGTTCAGAACGAAAGAAAGCACAGAGCCCCAGATTCTATGTTGTCCTGGAGAGCTTGCAGAGCACTGGGGAAAGGTAGGCAGAGAATTCCCTGCTAGCACCTTCTCTGTGCCTGGGAAGCAGAAGTGTTCACATTGCTTCGCAGAATCGCTTTTGTGCAGAAAACAGTAACACTTGTTCAGAACGAAAGAAAGCACAGAGCCCCAGATTCTATGTTGTCCTGGAGAGCTTGCAGAGCACTGGGGAAAGGCAGGCAGAGAATTCCCTGCTAGCACCTTCTCCGTGCCTGGGAAGCAGAAGTGTTCACATTGCTTCGCAAGAATCGCTTTTGTGCAGAAAACACTAACAGTTGTTAGAACGAAAGAAAGCACAGAGCCCCAGATTTTATGTTGTCCTGGAGAGCTTGCAGAGCACTGGGGAAAGGCAGGCAGAGAATTCCTTGCTAGCACCTTCTCTGTGCCTGGGAAGCAGAAGTGTTCACATTGCTTCGCAAGAATCGCTTTTGTGCAGAAAACAGTAACACTTGTTCAGAACGAAAGAAAGCACAGAGCCCCAGATTTGATGTTGTCCTGGAGAGCTTGCAGAGCACTGGGGAAAGGCAGGCAGAGAATTCCCTGCTAGCACCTTCTCTGTGCCTGGGAAACAGAAGTGTTCCCATTGCTTCGCAAAATCGCTTTTGTGCAGAAAACAGTAACACTTGTTCAGAATGAAAGAAAGCACAGAGCCCCAGATTCTATGTTGTCCTGGAGAGCTTGCAGAGCACTGGGGAAAGGCAGGCAGAGAATTCCCTGCTAGCACCTTCTCTGTGCCTGGGAACCAGAAGTGTTTACATTGCTTCACAGAATCGCTTTTGTGCAGAAAACAGCAACACTTGTTCAGAACGAAAGAAAGCACAGAGCCCCAGATTCTATGTTGTCCTGGAGAGCTTGCAAAGCACTGGGGAAAGGCAGGCAGAGAATTCCCTGCTAGCACCTTCTCTGTGCCTGGGAAGCAGAAGTGTTCACATTGCTTCGCAGAATCGCTTTTGTGCAGAAAACACTAACACATGTTCAGAACGAAAGAAAGCACAGAGCCCCAGATTCTATGTTGTCCTGGAGAGCTTGCAGAGCACTGGGGAAAGGCAGGCAGAGAATTCCCTGCTAGCACCTTCTCTGTGCCTGGGAAGCAGAGTGTTCACATTGCTTCGCAGAATCGCTTTTGTGCAGAAAACAGTAACACTTGTTCAGAACGAAAGAAAGCACAGAGCCCCAGATTTTATGTTGTCCTGGAGAGCTTGCAGAGCACTGGGGAAAGGCAGGCAGAGAATTCCCTGCTAGCACCTTCTCTGTGCCTGGGAAGCAGAAGTGTTCATATTGCTTCTCAGAATCGCTTTTGTGCAGAAAACATTAACACTTGTTCAGAACGAAAGAAAGCACAGAGCCCCAGATTTGCTGTTGTCCTGGAGAGCTTGCAGAGCACTGGGGAAAGGCAGGCAGAGAATTCCCTGCTAGCACCTTCTCTGTGCCTGGGAACCAGAAGTGTTCACATTGCTTCGCAGAATCGCTTTTGTGCAGAAAACAGTAACACTTGTTCAGAACGAAAGAAAGCAGAGAGCCCCAGATTCTATGTTGTCCTGGAGAGCTTGCAGAGCACTGGGGAAAGGCAGGCAGAGAATTCCCTGCTAGCACCTTCTCTGTGCCTGGGAAGCAGAAGTGTTCACATTGCTTCGCAAGAATCGCTTTTGTGCAGAAAACAGTAACACTTGTTCAGAATGAAAGAAAGCACAGAGCCCCAGATTTGCTGTTGTCCTGGAGAGCTTGCAGAGCACTGGGGAAAGGCAGGCAGAGAATTCCCTGCTAGCACCTTCTCTGTGCCTGGGAAGCAGAAGTGTTTACATTGTTTCGCAGAATCGCTTTTGTGCAGAAAACACTAACACTTGTTCAGAACGAAAGAAAGCACAGAGCCCCAGATTCTATGTTGTCCTGGAGAGCTTGCAGAACACTGGGGAAAGGCAGGCAGAGAATTCCCTGCTAGCACCTTCTCTGTGCCTGGGAAGCAGAAGTGTTCATATTGCTTCGCAAGAATCGCTTTTGTGCAGAAAACAGTAACACTTGTTCAGAACGAAAGAAAGCACAGAGCCCCAGATTCTATGTTGTCCTGGAGAGCTTGCAGAGCACTGGGGAAAGGCAGGCAGAGAATTCCCTGCTAGCACCTTCTCTGTGCCTGGGAAGCAGAAGTGTTCACATAGCTTCGCAAGAATCGCTTTTGTGCAGAAAACAGTAACACGTGTTCAGAATGAAAGAAAGCACAGAGCCCCAGATTCTATGTTGTCCTGGAGAGCTTGCAGAGCACTGGGGAAAGGCAGGCAGAGAATTCCTTGCTAGCACCTTCTCTGTGCCTGGGAAACAGAAGTGTTCACATTGCTTCGCAGAATCGCTTTTGTGCAGAAAACAGTAACACTTGTTCAGAATGAAAGAAAGCACAGAGCCCCAGGTTTGCTGTTGTCCTGGAGAACTTGCAGAGCACTGGGGAAAGGCAGGCAGAGAATTCCCTGCTAGCACCTTCTCTGTGCCTGGGAAGCATGGTGTTCATATTGCTTCTCAGAATCGCTTTTGTGCAGAAAACAGTAACACTTGTTCAGAACGAAAGAAAGCACAGAGCCCCAGATTCTATGTTGTCCTGGAGAGCTTGCAGAGCACTGGGGAAAGGCAGGCAGAGAATTCCCTGCTAGCACCTTCTCTGTGCCTGGGAAGCAGAAGTGTTCACATTGCTTCGCAGAATCGCTTTTGTGCAGAAAACAGTAACACTTGTTCAGAACGAAAGAAAGCAGAGAGCCCCAGATTCTATGTTGTCCTGGAGAGCTTGCAGAGCACTGGGGAAAGGCAGGCAGAGAATTCCCTGCTAGCACCTTCTCTGTGCCTGGGAAGCAGAAGTGTTCACATTGCTTCGCAGAATCGCTTTTGTGCAGAAAACACTAACACTTGTTCAGAATGAAAGAAAGCACAGAGCCCCAGATTCTATGTTGTCCTGGAGAGCTTGCAGAGCACTGGGGAAAGGCAGGCAGAGAATTCCCTGCTAGCACCTTCTCTGTGCCTGGGAAGCAGAAGTGTTCATATTGCTTCTCAGAATCGCTTTTGTGCAGAAAACAGTAACACTTGTTCAGAACGAAAGAAAGCACAGAGCCCCAGATTCTATGTTGTCCTGGAGAGCTTGCAGAGCACTGGGGAAAGGCAGGCAGAGAATTCCCTGCTAGCACCTTCTCTGTGCCTGGGAAGCAGAAGTGTTCACATTGCTTCGCAGAATCGCTTTTGTGCAGAAAACAGTAACACTTGTTCAGAACGAAAGAAAGCACAGAGCCCCAGATTCTATGTTGTCCTGGAGAGCTTGCAGAGCACTGGGGAAAGGCAGGCAGAGAATTCCCTGCTAGCACCTTCTCTGTGCCTGGGAAGCAGAAGTGTTCCCATTGCTTCGCAGAATCTCTTTTGTGCAGAAAACAGTAACACTTGTTCAGAACGAAAGAAAGCACAGAGCCCCAGATTTGCTGTTGTCCTGGAGAGCTTGCAGAGCACTGGGGAAAGGCAGGCAGAGAATTCCCTGCTAGCACCTTCTCTGTGCCTGGGAAGCAGAAGTGTTCACATTGCTTCGCAGAATCGCTTTTGTGCAGAAAACAGTAACACTTGTTCAGAAAGAAAGAAAGCACAGAGCCCCAGATTTGCTGTTGTCCTGGAGAGCTTGCAGAGCACTGGGGAAAGGCAGGCAGAGAATTCCCTGCTAGCACCTTCTCTGTGCCTGGGAAGCAGAAGTGTTCATATCGCTTCTCAGAATCGCTTTTGTGCAGAAAACAGTAACACTTGTTCAGAACGAAAGAAAGCAGAGAGCCCCAGATTCTATGTTGTCCTGGAGAGCTTGCAGAGCACTGGGGAAAGGCAGGCAGAGAATTCCCTGCTAGCACCTTCTCTGTGCCTGGGAAGCAGAAGTGTTCACATTGCCTCGCAGAATCGCTTTTGTGCAGAAAACACTAACACTTGTTCAGAAGGAAAGAAAGCACAGAGCCCCAGATTTTATGTTGTCCTGGAGAGCTTGCAGAGCACTGGGGAAAGGCAGGCAGAGAATTCCCTGCTAGCACCTTCTCTGTGCCTGGGAAGCAGAAGTGTTCACATTGCTTCGCAGAATCGCTTTTGTGCAGAAAACAGTAACACTTGTTCAGAACGAAAGAAAGCACAGAGCCCCAGATTTGCTGTTGTCCTGGAGAGCTTGCAGAGCACTGGGGAAAGGCAGGCAGAGAATTCCCTGCTAGCACCTTCTCTGTGCCTGGGAACCACAAGTGTTCACATTGCTTCGCAAGAATCGCTTTTGTGCAGAAAACACTAACAATTGTTAGAACGAAAGAAAGCACAGAGCCCCAGATTCTATGTTGTCCTGGAGAGCTTGCAGAGCACTGGGGAAAGGCAGGCAGAGAATTCCCTGCTAGCACCTTCTCTGTGCCTGGGAAGCAGAAGTGTTCACATTGCTTCGCAGAATCGCTTTTGTGCAGAAAACACTAACACTTGTTCAGAATGAAAGAAAGCACAGAGCCCCAGATTCTATGTTGTCCTGGAGAGCTTGCAGAGCACTGGGGAAAGGCAGGCAGAGAATTCCCTGCTAACACCTTCTCTGTGCCTGGGAAACAGAAGTGTTCCCATTGCTTCGCAGAATCGCTTTTGTGCAGAAAACAGTAACACTTGTTCAGAACGAAAGAAAGCACAGAGCCCCAGATTCTATGTTGTCCTGGAGAGCTTGCAGAACACTGGGGAAAGGCAGGCAGAGAATTCCCTGCTAGCACCTTCTCTGTGCCTGGGAAGCAGCAGTGTTCACATTGCTTCGCAGAATCTCTTTTGTGCAGAAAACAGTAACACTTGTTCAGAACGAAAGAAAGCACAGAGCCCCAGATTCTATGTTGTCCTGGAGAGCTTGCAGAGCACTGGAGAAAGGCAGGCAGAGAATTCCCTGCTAGCACCTTCTCTGTGCCTGGGAAGCAGAAGTGTTCACATAGCTTCGCAAGAATCGCTTTTGTGCAGAAAACAGTAACACTTGTTCAGAACGAAAGAAAGCACAGAGCCCCAGATTCTATGTTGTCCTGGAGAGCTTGCAGAGCACTGGGGAAAGGCAGGCAGAGAATTCCCTGCTAGCACCTTCTCTGTGCCTGGGAAGCAGAAGTGTTCATATTGCTTCTCAGAATCGCTTTTGTGCAGAAAACAGCAACACTTGTTCAGAACGAAAGAAAGCACAGAGCCCCAGATTCTATGTTGTCCTGGAGAGCTTGCAGAGCACTGGAGAAAGGCAGGCAGAGAATTCCCTGCTAGCACCTTCTCTGTGCCTGGGAAGCAGAGTGTTCATATTGCTTCTCAGAATCGCTTTTGTGCAGAAAACACTAACACTTGTTCAGAAGGAAAGAAAGCACAGAGCCCCAGATTTTATGTTGTCCTGGAGAGCTTGCAGAGCACTGGGGAAAGGCAGGCAGAGAATTCCCTGCTAGCACCTTCTCTGTGCCTGGGAAGCAGAAGTGTTCACATTGCTTCGCAGAATCGCTTTTGTGCAGAAAACACTAACACTTGTTCAGAATGAAAGAAAGCAGAGAGCACCAGATTCTATGTTGTCCTGGAGAGCTTGCAGAGCACTGGGGAAAGGCAGGCAGAGAATTCCCTGCTAGCACCTTCTCTGTGCCTGGGAAACAGAAGTGTTCACATTGCTTCGCAGAATCGCTATTGTGCAGAAAACACTAACACTTGTTCAGAAGGAAAGAAAGCACAGAGCCCCAGGTTTGCTGTTGTCCTGGAGAACTTGCAGAGCACTGGGGAAAGGCAGGCAGAGAATTCCCTGCTAGCACCTTCTCTGTGCCTGGGAAGCAGAAGTGTTCACATTGCTTCGCAAGAATCGCTTTTGTGCAGAAAACAGTAACACTTGTTCAGAACGAAAGAAAGCACAGAGCCCCAGATTTGATGTTGTCCTGGAGAGCTTGCAGAGCACTGGGGAAAGGCAGGCAGAGAATTCCCTGCTAGCACCTTCTCTGTGCCTGGGAAACAGAAGTGTTCCCATTGCTTCGCAAAATCGCTTTTGTGCAGAAAACAGTAACACTTGTTCAGAATGAAAGAAAGCACAGAGCCCCAGATTCTATGTTGTCCTGGAGAGCTTGCAGAGCACTGGGGAAAGGCAGGCAGAGAATTCCCTGCTAGCACCTTCTCTGTGCCTGGGAAGCAGAAGTGTTCACATTGCTTCTCAGAATCGCTTTTGTGCAGAAAACACTAACACTTGTTCAGAACGAAAGAAAGCACAGAGCCCCAGATTCTATGTTGTCCTGGAGAGCTTGCAGAACACTGGGGAAAGGCAGGCAGAGAATTCCCTGCTAGCACCTTCTCTGTGCCTGGGAAGCAGAAGTGTTCATATTGCTTCTCAGAATCGCTTTTGTGCAGAAAACAGTAACACTTGTTCAGAACGAAAGAAAGCACAGAGCCCCAGATTCTATGTTGTCCTGGAGAGCTTGCAGAGCACTGGGGAAAGGCAGGCAGAGAATTCCCTGCTAGCACCTTCTCTGTGCCTGGGAACCAGAAGTGTTCACATAGCTTCGCAAGAATCGCTTTTGTGCAGAAAACAGTAACACGTGTTCAGAATGAAAGAAAGCACAGAGCCCCAGATTCTATGTTGTCCTGGAGAGCTTGCAGAGCACTGGGGAAAGGCAGGCAGAGAATTCCTTGCTAGCACCTTCTCTGTGCCTGGGAAGCAGAAGTGTTCACATTGCTTCGCAGAATCGCTTTTGTGCAGAAAACAGTAACACTTGTTCAGAATGAAAGAAAGCACAGAGCCCCAGGTTTGCTGTTGTCCTGGAGAACTTGCAGAGCACTGGGGAAAGGCAGGCAGAGAATTCCCTGCTAGCACCTTCTCTGTGCCTGGGAAGCATGGTGTTCATATTGCTTCTCAGAATCGCTTTTGTGCAGAAAACAGTAACACTTGTTCAGAACGAAAGAAAGCACAGAGCCCCAGATTCTATGTTGTCCTGGAGAGCTTGCAGAGCACTGGGGAAAGGCAGGCAGAGAATTCCCTGCTAGCACCTTCTCTGTGCCTGGGAAGCAGAAGTGTTCACATTGCTTCGCAGAATCGCTTTTGTGCAGAAAACAGTAACACTTGTTCAGAAGGAAAGAAAGCACAGAGCCCCAGATTTGCTGTTGTCCTGGAGAGCTTGCAGAGCACTGGGGAAAGGCAGGCAGAGAATTCCCTGCTAGCACCTTCTCTGTGCCTGGGAAGCAGAAGTGTTTACATTGCTTCACAGAATCGCTTTTGTGCAGAAAACAGCAACACTTGTTCAGAACGAAAGAAAGCACAGAGCCCCAGATTCTATGTTGTCCTGGAGAGCTTGCAGAGCACTGGGGAAAGGCAGGCAGAGAATTCCCTGCTAGCACCTTCTCTGTGCCTGGGAAGCAGAAGTGTTCACATTGCTTCGCAGAATCGCTTTTGTGCAGAAAACACTAAAACTTGTTCAGAACGAAAGAAAGCACAGAGCCCCAGATTTTATGTTGTCCTGGAGAGCTTGCAGAGCACTGGGGAAAGGCAGGCAGAGAATTCCCTGCTAGCACCTTCTCTGTGCCTGGGAAGCAGAGTGTTCACATTGCTTCGCAGAATCGCTTTTGTGCAGAAAACAGTAACACTTGTTCAGAACGAAAGAAAGCACAGAGCCCCAGATTTGATGTTGTCCTGGAGAGCTTGCAGAGCACTGGGGAAAGGCAGGCAGAGAATTCCCTGCTAGCACCTTCTCTGTGCCTGGGAAGCAGAAGTGTTTACATTGCTTCTCAGAATCGCTTTTGTGCAGAAAACACTAACACTTGTTCAGAACGAAAGAAAGCACAGAGCCCCAGATTCTATGTTGTCCTGGAGAGCTTGCAGAGCACTGGGGAAAGGCAGGCAGAGAATTCCCTGCTAGCACCTTCTCTGTGCCTGGGAACCAGAAGTGTTCACATTGCTTCGCAGAATCGCTTTTGTGCAGAAAACAGTAACACTTGTTCAGAACGAAAGAAAGCAGAGAGCCCCAGATTCTATGTTGTCCTGGAGAGCTTGCAGAGCACTGGGGAAAGGCAGGCAGAGAATTCCCTGCTAGCACCTTCTCTGTGCCTGGGAAGCAGAAGTGTTCACATTGCTTCGCAGAATCGCTTTTGTGCAGAAAACACTAACACTTGTTCAGAACGAAAGAAAGCACAGAGCCCCAGATTCTATGTTGTCCTGGAGAGCTTGCAGAGCACTGGGGAAAGGCAGGCAGAGAATTCCCTGCTAGCACCTTCTCTGTGCCTGGGAAGCAGAGTGTTCACATTGCTTCGCAGAATCGCTTTTGTGCAGAAAACACTAACACTTGTTCAGAATGAAAGAAAGCACAGAGCCCCAGGTTTGCTGTTGTCCTGGAGAGCTTGCAGAGCACTGGGGAAAGGCAGGCAGAGAATTCCCTGCTAGCACCTTCTCTGTGCCTGGGAAGCAGAAGTGTTCACATTGCTTCGCAGAATCGCTTTTGTGCAGAAAACACTAACACTTGTTCAGAATGAAAGAAAGCACAGAGCCCCAGATTCTATGTTGTCCTGGAGAGCTTGCAGAGCACTGGGGAAAGGCAGGCAGAGAATTCCCTGCTAGCACCTTCTCTGTGCCTGGGAAGCAGAAGTGTTCATATTGCTTCTCAGAATCGCTTTTGTGCAGAAAACAGTAACACTTGTTCAGAACGAAAGAAAGCACAGAGCCCCAGATTCTATGTTGTCCTGGAGAGCTTGCAGAGCACTGGGGAAAGGCAGGCAGAGAATTCCCTGCTAGCACCTTCTCTGTGCCTGGGAAGCAGAAGTGTTCATATTGCTTCTCAGAATCGCTTTTGTGCAGAAAACAGTAACACTTGTTCAGAACGAAAGAAAGCACAGAGCCCCAGATTCTATGTTGTCCTGGAGAGCTTGCAGAGCACTGGAGAAAGGCAGGCAGAGAATTCCCTGCTAGCACCTTCTCTGTGCCTGGGAAGCAGAAGTGTTCACATTGCTTCGCAGAATCGCTTTTGTGCAGAAAACAGTAACACTTGTTCAGAATGAAAGAAAGCACAGAGCCCCAGATTCTATGTTGTCCTGGAGAGCTTGCAGAGCACTGGGGAAAGGCAGGCAGAGAATTCCCTGCTAGCACCTTCTCTGTGCCTGGGAAGCAGAAGTGTTCCCATTGCTTCGCAGAATCTCTTTTGTGCAGAAAACAGTAACACTTGTTCAGAACGAAAGAAAGCACAGAGCCCCAGATTTGCTGTTGTCCTGGAGAGCTTGCAGAGCACTGGGGAAAGGCAGGCAGAGAATTCCCTGCTAGCACCTTCTCTGTGCCTGGGAACCAGAAGTGTTCACATTGCTTCGCAGAATCGCTTTTGTGCAGAAAACAGTAACACTTGTTCAGAAAGAAAGAAAGCACAGAGCCCCAGATTTGCTGTTGTCCTGGAGAGCTTGCAGAGCACTGGGGAAAGGCAGGCAGAGAATTCCCTGCTAGCACCTTCTCTGTGCCGGGGAAGCAGAAGTGTTCATATCGCTTCTCAGAATCGCTTTTGTGCAGAAAACAGTAACACTTGTTCAGAACGAAAGAAAGCAGAGAGCCCCAGATTCTATGTTGTCCTGGAGAGCTTGCAGAGCACTGGGGAAAGGCAGGCAGAGAATTCCCTGCTAGCACCTTCTCTGTGCCTGGGAAGCAGAAGTGTTCACATTGCCTCGCAGAATCGCTTTTGTGCAGAAAACACTAACACTTGTTCAGAAGGAAAGAAAGCACAGAGCCCCAGATTTTATGTTGTCCTGGAGAGCTTGCAGAGCACTGGGGAAAGGCAGGCAGAGAATTCCCTGCTAGCACCTTCTCTGTGCCTGGGAAGCAGAAGTGTTCACATTGCTTCGCAGAATCGCTTTTGTGCAGAAAACAGTAACACTTGTTCAGAACGAAAGAAAGCACAGAGCCCCAGATTCTATGTTGTCCTGGAGAGCTTGCAGAGCACTTGGGAAAGGCAGGCAGAGAATTCCCTGCTAGCACCTTCTCTGTGCCTGGGAAGCAGAAGTGTTTACATTGCTTCACAGAATCGCTTTTGTGCAGAAAACACTAACACTTGTTCAGAACGAAAGAAAGCACAGAGCCCCAGATTCTATGTTGTCCTGGAGAGCTTGCAGAGCACTGGGGAAAGGCAGGCAGAGAATTCCCTGCTAGCACCTTCTCTGTGCCTGGGAAGCAGAAGTGTTCACATTGCTTCGCAGAATCGCTTTTGTGCAGAAAACACTAAAACTTGTTCAGAACGAAAGAAAGCACAGAGCCCCAGATTTGCTATTGTCCTGGAGACCTTGCAGAGCACTGGGGAAAGGCAGGCAGAGAATTCCCTGCTAGCACCTTCTCTGTGCCTGGGAAGCAGAGTGTTCACATTGCTTCGCAGAATCGCTTTTGTGCAGAAAACAGTAACACTTGTTCAGAACGAAAGAAAGCACAGAGCCCCAGATTTGATGTTGTCCTGGAGAGCTTGCAGAGCACTGGGGAAAGGCAGGCAGAGAATTCCCTGCTAGCACCTTCTCTGTGCCTGGGAAGCAGAAGTGTTCATATTGCTTCTCAGAATCGCTTTTGTGCAGAAAACACTAACACTTGTTCAGAACGAAAGAAAGCACAGAGCCCCAGATTCTATGTTGTCCTGGAGAGCTTGCAGAGCACTGGGGAAAGGCAGGCAGAGAATTCCCTGCTAGCACCTTCTCTGTGCCTGGGAACCAGAAGTGTTCACATTGCTTCGCAGAATCGCTTTTGTGCAGAAAACACTAACACTTGTTCAGAACGAAAGAAAGCACAGAGCCCCAGATTCTATGTTGTCCTGGAGAGCTTGCAGAGCACTGGGGAAAGGCAGGCAGAGAATTCCCTGCTAGCACCTTCTCTGTGCCTGGGAAGCAGAAGTGTTCACATTGCTTCGCAGAATCGCTTTTGTGCAGAAAACAGTAACACTTATTCAGAACGAAAGAAAGCAGAGAGCCCCAGATTCTATGTTGTCCTGGAGAGCTTGCAGAGCACTGGGGAAAGGCAGGCAGAGAATTCCCTGCTAGCACCTTCTCTGTGCCTGGGAAGCAGAAGTGTTCACATTGCTTCGCAAGAATCGCTTTTGTGCAGAAAACAGTAACACTTGTTCAGAATGAAAGAAAGCACAGAGCCCCAGATTTGCTGTTGTCCTGGAGAGCTTGCAGAGCACTGGGGAAAGGCAGGCAGAGAATTCCCTGCTAGCACCTTCTCTGTGCCTGGGAAGCAGAAGTGTTCATATTGCTTCGCAGAATCGCTTTTGTGCAGAAAACAGTAACACTTGTTCAGAACGAAAGAAAGCACAGAGCCCCAGATTTGCAGTTGTCCTGGAGAGCTTGCAGAGCACTGGGGAAAGGCAGGCAGAGAATTCCCTGCTAGCACCTTCTCTGTGCCTGGGAAGCAGAAGTGTTCATATTGCTTCTCAGAATCGCTTTTGTGCAGAAAACAGTAACACTTGTTCAGAACGAAAGAAAGCACAGAGCCCCAGATTTGATGTTGTCCTGGAGAGCTTGCAGAGCACTGGGGAAAGGCAGGCAGAGAATTCCCTGCTAGCACCTTCTCTGTGCCTGGGAAGCAGAAGTGTTTACATTGCTTCTCAGAATCGCTTTTGTGCAGAAAACACTAACACTTGTTCAGAACGAAAGAAAGCACAGAGCCCCAGATTCTATGTTGTCCTGGAGAGCTTGCAGAGCACTGGGGAAAGGCAGGCAGAGAATTCCCTGCTAGCACCTTCTCTGTGCCTGGGAACCAGAAGTGTTCACATTGCTTCGCAGAATCGCTTTTGTGCAGAAAACAGTAACACTTGTTCAGAACGAAAGAAAGCAGAGAGCCCCAGATTCTATGTTGTCCTGGAGAGCTTGCAGAGCACTGGGGAAAGGCAGGCAGAGAATTCCCTGCTAGCACCTTCTCTGTGCCTGGGAAGCAGAAGTGTTCACATTGCTTCGCAGAATCGCTTTTGTGCAGAAAACACTAACACTTGTTCAGAACGAAAGAAAGCACAGAGCCCCAGATTCTATGTTGTCCTGGAGAGCTTGCAGAGCACTGGGGAAAGGCAGGCAGAGAATTCCCTGCTAGCACCTTCTCTGTGCCTGGGAAGCAGAGTGTTCACATTGCTTCGCAGAATCGCTTTTGTGCAGAAAACACTAACACTTGTTCAGAATGAAAGAAAGCACAGAGCCCCAGGTTTGCTGTTGTCCTGGAGAGCTTGCAGAGCACTGGGGAAAGGCAGGCAGAGAATTCCCTGCTAGCACCTTCTCTGTGCCTGGGAAGCAGAAGTGTTCACATTGCTTCGCAGAATCGCTTTTGTGCAGAAAACACTAACACTTGTTCAGAATGAAAGAAAGCACAGAGCCCCAGATTCTATGTTGTCCTGGAGAGCTTGCAGAGCACTGGGGAAAGGCAGGCAGAGAATTCCCTGCTAGCACCTTCTCTGTGCCTGGGAAGCAGAAGTGTTCATATTGCTTCTCAGAATCGCTTTTGTGCAGAAAACAGTAACACTTGTTCAGAACGAAAGAAAGCACAGAGCCCCAGATTTGCAGTTGTCCTGGAGAGCTTGCAGAGCACTGGGGAAAGGCAGGCAGAGAATTCCCTGCTAGCACCTTCTCTGTGTCTGGGAAGCAGAAGTGTTCATATTGCTTCTCAGAATCGCTTTTGTGCAGAAAACAGTAACACTTGTTCAGAACGAAAGAAAGCACAGAGCCCCAGATTCTATGTTGTCCTGGAGAGCTTGCAGGGCACTGGAGAAAGGCAGGCAGAGAATTCCCTGCTAGCACCTTCTCTGTGCCTGGGAAGCAGAAGTGTTCACATTGCTTCGCAGAATCGCTTTTGTGCAGAAAACAGTAACACTTGTTCAGAATGAAAGAAAGCACAGAGCCCCAGATTCTATGTTGTCCTGGAGAGCTTGCAGAGCACTGGGGAAAGGCAGGCAGAGAATTCCCTGCTAGCACCTTCTCTGTGCCTGGGAAGCAGAAGTGTTCCCATTGCTTCGCAGAATCTCTTTTGTGCAGAAAACAGTAACACTTGTTCAGAACGAAAGAAAGCACAGAGCCCCAGATTTGCTGTTGTCCTGGAGAGCTTGCAGAGCACTGGGGAAAGGCAGGCAGAGAATTCCCTGCTAGCACCTTCTCTGTGCCTGGGAACCAGAAGTGTTCACATTGCTTCGCAGAATCGCTTTTGTGCAGAAAACAGTAACACTTGTTCAGAAAGAAAGAAAGCACAGAGCCCCAGATTTGCTGTTGTCCTGGAGAGCTTGCAGAGCACTGGGGAAAGGCAGGCAGAGAATTCCCTGCTAGCACCTTCTCTGTGCCGGGGAAGCAGAAGTGTTCATATCGCTTCTCAGAATCGCTTTTGTGCAGAAAACAGTAACACTTGTTCAGAACGAAAGAAAGCAGAGAGCCCCAGATTCTATGTTGTCCTGGAGAGCTTGCAGAGCACTGGGGAAAGGCAGGCAGAGAATTCCCTGCTAGCACCTTCTCTGTGCCTGGGAAGCAGAAGTGTTCACATTGCCTCGCAGAATCGCTTTTGTGCAGAAAACACTAACACTTGTTCAGAAGGAAAGAAAGCACAGAGCCCCAGATTTTATGTTGTCCTGGAGAGCTTGCAGAGCACTGGGGAAAGGCAGGCAGAGAATTCCCTGCTAGCACCTTCTCTGTGCCTGGGAAGCAGAAGTGTTCACATTGCTTCGCAGAATCGCTTTTGTGCAGAAAACAGTAACACTTGTTCAGAACGAAAGAAAGCACAGAGCCCCAGATTCTATGTTGTCCTGGAGAGCTTGCAGAGCACTTGGGAAAGGCAGGCAGAGAATTCCCTGCTAGCACCTTCTCTGTGCCTGGGAAGTAGAAGTGTTTACATTGCTTCACAGAATCGCTTTTGTGCAGAAAACAGCAACACTTGTTCAGAACGAAAGAAAGCACAGAGCCCCAGATTCTATGTTGTCCTGGAGAGCTTGCAGAGCACTGGGGAAAGGCAGGCAGACAATTCCCTGCTAGCACCTTCTCTGTGCCTGGGAAGCAGAAGTGTTCACATTGCTTCGCAGAATCGCTTTTGTGCAGAAAACACTAAAACTTGTTCAGAACGAAAGAAAGCACAGAGCCCCAGATTTGCTATTGTCCTGGAGACCTTGCAGAGCACTGGGGAAAGGCAGGCAGAGAATTCCCTGCTAGCACCTTCTCTGTGCCTGGGAAGCAGAGTGTTCACATTGCTTCGCAGAATCGCTTTTGTGCAGAAAACAGTAACACTTGTTCAGAACGAAAGAAAGCACAGAGCCCCAGATTTGCTATTGTCCTGGAGAGCTTGCAGAGCACTGGGGAAAGGCAGGCAGAGAATTCCCTGCTAGCACCTTCTCTGTGCCTGGGAAGCAGAAGTGTTCATATTGCTTCTCAGAATCGCTTTTGTGCAGAAAACACTAACACTTGTTCAGAACGAAAGAAAGCACAGAGCCCCAGATTCTATGTTGTCCTGGAGAGCTTGCAGAGCACTGGGGAAAGGCAGGCAGAGAATTCCCTGCTAGCACCTTCTCTGTGCCTGGGAACCAGAAGTGTTCACATTGCTTCGCAGAATCGCTTTTGTGCAGAAAACACTAACACTTGTTCAGAACGAAAGAAAGCACAGAGCCCCAGATTCTATGTTGTCCTGGAGAGCTTGCAGAGCACTGGGGAAAGGCAGGCAGAGAATTCCCTGCTAGCACCTTCTCTGTGCCTGGGAAGCAGAAGTGTTCACATTGCTTCGCAGAATCGCTTTTGTGCAGAAAACAGTAACACTTGTTCAGAACGAAAGAAAGCAGAGAGCCCCAGATTCTATGTTGTCCTGGAGAGCTTGCAGAGCACTGGGGAAAGGCAGGCAGAGAATTCCCTGCTAGCACCTTCTCTGTGCCTGGGAAGCAGAAGTGTTCACATTGCTTCGCAAGAATCGCTTTTGTGCAGAAAACAGTAACACTTGTTCAGAATGAAAGAAAGCACAGAGCCCCAGATTTGCTGTTGTCCTGGAGAGCTTGCAGAGCACTGGGGAAAGGCAGGCAGAGAATTCCCTGCTAGCACCTTCTCTGTGCCGGGGAAGCAGAAGTGTTCACATTGCTTCGCAGAATCGCTTTTGTGCAGAAAACAGTAACACTTGTTCAGAACGAAAGAAAGCACAGAGCCCCAGATTTGCAGTTGTCCTGGAGAGCTTGCAGAGCACTGGGGAAAGGCAGGCAGAGAATTCCCTGCTAGCACCTTCTCTGTGCCTGGGAAGCAGAAGTGTTCATATTGCTTCTCAGAATCGCTTTTGTGCAGAAAACAGTAACACTTGTTCAGAACGAAAGAAAGCACAGAGCCCCAGATTCTATGTTGTCCTGGAGAGCTTGCAGAGCACTGGAGAAAGGCAGGCAGAGAATTCCCTGCTAGCACCTTCTCTGTGCCTGGGAAGCAGAAGTGTTCACATTGCTTCGCAGAATCGCTTTTGTGCAGAAAACAGTAACACTTGTTCAGAATGAAAGAAAGCACAGAGCCCCAGATTCTATGTTGTCCTGGAGAGCTTGCAGAGCACTGGGGAAAGGCAGGCAGAGAATTCCCTGCTAGCACCTTCTCTGTGCCTGGGAAGCAGAAGTGTTCATATTGCTTCTCAGAATCGCTTTTGTGCAGAAAACAGTAACACTTGTTCAGAACGAAAGAAAGCACAGAGCCCCAGATTCTATGTTGTCCTGGAGAGCTTGCAGAGCACTGGAGAAAGGCAGGCAGAGAATTCCCTGCTAGCACCTTCTCTGTGCCTGGGAAGCAGAAGTGTTCACATTGCTTCGCAGAATCGCTTTTGTGCAGAAAACAGTAACACTTGTTCAGAATGAAAGAAAGCACAGAGCCCCAGATTCTATGTTGTCCTGGAGAGCTTGCAGAGCACTGGGGAAAGGCAGGCAGAGAATTCCCTGCTAGCACCTTCTCTGTGCCTGGGAAGCAGAAGTGTTCCCATTGCTTCGCAGAATCTCTTTTGTGCAGAAAACAGTAACACTTGTTCAGAACGAAAGAAAGCACAGAGCCCCAGATTTGCTGTTGTCCTGGAGAGCTTGCAGAGCACTGGGGAAAGGCAGGCAGAGAATTCCCTGCTAGCACCTTCTCTGTGCCTGGGAACCAGAAGTGTTCACATTGCTTCGCAGAATCGCTTTTGTGCAGAAAACACTAACACTTGTTCAGAAAGAAAGAAAGCACAGAGCCCCAGATTTGCTGTTGTCCTGGAGAGCTTGCAGAGCACTGGGGAAAGGCAGGCAGAGAATTCCCTGCTAGCACCTTCTCTGTGCCGGGGAAGCAGAAGTGTTCATATCGCTTCTCAGAATCGCTTTTGTGCAGAAAACAGTAACACTTGTTCAGAACGAAAGAAAGCAGAGAGCCCCAGATTCTATGTTGTCCTGGAGAGCTTGCAGAGCACTGGGGAAAGGCAGGCAGAGAATTCCCTGCTAGCACCTTCTCTGTGCCTGGGAAGCAGAAGTGTTCACATTGCCTCGCAGAATCGCTTTTGTGCAGAAAACACTAACACTTGTTCAGAACGAAAGAAAGCACAGAGCCCCAGATTCTATGTTGTCCTGGAGAGCTTGCAGAGCACTTGGGAAAGGCAGGCAGAGAATTCCCTGCTAGCACCTTCTCTGTGCCTGGGAAGCAGAAGTGTTTACATTGCTTCACAGAATCGCTTTTGTGCAGAAAACAGCAACACTTGTTCAGAACGAAAGAAAGCACAGAGCCCCAGATTTGCAGTTGTCCTGGAGAGCTTGCAGAGCACTGGGGAAAGGCAGGCAGACAATTCCCTGCTAGCACCTTCTCTGTGCCTGGGAAGCAGAAGTGTTCACATTGCTTCGCAGAATCGCTTTTGTGCAGAAAACACTAAAACTTGTTCAGAACGAAAGAAAGCACAGAGCCCCAGATTTGCTATTGTCCTGGAGACCTTGCAGAGCACTGGGGAAAGGCAGGCAGAGAATTCCCTGCTAGCACCTTCTCTGTGCCTGGGAAGCAGAGTGTTCACATTGCTTCGCAGAATCGCTTTTGTGCAGAAAACAGTAACACTTGTTCAGAACGAAAGAAAGCACAGAGCCCCAGATTTGATGTTGTCCTGGAGAGCTTGCAGAGCACTGGGGAAAGGCAGGCAGAGAATTCCCTGCTAGCACCTTCTCTGTGCCTGGGAAGCAGAAGTGTTCATATTGCTTCTCAGAATCGCTTTTGTGCAGAAAACACTAACACTTGTTCAGAACGAAAGAAAGCACAGAGCCCCAGATTCTATGTTGTCCTGGAGAGCTTGCAGAGCACTGGGGAAAGGCAGGCAGAGAATTCCCTGCTAGCACCTTCTCTGTGCCTGGGAACCAGAAGTGTTCACATTGCTTCGCAGAATCGCTTTTGTGCAGAAAACACTAACACTTGTTCAGAACGAAAGAAAGCACAGAGCCCCAGATTCTATGTTGTCCTGGAGAGCTTGCAGAGCACTGGGGAAAGGCAGGCAGAGAATTCCCTGCTAGCACCTTCTCTGTGCCTGGGAAGCAGAAGTGTTCATATTGCTTCGCAGAATCTCTTTTGTGCAGAAAACACTAACACTTGTTCAGAACGAAAGAAAGCAGAGAGCCCCAGATTCTATGTTGTCCTGGAGAGCTTGCAGAGCACTGGGGAAAGGCAGGCAGAGAATTCCCTGCTAGCACCTTCTCTGTGCCTGGGAAGCAGAAGTGTTCACATTGCTTCGCAAGAATCGCTTTTGTGCAGAAAACAGTAACACTTGTTCAGAATGAAAGAAAGCACAGAGCCCCAGATTTGCTGTTGTCCTGGAGAGCTTGCAGAGCACTGGGGAAAGGCAGGCAGAGAATTCCCTGCTAGCACCTTCTCTGTGCCTGGGAAGCAGAAGTGTTCACATTGCTTCGCAGAATCGCTTTTGTGCAGAAAACACTAACACTTGTTCAGAACGAAAGAAAGCACAGAGCCCCAGATTCTATGTTGTCCTGGAGAGCTTGCAGAGCACTGGGGAAAGGCAGGCAGAGAATTCCCTGCTAGCACCTTCTCTGTGCCTGGGAAGCAGAGTGTTTACATTGCTTCACAGAATCGCTTTTGTGCAGAAAACACTAACACTTGTTCAGAATGAAAGAAAGCACAGAGCCCCAGATTCTATGTTGTCCTGGAGAGCTTGCAGAGCACTGGGGAAAGGCAGGCAGAGAATTCCCTGCTAGCACCTTCTCTGTGCCTGGGAAGCAGAAGTGTTCATATTGCTTCTCAGAATCGCTTTTGTGCAGAAAACAGTAACACTTGTTCAGAACGAAAGAAAGCACAGAGCCCCAGATTTGCAGTTGTCCTGGAGAGCTTGCAGAGCACTGGGGAAAGGCAGGCAGAGAATTCCCTGCTAGCACCTTCTCTGTGCCTGGGAAGCAGAAGTGTTCACATTGCTTCGCAGAATCGCTTTTGTGCAGAAAACAGTAACACTTGTTCAGAAAGAAAGAAAGCACAGAGCCCCAGATTTGCTGTTGTCCTGGAGAGCTTGCAGAGCACTGGGGAAAGGCAGGCAGAGAATTCCCTGCTAGCACCTTCTCTGTGCCTGGGAAGCAGAAGTGTTCACATTGCTTCGCAGAATCGCTTTTGTGCAGAAAACAGTAACACTTGTTCAGAATGAAAGAAAGCACAGAGCCCCAGATTCTATGTTGTCCTGGAGAGCTTGCAGAGCACTGGGGAAAGGCAGGCAGAGAATTCCCTGCTAGCACCTTCTCTGTGCCTGGGAAGCAGAAGTGTTCCCATTGCTTCGCAGAATCTCTTTTGTGCAGAAAACAGTAACACTTGTTCAGAACGAAAGAAAGCACAGAGCCCCAGATTTGCTGTTGTCCTGGAGAGCTTGCAGAGCACTGGGGAAAGGCAGGCAGAGAATTCCCTGCTAGCACCTTCTCTGTGCCTGGGAACCAGAAGTGTTCACATTGCTTCGCAGAATCGCTTTTGTGCAGAAAACAGTAACACTTGTTCAGAAAGAAAGAAAGCACAGAGCCCCAGATTTGCTGTTGTCCTGGAGAGCTTGCAGAGCACTGGGGAAAGGCAGGCAGAGAATTCCCTGCTAGCACCTTCTCTGTGCCGGGGAAGCAGAAGTGTTCATATCGCTTCTCAGAATCGCTTTTGTGCAGAAAACAGTAACACTTGTTCAGAACGAAAGAAAGCAGAGAGCCCCAGATTCTATGTTGTCCTGGAGAGCTTGCAGAGCACTGGGGAAAGGCAGGCAGAGAATTCCCTGCTAGCACCTTCTCTGTGCCTGGGAAGCAGAAGTGTTCACATTGCCTCGCAGAATCGCTTTTGTGCAGAAAACACTAACACTTGTTCAGAAGGAAAGAAAGCACAGAGCCCCAGATTTTATGTTGTCCTGGAGAGCTTGCAGAGCACTGGGGAAAGGCAGGCAGAGAATTCCCTGCTAGCACCTTCTCTGTGCCTGGGAAGCAGAAGTGTTCACATTGCTTCGCAGAATCGCTTTTGTGCAGAAAACAGTAACACTTGTTCAGAACGAAAGAAAGCACAGAGCCCCAGATTCTATGTTGTCCTGGAGAGCTTGCAGAGCACTTGGGAAAGGCAGGCAGAGAATTCCCTGCTAGCACCTTCTCTGTGCCTGGGAAGTAGAAGTGTTTACATTGCTTCACAGAATCGCTTTTGTGCAGAAAACAGCAACACTTGTTCAGAACGAAAGAAAGCACAGAGCCCCAGATTCTATGTTGTCCTGGAGAGCTTGCAGAGCACTGGGGAAAGGCAGGCAGACAATTCCCTGCTAGCACCTTCTCTGTGCCTGGGAAGCAGAAGTGTTCACATTGCTTCGCAGAATCGCTTTTGTGCAGAAAACACTAAAACTTGTTCAGAACGAAAGAAAGCACAGAGCCCCAGATTTGCTATTGTCCTGGAGACCTTGCAGAGCACTGGGGAAAGGCAGGCAGAGAATTCCCTGCTAGCACCTTCTCTGTGCCTGGGAAGCAGAGTGTTCACATTGCTTCGCAGAATCGCTTTTGTGCAGAAAACAGTAACACTTGTTCAGAACGAAAGAAAGCACAGAGCCCCAGATTTGCTATTGTCCTGGAGAGCTTGCAGAGCACTGGGGAAAGGCAGGCAGAGAATTCCCTGCTAGCACCTTCTCTGTGCCTGGGAAGCAGAAGTGTTCATATTGCTTCTCAGAATCGCTTTTGTGCAGAAAACACTAACACTTGTTCAGAACGAAAGAAAGCACAGAGCCCCAGATTCTATGTTGTCCTGGAGAGCTTGCAGAGCACTGGGGAAAGGCAGGCAGAGAATTCCCTGCTAGCACCTTCTCTGTGCCTGGGAACCAGAAGTGTTCACATTGCTTCGCAGAATCGCTTTTGTGCAGAAAACACTAACACTTGTTCAGAACGAAAGAAAGCACAGAGCCCCAGATTCTATGTTGTCCTGGAGAGCTTGCAGAGCACTGGGGAAAGGCAGGCAGAGAATTCCCTGCTAGCACCTTCTCTGTGCCTGGGAAGCAGAAGTGTTCACATTGCTTCGCAGAATCGCTTTTGTGCAGAAAACAGTAACACTTGTTCAGAACGAAAGAAAGCAGAGAGCCCCAGATTCTATGTTGTCCTGGAGAGCTTGCAGAGCACTGGGGAAAGGCAGGCAGAGAATTCCCTGCTAGCACCTTCTCTGTGCCTGGGAAGCAGAAGTGTTCACATTGCTTCGCAAGAATCGCTTTTGTGCAGAAAACAGTAACACTTGTTCAGAATGAAAGAAAGCACAGAGCCCCAGATTTGCTGTTGTCCTGGAGAGCTTGCAGAGCACTGGGGAAAGGCAGGCAGAGAATTCCCTGCTAGCACCTTCTCTGTGCCGGGGAAGCAGAAGTGTTCATATTGCTTCGCAGAATCGCTTTTGTGCAGAAAACAGTAACACTTGTTCAGAACGAAAGAAAGCACAGAGCCCCAGATTTGCAGTTGTCCTGGAGAGCTTGCAGAGCACTGGGGAAAGGCAGGCAGAGAATTCCCTGCTAGCACCTTCTCTGTGCCTGGGAAGCAGAAGTGTTCATATTGCTTCTCAGAATCGCTTTTGTGCAGAAAACAGTAACACTTGTTCAGAACGAAAGAAAGCACAGAGCCCCAGATTCTATGTTGTCCTGGAGAGCTTGCAGAGCACTGGAGAAAGGCAGGCAGAGAATTCCCTGCTAGCACCTTCTCTGTGCCTGGGAAGCAGAAGTGTTCACATTGCTTCGCAGAATCGCTTTTGTGCAGAAAACAGTAACACTTGTTCAGAATGAAAGAAAGCACAGAGCCCCAGATTCTATGTTGTCCTGGAGAGCTTGCAGAGCACTGGGGAAAGGCAGGCAGAGAATTCCCTGCTAGCACCTTCTCTGTGCCTGGGAAGCAGAAGTGTTCATATTGCTTCTCAGAATCGCTTTTGTGCAGAAAACAGTAACACTTGTTCAGAACGAAAGAAAGCACAGAGCCCCAGATTCTATGTTGTCCTGGAGAGCTTGCAGAGCACTGGAGAAAGGCAGGCAGAGAATTCCCTGCTAGCACCTTCTCTGTGCCTGGGAAGCAGAAGTGTTCACATTGCTTCGCAGAATCGCTTTTGTGCAGAAAACAGTAACACTTGTTCAGAATGAAAGAAAGCACAGAGCCCCAGATTCTATGTTGTCCTGGAGAGCTTGCAGAGCACTGGGGAAAGGCAGGCAGAGAATTCCCTGCTAGCACCTTCTCTGTGCCTGGGAAGCAGAAGTGTTCCCATTGCTTCGCAGAATCTCTTTTGTGCAGAAAACAGTAACACTTGTTCAGAACGAAAGAAAGCACAGAGCCCCAGATTTGCTGTTGTCCTGGAGAGCTTGCAGAGCACTGGGGAAAGGCAGGCAGAGAATTCCCTGCTAGCACCTTCTCTGTGCCTGGGAACCAGAAGTGTTCACATTGCTTCGCAGAATCGCTTTTGTGCAGAAAACACTAACACTTGTTCAGAAAGAAAGAAAGCACAGAGCCCCAGATTTGCTGTTGTCCTGGAGAGCTTGCAGAGCACTGGGGAAAGGCAGGCAGAGAATTCCCTGCTAGCACCTTCTCTGTGCCGGGGAAGCAGAAGTGTTCATATCGCTTCTCAGAATCGCTTTTGTGCAGAAAACAGTAACACTTGTTCAGAACGAAAGAAAGCACAGAGCCCCAGATTCTATGTTGTCCTGGAGAGCTTGCAGAGCACTGGGGAAAGGCAGGCAGAGAATTCCCTGCTAGCACCTTCTCTGTGCCTGGGAAGCAGAAGTGTTCACATTGCCTCGCAGAATCGCTTTTGTGCAGAAAACACTAACACTTGTTCAGAACGAAAGAAAGCACAGAGCCCCAGATTCTATGTTGTCCTGGAGAGCTTGCAGAGCACTTGGGAAAGGCAGGCAGAGAATTCCCTGCTAGCACCTTCTCTGTGCCTGGGAAGCAGAAGTGTTTACATTGCTTCACAGAATCGCTTTTGTGCAGAAAACAGCAACACTTGTTCAGAACGAAAGAAAGCACAGAGCCCCAGATTTGCAGTTGTCCTGGAGAGCTTGCAGAGCACTGGGGAAAGGCAGGCAGACAATTCCCTGCTAGCACCTTCTCTGTGCCTGGGAAGCAGAAGTGTTCACATTGCTTCGCAGAATCGCTTTTGTGCAGAAAACACTAAAACTTGTTCAGAACGAAAGAAAGCACAGAGCCCCAGATTTGCTATTGTCCTGGAGACCTTGCAGAGCACTGGGGAAAGGCAGGCAGAGAATTCCCTGCTAGCACCTTCTCTGTGCCTGGGAAGCAGAGTGTTCACATTGCTTCGCAGAATCGCTTTTGTGCAGAAAACAGTAACACTTGTTCAGAACGAAAGAAAGCACAGAGCCCCAGATTTGATGTTGTCCTGGAGAGCTTGCAGAGCACTGGGGAAAGGCAGGCAGAGAATTCCCTGCTAGCACCTTCTCTGTGCCTGGGAAGCAGAAGTGTTCATATTGCTTCTCAGAATCGCTTTTGTGCAGAAAACACTAACACTTGTTCAGAACGAAAGAAAGCACAGAGCCCCAGATTCTATGTTGTCCTGGAGAGCTTGCAGAGCACTGGGGAAAGGCAGGCAGAGAATTCCCTGCTAGCACCTTCTCTGTGCCTGGGAACCAGAAGTGTTCACATTGCTTCGCAGAATCGCTTTTGTGCAGAAAACACTAACACTTGTTCAGAACGAAAGAAAGCACAGAGCCCCAGATTCTATGTTGTCCTGGAGAGCTTGCAGAGCACTGGGGAAAGGCAGGCAGAGAATTCCCTGCTAGCACCTTCTCTGTGCCTGGGAAGCAGAAGTGTTCACATTGCTTCGCAGAATCTCTTTTGTGCAGAAAACACTAACACTTGTTCAGAACGAAAGAAAGCAGAGAGCCCCAGATTCTATGTTGTCCTGGAGAGCTTGCAGAGCACTGGGGAAAGGCAGGCAGAGAATTCCCTGCTAGCACCTTCTCTGTGCCTGGGAAGCAGAAGTGTTCACATTGCTTCGCAAGAATCGCTTTTGTGCAGAAAACAGTAACACTTGTTCAGAATGAAAGAAAGCACAGAGCCCCAGATTTGCTGTTGTCCTGGAGAGCTTGCAGAGCACTGGGGAAAGGCAGGCAGAGAATTCCCTGCTAGCACCTTCTCTGTGCCTGGGAAGCAGAAGTGTTCACATTGCTTCGCAGAATCGCTTTTGTGCAGAAAACACTAACACTTGTTCAGAACGAAAGAAAGCACAGAGCCCCAGATTCTATGTTGTCCTGGAGAGCTTGCAGAGCACTGGGGAAAGGCAGGCAGAGAATTCCCTGCTAGCACCTTCTCTGTGCCTGGGAAGCAGAGTGTTTACATTGCTTCACAGAATCGCTTTTGTGCAGAAAACACTAACACTTGTTCAGAATGAAAGAAAGCACAGAGCCCCAGATTCTATGTTGTCCTGGAGAGCTTGCAGAGCACTGGGGAAAGGCAGGCAGAGAATTCCCTGCTAGCACCTTCTCTGTGCCTGGGAAGCAGAAGTGTTCATATTGCTTCTCAGAATCGCTTTTGTGCAGAAAACAGTAACACTTGTTCAGAACGAAAGAAAGCACAGAGCCCCAGATTTGCAGTTGTCCTGGAGAGCTTGCAGAGCACTGGGGAAAGGCAGGCAGAGAATTCCCTGATAGCACCTTCTCTGTGCCTGGGAAGCAGAAGTGTTCATATTGCTTCTCAGAATCGCTTTTGTGCAGAAAACAGTAACACTTGTTCAGAACGAAAGAAAGCACAGAGCCCCAGATTCTATGTTGTCCTGGAGAGCTTGCAGAGCACTGGGGAAAGGCAGGCAGAGAATTCCCTGCTAGCACCTTCTCTGTGCCTGGGAAGCAGAAGTGTTCACATTGCTTCGCAGAATCGCTTTTGTGCAGAAAACAGTAACACTTGTTCAGAAAGAAAGAAAGCACAGAGCCCCAGATTTGCTGTTGTCCTGGAGAGCTTGCAGAGCACTGGGGAAAGGCAGGCAGAGAATTCCCTGCTAGCACCTTCTCTGTGCCGGGGAAGCAGAAGTGTTCATATCGCTTCTCAGAATCGCTTTTGTGCAGAAAACAGTAACACTTGTTCAGAACGAAAGAAAGCAGAGAGCCCCAGATTCTATGTTGTCCTGGAGAGCTTGCAGAGCACTGGGGAAAGGCAGGCAGAGAATTCCCTGCTAGCACCTTCTCTGTGCCTGGGAAGCAGAAGTGTTCACATTGCCTCGCAAGAATAGCTTTTGTGCAGAAAACACTAACAGTTGTTAGAACGAAAGAAAGCACAGAGCCCCAGATTCTATGTTGTCCTGGAGAGCTTGCAGAGCACTGGGGAAAGGCAGGCAGAGAATTCCCTGCTAGCACCTTCTCTGTGCCTGGGAAGCAGAAGTGTTCACATTGCTTCTCAGAATCGCTTTTGTGCAGAAAACACTAACACTTGTTCAGAATGAAAGAAAGCACAGAGCCCCAGATTCTATGTTGTCCTGGAGAGCTTGCAGAGCACTGGGGAAAGGCAGGCAGAGAATTCCCTGCTAGCACCTTCTCTGTGCCTGGGAAACAGAAGTGTTCCCATTGCTTCGCAGAATCGCTTTTGTGCAGAAAACAGTAACACTTGTTCAGAACGAAAGAAAGCACAGAGCCCCAGATTCTATGTTGTCCTGGAGAGCTTGCAGAGCACTGGGGAAAGGCAGGCAGAGAATTCCCTGCTAGCACCTTCTCTGCGCCTGGGAAGCAGCAGTGTTCACATTGCTTCGCAGAATCGCTTTTGTGCAGAAAACAGTAACACTTGTTCACAACGAAAGAAATCACAGAGCCCCAGATTTGCTATTGTCCTGGAGAGCTTGCAGAGCACTGGAGAAAGGCAGGCAGAGAATTCCCTGCTAGCACCTTCTCTGTGCCTGGGAAGCAGAAGTGTTCACATAGCTTCGTAAGAATCGCTTTTGTGCAGAAAACAGTAACACTTGTTCAGAATGAAAGAAAGCAGAGAGCCCCAGGTTTGCTGTTGTCCTGGAGAGCTTGCAGAGCACTGGGGAAAGGCAGGCAGAGAATTCCCTGCTAGCACCTTCTCTGTGCCTGGGAAACAGAAGTGTTCACATTGCTTCACAGAATCGCTTTTGTGCAGAAAACAGTAACACTTGTTCAGAATGAAAGAAAGCACAGAGCCCCAGATTCTATGTTGTCCTGGAGAGCTTGCAGAGCACTGGGGAAAGGCAGGCAGAGAATTCCCTGCTAGCACCTTCTCTGTGCCTGGGAAGCAGAGTGTTTACATTGCTTCACAGAATCGCTTTTGTGCAGAAAACACTAACACTTGTTCAGAATGAAAGAAAGCACAGAGCCCCAGATTCTATGTTGTCCTGGAGAGCTTGCAGAGCACTGGGGAAAGGCAGGCAGAGAATTCCCTGCTAGCACCTTCTCTGTGGCTGGGAAGCAGAAGTGTTCATATTGCTTCTCAGAATCGCTTTTGTGCAGAAAACAGTAACACTTGTTCAGAACGAAAGAAAGCACAGAGCCCCAGATTTGCAGTTGTCCTGGAGAGCTTGCAGAGCACTGGGGAAAGGCAGGCAGAGAATTCCCTGATAGCACCTTCTCTGTGCCTGGGAAGCAGAAGTGTTCATATTGCTTCTCAGAATCGCTTTTGTGCAGAAAACAGTAACACTTGTTCAGAACGAAAGAAAGCACAGAGCCCCAGATTCTATGTTGTCCTGGAGAGCTTGCAGAGCACTGGAGAAAGGCAGGCAGAGAATTCCCTGCTAGCACCTTCTCTGTGCCTGGGAAGCAGAAGTGTTCACATTGCTTCGCAGAATCGCTTTTGTGCAGAAAACAGTAACACTTGTTCAGAAAGAAAGAAAGCACAGAGCCCCAGATTCTATGTTGTCCTGGAGAGCTTGCAGAGCACTGGGGAAAGGCAGGCAGAGAATTCCCTGCTAGCACCTTCTCTGTGCCGGGGAAGCAGAAGTGTTCATATCGCTTCTCAGAATCGCTTTTGTGCAGAAAACAGTAACACTTGTTCAGAACGAAAGAAAGCAGAGAGCCCCAGATTTGATGTTGTCCTGGAGAGCTTGCAGAGCACTGGGGAAAGGCAGGCAGAGAATTCCCTGCTAGCACCTTCTCTGTGCCTGGGAAGCAGAAGTGTTCACATTGCCTCGCAGAATCGCTTTTGTGCAGAAAACACTAACACTTGTTCAGAAGGAAAGAAAGCACAGAGCCCCAGATTTTATGTTGTCCTGGAGAGCTTGCAGAGCACTGGGGAAAGGCAGGCAGAGAATTCCCTGCTAGCACCTTCTCTGTGCCTGGGAAGCAGAAGTGTTCACATTGCTTCGCAGAATCGCTTTTGTGCAGAAAACACTAACACTTGTTCAGAACGAAAGAAAGCACAGAGCCCCAGATTCTATGTTGTCCTGGAGAGCTTGCAGAGCACTGGGGAAAGGCAGGCAGAGAATTCCCTGCTAGCACCTTCTCTGTGCCTGGGAAGCAGAAGTGTTCACATTGCTTCGCAGAATCGCTTTTGTGCAGAAAACAGTAACACTTGTTCAGAACGAAAGAAAGCACAGAGCCCCAGATTCTATGTTGTCCTGGAGAGCTTGCAGAGCACTGGGGAAAGGCAGGCAGAGAATTCCCTGCTAGCACCTTCTCTGTGCCTGGGAAGCAGAAGTGTTCACATTGCTTCGCAGAATCGCTTTTGTGCAGAAAACAGTAACACTTGTTCAGAACGAAAGAAAGCACAGAGCCCCAGATTTGCTGTTGTCCTGGAGAGCTTGCAGAGCACTGGGGAAAGGCAGGCAGAGAATTCCCTGCTAGCACCTTCTCTGTGCCTGGGAACCAGAAGTGTTCACATTGCTTCGCAAGAATAGCTTTTGTGCAGAAAACACTAACAGTTGTTAGAACGAAAGAAAGCACAGAGCCCCAGATTCTATGTTGTCCTGGAGAGCTTGCAGAGCACTGGGGAAAGGCAGGCAGAGAATTCCCTGCTAGCACCTTCTCTGTGCCTGGGAAGCAGAAGTGTTCACATTGCTTCGCAGAATCGCTTTTGTGCAGAAAACACTAACACTTGTTCAGAATGAAAGAAAGCACAGAGCCCCAGATTCTATGTTGTCCTGGAGAGCTTGCAGAGCACTGGGGAAAGGCAGGCAGAGAATTCCCTGCTAGCACCTTCTCTGTGCCTGGGAAACAGAAGTGTTCCCATTGCTTCGCAGAATCGCTTTTGTGCAGAAAACAGTAACACTTGTTCAGAACGAAAGAAAGCACAGAGCCCCAGATTCTATGTTGTCCTGGAGAGCTTGCAGAGCACTGGAGAAAGGCAGGCAGAGAATTCCCTGCTAGCACCTTCTCTGTGCCTGGGAAGCAGAAGTGTTCACATAGCTTCGTAAGAATCGCTTTTGTGCAGAAAACAGTAACACTTGTTCAGAATGAAAGAAAGCACAGAGCCCCAGATTCTATGTTGTCCTGGAGAGCTTGCAGAGCACTGGGGAAAGGCAGGCAGAGAATTCCCTGCTAGCACCTTCTCTGTGCCTGGGAAACAGAAGTGTTCCCATTGCTTCGCAGAATCGCTTTTGTGCAGAAAACAGTAACACTTGTTCAGAACGAAAGAAAGCACAGAGCCCCAGATTCTATGTTGTCCTGGAGAGCTTGCAGAGCACTGGAGAAAGGCAGGCAGAGAATTCCCTGCTAGCACCTTCTCTGTGCCTGGGAAGCAGAAGTGTTCACATAGCTTCGTAAGAATCGCTTTTGTGCAGAAAACAGTAACACTTGTTCAGAATGAAAGAAAGCAGAGAGCCCCAGGTTTGCTGTTGTCCTGGAGAGCTTGCAGAGCACTGGGGAAAGGCAGGCAGAGAATTCCCTGCTAGCACCTTCTCTGTGCCTGGGAAACAGAAGTGTTCACATTGCTTCACAGAATCGCTTTTGTGCAGAAAACAGTAACACTTGTTCAGAATGAAAGAAAGCACAGAGCCCCAGGTTTGCTGTTGTCCTGGAGAGCTTGCAGAGCACTGGGGAAAGGCAGGCAGAGAATTCCCTGCTAGCACCTTCTCTGTGCCTGGGAAGCAGAAGTGTTCACATTGCTTCGCAGAATCGCTTTTGTGCAGAAAACACTAACACTTGTTCAGAACGAAAGAAAGCACAGAGCCCCAGATTCTATGTTGTCCTGGAGAGCTTGCAGAGCACTGGGGAAAGGCAGGCAGAGAAGTCCCTGCTAGCACCTTCTCAGTGCCTGGGAAACAGAAGTGTTCCCATTGCTTCGCAGAATCGCTTTTGTGCAGAAAACAGTAACACTTGTTCAGAATGAAAGAAAGCACAGAGCCCCAGATTTGCTGTTGTCCTGGAGAGCTTGCAGAGCACTGGGGAAAGGCAGGCAGAGAATTCCCTGCTAGCACCTTCTCTGTGCCTGGGAATCAGAAGTGTTCATATTGCTTCTCAGAATCACTTTTGTGCAGAAAACAGTAACACTTGTTCAGAATGAAAGAAAGCAGAGAGCCCCAGGTTTGCTGTTGTCCTGGAGAGCTTGCAGAGCACTGGGGAAAGGCAGGCAGAGAATTCCCTGCTAGCACCTTCTCTGTGCCTGGGAAACAGAAGTGTTCACATTGCTTCACAGAATCGCTTTTGTGCAGAAAACAGTAACACTTGTTCAGAATGAAAGAAAGCACAGAGCCCCAGGTTTGCTGTTGTCCTGGAGAGCTTGCAGAGCACTGGGGAAAGGCAGGCAGAGAATTCCCTGCTAGCACCTTCTCTGTGCCTGGGAAGCAGAAGTGTTCACATTGCTTCGCAGAATCGCTTTTGTGCAGAAAACACTAACACTTGTTCAGAACGAAAGAAAGCACAGAGCCCCAGATTCTATGTTGTCCTGGAGAGCTTGCAGAGCACTGGGGAAAGGCAGGCAGAGAATTCCCTGCTAGCACCTTCTCTGTGCCTGGGAAACAGAAGTGTTCCCATTGCTTCGCAGAATCGCTTTTGTGCAGAAAACAGTAACACTTGTTCAGAATGAAAGAAAGCACAGAGCCCCAGATTTGCTGTTGTCCTGGAGAGCTTGCAGAGCACTGGGGAAAGGCAGGCAGAGAATTCCCTGCTAGCACCTTCTCTGTGCCTGGGAAGCATGGTGTTCATATTGCTTCTCAGAATCGCTTTTGTGCAGAAAACAGTAACACTTGTTCAGAACGAAAGAAAGCACAGAGCCCCAGATTCTATGTTGTCCTGGAGAGCTTGCAGAGCACTGGGGAAAGGCAGGCAGAGAATTCCCTGCTAGCACCTTCTCTGTGCCTGGGAAGCAGAAGTGTTCACATTGCTTCGCAGAATCGCTTTTGTGCAGAAAACAGTAACACTTGTTCAGAATGAAAGAAAGCACAGAGCCCCAGATTTGCTGTTGTCCTGGAGAGCTTGCAGAGCACTGGGGAAAGGCAGGCAGAGAATTCCCTGCTAGCACCTTCTCTGTGGCGGGGAAGCAGAAGTGTTCATATCGCTTCTCAGAATCGCTTTTGTGCAGAAAACAGTAACACTTGTTCAGAATGAAAGAAAGCAGAGAGCCCCAGATTCTATGCTGTCCTGGAGAGCTTGCAGAGCACTGGGGAAAGGCAGGCAGAGAATTCCCTGCTAGCACCTTCTCTGTGCCTGGGAAGCAGAAGTGTTTACATTGCTTCACAGAATCGCTTTTGGGCAGAAAACAGCAACACTTGTTCAGAACGAAAGAAAGCACAGAGCCCCAGATTCTATGTTGTCCTGGAGAGCTTGCAGAGCACTGGGGAAAGGCAGGCAGACAATTCCCTGCTAGCACCTTCTCTGTGCCTGGGAAGCAGAAGTGTTCACATTGCTTCGCAGAATCGCTTTTGTGCAGAAAACACTAACACTTGTTCAGAATGAAAGAAAGCAGAGAGCAACAGATTCTATGTTGTCCTGGAGAGCTTGCAGAGCACTGGGGAAAGGCAGGCAGACAATTCCTTGCTAGCACCTTCTCTGTGCCTGGGAAGCAGAAGTGTTCACATTGCTTCGCAGAATCGCTTTTGTGCAGAAAACACTAACACTTGTTCAGAACGAAAGAAAGCACAGAGCCCCAGATTCTATGTTGTCCTGGAGAGCTTGCAGAGCACTGGGGAAAGGCAGGCAGAGAATTCCCTGCTAGCACCTTCTCTGTGCCTGGGAATCAGTAGTGTTCACATTGCTTCTCAGAATCGCTTTTGTGCAGAAAACAGTAACACTTGTTCAGAACGAAAGAAAGCACAGAGCCCCAGATTCTATGTTGTCCTGGAGAGCTTGCAGAGCACTGGGGAAAGGCAGGCAGAGAATTCCCTGCTAGCACCTTCTCTGTGCCTGGGAAGCAGAAGTGTTCACATTGCTTCGCAGAATCGCTTTTGTGCAGAAAACACTAACACATGTTCAGAACGAAAGAAAGCACAGAGCCCCAGATTTGCTGTTGTCCTGGAGAGCTTGCAGAGCACTGGGGAAAGGCAGGCAGAGAATTCCCTGCTAGCACCTTCTCTGTGCCGGGGAAGCAGAAGTGTTCATATCGCTTCTCAGAATCGCTTTTGTGCAGAAAACAGTAACACTTGTTCAGAACGAAAGAAAGCAGAGAGCCCCAGATTCTATGCTGTCCTGGAGAGCTTGCAGAGCACTGGGGAAAGGCAGGCAGAGAATTCCCTGCTAGCACCTTCTCTGTGCCTGGGAAGCAGAAGTGTTCACATTGCTTCGCAGAATCGCTTTTGTGCAGAAAACACTAACACTTGTTCAGAATGAAAGAAAGCACAGAGCCCCAGATTTTATGTTGTCCTGGAGAGCTTGCAGAGCACTGGGGAAAGGCAGGCAGAGAATTCCCTGCTAGCACCTTCTCTGTGCCTGGGAAGCAGAAGTGTTCACATTGCTTCGCAGAATCGCTTTTGTGCAGAAAACACTAACACTTGTTCAGAACGAAAGAAAGCACAGAGCCCCAGATTTGCTATTGTCCTGGAGAGCTTGCAGAGCACTGGGGAAAGGCAGGCAGAGAATTCCCTGCTAGCACCTTCTCCGTGCCTGGGAAGCAGAAGTGTTCACATTGCTTCGCAAGAATAGCTTTTGTGCAGAAAACACTAACAGTTGTTAGAACGAAAGAAAGCACAGAGCCCCAGATTCTATGTTGTCCTGGAGAGCTTGCAGAGCACTGGGGAAAGGCAGGCAGAGAATTCCTTGCTAGCACCTTCTCTGTGCCTGGGAAGCAGAAGTGTTCACATTGCTTCGCAGAATCGCTTTTGTGCAGAAAACAGTAACACTTGTTCAGAAGGAAAGAAAGCACAGAGCCCCAGGTTTGCTGTTGTCCTGGAGAACTTGCAGAGCACTGGGGAAAGGCAGGCAGAGAATTCCCTGCTAGCACCTTCTCTGTGCCTTGGAAGCAGAAGTGTTCACATTGCTTCGCAAGAATCGCTTTTGTGCAGAAAACAGTAACACTTGTTCAGAACGAAAGAAAGCACAGAGCCCCAGATTTGATGTTGTCCTGGAGAGCTTGCAGAGCACTGGGGAAAGGCAGGCAGAGAATTCCCTGCTAGCACCTTCTCTGTGCCTGGGAAACAGAAGTGTTCCCATTGCTTCGCAAAATCGCTTTTGTGCAGAAAACAGTAACACTTGTTCAGAATGAAAGAAAGCACAGAGCCCCAGATTCTATGTTGTCCTGGAGAGCTTGCAGAGCACTGGGGAAAGGCAGGCAGAGAATTCCCTGCTAGCACCTTCTCTGTGCCTGGTAACCAGAAGTGTTTACATTGCTTCACAGAATCGCTTTTGTGCAGAAAACAGCAACACTTGTTCAGAACGAAAGAAAGCACAGAGCCCCAGATTCTATGTTGTCCTGGAGAGCTTGCAAAGCACTGGGGAAAGGCAGGCAGAGAATTCCCTGCTAGCACCTTCTCTGCGCCTGGGAAGCAGAAGTGTTCACATTGCTTCGCAGAATCGCTTTTGTGCAGAAAACACTAACACTTGTTCAGAACGAAAGAAATCACAGAGCCCCAGATTTGCTGTTTTCCTGGAGAGCTTGCAGAGCACTGGGGAAAGGCAGGCAGAGAATTCCCTGCTAGCACCTTCTCTGTGCCTGGGAAGCAGAGTGTTCACATTGCTTCGCAGAATCGCTTTTCTGCAGAAAACAGTAACACTTGTTCAGAACGAAAGAAAGCACAGAGCTCCAGATTTTATGTTGTCCTGGAGAGCTTGCAGAGCACTGGGGAAAGGCAGGCAGAGAATTCCCTGCTAGCACCTTCTCTGTGCCTGGGAATCAGTAGTGTTCACATTGCTTCTCAGAATCGCTTTTGTGCAGAAAACAGTAACACTTGTTCAGAACGAAAGAAAGCACAGAGCCCCAGATTCTATGTTGTCCTGGAGAGCTTGCAGAGCACTGGGGAAAGGCAGGCAGAGAATTCCCTGCTAGCACCTTCTCTGTGCCTGGGAACCAGAAGTGTTCACATTGCTTCGCAGAATCGCTTTTGTGCAGAAAACAGTAACACTTGTTCAGAATGAAAGAAAGCACAGAGCCCCAGATTTGCTGTTGTCCTGGAGAGCTTGCAGAGCACTGGGGAAAGGCAGGCAGAGAATTCCCTGCTAGCACCTTCTCTGTGGCGGGGAAGCGGAAGTGTTCACATTGCTTCGCAGAATCGCTTTTGTGCAGAAAACAGTAACACTTGTTCAGAATGAAAGAAAGCAGAGAGCAACAGATTCTATGTTGTCCTGGAGAGCTTGCAGAGCACTGGGGAAAGGCAGGCAGAGAATTCCCTGCTAGCACCTTCTCTGTGCCTGGGAAGCAGAGTGTTTACATTGCTTCACAGAATCGCTTTTGTGCAGAAAACACTAACACTTGTTCAGAATGAAAGAAAGCACAGAGCCCCAGATTCTATGTTGTCCTGGAGAGCTTGCAGAGCACTGGGGAAAGGCAGGCAGACAATTCCTTGCTAGCACCTTCTCTGTGCCTGGGAAGCAGAAGTGTTCACATTGCTTCGCAGAATCGCTTTTGTGCAGAAAACACTAACACATGTTCAGAACGAAAGAAAGCACAGAGCCCCAGATTCTATGTTGTCCTGGAGAGCTTGTAGAGCACTGGGGAAAGGCAGGCAGAGAATTCCCTGCTAGCACCTTCTCTGTGCCTGGGAATCAGTAGTGTTCACATTGCTTCTCAGAATCGCTTTTGTGCAGAAAACAGTAACACTTGTTCAGAACGAAAGAAAGCACAGAGCCCCAGATTCTATGTTGTCCTGGAGAGCTTGCAGAGCACTGGGGAAAGGCAGGCAGAGAATTCCCTGCTAGCACCTTCTCTGTGCCTGGGAAGCATGGTGTTCATATTGCTTCTCAGAATCGCTTTTGTGCAGAAAACACTAACACTTGTTCAGAACGAAAGAAAGCACAGAGCCCCAGATTCTATGTTGTCCTGGAGAGCTTGCAGAGCACTGGGGAAAGGCAGGCAGAGAATTCCCTGCTAGCACCTTCTCTGTGCCTGGGAAACAGAAGTGTTCCCATTGCTTCGCAGAATCGCTTTTGTGCAGAAAACAGTAACACTTGTTCAGAATGAAAGAAAGCACAGAGCCCCAGATTTGCTGTTGTCCTGGAGAGCTTGCAGAGCACTGGGGAAAGGCAGGCAGAGAATTCCCTGCTAGCACCTTCTCTGTGGCGGGGAAGCAGAAGTGTTCATATCGCTTCTCAGAATCGCTTTTGTGCAGAAAACAGTAACACTTGTTCAGAATGAAAGAAAGCAGAGAGCCCCAGATTCTATGCTGTCCTGGAGAGCTTGCAGAGCACTGGGGAAAGGCAGGCAGAGAATTCCCTGCTAGCACCTTCTCTGTGCCTGGGAAGCAGAAGTGTTCACATTGCTTCACAGAATCGCTTTTGTGCAGAAAACAGCAACACTTGTTCAGAACGAAAGAAAGCACAGAGCCCCAGATTCTATGTTGTCCTGGAGAGCTTGCAGAGCACTGGGGAAAGGCAGGCAGACAATTCCCTGCTAGCACCTTCTCTGTGCCTGGGAAGCAGAAGTGTTCACATTGTTTCGCAGAATCGCTTTTGTGCAGAAAACACTAACACTTGTTCAGAATGAAAGAAAGCAGAGAGCAACAGATTCTATGTTGTCCTGGAGACCTTGCAGAGCACTGGGGAAAGGCAGGCAGACAATTCCTTGCTAGCACCTTCTCTGTGCCTGGGAAGCAGAAGTGTTCACATTGCTTCGCAGAATCGCTTTTGTGCAGAAAACACTAACACTTGTTCAGAACGAAAGAAAGCACAGAGCCCCAGATTCTATGTTGTCCTGGAGAGCTTGCAGAGCACTGGGGAAAGGCAGGCAGAGAATTCCCTGCTAGCACCTTCTCTGTGCCTGGGAATCAGTAGTGTTCACATTGCTTCTCAGAATCGCTTTTGTGCAGAAAACAGTAACACTTGTTCAGAACGAAAGAAAGCACAGAGCCCCAGATTCTATGTTGTCCTGGAGAGCTTGCAGAGCACTGGGGAAAGGCAGGCAGAGAATTCCCTGCTAGCACCTTCTCTGTGCCGGGGAAGCAGAAGTGTTCACATTGCTTCGCAGAATCGCTTTTGTGCAGAAAACACTAACACTTGTTCAGAACGAAAGAAAGCACAGAGCCCCAGATTTGCTATTGTCCTGGAGAGCTTGCAGAGCACTGGGGAAAGGCAGGCAGAGAATTCCCTGCTAGCACCTTCTCTGTGTCTGGGAAGCAGAAGTGTTCACATTGCTTCGCAGAATCGCTTTTGTGCAGAAAACAGTAACACTTGTTCAGAACGAAAGAAAGCAGAGAGCCCCAGATTCTATGTTGTCCTGGAGAGCTTGCAGAGCACTGGGGAAAGGCAGGCAGAGAATTCCCTGCTAGCACCTTCTCTGTGCCTGGGAAGCAGAAGTGTTCACATTGCTTCGCAGAATCGCTTTTGTGCAGAAAACAGTAACACTTGTTCAGAATGAAAGAAAGCAGAGAGCACCAGATTCTATGTTGTCCTGGAGAGCTTGCAGAGCACTGGGGAAAGGCAGGCAGAGAATTCCCTGCTAGCACCTTCTCTGTGCCTGGGAAGCAGAAGTGTTCACATTGCTTCGCAGAATCGCTTTTGTGCAGAAAACACTAACACTTGTTCAGAACGAAAGAAAGCACAGAGCCCCAGATTTGCTATTGTCCTGGAGAGCTTGCAGAGCACTGGGGAAAGGCAGGCAGAGAATTCCCTGCTAGCACCTTCTCCGTGCCTGGGAAGCAGAAGTGTTCACATTGCTTCGCAAGAATAGCTTTTGTGCAGAAAACACTAACAGTTGTTAGAACGAAAGAAAGCACAGAGCCCCAGATTCTATGTTGTCCTGGAGAGCTTGCAGAGCACTGGGGAAAGGCAGGCAGAGAATTCCTTGCTAGCACCTTCTCTGTGCCTGGGAAGCAGAAGTGTTCACATTGCTTCGCAGAATCGCTTTTGTGCAGAAAACAGTAACACTTGTTCAGAAGGAAAGAAAGCACAGAGCCCCAGGTTTGCTGTTGTCCTGGAGAACTTGCAGAGCACTGGGGAAAGGCAGGCAGAGAATTCCCTGCTAGCACCTTCTCTGTGCCTTGGAAGCAGAAGTGTTCACATTGCTTCGCAAGAATCGCTTTTGTGCAGAAAACAGTAACACTTGTTCAGAACGAAAGAAAGCACAGAGCCCCAGATTTGATGTTGTCCTGGAGAGCTTGCAGAGCACTGGGGAAAGGCAGGCAGAGAATTCCCTGCTAGCACCTTCTCTGTGCCTGGGAAACAGAAGTGTTCCCATTGCTTCGCAAAATCGCTTTTGTGCAGAAAACAGTAACACTTGTTCAGAATGAAAGAAAGCACAGAGCCCCAGATTCTATGTTGTCCTGGAGAGCTTGCAGAGCACTGGGGAAAGGCAGGCAGAGAATTCCCTGCTAGCACCTTCTCTGTGCCTGGTAACCAGAAGTGTTTACATTGCTTCACAGAATCGCTTTTGTGCAGAAAACAGCAACACTTGTTCAGAACGAAAGAAAGCACAGAGCCCCAGATTCTATGTTGTCCTGGAGAGCTTGCAAAGCACTGGGGAAAGGCAGGCAGAGAATTCCCTGCTAGCACCTTCTCTGCGCCTGGGAAGCAGAAGTGTTCACATTGCTTCGCAGAATCGCTTTTGTGCAGAAAACACTAACACTTGTTCAGAACGAAAGAAATCACAGAGCCCCAGATTTGCTGTTTTCCTGGAGAGCTTGCAGAGCACTGGGGAAAGGCAGGCAGAGAATTCCCTGCTAGCACCTTCTCTGTGCCTGGGAAGCAGAGTGTTCACATTGCTTCGCAGAATCGCTTTTCTGCAGAAAACAGTAACACTTGTTCAGAACGAAAGAAAGCACAGAGCTCCAGATTTTATGTTGTCCTGGAGAGCTTGCAGAGCACTGGGGAAAGGCAGGCAGAGAATTCCCTGCTAGCACCTTCTCTGTGCCTGGGAATCAGTAGTGTTCACATTGCTTCTCAGAATCGCTTTTGTGCAGAAAACAGTAACACTTGTTCAGAACGAAAGAAAGCACAGAGCCCCAGATTCTATGTTGTCCTGGAGAGCTTGCAGAGCACTGGGGAAAGGCAGGCAGAGAATTCCCTGCTAGCACCTTCTCTGTGCCTGGGAACCAGAAGTGTTCACATTGCTTCGCAGAATCGCTTTTGTGCAGAAAACAGTAACACTTGTTCAGAATGAAAGAAAGCACAGAGCCCCAGATTTGCTGTTGTCCTGGAGAGCTTGCAGAGCACTGGGGAAAGGCAGGCAGAGAATTCCCTGCTAGCACCTTCTCTGTGGCGGGGAAGCGGAAGTGTTCACATTGCTTCGCAGAATCGCTTTTGTGCAGAAAACAGTAACACTTGTTCAGAATGAAAGAAAGCAGAGAGCAACAGATTCTATGTTGTCCTGGAGAGCTTGCAGAGCACTGGGGAAAGGCAGGCAGAGAATTCCCTGCTAGCACCTTCTCTGTGCCTGGGAATCAGTGTGTTTACATTGCTTCTCAGAATCGCTTTTGTGCAGAAAACAGTAACACTTGTTCAGAACGAAAGAAAGCACAGAGCCCCAGATTCTATGTTGTCCTGGAGAGCTTGCAGAGCACTGGGGAAAGGCAGGCAGAGAATTCCCTGCTAGCACCTTCTCTGTGCCTGGGAAGCATGGTGTTCATATTGCTTCTCAGAATCGCTTTTGTGCAGAAAACACTAACACTTGTTCAGAACGAAAGAAAGCACAGAGCCCCAGATTCTATGTTGTCCTGGAGAGCTTGCAGAGCACTGGGGAAAGGCAGGCAGAGAATTCCCTGCTAGCACCTTCTCTGTGCCTGGGAAACAGAAGTGTTCCCATTGCTTCGCAGAATCGCTTTTGTGCAGAAAACAGTAACACTTGTTCAGAATGAAAGAAAGCACAGAGCCCCAGATTTGCTGTTGTCCTGGAGAGCTTGCAGAGCACTGGGGAAAGGCAGGCAGAGAATTCCCTGCTAGCACCTTCTCTGTGGCGGGGAAGCAGAAGTGTTCATATCGCTTCTCAGAATCGCTTTTGTGCAGAAAACAGTAACACTTGTTCAGAATGAAAGAAAGCAGAGAGCCCCAGATTCTATGCTGTCCTGGAGAGCTTGCAGAGCACTGGGGAAAGGCAGGCAGAGAATTCCCTGCTAGCACCTTCTCTGTGCCTGGGAAGCAGAAGTGTTCACATTGCTTCACAGAATCGCTTTTGTGCAGAAAACAGCAACACTTGTTCAGAACGAAAGAAAGCACAGAGCCCCAGATTCTATGTTGTCCTGGAGAGCTTGCAGAGCACTGGGGAAAGGCAGGCAGACAATTCCCTGCTAGCACCTTCTCTGTGCCTGGGAAGCAGAAGTGTTCACATTGTTTCGCAGAATCGCTTTTGTGCAGAAAACACTAACACTTGTTCAGAATGAAAGAAAGCAGAGAGCAACAGATTCTATGTTGTCCTGGAGACCTTGCAGAGCACTGGGGAAAGGCAGGCAGACAATTCCTTGCTAGCACCTTCTCTGTGCCTGGGAAGCAGAAGTGTTCACATTGCTTCGCAGAATCGCTTTTGTGCAGAAAACACTAACACTTGTTCAGAACGAAAGAAAGCACAGAGCCCCAGATTCTATGTTGTCCTGGAGAGCTTGCAGAGCACTGGGGAAAGGCAGGCAGAGAATTCCCTGCTAGCACCTTCTCTGTGCCTGGGAATCAGTAGTGTTCACATTGCTTCTCAGAATCGCTTTTGTGCAGAAAACAGTAACACTTGTTCAGAACGAAAGAAAGCACAGAGCCCCAGATTCTATGTTGTCCTGGAGAGCTTGCAGAGCACTGGGGAAAGGCAGGCAGACAATTCCCTGCTAGCACCTTCTCTGTGCCGGGGAAGCAGAAGTGTTCACATTGCTTCGCAGAATCGCTTTTGTGCAGAAAACACTAACACATGTTCAGAACGAAAGAAAGCACAGAGCCCCAGATTCTATGTTGTCCTGGAGAGCTTGCAGAGCACTGGGGAAAGGCAGGCAGAGAATTCCCTGCTAGCACCTTCTCTGTGCCGGGGAAGCAGAAGTGTTCATATCGCTTCTCAGAATCGCTTTTGTGCAGAAAACAGTAACACTTGTTCAGAAGGAAAGAAAGCACAGAGCCCCAGATTCTATGCTGTCCTGGAGAGCTTGCAGAGCACTGGGGAAAGGCAGGCAGAGAATTCCCTGCTAGCACCTTCTCTGTGCCTGGGAAGCAGAAGTGTTCACATTGCTTCGCAGAATCGCTTTTGTGCAGAAAACACTAACACTTGTTCAGAATGAAAGAAAGCACAGAGCCCCAGATTTTATGTTGTCCTGGAGAGCTTGCAGAGCACTGGGGAAAGGCAGGCAGAGAATTCCCTGCTAGCACCTTCTCTGTGCCTGGGAAGCAGAAGTGTTCACATTGCTTCGCAGAATCGCTTTTGTGCAGAAAACACTAACACTTGTTCAGAACGAAAGAAAGCACAGAGCCCCAGATTTGCTATTGTCCTGGAGAGCTTGCAGAGCACTGGGGAAAGGCAGGCAGAGAATTCCCTGATAGCACCTTCTCTGTGCCTGGGAAGCAGAAGTGTTCTTATTGCTTCTCAGAATCGCTTTTGTGCAGAAAACAGTAACACTTGTTCAGAACGAAAGAAAGCACAGAGCCCCAGATTCTATGTTGTCCTGGAGAGCTTGCAGAGCACTGGGGAAAGGCAGGCAGAGAATTCCCTGCTAGCACCTTCTCTGTGCCTGGGAAGCAGAAGTGTTCACATTGCTTCGCAGAATCGCTTTTGTGCAGAAAACAGTAACACTTGTTCAGAATGAAAGAAAGCAGAGAGCACCAGATTCTATGTTGTCCTGGAGAGCTTGCAGAGCACTGGGGAAAGGCAGGCAGAGAATTCCCTGCTAGCACCTTCTCTGTGCCTGGGAAGCAGAAGTGTTCACATTGCTTCGCAGAATCGCTTTTGTGCAGAAAACACTAACACTTGTTCAGAACGAAAGAAAGCACAGAGCCCCAGATTTGCTATTGTCCTGGAGAGCTTGCAGAGCACTGGGGAAAGGCAGGCAGAGAATTCCCTGCTAGCACCTTCTCCGTGCCTGGGAAGCAGAAGTGTTCACATTGCTTCGCAAGAATAGCTTTTGTGCAGAAAACACTAACAGTTGTTAGAACGAAAGAAAGCACAGAGCCCCAGATTCTATGTTGTCCTGGAGAGCTTGCAGAGCACTGGGGAAAGGCAGGCAGAGAATTCCTTGCTAGCACCTTCTCTGTGCCTGGGAAACAGAAGTGTTCACATTGCTTCGCAGAATCGCTTTTGTGCAGAAAACAGTAACACTTGTTCAGAAGGAAAGAAAGCACAGAGCCCCAGGTTTGCTGTTGTCCTGGAGAACTTGCAGAGCACTGGGGAAAGGCAGGCAGAGAATTCCCTGCTAGCACCTTCTCTGTGCCTTGGAAGCAGAAGTGTTCACATTGCTTCGCAAGAATCGCTTTTGTGCAGAAAACAGTAACACTTGTTCAGAACGAAAGAAAGCACAGAGCCCCAGATTTGATGTTGTCCTGGAGAGCTTGCAGAGCACTGGGGAAAGGCAGGCAGAGAATTCCCTGCTAGCACCTTCTCTGTGCCTGGGAAACAGAAGTGTTCCCATTGATTCGCAAAATCGCTTTTGTGCAGAAAACAGTAACACTTGTTCAGAATGAAAGAAAGCACAGAGCCCCAGATTCTATGTTGTCCTGGAGAGCTTGCAGAGCACTGGGGAAAGGCAGGCAGAGAATTCCCTGCTAGCACCTTCTCTGTGCCTGGGAAGCAGAAGTGTTTACATTGCTTCACAGAATCGCTTTTGTGCAGAAAACAGCAACACTTGTTCAGAACGAAAGAAAGCACAGAGCCCCAGATTCTATGTTGTCCTGGAGAGCTTGCAAAGCACTGGGGAAAGGCAGGCAGAGAATTCCCTGCTAGCACCTTCTCTGCGCCTGGGAAGCAGAAGTGTTCACATTGCTTCGCAGAATCGCTTTTGTGCAGAAAACACTAACACTTGTTCAGAACGAAAGAAATCACAGAGCCCCAGATTTGCTGTTGTCCTGGAGAGCTTGCAGAGCACTGGGGAAAGGCAGGCAGAGAATTCCCTGCTAGCACCTTCTCTGTGCCTGGGAAGCAGAGTGTTCACATTGCTTCGCAGAATCGCTTTTCTGCAGAAAACAGTAACACTTGTTCAGAACGAAAGAAAGCACAGAGCTCCAGATTTTATGTTGTCCTGGAGAGCTTGCAGAGCACTGGGGAAAGGCAGGCAGAGAATTCCCTGCTAGCACCTTCTCTGTGCCTGGGAATCAGTAGTGTTCACATTGCTTCTCAGAATCGCTTTTGTGCAGAAAACAGTAACACTTGTTCAGAACGAAAGAAAGCACAGAGCCCCAGATTCTATGTTGTCCTGGAGAGCTTGCAGAGCACTGGGGAAAGGCAGGCAGAGAATTCCCTGCTAGCACCTTCTCTGTGCCTGGGAAGCAGAAGTGTTCACATTGCTTCGCAGAATCGCTTTTGTGCAGAAAACAGTAACACTTGTTCAGAAAGAAAGAAAGCACAGAGCCCCAGATTTGCTGTTGTCCTGGAGAGCTTGCAGAGCACTGGGGAAAGGCAGGCAGAGAATTCCCTGCTAGCACCTTCTCTGTGGCGGGGAAGCGGAAGTGTTCACATTGCTTCGCAGAATCGCTTTTGTGCAGAAAACAGTAACACTTGTTCAGAATGAAAGAAAGCAGAGAGCAACAGATTCTATGTTGTCCTGGAGAGCTTGCAGAGCACTGGGGAAAGGCAGGCAGACAATTCCTTGCTAGCACCTTCTCTGTGCCTGGGAAGCAGAAGTGTTCACATTGCTTCGCAGAATCGCTTTTGTGCAGAAAACACTAACACTTGTTCAGAACGAAAGAAAGCACAGAGCCCCAGATTCTATGTTGTCCTGGAGAGCTTGCAGAGCACTGGGGAAAGGCAGGCAGAGAATTCCCTGCTAGCACCTTCTCTGTGCCTGGGAATCAGTAGTGTTCACATTGCTTCTCAGAATCGCTTTTGTGCAGAAAACAGTAACACTTGTTCAGAACGAAAGAAAGCACAGAGCCCCAGATTCTATGTTGTCCTGGAGAGCTTGCAGAGCACTGGGGAAAGGCAGGCAGAGAATTCCCTGCTAGCACCTTCTCTGTGCCTGGGAAGCAGAAGTGTTCATATTGCTTCTCAGAATCGCTTTTGTGCAGAAAACACTAACACTTGTTCAGAACGAAAGAAAGCACAGAGCCCCAGATTCTATGTTGTCCTGGAGAGCTTGCAGAGCACTGGGGAAAGGCAGGCAGAGAATTCCCTGCTAGCACCTTCTCTGTGCCTGGGAAGCAGAAGTGTTCACATTGCTTCGCAGAATCGCTTTTGTGCAGAAAACACTAACACATGTTCAGAACGAAAGAAAGCACAGAGCCCCAGATTTGCTGTTGTCCTGGAGAGCTTGCAGAGCACTGGGGAAAGGCAGGCAGAGAATTCCCTGCTAGCACCTTCTCTGTGCCGGGGAAGCAGAAGTGTTCATATCGCTTCTCAGAATCGCTTTTGTGCAGAAAACAGTAACACTTGTTCAGAACGAAAGAAAGCAGAGAGCCCCAGATTCTATGTTGTCCTGGAGAGCTTGCAGAGCACTGGGGAAAGGCAGGCAGAGAATTCCCTGCTAGCACCTTCTCTGTGCCTGGGAAGCAGAAGTGTTCACATTGCTTCGCAGAATCGCTTTTGTGCAGAAAACACTAACACTTGTTCAGAAGGAAAGAAAGCACAGAGCCCCAGATTTTATGTTGTCCTGGAGAGCTTGCAGAGCACTGGGGAAAGGCAGGCAGAGAATTCCCTGATAGCACCTTCTCTGTGCCTGGGAAGCAGAAGGGTTCATATTGCTTCTCAGAATCGCTTTTGTGCAGAAAACAGTAACACTTGTTCAGAACGAAAGAAAGCAGAGAGTCCAGATTCTATGTTGTCCTGGAGAGCTTGCAGAGCACTGGGGAAAGGCAGGCAGAGAATTCCCTGCTAGCACCTTCTCTGTGCCTGGGAAGCAGAAGTGTTCACATTGCTTCGCAGAATCGCTTTTGTGCAGAAAACACTAACACTTGTTCAGAACGAAAGAAATCACAGAGCCCCAGATTTGCTGTTGTCCTGGAGAGCTTGCAGAGCACTGGGGAAAGGCAGGCAGAGAATTCCCTGCTAGCACCTTCTCTGTGCCTGGGAAGCAGAGTGTTCACATTGCTTCGCAGAATCGCTTTTCTGCAGAAAACAGTAACACTTGTTCAGAACGAAAGAAAGCACAGAGCTCCAGATTTTATGTTGTCCTGGAGAGCTTGCAGAGCACTGGGGAAAGGCAGGCAGAGAATTCCCTGCTAGCACCTTCTCTGTGCCTGGGAATCAGTAGTGTTCACATTGCTTCTCAGAATCGCTTTTGTGCAGAAAACAGTAACACTTGTTCAGAACGAAAGAAAGCACAGAGCCCCAGATTCTATGTTGTCCTGGAGAGCTTGCAGAGCACTGGGGAAAGGCAGGCAGAGAATTCCCTGCTAGCACCTTCTCTGTGCCTGGGAAGCAGAAGTGTTCACATTGCTTCGCAGAATCGCTTTTGTGCAGAAAACAGTAACACTTGTTCAGAAAGAAAGAAAGCACAGAGCCCCAGATTTGCTGTTGTCCTGGAGAGCTTGCAGAGCACTGGGGAAAGGCAGGCAGAGAATTCCCTGCTAGCACCTTCTCTGTGGCGGGGAAGCGGAAGTGTTCACATTGCTTCGCAGAATCGCTTTTGTGCAGAAAACACTAACACTTGTTCAGAATGAAAGAAAGCAGAGAGCAACAGATTCTATGTTGTCCTGGAGAGCTTGCAGAGCACTGGGGAAAGGCAGGCAGACAATTCCTTGCTAGCACCTTCTCTGTGCCTGGGAAGCAGAAGTGTTCACATTGCTTCGCAGAATCGCTTTTGTGCAGAAAACACTAACACTTGTTCAGAACGAAAGAAAGCACAGAGCCCCAGATTCTATGTTGTCCTGGAGAGCTTGCAGAGCACTGGGGAAAGGCAGGCAGAGAATTCCCTGCTAGCACCTTCTCTGTGCCTGGGAATCAGTAGTGTTCACATTGCTTCTCAGAATCGCTTTTGTGCAGAAAACAGTAACACTTGTTCAGAACGAAAGAAAGCACAGAGCCCCAGATTCTATGTTGTCCTGGAGAGCTTGCAGAGCACTGGGGAAAGGCAGGCAGAGAATTCCCTGCTAGCACCTTCTCTGTGCCTGGGAAGCAGAAGTGTTCATATTGCTTCTCAGAATCGCTTTTGTGCAGAAAACACTAACACTTGTTCAGAACGAAAGAAAGCACAGAGCCCCAGATTCTATGTTGTCCTGGAGAGCTTGCAGAGCACTGGGGAAAGGCAGGCAGAGAATTCCCTGCTAGCACCTTCTCTGTGCCTGGGAAGCAGAAGTGTTCACATTGCTTCGCAGAATCGCTTTTGTGCAGAAAACACTAACACATGTTCAGAACGAAAGAAAGCACAGAGCCCCAGATTTGCTGTTGTCCTGGAGAGCTTGCAGAGCACTGGGGAAAGGCAGGCAGAGAATTCCCTGCTAGCACCTTCTCTGTGCCGGGGAAGCAGAAGTGTTCATATCGCTTCTCAGAATCGCTTTTGTGCAGAAAACAGTAACACTTGTTCAGAACGAAAGAAAGCAGAGAGCCCCAGATTCTATGTTGTCCTGGAGAGCTTGCAGAGCACTGGGGAAAGGCAGGCAGAGAATTCCCTGCTAGCACCTTCTCTGTGCCTGGGAAGCAGAAGTGTTCACATTGCTTCGCAGAATCGCTTTTGTGCAGAAAACACTAACACTTGTTCAGAAGGAAAGAAAGCACAGAGCCCCAGATTTTATGTTGTCCTGGAGAGCTTGCAGAGCACTGGGGAAAGGCAGGCAGAGAATTCCCTGATAGCACCTTCTCTGTGCCTGGGAAGCAGAAGGGTTCATATTGCTTCTCAGAATCGCTTTTGTGCAGAAAACAGTAACACTTGTTCAGAACGAAAGAAAGCAGAGAGTCCAGATTCTATGTTGTCCTGGAGAGCTTGCAGAGCACTGGGGAAAGGCAGGCAGAGAATTCCCTGCTAGCACCTTCTCTGTGCCTGGGAAGCAGAAGTGTTCACATTGCTTCGCAGAATCGCTTTTGTGCAGAAAACAGTAACACTTGTTCAGAATGAAAGAAAGCAGAGAGCACCAGATTCTATGTTGTCCTGGAGAGCTTGCAGAGCACTGGGGAAAGGCAGGCAGAGAATTCCCTGCTAGCACCTTCTCTGTGCCTGTGAAGCAGAAGTGTTCACATTGCTTCGCAGAATCGCTTTTGTGCAGAAAACACTAACACTTGTTCAGAACGAAAGAAAGCACAGAGCCCCAGATTCTATGTTGTCCTGGAGAGCTTGCAGAGCACTGGGGAAAGGCAGGCAGAGAATTCCCTGCTAGCACCTTCTCTGTGCCTGGGAAGCAGAAGTGTTCACATTGCTTCGCAGAATCGCTTTTGTGCAGAAAACAGTAACACTTGTTCAGAACGAAAGAAAGCACAGAGCCCCAGATTTGCTATTGTCCTGGAGAGCTTGCAGAGCACTGGGGAAAGGCAGGCAGAGAATTCCCTGCTAGCACCTTCTCCGTGCCTGGGAAGCAGAAGTGTTCACATTGCTTCGCAAGAATAGCTTTTGTGCAGAAAACACTAACAGTTGTTAGAACGAAAGAAAGCACAGAGCCCCAGATTCTATGTTGTCCTGGAGAGCTTGCAGAGCACTGGGGAAAGGCAGGCAGAGAATTCCCTGCTAGCACCTTCTCTGTGCCTGGGAAACAGAAGTGTTCCCATTGCTTCGCAAAATCGCTTTTGTGCAGAAAACAGTAACACTTGTTCAGAATGAAAGAAAGCACAGAGCCCCAGATTCTATGTTGTCCTGGAGAGCTTGCAGAGCACTGGGGAAAGGCAGGCAGAGAATTCCCTGCTAGCACCTTCTCTGTGCCTGGGAAGCAGAAGTGTTCATATCGCTTCTCAGAATCGCTTTTGTGCAGAAAACAGCAACACTTGTTCAGAACGAAAGAAAGCACAGAGCCCCAGATTCTATGTTGTCCTGGAGAGCTTGCAGAGCACTGGGGAAAGGCAGGCAGAGAATTCCCTGCTAGCACCTTCTCTGCGCCTGGGAAGCAGAAGTGTTCACATTGCTTCGCAGAATCGCTTTTGTGCAGAAAACACTAACACTTGTTCAGAACGAAAGAAATCACAGAGCCCCAGATTTGCTATTGTCCTGGAGAGCTTGCAGAGCACTGGGGAAAGGCAGGCAGAGAATTCCCTGCTAGCACCTTCTCTGTGCCTGGGAAGCAGAGTGTTCACATTGCTTCGCAGAATCGCTTTTGTGCAGAAAACAGTAACACTTGTTCAGAACGAAAGAAAGCACAGAGCCCCAGATTTTATGTTGTCCTGGAGAGCTTGCAGAGCACTGGGGAAAGGCAGGCAGAGAATTCCCTGCTAGCACCTTCTCTGTGCCTGGGAAGCAGAAGTGTTCATATTGCTTCTCAGAATCGCTTTTGTGCAGAAAACAGTAACACTTGTTCAGAACGAAAGAAAGCACAGAGCCCCAGATTCTATGTTGTCCTGGAGAGCTTGCAGAGCACTGGGGAAAGGCAGGCAGAGAATTCCCTGCTAGCACCTTCTCTGTGCCTGGGAAGCAGAAGTGTTCACATTGCTTCGCAAGAATCGCTTTTGTGCAGAAAACAGTAACACTTGTTCAGAATGAAAGAAAGCACAGAGCCCCAGATTTGCTGTTGTCCTGGAGAGCTTGCAGAGCACTGGGGAAAGGCAGGCAGAGAATTCCCTGCTAGCACCTTCTCTGTGCCTGGGAAGCAGAAGTGTTCACATTGTTTCGCAGAATCGCTTTTGTGCAGAAAACACTAACACTTGTTCAGAACGAAAGAAAGCACAGAGCCCCAGATTCTATGTTGTCCTGGAGAGCTTGCAGAGCACTGGGGAAAGGCAGGCAGAGAATTCCCTGCTAGCACCTTCTCTGTGCCTGGGAAGCAGAAGTGTTTACATTGCTTCACAGAATCGCTTTTGTGCAGAAAACAGCAACACTTGTACAGAACGAAAGAAAGCACAGAGCCCCAGATTTGCTGTTGTCCTGGAGAGCTTGCAGAGCACTGGGGAAAGGCAGGCAGAGAATTCCCTGCTAGCACCTTCTCTGTGCCTGGGAAGCAGAAGTGTTCACATTGCTTCGCAGAATCGCTTTTGTGCAGAAAACAGTAACACTTGTTCAGAACGAAAGAAAGCACAGAGCCCCAGATTTGCTATTGTCCTGGAGAGCTTGCAGAGCACTGGGGAAAGGCAGGCAGAGAATTCCCTGCTAGCACCTTCTCCGTGCCTGGGAAGCAGAAGTGTTCACATTGCTTCGCAAGAATAGCTTTTGTGCAGAAAACACTAACAGTTGTTAGAACGAAAGAAAGCACAGAGCCCCAGATTCTATGTTGTCCTGGAGAGCTTGCAGAGCACTGGGGAAAGGCAGGCAGAGAATTCCCTGCTAGCACCTTCTCTGTGCCTGGGAACCAGAAGTGTTTACATTGCTTCACAGAATCGCTTTTGTGCAGAAAACAGCAACACTTGTTCAGAACGAAAGAAAGCACAGAGCCCCAGATTCTATGTTGTCCTGGAGAGCTTGCAGAGCACTGGGGAAAGGCAGGCAGAGAATTCCCTGCTAGCACCTTCTCTGCGCCTGGGAAGCAGAAGTGTTCACATTGCTTCGCAGAATCGCTTTTGTGCAGAAAACACTAACACTTGTTCAGAACGAAAGAAATCACAGAGCCCCAGATTTGCTATTGTCCTGGAGAGCTTGCAGAGCACTGGGGAAAGGCAGGCAGAGAATTCCCTGCTAGCACCTTCTCTGTGCCTGGGAAGCAGAGTGTTCACATTGCTTCGCAGAATCGCTTTTGTGCAGAAAACAGTAACACTTGTTCAGAACGAAAGAAAGCACAGAGCCCCAGATTTGCTATTGTCCTGGAGAGCTTGCAGAGCACTGGGGAAAGGCAGGCAGAGAATTCCCTGCTAGCACCTTCTCCGTGCCTGGGAAGCAGAAGTGTTCACATTGCTTCGCAAGAATAGCTTTTGTGCAGAAAACACTAACAGTTGTTAGAACGAAAGAAAGCACAGAGCCCCAGATTCTATGTTGTCCTGGAGAGCTTGCAGAGCACTGGGGAAAGGCAGGCAGAGAATTCCCTGCTAGCACCTTCTCTGTGCCTGGGAAACAGAAGTGTTCCCATTGCTTCGCAAAATCGCTTTTGTGCAGAAAACAGTAACACTTGTTCAGAATGAAAGAAAGCACAGAGCCCCAGATTCTATGTTGTCCTGGAGAGCTTGCAGAGCACTGGGGAAAGGCAGGCAGAGAATTCCCTGCTAGCACCTTCTCTGTGCCTGGGAACCAGAAGTGTTTACATTGCTTCACAGAATCGCTTTTGTGCAGAAAACAGCAACACTTGTTCAGAACGAAAGAAAGCACAGAGCCCCAGATTCTATGTTGTCCTGGAGAGCTTGCAGAGCACTGGGGAAAGGCAGGCAGAGAATTCCCTGCTAGCACCTTCTCTGCGCCTGGGAAGCAGAAGTGTTCACATTGCTTCGCAGAATCGCTTTTGTGCAGAAAACACTAACACTTGTTCAGAACGAAAGAAATCACAGAGCCCCAGATTTGCTATTGTCCTGGAGAGCTTGCAGAGCACTGGGGAAAGGCAGGCAGAGAATTCCCTGCTAGCACCTTCTCTGTGCCTGGGAAGCAGAGTGTTCACATTGCTTCGCAGAATCGCTTTTGTGCAGAAAACAGTAACACTTGTTCAGAACGAAAGAAAGCACAGAGCCCCAGATTTTATGTTGTCCTGGAGAGCTTGCAGAGCACTGGGGAAAGGCAGGCAGAGAATTCCCTGCTAGCACCTTCTCTGTGCCTGGGAAGCAGAAGTGTTCATATTGCTTCTCAGAATCGCTTTTGTGCAGAAAACAGTAACACTTGTTCAGAACGAAAGAAAGCACAGAGCCCCAGATTCTATGTTGTCCTGGAGAGCTTGCAGAGCACTGGGGAAAGGCAGGCAGAGAATTCCCTGCTAGCACCTTCTCTGTGCCTGGGAAGCAGAAGTGTTCACATTGCTTCGCAAGAATCGCTTTTGTGCAGAAAACAGTAACACTTGTTCAGAATGAAAGAAAGCACAGAGCCCCAGATTTGCTGTTGTCCTGGAGAGCTTGCAGAGCACTGGGGAAAGGCAGGCAGAGAATTCCCTGCTAGCACCTTCTCTGTGCCTGGGAAGCAGAAGTGTTCACATTGTTTCGCAGAATCGCTTTTGTGCAGAAAACACTAACACTTGTTCAGAACGAAAGAAAGCACAGAGCCCCAGATTCTATGTTGTCCTGGAGAGCTTGCAGAGCACTGGGGAAAGGCAGGCAGAGAATTCCCTGCTAGCACCTTCTCTGTGCCTGGGAAGCAGAAGTGTTTACATTGCTTCACAGAATCGCTTTTGTGCAGAAAACAGCAACACTTGTACAGAACGAAAGAAAGCACAGAGCCCCAGATTTGCTGTTGTCCTGGAGAGCTTGCAGAGCACTGGGGAAAGGCAGGCAGAGAATTCCCTGCTAGCACCTTCTCTGTGCCTGGGAAGCAGAAGTGTTCACATTGCTTCGCAGAATCGCTTTTGTGCAGAAAACAGTAACACTTGTTCAGAACGAAAGAAAGCACAGAGCCCCAGATTTGCTATTGTCCTGGAGAGCTTGCAGAGCACTGGGGAAAGGCAGGCAGAGAATTCCCTGCTAGCACCTTCTCCGTGCCTGGGAAGCAGAAGTGTTCACATTGCTTCGCAAGAATAGCTTTTGTGCAGAAAACACTAACAGTTGTTAGAACGAAAGAAAGCACAGAGCCCCAGATTCTATGTTGTCCTGGAGAGCTTGCAGAGCACTGGGGAAAGGCAGGCAGAGAATTCCCTGCTAGCACCTTCTCTGTGCCTGGGAACCAGAAGTGTTTACATTGCTTCACAGAATCGCTTTTGTGCAGAAAACAGCAACACTTGTTCAGAACGAAAGAAAGCACAGAGCCCCAGATTCTATGTTGTCCTGGAGAGCTTGCAGAGCACTGGGGAAAGGCAGGCAGAGAATTCCCTGCTAGCACCTTCTCTGCGCCTGGGAAGCAGAAGTGTTCACATTGCTTCGCAGAATCGCTTTTGTGCAGAAAACACTAACACTTGTTCAGAACGAAAGAAATCACAGAGCCCCAGATTTGCTATTGTCCTGGAGAGCTTGCAGAGCACTGGGGAAAGGCAGGCAGAGAATTCCCTGCTAGCACCTTCTCTGTGCCTGGGAAGCAGAGTGTTCACATTGCTTCGCAGAATCGCTTTTGTGCAGAAAACAGTAACACTTGTTCAGAACGAAAGAAAGCACAGAGCCCCAGATTTGCTATTGTCCTGGAGAGCTTGCAGAGCACTGGGGAAAGGCAGGCAGAGAATTCCCTGCTAGCACCTTCTCCGTGCCTGGGAAGCAGAAGTGTTCACATTGCTTCGCAAGAATAGCTTTTGTGCAGAAAACACTAACAGTTGTTAGAACGAAAGAAAGCACAGAGCCCCAGATTCTATGTTGTCCTGGAGAGCTTGCAGAGCACTGGGGAAAGGCAGGCAGAGAATTCCCTGCTAGCACCTTCTCTGTGCCTGGGAAACAGAAGTGTTCCCATTGCTTCGCAAAATCGCTTTTGTGCAGAAAACAGTAACACTTGTTCAGAATGAAAGAAAGCACAGAGCCCCAGATTCTATGTTGTCCTGGAGAGCTTGCAGAGCACTGGGGAAAGGCAGGCAGAGAATTCCCTGCTAGCACCTTCTCTGTGCCTGGGAACCAGAAGTGTTTACATTGCTTCACAGAATCGCTTTTGTGCAGAAAACAGCAACACTTGTTCAGAACGAAAGAAAGCACAGAGCCCCAGATTCTATGTTGTCCTGGAGAGCTTGCAGAGCACTGGGGAAAGGCAGGCAGAGAATTCCCTGCTAGCACCTTCTCTGTGCCTGGGAAGCAGAAGTGTTCACATTGTTTCGCAGAATCGCTTTTGTGCAGAAAACACTAACACTTGTTCAGAACGAAAGAAAGCACAGAGCCCCAGATTTTATGTTGTCCTGGAGAGCTTGCAGAGCACTGGGGAAAGGCAGGCAGAGAATTCCCTGCTAGCACCTTCTCTGTGCCTGGGAAGCAGAAGTGTTCATATTGCTTCTCAGAATCGCTTTTGTGCAGAAAACAGTAACACTTGTTCAGAACGAAAGAAAGCACAGAGCCCCAGATTCTATGTTGTCCTGGAGAGCTTGCAGAGCACTGGGGAAAGGCAGGCAGAGAATTCCCTGCTAGCACCTTCTCTGTGCCTGGGAAGCAGAAGTGTTCACATTGCTTCGCAAGAATCGCTTTTGTGCAGAAAACAGTAACACTTGTTCAGAATGAAAGAAAGCACAGAGCCCCAGATTTGCTGTTGTCCTGGAGAGCTTGCAGAGCACTGGGGAAAGGCAGGCAGAGAATTCCCTGCTAGCACCTTCTCTGTGCCTGGGAAGCAGAAGTGTTCACATTGTTTCGCAGAATCGCTTTTGTGCAGAAAACACTAACACTTGTTCAGAACGAAAGAAAGCACAGAGCCCCAGATTCTATGTTGTCCTGGAGAGCTTGCAGAGCACTGGGGAAAGGCAGGCAGAGAATTCCCTGCTAGCACCTTCTCTGTGCCTGGGAACCAGAAGTGTTTACATTGCTTCACAGAATCGCTTTTGTGCAGAAAACAGCAACACTTGTACAGAACGAAAGAAAGCACAGAGCCCCAGATTTGCTGTTGTCCTGGAGAGCTTGCAGAGCACTGGGGAAAGGCAGGCAGAGAATTCCCTGCTAGCACCTTCTCTGTGCCTGGGAAGCAGAAGTGTTCACATTGCTTCGCAGAATCGCTTTTGTGCAGAAAACAGTAACACTTGTTCAGAACGAAAGAAAGCACAGAGCCCCAGATTTGCTATTGTCCTGGAGAGCTTGCAGAGCACTGGGGAAAGGCAGGCAGAGAATTCCCTGCTAGCACCTTCTCCGTGCCTGGGAAGCAGAAGTGTTCACATTGCTTCGCAAGAATAGCTTTTGTGCAGAAAACACTAACAGTTGTTAGAACGAAAGAAAGCACAGAGCCCCAGATTCTATGTTGTCCTGGAGAGCTTGCAGAGCACTGGGGAAAGGCAGGCAGAGAATTCCCTGCTAGCACCTTCTCTGTGCCTGGGAAACAGAAGTGTTCCCATTGCTTCGCAAAATCGCTTTTGTGCAGAAAACAGTAACACTTGTTCAGAATGAAAGAAAGCACAGAGCCCCAGATTCTATGTTGTCCTGGAGAGCTTGCAGAGCACTGGGGAAAGGCAGGCAGAGAATTCCCTGCTAGCACCTTCTCTGTGCCTGGGAACCAGAAGTGTTTACATTGCTTCACAGAATCGCTTTTGTGCAGAAAACAGCAACACTTGTTCAGAACGAAAGAAAGCACAGAGCCCCAGATTCTATGTTGTCCTGGAGAGCTTGCAGAGCACTGGGGAAAGGCAGGCAGAGAATTCCCTGCTAGCACCTTCTCTGCGCCTGGGAAGCAGAAGTGTTCACATTGCTTCGCAGAATCGCTTTTGTGCAGAAAACACTAACACTTGTTCAGAACGAAAGAAATCACAGAGCCCCAGATTTGCTATTGTCCTGGAGAGCTTGCAGAGCACTGGGGAAAGGCAGGCAGAGAATTCCCTGCTAGCACCTTCTCTGTGCCTGGGAAGCAGAGTGTTCACATTGCTTCGCAGAATCGCTTTTGTGCAGAAAACAGTAACACTTGTTCAGAACGAAAGAAAGCACAGAGCCCCAGATTTTATGTTGTCCTGGAGAGCTTGCAGAGCACTGGGGAAAGGCAGGCAGAGAATTCCCTGCTAGCACCTTCTCTGTGCCTGGGAAGCAGAAGTGTTCATATTGCTTCTCAGAATCGCTTTTGTGCAGAAAACAGTAACACTTGTTCAGAACGAAAGAAAGCAGAGAGCCCCAGATTCTATGTTGTCCTGGAGAGCTTGCAGAGCACTGGGGAAAGGCAGGCAGAGAATTCCCTGCTAGCACCTTCTCTGTGCCTGGGAACCAGAAGTGTTTACATTGCTTCACAGAATCGCTTTTGTGCAGAAAACAGCAACACTTGTACAGAACGAAAGAAAGCACAGAGCCCCAGATTTGCTGTTGTCCTGGAGAGCTTGCAGAGCACTGGGGAAAGGCAGGCAGAGAATTCCCTGCTAGCACCTTCTCTGTGCCTGGGAAGCAGAAGTGTTCACATTGCTTCGCAGAATCGCTTTTGTGCAGAAAACAGTAACACTTGTTCAGAACGAAAGAAAGCACAGAGCCCCAGATTTGCTATTGTCCTGGAGAGCTTGCAGAGCACTGGGGAAAGGCAGGCAGAGAATTCCCTGCTAGCACCTTCTCCGTGCCTGGGAAGCAGAAGTGTTCACATTGCTTCGCAAGAATAGCTTTTGTGCAGAAAACACTAACAGTTGTTAGAACGAAAGAAAGCACAGAGCCCCAGATTCTATGTTGTCCTGGAGAGCTTGCAGAGCACTGGGGAAAGGCAGGCAGAGAATTCCCTGCTAGCACCTTCTCTGTGCCTGGGAAACAGAAGTGTTCCCATTGCTTCGCAAAATCGCTTTTGTGCAGAAAACAGTAACACTTGTTCAGAATGAAAGAAAGCACAGAGCCCCAGATTCTATGTTGTCCTGGAGAGCTTGCAGAGCACTGGGGAAAGGCAGGCAGAGAATTCCCTGCTAGCACCTTCTCTGTGCCTGGGAACCAGAAGTGTTTACATTGCTTCACAGAATCGCTTTTGTGCAGAAAACAGCAACACTTGTTCAGAACGAAAGAAAGCACAGAGCCCCAGATTCTATGTTGTCCTGGAGAGCTTGCAGAGCACTGGGGAAAGGCAGGCAGAGAATTCCCTGCTAGCACCTTCTCTGCGCCTGGGAAGCAGAAGTGTTCACATTGCTTCGCAGAATCGCTTTTGTGCAGAAAACACTAACACTTGTTCAGAACGAAAGAAATCACAGAGCCCCAGATTTGCTATTGTCCTGGAGAGCTTGCAGAGCACTGGGGAAAGGCAGGCAGAGAATTCCCTGCTAGCACCTTCTCTGTGCCTGGGAAGCAGAGTGTTCACATTGCTTCGCAGAATCGCTTTTGTGCAGAAAACAGTAACACTTGTTCAGAACGAAAGAAAGCACAGAGCCCCAGATTTTATGTTGTCCTGGAGAGCTTGCAGAGCACTGGGGAAAGGCAGGCAGAGAATTCCCTGCTAGCACCTTCTCTGTGCCTGGGAAGCAGAAGTGTTCATATTGCTTCTCAGAATCGCTTTTGTGCAGAAAACAGTAACACTTGTTCAGAACGAAAGAAAGCAGAGAGCCCCAGATTCTATGTTGTCCTGGAGAGCTTGCAGAGCACTGGGGAAAGAGAGGCAGAGAATTCCCTGCTAGCACCTTCTCTGTGCCTGGGAAGCAGAAGTGTTCACATTGCTTCGCAGAATCGCTTTTGTGCAGAAAACAGTAACACTTGTTCAGAACGAAAGAAAGCACAGAGCCCCAGATTTGCTATTGTCCTGGAGAGCTTGCAGAGCACTGGGGAAAGGCAGGCAGAGAATTCCCTGCTAGCACCTTCTCCGTGCCTGGGAAGCAGAAGTGTTCACATTGCTTCGCAAGAATAGCTTTTGTGCAGAAAACACTAACAGTTGTTAGAACGAAAGAAAGCACAGAGCCCCAGATTCTATGTTGTCCTGGAGAGCTTGCAGAGCACTGGGGAAAGGCAGGCAGAGAATTCCCTGCTAGCACCTTCTCTGTGCCTGGGAAACAGAAGTGTTCACATTGCTTCGCAAAATCGCTTTTGTGCAGAAAACAGTAACACTTGTTCAGAATGAAAGAAAGCACAGAGCCCCAGATTCTATGTTGTCCTGGAGAGCTTGCAGAGCACTGGGGAAAGGCAGGCAGAGAATTCCCTGCTAGCACCTTCTCTGTGCCTGGGAACCAGAAGTGTTTACATTGCTTCACAGAATCGCTTTTGTGCAGAAAACAGCAACACTTGTTCAGAACGAAAGAAAGCACAGAGCCCCAGATTCTATGTTGTCCTGGAGAGCTTGCAGAGCACTGGGGAAAGGCAGGCAGAGAATTCCCTGCTAGCACCTTCTCTGCGCCTGGGAAGCAGAAGTGTTCACATTGCTTCGCAGAATCGCTTTTGTGCAGAAAACACTAACACTTGTTCAGAACGAAAGAAAGCACAGAGCCCCAGATTTGCTATTGTCCTGGAGAGCTTGCAGAGCACTGGGGAAAGGCAGGCAGAGAATTCCCTGCTAGCACCTTCTCTGTGCCTGGGAAGCAGAGTGTTCACATTGCTTCGCAGAATCGCTTTTGTGCAGAAAACAGTAACACTTGTTCAGAACGAAAGAAAGCACAGAGCCCCAGATTTTATGTTGTCCTGGAGAGCTTGCAGAGCACTGGGGAAAGGCAGGCAGAGAATTCCCTGCTAGCACCTTCTCTGTGCCTGGGAAGCAGAAGTGTTCATATTGCTTCTCAGAATCGCTTTTGTGCAGAAAACAGTAACACTTGTTCAGAACGAAAGAAAGCACAGAGCCCCAGATTCTATGTTGTCCTGGAGAGCTTGCAGAGCACTGGGGAAAGGCAGGCAGAGAATTCCCTGCTAGCACCTTCTCTGTGCCTGGGAACCAGAAGTGTTCACATTGCTTCGCAGAATCGCTTTTGTGCAGAAAACAGTAACACTTGTTCAGAACGAAAGAAAGCAGAGAGCCCCAGATTCTATGTTGTCCTGGAGAGCTTGCAGAGCACTGGGGAAAGGCAGGCAGAGAATTCCCTGCTAGCACCTTCTCTGTGCCTGGGAAGCAGAAGTGTTCACATTGCTTTGCAAGAATCGCTTTTGTGCAGAAAAGAGTAACACTTGTTCAGAATGAAAGAAAGCACAGAGCCCCAGATTTGCTGTTGTCCTGGAGAGCTTGCAGAGCACTGGGGAAAGGCAGGCAGAGAATTCCCTGCTAGCACCTTCTCTGTGCCTGGGAAGCAGAAGTGTTCACATTGTTTCGCAGAATCGCTTTTGTGCAGAAAACACTAACACTTGTTCAGAACGAAAGAAAGCACAGAGCCCCAGATTCTATGTTGTCCTGGAGAGCTTGCAGAGCACTGGGGAAAGGCAGGCAGAGAATTCCCTGCTAGCACCTTCTCTGTGCCTGGGAAACAGAAGTGTTCCCATTGCTTCGCAAAATCGCTTTTGTGCAGAAAACAGTAACACTTGTTCAGAATGAAAGAAAGCACAGAGCCCCAGATTCTATGTTGTCCTGGAGAGCTTGCAGAGCACTGGGGAAAGGCAGGCAGAGAATTCCCTGCTAGCACCTTCTCTGTGCCTGGGAACCAGAAGTGTTTACATTGCTTCACAGAATCGCTTTTGTGCAGAAAACAGTAACACTTGTTCAGAACGAAAGAAAGCACAGAGCCCCAGATTCTATGTTGTCCTGGAGAGCTTGCAGAGCACTGGGGAAAGGCAGGCAGAGAATTCCCTGCTAGCACCTTCTCTGCGCCTGGGAAGCAGAAGTGTTCACATTGCTTCGCAGAATCGCTTTTGTGCAGAAAACACTAACACTTGTTCAGAACGAAAGAAATCACAGAGCCCCAGATTTGCTATTGTCCTGGAGAGCTTGCAGAGCACTGGGGAAAGGCAGGCAGAGAATTCCCTGCTAGCACCTTCTCTGTGCCTGGGAAGCAGAAGTGTTCATATTGCTTCTCAGAATCGCTTTTGTGCAGAAAACACTAACACTTGTTCAGAACGAAAGAAAGCACAGAGCCCCAGATTCTATGTTGTCCTGGAGAGCTTGCAGAGCACTGGGGAAAGGCAGGCAGAGAATTCCCTGCTAGCACCTTCTCTGTGCCTGGGAACCAGAAGTGTTCACATTGCTTCGCAGAATCGCTTTTGTGCAGAAAACAGTAACACTTGTTCAGAACGAAAGAAAGCAGAGAGCCCCAGATTCTATGTTGTCCTGGAGAGCTTGCAGAGCACTGGGGAAAGGCAGGCAGAGAATTCCCTGCTAGCACCTTCTCTGTGCCTGGGAAGCAGAAGTGTTCACATTGCTTCGCAAGAATCGCTTTTGTGCAGAAAACAGTAACACTTGTTCAGAATGAAAGAAAGCACAGAGCCCCAGATTTGCTGTTGTCCTGGAGAGCTTGCAGAGCACTGGGGAAAGGCAGGCAGAGAATTCCCTGCTAGCACCTTCTCTGTGCCTGGGAAGCAGAAGTGTTCACATTGCTTCGCAAGAATAGCTTTTGTGCAGAAAACAGTAACACTTGTTCAGAAGGAAAGAAAGCACAGAGCCCCAGATTCTATGTTGTCCTGGAGAGCTTGCAGAGCACTGGGGAAAGGCAGGCAGAGAATTCCCTGCTAGCACCTTCTCTGTGCCTGGGAACCAGAAGTGTTTACATTGCTTCACAGAATCGCTTTTGTGCAGAAAACAGCAACACTTGTTCAGAACGAAAGAAAGCACAGAGCCCCAGATTCTATGTTGTCCTGGAGAGCTTGCAGAGCACTGGGGAAAGGCAGGCAGAGAATTCCCTGCTAGCACCTTCTCTGCGCCTGGGAAGCAGAAGTGTTCACATTGCTTCGCAGAATCGCTTTTGTGCAGAAAACACTAACACTTGTTCAGAACGAAAGAAATCACAGAGCCCCAGATTTGCTATTGTCCTGGAGAGCTTGCAGAGCACTGGGGAAAGGCAGGCAGAGAATTCCCTGCTAGCACCTTCTCTGTGCCTGGGAAGCAGAGTGTTCACATTGCTTCGCAGAATCGCTTTTGTGCAGAAAACAGTAACACTTGTTCAGAAGGAAAGAAAGCACAGAGCCCCAGATTTTATGTTGTCCTGGAGAGCTTGCAGAGCACTGGGGAAAGGCAGGCAGAGAATTCCCTGCTAGCACCTTCTCTGTGCCTGGGAAGCAGAAGTGTTCATATTGCTTCTCAGAATCGCTTTTGTGCAGAAAACAGTAACACTTGTTCAGAACGAAAGAAAGCACAGAGCCCCAGATTCTATGTTGTCCTGGAGAGCTTGCAGAGCACTGGGGAAAGGCAGGCAGAGAATTCCCTGCTAGCACCTTCTCTGTGCCTGGGAACCAGAAGTGTTCACATTGCTTCGCAGAATCGCTTTTGTGCAGAAAACAGTAACACTTGTTCAGAACGAAAGAAAGCAGAGAGCCCCAGATTCTATGTTGTCCTGGAGAGCTTGCAGAGCACTGGGGAAAGGCAGGCAGAGAATTCCCTGCTAGCACCTTCTCTGTGCCTGGGAAGCAGAAGTGTTCACATTGCTTCGCAAGAATCGCTTTTGTGCAGAAAACAGTAACACTTGTTCAGAATGAAAGAAAGCACAGAGCCCCAGATTTGCTGTTGTCCTGGAGAGCTTGCAGAGCACTGGGGAAAGGCAGGCAGAGAATTCCCTGCTAGCACCTTCTCTGTGCCTGGGAACCAGAAGTGTTTACATTGCTTCACAGAATCGCTTTTGTGCAGAAAACAGTAACACTTGTTCAGAACGAAAGAAAGCACAGAGCCCCAGATTCTATGTTGTCCTGGAGAGCTTGCAGAGCACTGGGGAAAGGCAGGCAGAGAATTCCCTGCTAGCACCTTCTCTGCGCCTGGGAAGCAGAAGTGTTCACATTGCTTCGCAGAATCGCTTTTGTGCAGAAAACACTAACACTTGTTCAGAACGAAAGAAATCACAGAGCCCCAGATTTGCTATTGTCCTGGAGAGCTTGCAGAGCACTGGGGAAAGGCAGGCAGAGAATTCCCTGCTAGCACCTTCTCTGTGCCTGGGAAGCAGAAGTGTTCATATTGCTTCTCAGAATCGCTTTTGTGCAGAAAACAGTAACACTTGTTCAGAACGAAAGAAAGCACAGAGCCCCAGATTCTATGTTGTCCTGGAGAGCTTGCAGAGCACTGGGGAAAGGCAGGCAGAGAATTCCCTGCTAGCACCTTCTCTGTGCCTGGGAACCAGAAGTGTTCACATTGCTTCGCAGAATCGCTTTTGTGCAGAAAACAGTAACACTTGTTCAGAACGAAAGAAAGCAGAGAGCCCCAGATTCTATGTTGTCCTGGAGAGCTTGCAGAGCACTGGGGAAAGGCAGGCAGAGAATTCCCTGCTAGCACCTTCTCTGTGCCTGGGAAGCAGAAGTGTTCACATTGCTTCGCAAGAATAGCTTTTGTGCAGAAAACAGTAACACTTGTTCAGAAGGAAAGAAAGCACAGAGCCCCAGATTCTATGTTGTCCTGGAGAGCTTGCAGAGCACTGGGGAAAGGCAGGCAGAGAATTCCCTGATAGCACCTTCTCTGTGCCTGGGAAGCAGAAGTGTTCACATTGCTTCGCAGAATCGCTTTTGTGCAGAAAACACTAACACTTGTTCAGAACGAAAGAAAGCACAGAGCCCCAGATTCTATGTTGTCCTGGAGAGCTTGCAGAGCACTGGGGAAAGGCAGGCAGAGAATTCCCTGCTAGCACCTTCTCTGTGCCTGGGAAGCAGAAGTGTTTACATTGCTTCACAGAATCGCTTTTGTGCAGAAAACAGCAACACTTGTACAGAACGAAAGAAAGCACAGAGCCCCAGATTTGCTGTTGTCCTGGAGAGCTTGCAGAGCACTGGGGAAAGGCAGGCAGAGAATTCCCTGCTAGCACCTTCTCTGTGCCTGGGAAGCAGAAGTGTTCACATTGCTTCTCAGAATCGCTTTTGTGCAGAAAACAGTAACACTTGTTCAGAACGAAAGAAAGCACAGAGCCCCAGATTTGCTATTGTCCTGGAGAGCTTGCAGAGCACTGGGGAAAGGCAGGCAGAGAATTCCCTGCTAGCACCTTCTCCGTGCCTGGGAAGCAGAAGTGTTCACATTGCTTCGCAAGAATAGCTTTTGTGCAGAAAACACTAACAGTTGTTAGAACGAAAGAAAGCACAGAGCCCCAGATTCATGTTGTCCTGGAGAGCTTGCAGAGCACTGGGGAAAGGCAGGCAGAGAATTCCCTGCTAGCACCTTCTCTGTGCCTGGGAAACAGAAGTGTTCCCATTGCTTCGCAAAATCGCTTTTGTGCAGAAAACAGTAACACTTGTTCAGAATGAAAGAAAGCACAGAGCCCCAGATTCTATGTTGTCCTGGAGAGCTTGCAGAGCACTGGGGAAAGGCAGGCAGAGAATTCCCTGCTAGCACCTTCTCTGTGCCTGGGAACCAGAAGTGTTTACATTGCTTCACAGAATCGCTTTTGTGCAGAAAACAGCAACACTTGTTCAGAACGAAAGAAAGCACAGAGCCCCAGATTCTATGTTGTCCTGGAGAGCTTGCAGAGCACTGGGGAAAGGCAGGCAGAGAATTCCCTGCTAGCACCTTCTCTGCGCCTGGGAAGCAGAAGTGTTCACATTGCTTCGCAGAATCGCTTTTGTGCAGAAAACACTAACACTTGTTCAGAACGAAAGAAATCACAGAGCCCCAGATTTGCTATTGTCCTGGAGAGCTTGCAGAGCACTGGGGAAAGGCAGGCAGAGAATTCCCTGCTAGCACCTTCTCTGTGCCTGGGAAGCAGAGTGTTCACATTGCTTCGCAGAATCGCTTTTGTGCAGAAAACAGTAACACTTGTTCAGAACGAAAGAAAGCACAGAGCCCCAGATTTTATGTTGTCCTGGAGAGCTTGCAGAGCACTGGGGAAAGGCAGGCAGAGAATTCCCTTCTAGCACCTTCTCTCTGCCTGGGAAGCAGAAGTGTTCATATTGCTTCTCAGAATCGCTTTTGTGCAGAAAACAGTAACACTTGTTCAGAACGAAAGAAAGCACAGAGCCCCAGATTCTATGTTGTCCTGGAGAGCTTGCAGAGCACTGGGGAAAGGCAGGCAGAGAATTCCCTGCTAGCACCTTCTCTGTGCCTGGGAAGCAGAAGTGTTCACATTGCTTCGCAGAATCGCTTTTGTGCAGAAAACACTAACACTTGTTCAGAACGAAAGAAAGCACAGAGCCCCAGATTCTATGTTGTCCTGGAGAGCTTGCAGAGCACTGGGGAAAGGCAGGCAGAGAATTCCCTGCTAGCACCTTCTCTGTGCCTGGGAAGCAGAAGTGTTCACATTGCTTCACAGAATCGCTTTTGTGCAGAAAACAGCAACACTTGTACAGAACGAAAGAAAGCACAGAGCCCCAGATTTGCTGTTGTCCTGGAGAGCTTGCAGAGCACTGGGGAAAGGCAGGCAGAGAATTCCCTGCTAGCACCTTCTCTGTGCCTGGGAAGCAGAAGTGTTCACATTGCTTCGCAGAATCGCTTTTGTGCAGAAAACAGTAACACTTGTTCAGAACGAAAGAAAGCACAGAGCCCCAGATTTGCTATTGTCCTGGAGAGCTTGCAGAGCACTGGGGAAAGGCAGGCAGAGAATTCCCTGCTAGCACCTTCTCCGTGCCTGGGAAGCAGAAGTGTTCACATTGCTTCGCAAGAATAGCTTTTGTGCAGAAAACACTAACAGTTGTTAGAACGAAAGAAAGCACAGAGCCCCAGATTCTATGTTGTCCTGGAGAGCTTGCAGAGCACTGGGGAAAGGCAGGCAGAGAATTCCCTGCTAGCACCTTCTCTGTGCCTGGGAAACAGAAGTGTTCCCATTGCTTCGCAAAATCGCTTTTGTGCAGAAAACAGTAACACTTGTTCAGAATGAAAGAAAGCACAGAGCCCCAGATTCTATGTTGTCCTGGAGAGCTTGCAGAGCACTGGGGAAAGGCAGGCAGAGAATTCCCTGCTAGCACCTTCTCTGTGCCTGGGAACCAGAAGTGTTTACATTGCTTCACAGAATCGCTTTTGTGCAGAAAACAGCAACACTTGTTCAGAACGAAAGAAAGCACAGAGCCCCAGATTCTATGTTGTCCTGGAGAGCTTGCAGAGCACTGGGGAAAGGCAGGCAGAGAATTCCCTGCTAGCACCTTCTCTGCGCCTGGGAAGCAGAAGTGTTCACATTGCTTCGCAGAATCGCTTTTGTGCAGAAAACACTAACACTTGTTCAGAACGAAAGAAATCACAGAGCCCCAGATTTGCTATTGTCCTGGAGAGCTTGCAGAGCACTGGGGAAAGGCAGGCAGAGAATTCCCTGCTAGCACCTTCTCTGTGCCTGGGAAGCAGAGTGTTCACATTGCTTCGCAGAATCGCTTTTGTGCAGAAAACAGTAACACTTGTTCAGAACGAAAGAAAGCACAGAGCCCCAGATTTTATGTTGTCCTGGAGAGCTTGCAGAGCACTGGGGAAAGGCAGGCAGAGAATTCCCTTCTAGCACCTTCTCTCTGCCTGGGAAGCAGAAGTGTTCATATTGCTTCTCAGAATCGCTTTTGTGCAGAAAACAGTAACACTTGTTCAGAAGGAAAGAAAGCACAGAGCCCCAGATTCTATGTTGTCCTGGAGAGCTTGCAGAGCACTGGGGAAAGGCAGGCAGAGAATTCCCTGATAGCACCTTCTCTGTGCCTGGGAAGCAGAAGTGTTCACATTGCTTCGCAGAATCGCTTTTGTGCAGAAAATACTAACACTTGTTCAGAACGAAAGAAAGCACAGAGCCCCAGATTCTATGTTGTCCTGGAGAGCTTGCAGAGCACTGGGGAAAGGCAGGCAGAGAATTCCCTGCTAGCACCTTCTCTGTGCCTGGGAAGCAGAAGTGTTTACATTGCTTCACAGAATCGCTTTTGTGCAGAAAACAGCAACACTTGTACAGAACGAAAGAAAGCACAGAGCCCCAGATTTGCTGTTGTCCTGGAGAGCTTGCAGAGCACTGGGGAAAGGCAGGCAGAGAATTCCCTGCTAGCACCTTCTCTGTGCCTGGGAAGCAGAAGTGTTCACATTGCTTCGCAGAATCGCTTTTGTGCAGAAAACAGTAACACTTGTTCAGAACGAAAGAAAGCACAGAGCCCCAGATTTGCTATTGTCCTGGAGAGCTTGCAGAGCACTGGGGAAAGGCAGGCAGAGAATTCCCTGCTAGCACCTTCTCCGTGCCTGGGAAGCAGAAGTGTTCACATTGCTTCGCAAGAATAGCTTTTGTGCAGAAAACACTAACAGTTGTTAGAACGAAAGAAAGCACAGAGCCCCAGATTCTATGTTGTCCTGGAGAGCTTGCAGAGCACTGGGGAAAGGCAGGCAGAGAATTCCCTGCTAGCACCTTCTCTGTGCCTGGGAAACAGAAGTGTTCCCATTGCTTCGCAAAATCGCTTTTGTGCAGAAAACAGTAACACTTGTTCAGAATGAAAGAAAGCACAGAGCCCCAGATTCTATGTTGTCCTGGAGAGCTTGCAGAGCACTGGGGAAAGGCAGGCAGAGAATTCCCTGCTAGCACCTTCTCTGTGCCTGGGAACCAGAAGTGTTTACATTGCTTCACAGAATCGCTTTTGTGCAGAAAACAGCAACACTTGTTCAGAACGAAAGAAAGCACAGAGCCCCAGATTTGCTATTGTCCTGGAGAGCTTGCAGAGCACTGGGGAAAGGCAGGCAGAGAATTCCCTGCTAGCACCTTCTCTGTGCCTGGGAAGCAGAAGTGTTCACATTGCTTCGCAGAATCGCTTTTGTGCAGAAAACACTAACACTTGTTCAGAACGAAAGAAATCACAGAGCCCCAGATTTGCTATTGTCCTGGAGAGCTTGCAGAGCACTGGGGAAAGGCAGGCAGAGAATTCCCTGCTAGCACCTTCTCTGTGCCTGGGAAGCAGAGTGTTCACATTGCTTCGCAGAATCGCTTTTGTGCAGAAAACAGTAACACTTGTTCAGAACGAAAGAAAGCACAGAGCCCCAGATTTTATGTTGTCCTGGAGAGCTTGAAGAGCACTGGGGAAAGGCAGGCAGAGAATTCCCTTCTAGCACCTTCTCTCTGCCTGGGAAGCAGAAGTGTTCATATTGCTTCTCAGAATCGCTTTTGTGCAGAAAACAGTAACACTTGTTCAGAACGAAAGAAAGCACAGAGCCCCAGATTCTATGTTGTCCTGGAGAGCTTGCAGAGCACTGGGGAAAGGCAGGCAGAGAATTCCCTGCTAGCACCTTCTCTGTGCCTGGGAAGCAGAAGTGTTCACATTGCTTCGCAGAATCGCTTTTGTGCAGAAAACACTAACACTTGTTCAGAACGAAAGAAAGCACAGAGCCCCAGATTCTATGTTGTCCTGGAGAGCTTGCAGAGCACTGGGGAAAGGCAGGCAGAGAATTCCCTGCTAGCACCTTCTCTGTGCCTGGGAAGCAGAAGTGTTTACATTGCTTCACAGAATCGCTTTTGTGCAGAAAACAGCAACACTTGTACAGAACGAAAGAAAGCACAGAGCCCCAGATTTGCTGTTGTCCTGGAGAGCTTGCAGAGCACTGGGGAAAGGCAGGCAGAGAATTCCCTGCTAGCACCTTCTCTGTGCCTGGGAAGCAGAAGTGTTCACATTGCTTCGCAGAATCGCTTTTGTGCAGAAAACAGTGACACTTGTTCAGAACGAAAGAAAGCACAGAGCCCCAGATTTGCTATTGTCCTGGAGAGCTTGCAGAGCACTGGGGAAAGGCAGGCAGAGAATTCCCTGCTAGCACCTTCTCCGTGCCTGGGAAGCAGAAGTGTTCACATTGCTTCGCAAGAATAGCTTTTGTGCAGAAAACACTAACAGTTGTTAGAACGAAAGAAAGCACAGAGCCCCAGATTCTATGTTGTCCTGGAGAGCTTGCAGAGCACTGGGGAAAGGCAGGCAGAGAATTCCCTGCTAGCACCTTCTCTGTGCCTGGGAAACAGAAGTGTTCCCATTGCTTCGCAAAATCGCTTTTGTGCAGAAAACAGTAACACTTGTTCAGAATGAAAGAAAGCACAGAGCCCCAGATTCTATGTTGTCCTGGAGAGCTTGCAGAGCACTGGGGAAAGGCAGGCAGAGAATTCCCTGCTAGCACCTTCTCTGTGCCTGGGAACCAGAAGTGTTTACATTGCTTCACAGAATCGCTTTTGTGCAGAAAACAGCAACACTTGTTCAGAACGAAAGAAAGCACAGAGCCCCAGATTCTATGTTGTCCTGGAGAGCTTGCAGAGCACTGGGGAAAGGCAGGCAGAGAATTCCCTGCTAGCACCTTCTCTGCGCCTGGGAAGCAGAAGTGTTCACATTGCTTCGCAGAATCGCTTTTGTGCAGAAAACACTAACACTTGTTCAGAACGAAAGAAATCACAGAGCCCCAGATTTGCTATTGTCCTGGAGAGCTTGCAGAGCACTGGGGAAAGGCAGGCAGAGAATTCCCTGCTAGCACCTTCTCTGTGCCTGGGAAGCAGAGTGTTCACATTGCTTCGCAGAATCGCTTTTGTGCAGAAAACAGTAACACTTGTTCAGAACGAAAGAAAGCACAGAGCCCCAGATTTTATGTTGTCCTGGAGAGCTTGCAGAGCACTGGGGAAAGGCAGGCAGAGAATTCCCTTCTAGCACCTTCTCTCTGCCTGGGAAGCAGAAGTGTTCATATTGCTTCTCAGAATCGCTTTTGTGCAGAAAACAGTAACACTTGTTCAGAACGAAAGAAAGCACAGAGCCCCAGATTCTATGTTGTCCTGGAGAGCTTGCAGAGCACTGGGGAAAGGCAGGCAGAGAATTCCCTGCTAGCACCTTCTCTGTGCCTGGGAAGCAGAAGTGTTCACATTGCTTCGCAGAATCGCTTTTGTGCAGAAAACACTAACACTTGTTCAGAACGAAAGAAAGCACAGAGCCCCAGATTTGCTATTGTCCTGGAGAGCTTGCAGAGCACTGGGGAAAGGCAGGCAGAGAATTCCCTGCTAGCACCTTCTCCGTGCCTGGGAAGCAGAAGTGTTCACATTGCTTCGCAAGAATAGCTTTTGTGCAGAAAACAGTAACACTTGTTCAGAAGGAAAGAAAGCACAGAGCCCCAGATTCTATGTTGTCCTGGAGAGCTTGCAGAGCACTGGGGAAAGGCAGGCAGAGAATTCCCTGCTAGCACCTTCTCTGTGCCTGGGAAACAGAAGTGTTCCCATTGCTTCGCAAAATCGCTTTTGTGCAGAAAACAGTAACACTTGTTCAGAATGAAAGAAAGCACAGAGCCCCAGATTCTATGTTGTCCTGGAGAGCTTGCAGAGCACTGGGGAAAGGCAGGCAGAGAATTCCCTGCTAGCACCTTCTCTGTGCCTGGGAAGCAGAAGTGTTCACATTGCTTCGCAAGAATCGCTTTTGTGCAGAAAACAGTAACACTTGTTCAGAATGAAAGAAAGCACAGAGCCCCAGATTTGCTGTTGTCCTGGAGAGCTTGCAGAGCACTGGGGAAAGGCAGGCAGAGAATTCCCTGCTAGCACCTTCTCTGTGCCTGGGAAGCAGAAGTGTTCACATTGTTTCGCAGAATCGCTTTTGTGCAGAAAACACTAACACTTGTTCAGAACGAAAGAAAGCACAGAGCCCCAGATTCTATGTTGTCCTGGAGAGCTTGCAGAGCACTGGGGAAAGGCAGGCAGAGAATTCCCTGCTAGCACCTTCTCTGTGCCTGGGAAGCAGAAGTGTTTACATTGCTTCACAGAATCGCTTTTGTGCAGAAAACAGCAACACTTGTACAGAACGAAAGAAAGCACAGAGCCCCAGATTTGCTGTTGTCCTGGAGAGCTTGCAGAGCACTGGGGAAAGGCAGGCAGAGAATTCCCTGCTAGCACCTTCTCTGTGCCTGGGAAGCAGAAGTGTTCACATTGCTTCGCAGAATCGCTTTTGTGCAGAAAACACTAACACTTGTTCAGAACGAAAGAAAGCACAGAGCCCCAGATTTGCTATTGTCCTGGAGAGCTTGCAGAGCACTGGGGAAAGGCAGGCAGAGAATTCCCTGCTAGCACCTTCTCTGTGCCTGGGAAGCAGAGTGTTCACATTGCTTCGCAGAATCGCTTTTGTGCAGAAAACAGTAACACTTGTTCAGAACGAAAGAAAGCAGAGAGCCCCAGATTCTATGTTGTCCTGGAGAGCTTGCAGAGCACTGGGGAAAGGCAGGCAGAGAATTCCCTGCTAGCACCTTCTCTGTGCCTGGGAACCAGAAGTGTTCACATTGCTTCGCAGAATCGCTTTTGTGCAGAAAACAGTAACACTTGTTCAGAACGAAAGAAAGCAGAGAGCCCCAGATTCTATGTTGTCGTGGAGAGCTTGCAGAGCACTGGGGAAAGGCAGGCAGAGAATTCCCTGCTAGCACCTTCTCTGTGCCTGGGAAGCAGAGTGTTCACATTGCTTCGCAGAATCGCTTTTGTGCAGAAAACACTAACACTTGTTCAGAACGAAAGAAAGCACAGAGCCCCAGATTCTATGTTGTCCTGGAGAGCTTGCAGAGCACTGGGGAAAGGCAGGCAGAGAATTCCCTGCTAGCACCTTCTCTGTGCCTGGGAAGCAGAAGTGTTCACATTGCTTCGCAGAATCGCTTTTGTGCAGAAAACAGTAACACTTGTTCAGAACGAAAGAAAGCACAGAGCCCCAGATTTGCTATTGTCCTGGAGAGCTTGCAGAGCACTGGGGAAAGGCAGGCAGAGAATTCCCTGCTAGCACCTTCTCCGTGCCTGGGAAGCAGAAGTGTTCACATTGCTTCGCAGGAATAGCTTTTGTGCAGAAAACAGTAACACTTGTTCAGAACGAAAGAAAGCACAGAGCCCCAGATTCTATGTTGTCCTGGAGAGCTTGCAGAGCACTGGGGAAAGGCAGGCAGAGAATTCCTTGCTAGCACCTTCTCTGTGCCTGGGAAACAGAAGTGTTCACATTGCTTCGCAGAATCGCTTTTGTGCAGAAAACAGTAACACTTGTTCAGAAGGAAAGAAAGCACAGAGCCCCAGGTTTGCTGTTGTCCTGGAGAACTTGCAGAGCACTGGGGAAAGGCAGGCAGAGAATTCCCTGCTAGCACCTTCTCTGTGCCTGGGAAGCAGAAGTGTTCACATTGCTTCGCAAGAATCGCTTTTGTGCAGAAAACAGTAACACTTGTTCAGAACGAAAGAAAGCACAGAGCCCCAGATTTGATGTTGTCCTGGAGAGCTTGCAGAGCACTGGGGAAAGGCAGGCAGAGAATTCCCTGCTAGCACCTTCTCTGTGCCTGGGAAACAGAAGTGTTCCCATTGCTTCGCAAAATCGCTTTTGTGCAGAAAACAGTAACACTTGTTCAGAATGAAAGAAAGCACAGAGCCCCAGATTTGCTGTTGTCCTGGAGAGCTTGCAGAGCACTGGGGAAAGGCAGGCAGAGAATTCCCTGATAGCACCTTCTCTGTGCCTGGTAACCAGAAGTGTTTACATTGCTTCACAGAATAGCTTTTGTGCAGAAAACAGCAACACTTGTTCAGAACGAAAGAAAGCACAGAGCCCCAGATTCTATGTTGTCCTGGAGAGCTTGCAAAGCACTGGGGAAAGGCAGGCAGAGAATTCCCTGCTAGCACCTTCTCTGCGCCTGGGAAGCAGAAGTGTTCACATTGCTTCGCAGAATCGCTTTTGTGCAGAAAACACTAACACTTGTTCAGAACGAAAGAAATCACAGAGCCCCAGATTTGCTATTGTCCTGGAGAGCTTGCAGAGCACTGGGGAAAGGCAGGCAGAGAATTCCCTGCTAGCACCTTCTCTGTGCCTGGGAAGCAGAGTGTTCACATTGCTTCGCAGAATCGCTTTTGTGCAGAAAACAGTAACACTTGTTCAGAACGAAAGAAAGCACAGAGCCCCAGATTTTATGTTGTCCTGGAGAGCTTGCAGAGCACTGGGGAAAGGCAGGCAGAGAATTCCCTGCTAGCACCTTCTCTGTGCCTGGGAATCAGTAGTGTTCACATTGCTTCTCAGAATCGCTTTTGTGCAGAAAACAGTAACACTTGTTCAGAACGAAAGAAAGCACAGAGCCCCAGATTCTATGTTGTCCTGGAGAGCTTGCAGAGCACTGGGGAAAGGCAGGCAGAGAATTCCCTGCTAGCACCTTCTCTGTGCCTGGGAAGCAGAAGTGTTCACATTGCTTCTCAGAATCGCTTTTGTGCAGAAAACACTAACACTTGTTCAGAACGAAAGAAAGCACAGAGCCCCAGATTCTATGTTGTCCTGGAGAGCTTGCAGAGCACTGGGGAAAGGCAGGCAGAGAATTCCCTGCTAGCACCTTCTCTGTGCCTGGGAAGCAGAAGTGTTCACATTGCTTCGCAGAATCGCTTTTGTGCAGAAAACACTAACACATGTTCAGAACGAAAGAAAGCACAGAGCCCCAGATTTGCTGCTGTCCTGGAGAGCTTGCAGAGCACTGGGGAAAGGCAGGCAGAGAATTCCCTGCTAGCACCTTCTCTGTGCCGGGGAAGCAGAAGTGTTCATATCGCTTCTCAGAATCGCTTTTGTGCAGAAAACAGTAACACTTGTTCAGAACGAAAGAAAGCAGAGAGCCCCAGATTCTATGCTGTCCTGGAGAGCTTGCAGAGCACTGGGGAAAGGCAGGCAGAGAATTCCCTGCTAGCACCTTCTCTGTGCCTGGGAAGCAGAAGTGTTCACATTGCTTCGCAGAATCGCTTTTGTGCAGAAAACACTAACACTTGTTCAGAAGGAAAGAAAGCACAGAGCCCCAGATTTTATGTTGTCCTGGAGAGCTTGCAGAGCACTGGGGAAAGGCAGGCAGAGAATTCCCTGCTAGCACCTTCTCTGTGCCTGGGAAGCAGAAGTGTTCACATTGCTTCGCAAGAATCGCTTTTGTGCAGAAAACACTAACACATGTTCAGAACGAAAGAAAGCACAGAGCCCCAGATTTGCTATTGTCCTGGAGAGCTTGCAGAGCACTGGGGAAAGGCAGGCAGAGAATTCCCTGATAGCACCTTCTCTGTGCCTGGGAAGCAGAAGTGTTCATATTGCTTCTCAGAATCGCTTTTGTGCAGAAAACAGTAACACTTGTTCAGAACGAAAGAAAGCAGAGAGTCCAGATTCTATGTTGTCCTGGAGAGCTTGCAGAGCACTGGGGAAAGGCAGGCAGAGAATTCCCTGCTAGCACCTTCTCTGTGCCTGGGAAGCAGAAGTGTTCACATTGCTTCGCAGAATCGCTTTTGTGCAGAAAACAGTAACACTTGTTCAGAATGAAAGAAAGCAGAGAGCACCAGATTCTATGTTGTCCTGGAGAGCTTGCAGAGCACTGGGGAAAGGCAGGCAGAGAATTCCCTGCTAGCACCTTCTCTGTGCCTGTGAAGCAGAAGTGTTCACATTGCTTCGCAGAATCGCTTTTGTGCAGAAAACACTAACACTTGTTCAGAAGGAAATAAAGCACAGAGCCCCAGATTCTATGTTGTCCTGGAGAGCTTGCAGAGCACTGGGGAAAGGCAGGCAGAGAATTCCCTGCTAGCACCTTCTCTGTGCCTGGGAAGCAGAAGTGTTCACATTGCTTCGCAGAATCGCTTTTGTGCAGAAAACAGTAACACTTGTTCAGAACGAAAGAAAGCACAGAGCCCCAGATTTGCTATTGTCCTGGAGAGCTTGCAGAGCACTGGGGAAAGGCAGGCAGAGAATTCCCTGCTAGCACCTTCTCCGTGCCTGGGAAGCAGAAGTGTTCACATTGCTTCGCAAGAATAGCTTTTGTGCAGAAAACACTAACAGTTGTTAGAACGAAAGAAAGCACAGAGCCCCAGATTCTATGTTGTCCTGGAGAGCTTGCAGAGCACTGGGGAAAGGCAGGCAGAGAATTCCCTGCTAGCACCTTCTCTGTGCCTGGGAAACAGAAGTGTTCCCATTGCTTCGCAAAATCGCTTTTGTGCAGAAAACAGTAACACTTGTTCAGAATGAAAGAAAGCACAGAGCCCCAGATTCTATGTTGTCCTGGAGAGCTTGCAGAGCACTGGGGAAAGGCAGGCAGAGAATTCCCTGCTAGCACCTTCTCTGTGCCTGGGAACCAGAAGTGTTTACATTGCTTCACAGAATCGCTTTTGTGCAGAAAACAGCAACACTTGTTCAGAACGAAAGAAAGCACAGAGCCCCAGATTCTATGTTGTCCTGGAGAGCTTGCAGAGCACTGGGGAAAGGCAGGCAGAGAATTCCCTGCTAGCACCTTCTCTGCGCCTGGGAAGCAGAAGTGTTCACATTGCTTCGCAGAATCGCTTTTGTGCAGAAAACACTAACACTTGTTCAGAACGAAAGAAATCACAGAGCCCCAGATTTGCTATTGTCCTGGAGAGCTTGCAGAGCACTGGGGAAAGGCAGGCAGAGAATTCCCTGCTAGCACCTTCTCTGTGCCTGGGAAGCAGAGTGTTCACATTGCTTCGCAGAATCGCTTTTGTGCAGAAAACAGTAACACTTGTTCAGAACGAAAGAAAGCACAGAGCCCCAGATTTTATGTTGTCCTGGAGAGCTTGCAGAGCACTGGGGAAAGGCAGGCAGAGAATTCCCTGCTAGCACCTTCTCTGTGCCTGGGAAGCAGAAGTGTTCATATTGCTTCTCAGAATCGCTTTTGTGCAGAAAACAGTAACACTTGTTCAGAACGAAAGAAAGCACAGAGCCCCAGATTCTATGTTGTCCTGGAGAGCTTGCAGAGCACTGTGGAAAGGCAGGCAGAGAATTCCCTGCTAGCACCTTCTCTGTGCCTGGGAACCAGAAGTGTTCACATTGCTTCGCAGAATCGCTTTTGTGCAGAAAACAGTAACACTTGTTCAGAACGAAAGAAAGCAGAGAGCCCCAGATTCTATGTTGTCCTGGTGAGCTTGCAGAGCACTGGGGAAAGGCAGGCAGAGAATTCCCTGCTAGCACCTTCTCTGTGCCTGGGAAGCAGAAGTGTTCACATTGCTTCGCAAGAATCGCTTTTGTGCAGAAAACAGTAACACTTGTTCAGAATGAAAGAAAGCACAGAGCCCCAGATTTGCTGTTGTCCTGGAGAGCTTGCAGAGCACTGGGGAAAGGCAGGCAGAGAATTCCCTGCTAGCACCTTCTCTGTGCCTGGGAACCAGAAGTGTTCACATTGTTTCGCAGAATCGCTTTTGTGCAGAAAACACTAACACTTGTTCAGAACGAAAGAAAGCACAGAGCCCCAGATTTGCTATTGTCCTGGAGAGCTTGCAGAGCACTGGGGAAAGGCAGGCAGAGAATTCCCTGCTAGCACCTTCTCTGTGCCTGGGAACCAGAAGTGTTCACATTGCTTCGCAGAATCGCTTTTGTGCAGAAAACAGTAACACTTGTTCAGAATGAAAGAAAGCAGAGAGCACCAGATTCTATGTTGTCCTGGAGAGCTTGCAGAGCACTGGGGAAAGGCAGGCAGAGAATTCCCTGCTAGCACCTTCTCTGTGCCTGTGAAGCAGAAGTGTTCACATTGCTTCGCAGAATCGCTTTTGTGCAGAAAACACTAACACTTGTTCAGAAGGAAATAAAGCACAGAGCCCCAGATTCTATGTTGTCCTGGAGAGCTTGCAGAGCACTGGGGAAAGGCAGGCAGAGAATTCCCTGCTAGCACCTTCTCTGTGCCTGGGAAGCAGAAGTGTTCACATTGCTTCGCAGAATCGCTTTTGTGCAGAAAACAGTAACACTTGTTCAGAACGAAAGAAAGCACAGAGCCCCAGATTTGCTATTGTCCTGGAGAGCTTGCAGAGCACTGGGGAAAGGCAGGCAGAGAATTCCCTGCTAGCACCTTCTCCGTGCCTGGGAAGCAGAAGTGTTCACATTGCTTCGCAAGAATAGCTTTTGTGCAGAAAACACTAACAGTTGTTAGAACGAAAGAAAGCACAGAGCCCCAGATTCTATGTTGTCCTGGAGAGCTTGCAGAGCACTGGGGAAAGGCAGGCAGAGAATTCCCTGCTAGCACCTTCTCTGTGCCTGGGAAACAGAAGTGTTCCCATTGCTTCGCAAAATCGCTTTTGTGCAGAAAACAGTAACACTTGTTCAGAATGAAAGAAAGCACAGAGCCCCAGATTCTATGTTGTCCTGGAGAGCTTGCAGAGCACTGGGGAAAGGCAGGCAGAGAATTCCCTGCTAGCACCTTCTCTGTGCCTGGGAACCAGAAGTGTTTACATTGCTTCACAGAATCGCTTTTGTGCAGAAAACAGCAACACTTGTTCAGAACGAAAGAAAGCACAGAGCCCCAGATTCTATGTTGTCCTGGAGAGCTTGCAGAGCACTGGGGAAAGGCAGGCAGAGAATTCCCTGCTAGCACCTTCTCTGCGCCTGGGAAGCAGAAGTGTTCACATTGCTTCGCAGAATCGCTTTTGTGCAGAAAACACTAACACTTGTTCAGAACGAAAGAAATCACAGAGCCCCAGATTTGCTATTGTCCTGGAGAGCTTGCAGAGCACTGGGGAAAGGCAGGCAGAGAATTCCCTGCTAGCACCTTCTCTGTGCCTGGGAAGCAGAGTGTTCACATTGCTTCGCAGAATCGCTTTTGTGCAGAAAACAGTAACACTTGTTCAGAACGAAAGAAAGCACAGAGCCCCAGATTTTATGTTGTCCTGGAGAGCTTGCAGAGCACTGGGGAAAGGCAGGCAGAGAATTCCCTGCTAGCACCTTCTCTGTGCCTGGGAAGCAGAAGTGTTCATATTGCTTCTCAGAATCGCTTTTGTGCAGAAAACAGTAACACTTGTTCAGAACGAAAGAAAGCACAGAGCCCCAGATTCTATGTTGTCCTGGAGAGCTTGCAGAGCACTGTGGAAAGGCAGGCAGAGAATTCCCTGCTAGCACCTTCTCTGTGCCTGGGAACCAGAAGTGTTCACATTGCTTCGCAGAATCGCTTTTGTGCAGAAAACAGTAACACTTGTTCAGAACGAAAGAAAGCAGAGAGCCCCAGATTCTATGTTGTCCTGGTGAGCTTGCAGAGCACTGGGGAAAGGCAGGCAGAGAATTCCCTGCTAGCACCTTCTCTGTGCCTGGGAAGCAGAAGTGTTCACATTGCTTCGCAAGAATCGCTTTTGTGCAGAAAACAGTAACACTTGTTCAGAATGAAAGAAAGCACAGAGCCCCAGATTTGCTGTTGTCCTGGAGAGCTTGCAGAGCACTGGGGAAAGGCAGGCAGAGAATTCCCTGCTAGCACCTTCTCTGTGCCTGGGAACCAGAAGTGTTCACATTGTTTCGCAGAATCGCTTTTGTGCAGAAAACACTAACACTTGTTCAGAACGAAAGAAAGCACAGAGCCCCAGATTTGCTATTGTCCTGGAGAGCTTGCAGAGCACTGGGGAAAGGCAGGCAGAGAATTCCCTGCTAGCACCTTCTCTGTGCCTGGGAACCAGAAGTGTTCACATTGCTTCGCAGAATCGCTTTTGTGCAGAAAACAGTAACACTTGTTCAGAACGAAAGAAAGCAGAGAGCCCCAGATTCTATGTTGTCCTGGAGAGCTTGCAGAGCACTGGGGAAAGGCAGGCAGAGAATTCCCTGCTAGCACCTTCTCTGTGCCTGGGAAGCAGAAGTGTTCACATTGCTTCGCAGAATCGCTTTTGTGCAGAAAACACTAACACTTGTTCAGAACGAAAGAAAGCACAGAGCCCCAGATTCTATGTTGTCCTGGAGAGCTTGCAGAGCACTGGGGAAAGGCAGGCAGAGAATTCCCTGCTAGCACCTTCTCTGTGCCTGGGAAGCAGAGTGTTCACATTGCTTCGCAGAATCGCTTTTGTGCAGAAAACACTAACACTTGTTCAGAATGAAAGAAAGCACAGAGCCCCAGGTTTGCTGTTGTCCTGGAGAGCTTGCAGAGCACTGGGGAAAGGCAGGCAGAGAATTCCCTGCTAGCACCTTCTCTGTGCCTGGGAAGCAGAAGTGTTCACATTGCTTCGCAGAATCGCTTTTGTGCAGAAAACACTAACACTTGTTCAGAACGAAAGAAAGCACAGAGCCCCAGATTCTATGTTGTCCTGGAGAGCTTGCAGAGCACTGGGGAAAGGCAGGCAGAGAATTCCCTGCTAGCACCTTCTCTGCGCCTTGGAAGCAGAAGTGTTCACATTGCTTCGCAGAATCGCTTTTGTGCAGAAAACACTAACACTTGTTCAGAACGAAAGAAAGCACAGAGCCCCAGATTTGCTGTTGTCCTGGAGAGCTTGCAGAGCACTGGGGAAAGGCAGGCAGAGAATTCCCTGCTAGCACCTTCTCTGTGCCTGGGAAGCAGAAGTGTTCATATCGCTTCTCAGAATCGCTTTTGTGCAGAAAACAGTAACACTTGTTCAGAACGAAAGAAAGCAGAGAGCCCCAGATTCTATGTTGTCCTGGAGAGCTTGCAGAGCACTGGGGAAAGGCAGGCAGAGAATTCCCTGCTAGCACCTTCTCTGTGCCTGGGAAGCAGAAGTGTTCACATTGCTTTGCAGAATCGCTTTTGTGCAGAAAACAGTAACACTTGTTCAGAATGAAAGAAAGCAGAGAGCCCCAGGTTTGCTGTTGTCCTGGAGAGCTTGCAGAGCACTGGGGAAAGGCAGGCAGAGAATTCCCTGCTAGCACCTTCTCTGTGCCTGGGAAACAGAAGTGTTCACATTGCTTCACAGAATCGCTTTTGTGCAGAAAACAGTAACACTTGTTCAGAACGAAAGAAAGCACAGAGCCCCAGGTTTGCTGTTGTCCTGGAGAGCTTGCAGAGCACTGGGGAAAGGCAGGCAGAGAATTCCCTGCTAGCACCTTCTCTGTGCCTGGGAAGCAGAAGTGTTCACATTGCTTCGCAGAATCGCTTTTGTGCAGAAAACACTAACACTTGTTCAGAACGAAAGAAAGCACAGAGCCCCAGATTCTATGTTGTCCTGGAGAGCTTGCAGAGCACTGGGGAAAGGCAGGCAGAGAATTCCCTGCTAGCACCTTCTCTGTGCCTGGGAAGCAGAAGTGTTCACATTGCTTCGCAGAATCGCTTTTGTGCAGAAAACAGTAACACTTGTTCAGAATGAAAGAAAGCACAGAGCCCCAGATTTGCTGTTGTCCTGGAGAGCTTGCAGAGCACTGGGGAAAGGCAGGCAGAGAATTCCCTGCTAGCACCTTCTCTGTGCCTGGGAAGCAGAAGTGTTCACATTGCTTCGCAGAATCGCTTTTGTGCAGAAAACAGTAACACTTGTTCAGAACGAAAGAAAGCAGAGAGCCCCAGATTCTATGTTGTCCTGGAGAGCTTGCAGAGCACTGGGGAAAGGCAGGCAGAGAATTCCCTGCTAGCACCTTCTCTGTGCCTGGGAAGCAGAAGTGTTCACATTGCTTCGCAAGAATCGCTTTTGTGCAGAAAACAGTAACACTTGTTCAGAATGAAAGAAAGCACAGAGCCCCAGATTTGCTGTTGTCCTGGAGAGCTTGCAGAGCACTGGGGAAAGGCAGGCAGAGAATTCCCTGCTAGCACCTTCTCTGTGCCTGGGAAGCAGAAGTGTTCACATTGCTTCGCAGAATCGCTTTTGTGCAGAAAACAGTAACACTTGTTCAGAATGAAAGAAAGCACAGAGCCCCAGATTTGCTGTTGTCCTGGAGAGCTTGCAGAGCACTGGGGAAAGGCAGGCAGAGAATTCCCTGCTAGCACCTTCTCTGTGCCTGGGAAGCAGAAGTGTTTACATTGCTTCACAGAATCGCTTTTGTGCAGAAAACAGCAACACTTGTTCAGAACGAAAGAAAGCACAGAGCCCCAGATTCTATGTTGTCCTGGAGAGCTTGCAGAGCACTGGGGAAAGGCAGGCAGAGAATTCCCTGCTAGCACCTTCTCTGCGCCTGGGAAGCAGAAGTGTTCACATTGCTTCGCAGAATCGCTTTTGTGCAGAAAACCCTAACACTTGTTCAGAATGAAAGAAAGCAGAGAGCAACAGATTCTATGTTGTCCTGGAGACCTTGCAGAGCACTGGGGAAAGGCAGGCAGACAATTCCTTGCTAGCACCTTCTCTGTGCCTGGGAAGCAGAAGTGTTCACATTGCTTCGCAGAATCGCTTTTGTGCAGAAAACACTAACACTTGTTCAGAACGAAAGAAAGCACAGAGCCCCAGATTCTATGTTGTCCTGGAGAGCTTGCAGAGCACTGGGGAAAGGCAGGCAGAGAATTCCCTGCTAGCACCTTCTCTGTGCCTGGGAAGCAGAAGTGTTCACATTGCTTCGCAGAATCGCTTTTGTGCAGAAAACACTAACACATGTTCAGAACGAAAGAAAGCACAGAGCCCCAGATTTGCTGTTGTCCTGGAGAGCTTGCAGAGCACTGGGGAAAGGCAGGCAGAGAATTCCCTGCTAGCACCTTCTCTGTGCCGGGGAAGCAGAAGTGTTCATATCGCTTCTCAGAATCGCTTTTGTGCAGAAAACAGTAACACTTGTTCAGAACGAAAGAAAGCAGAGAGCCCCAGATTCTATGTTGTCGTGGAGAGCTTGCAGAGCACTGGGGAAAGGCAGGCAGAGAATTCCCTGCTAGCACCTTCTCTGTGCCTGGGAAGCAGAAGTGTTCACATTGCTTCGCAGAATCGCTTTTGTGCAGAAAACACTAACACTTGTTCAGAAGGAAAGAAAGCACAGAGCCCCAGATTTTATGTTGTCCTGGAGAGCTTGCAGAGCACTGGGGAAAGGCAGGCAGAGAATTCCCTGCTAGCACCTTCTCTGTGCCTGGGAAGCAGAAGTGTTCACATTGCTTCGCAGAATCGCTTTTGTGCAGAAAACAGTAACACTTGTTCAGAACGAAAGAAAGCACAGAGCCCCAGATTTGCTATTGTCCTGGAGAGCTTGCAGAGCACTGGGGAAAGGCAGGCAGAGAATTCCCTGCTAGCACCTTCTCTGTGCCTGGGAACCAGAAGTGTTCTTATTGCTTCTCAGAATCGCTTTTGTGCAGAAAACAGTAACACTTGTTCAGAACGAAAGAAAGCAGAGAGCCCCAGATTCTATGTTGTCCTGGAGAGCTTGCAGAGCACTGGGGAAAGGCAGGCAGAGAATTCCCTGCTAGCACCTTCTCTGTGCCTGGGAAGCAGAAGTGTTCACATTGCTTCGCAGAATCGCTTTTGTGCAGAAAACAGTAACACTTGTTCAGAATGAAAGAAAGCAGAGAGCACCAGATTCTATGTTGTCCTGGAGAGCTTGCAGAGCACTGGGGAAAGGCAGGCAGAGAATTCCCTGCTAGCACCTTCTCTGTGCCTGGGAAGCAGAAGTGTTCACATTGCTTCGCAGAATCGCTTTTGTGCAGAAAACACTAACACTTGTTCAGAACGAAAGAAAGCACAGAGCCCCAGATTCTATGTTGTCCTGGAGAGCTTGCAGAGCACTGGGGAAAGGCAGGCAGAGAATTCCCTGCTAGCACCTTCTCTGTGCCTGGGAAGCAGAAGTGTTCACATTGCTTCGCAGAATCGCTTTTGTGCAGAAAACAGTAACACCTGTTCAGAACGAAAGAAAGCACAGAGCCCCAGATTTGCTATTGTCCTGGAGAGCTTGCAGAGCACTGGGGAAAGGCAGGCAGAGAATTCCCTGCTAGCACCTTCTCCGTGCCTGGGAAGCAGAAGTGTTCACATTGCTTCGCAAGAATAGCTTTTGTGCAGAAAACACTAACAGTTGTTAGAACGAAAGAAAGCACAGAGCCCCAGATTCTATGTTGTCCTGGAGAGCTTGCAGAGCACTGGGGAAAGGCAGGCAGAGAATTCCTTGCTAGCACCTTCTCTGTGCCTGGGAAGCAGAAGTGTTCACATTGCTTCGCAAGAATCGCTTTTGTGCAGAAAACAGTAACACTTGTTCAGAAGGAAAGAAAGCACAGAGCCCCAGATTTGATGTTGTCCTGGAGAGCTTGCAGAGCACTGGGGAAAGGCAGGCAGAGAATTCCCTGCTAGCACCTTCTCTGTGCCTGGGAACCAGAAGTGTTTACATTGCTTCACAGAATCGCTTTTGTGCAGAAAACAGCAACACTTGTTCAGAACGAAAGAAAGCACAGAGCCCCAGATTCTATGTTGTCCTGGAGAGCTTGCAAAGCACTGGGGAAAGGCAGGCAGAGAATTCCCTGCTAGCACCTTCTCTGCGCCTGGGAAGCAGAAGTGTTCACATTGCTTCGCAGAATCGCTTTTGTGCAGAAAACACTAACACTTGTTCAGAACGAAAGAAATCACAGAGCCCCAGATTTGCTATTGTCCTGGAGAGCTTGCAGAGCACTGGGGAAAGGCAGGCAGAGAATTCCCTGCTAGCACCTTCTCTGTGCCTGGGAATCAGTAGTGTTCACATTGCTTCTCAGAATCGCTTTTGTGCAGAAAACAGTAACACTTGTTCAGAACGAAAGAAAGCACAGAGCCCCAGATTCTATGTTGTCCTGGAGAGCTTGCAGAGCACTGGGGAAAGGCAGGCAGAGAATTCCCTGCTAGCACCTTCTCTGTGCCTGGGAAGCAGAAGTGTTCACATTGCTTCGCAGAATCGCTTTTGTGCAGAAAACAGTAACACTTGTTCAGAAGGAAAGAAAGCACAGAGCCCCAGATTTGCTGTTGTCCTGGAGAGCTTGCAGAGCACTGGGGAAAGGCAGGCAGAGAATTCCTTGCTAGCACCTTCTCTGTGGCGGGGAAGCGGAAGTGTTCATATCGCTTCTCAGAATCGCTTTTGTGCAGAAAACAGTAACACTTGTTCAGAATGAAAGAAAGCAGAGAGCCCCAGATTCTATGCTGTCCTGGAGAGCTTGCAGAGCACTGGGGAAAGGCAGGCAGAGAATTCCCTGCTAGCACCTTCTCTGTGCCTGGGAAGCAGAAGTGTTTACATTGCTTCACAGAATCGCTTTTGTGCAGAAAACACTAACACTTGTTCAGAATGAAAGAAAGCAGAGAGCAACAGATTCTATGTTGTCCTGGAGACCTTGCAGAGCACTGGGGAAAGGCAGGCAGACAATTCCTTGCTAGCACCTTCTCTGTGCCTGGGAAGCAGAAGTGTTCACATTGCTTCGCAGAATCGCTTTTGTGCAGAAAACACTAACACTTGTTCAGAACGAAAGAAAGCACAGAGCCCCAGATTCTATGTTGTCCTGGAGAGCTTGCAGAGCACTGGGGAAAGGCAGGCAGAGAATTCCCTGCTAGCACCTTCTCTGTGCCTGGGAAGCAGAAGTGTTCACATTGCTTCTCAGAATCGCTTTTGTGAAGAAAACAGTAACACTTGTTCAGAACGAAAGAAAGCACAGAGCCCCAGATTCTATGTTGTCCTGGAGAGCTTGCAGAGCACTGGGGAAAGGCAGGCAGAGAATTCCCTGCTAGCACCTTCTCTGTGCCTGGGAAGCATGGTGTTCATATTGCTTCTCAGAATCGCTTTTGTGCAGAAAACACTAACACTTGTTCAGAACGAAAGAAAGCACAGAGCCCCAGATTCTATGTTGTCCTGGAGAGCTTGCAGAGCACTGGGGAAAGGCAGGCAGAGAATTCCCTGCTAGCACCTTCTCTGTGCCTGGGAAGCAGAAGTGTTCACATTGCTTCGCAGAATCGCTTTTGTGCAGAAAACACTAACACTTGTTCAGAACGAAAGAAAGCACAGAGCCCCAGATTTGCTGTTGTCCTGGAGAGCTTGCAGAGCACTGGGGAAAGGCAGGCAGAGAATTCCCTGCTAGCACCTTCTCTGTGCCGGGGAAGCAGAAGTGTTCATATCGCTTCTCAGAATCGCTTTTGTGCAGAAAACAGTAACACTTGTTCAGAACGAAAGAAAGCAGAGAGCCCCAGATTCTATGTTGTCCTGGAGAGCTTGCAGAGCACTGGGGAAAGGCAGGCAGAGAATTCCCTGCTAGCACCTTCTCTGTGCCTGGGAAGCAGAAGTGTTCACATTGCTTCGCAGAATCGCTTTTGTGCAGAAAACAGTAACACTTGTTCAGAAGGAAAGAAAGCACAGAGCCCCAGATTTTATGTTGTCCTGGAGAGCTTGCAGAGCACTGGGGAAAGGCAGGCAGAGAATTCCCTGCTAGCACCTTCTCTGTGCCTGGGAAGCAGAAGTGTTCACATTGCTTCGCAGAATCGCTTTTGTGCAGAAAACACTAACACTTGTTCAGAACGAAAGAAAGCACAGAGCCCCAGATTCTATGTTGTCCTGGAGAGCTTGCAGAGCACTGGGGAAAGGCAGGCAGAGAATTCCCTGATAGCACCTTCTCTGTGCCTGGGAAGCAGAAGTGTTCATATTGCTTCTCAGAATCGCTTTTGTGCAGAAAACAGTAACACTTGTTCAGAACGAAAGAAGGCAGAGAGTCCAGATTCTATGTTGTCCTGGAGAGCTTGCAGAGCACTGGGGAAAGGCAGGCAGAGAATTCCCTGCTAGCACCTTCTCTGTGCCTGTGAAGCAGAAGTGTTCACATTGCTTCGCAGAATCGCTTTTGTGCAGAAAACACTAACACTTGTTCAGAACGAAAGAAAGCACAGAGCCCCAGATTCTATGTTGTCCTGGAGAGCTTGCAGAGCACTGGGGAAAGGCAGGCAGAGAATTCCCTGCTAGCACCTTCTCTGTGCCTGGGAAGCAGAAGTGTTCACATTGCTTCGCAGAATCGCTTTTGTGCAGAAAACAGTAACACTTGTTCAGAACGAAAGAAAGCACAGAGCCCCAGATTTGCTATTGTCCTGGAGAGCTTGCAGAGCACTGGGGAAAGGCAGGCAGAGAATTCCCTGCTAGCACCTTCTCCGTGCCTGGGAAGCAGAAGTGTTCACATTGCTTCGCAAGAATAGCTTTTGTGCACTAAACACTAACAGTTGTTAGAACGAAAGAAAGCACAGAGACCCAGATTCTATGTTGTCCTGGAGAGCTTGCAGAGCACTGGGGAAAGGCAGGCAGAGAATTCCCTGCTAGCACCTTCTCTGTGCCTGGGAAACAGAAGTGTTCCCATTGCTTCGCAAAATCGCTTTTGTGCAGAAAACAGTAACACTTGTTCAGAATGAAAGAAAGCACAGAGCCCCAGATTCTATGTTGTCCTGGAGAGCTTGCAGAGCACTGGGGAAAGGCAGGCAGAGAATTCCCTGCTAGCACCTTCTCTGTGCCTGGGAAGCAGAAGTGTTCACATTGCTTCGCAGAATCGCTTTTGTGCAGAAAACAGCAACACTTGTTCAGAACGAAAGAAAGCACAGAGCCCCAGATTTGCTGTTGTCCTGGAGAGCTTGCAGAGCACTGGGGAAAGGCAGGCAGAGAATTCCCTGCTAGCACCTTCTCTGTGCCTGGGAAGCAGAAGTGTTCACATTGCTTCGCAGAATCGCTTTTGTGCAGAAAACACTAACACTTGTTCAGAACGAAAGAAATCACAGAGCCCCAGATTTGCTATTGTCCTGGAGAGCTTGCAGAGCACTGGGGAAAGGCAGGCAGAGAATTCCCTGCTAGCACCTTCTCTGTGCCTGGGAAGCAGAGTGTTCACATTGCTTCGCAGAATCGCTTTTGTGCAGAAAACAGTAACACTTGTTCAGAACGAAAGAAAGCACAGAGCCCCAGATTTTATGTTGTCCTGGAGAGCTTGCAGAGCACTGGGGAAAGGCAGGCAGAGAATTCCCTGCTAGCACCTTCTCTGTGCCTGGGAAGCAGAAGTGTTCATATTGCTTCTCAGAATCGCTTTTGTGCAGAAAACAGTAACACTTGTTCAGAACGAAAGAAAGCACAGAGCCCCAGATTCTATGTTGTCCTGGAGAGCTTGCAGAGCACTGGGGAAAGGCAGGCAGAGAATTCCCTGCTAGCACCTTCTCTGTGCCTGGGAAGCAGAAGTGTTCACATTGCTTCGCAAGAATCGCTTTTGTGCAGAAAACAGTAACACTTGTTCAGAATGAAAGAAAGCACAGAGCCCCAGATTTGCTGTTGTCCTGGAGAGCTTGCAGAGCACTGGGGAAAGGCAGGCAGAGAATTCCCTGCTAGCACCTTCTCTGTGCCTGGGAAGCAGAAGTGTTCACATTGTTTCGCAGAATCGCTTTTGTGCAGAAAACACTAACACTTGTTCAGAACGAAAGAAAGCACAGAGCCCCAGATTCTATGTTGTCCTGGAGAGCTTGCAGAGCACTGGGGAAAGGCAGGCAGAGAATTCCCTGCTAGCACCTTCTCTGTGCCTGGGAAGCAGAAGTGTTTACATTGCTTCACAGAATCGCTTTTGTGCAGAAAACAGCAACACTTGTACAGAACGAAAGAAAGCACAGAGCCCCAGATTTGCTGTTGTCCTGGAGAGCTTGCAGAGCACTGGGGAAAGGCAGGCAGAGAATTCCCTGCTAGCACCTTCTCTGTGCCTGTGAAGCAGAAGTGTTCACATTGCTTCGCAGAATCGCTTTTGTGCAGAAAACACTAACACTTGTTCAGAACGAAAGAAAGCACAGAGCCCCAGATTTGCTATTGTCCTGGAGAGCTTGCAGAGCACTGGGGAAAGGCAGGCAGAGAATTCCCTGCTAGCACCTTCTCTGTGCCTGGGAAGCAGAGTGTTCACATTGCTTCGCAGAATCGCTTTTGTGCAGAAAACAGTAACACTTGTTGAGAACGAAAGAAAGCAGAGAGCCCCAGATTTTATGTTGTCCTGGAGAGCTTGCAGAGCACTGGGGAAAGGCAGGCAGAGAATTCCCTGCTAGCACCTTCTCTGTGCCTGGGAAGCAGAAGTGTTCATATTGCTTCTCAGAATCGCTTTTGTGCAGAAAACACTAACACTTGTTCAGAACGAAAGAAAGCACAGAGCCCCAGATTCTATGTTGTCCTGGAGAGCTTGCAGAGCACTGGGGAAAGGCAGGCAGAGAATTCCCTGCTAGCACCTTCTCTGTGCCTGGGAACCAGAAGTGTTCACATTGCTTCGCAGAATCGCTTTTGTGCAGAAAACAGTAACACTTGTTCAGAACGAAAGAAAGCAGAGAGTCCCAGATTCTATGTTGTCGTGGAGAGCTTGCAGAGCACTGGGGAAAGGCAGGCAGAGAATTCCCTGCTAGCACCTTCTCTGTGCCTGGGAAGCAGAAGTGTTCACATTGCTTCGCAAGAATCGCTTTTGTGCAGAAAACAGCAACACTTGTTCAGAACGAAAGAAAGCACAGAGCCCCAGATTTTATGTTGTCCTGGAGAGCTTGCAGAGCACTGGGGAAAGGCAGGCAGAGAATTCCCTGCTAGCACCTTCTCTGTGCCTGGGAAGCAGAAGTGTTCATATTGCTTCTCAGAATCGCTTTTGTGCAGAAAACACTAACACTTGTTCAGAACGAAAGAAAGCACAGAGCCCCAGATTCTATGTTGTCCTGGAGAGCTTGCAGAGCACTGGGGAAAGGCATGCAGAGAATTCCCTGCTAGCACCTTCTCTGCGCCTTGGAAGCAGAAGTGTTCACATTGCTTCGCAGAATCGCTTTTGTGCAGAAAACACTAACACTTGTTCAGAACGAAAGAAATCACAGAGCCCCAGATTTGCTATTGTCCTGGAGAGCTTGCAGAGCACTGGGGAAAGGCAGGCAGAGAATTCCCTGATAGCACCTTCTCTGTGCCTGGGAAGCAGAGTGTTCACATTGCTTCGCAGAATCGCTTTTGTGCAGAAAACACTAACACTTGTTCAGAACGAAAGAAAGCACAGAGCCCCAGATTTTATGTTGTCCTGGAGAGCTTGCAGAGCACTGGGGAAAGGCAGGCAGAGAATTCCCTGCTAGCACCTTCTCTGTGCCTGGGAAGCAGTAGTGTTCACATTGCTTCTCAGAATCGCTTTTGTGCAGAAAACAGTAACACTTGTTCAGAACGAAAGAAAGCACAGAGCCCCAGATTCTATGTTGTCCTGGAGAGCTTGCAGAGCACTGGGGAAAGGCAGGCAGAGAATTCCCTGCTAGCACCTTCTCTGTGCCTGGGAACCAGAAGTGTTCACATTGCTTCGCAGAATCGCTTTTGTGCAGAAAACAGTAACACTTGTTCAGAACGAAAGAAAGCAGAGAGCCCCAGATTCTATGTTGTCCTGGAGAGCTTGCAGAGCACTGGGGAAAGGCAGGCAGAGAATTCCCTGCTAGCACCTTCTCTGTGCCTGGGAAGCAGAAGTGTTCACATTGCTTCGCAGAATCGCTTTTGTGCAGAAAACAGTAACACTTGTTCAGAATGAAAGAAAGCACAGAGCCCCAGATTTGCTGTTGTCCTGGAGAGCTTGCAGAGCACTGGGGAAAGGCAGGCAGAGAATTCCCTGCTAGCACCTTCTCTGTGCCTGGGAAGCAGAAGTGTTCACATTGTTTCGCAGAATCGCTTTTGTGCAGAAAACACTAACACTTGTTCAGAACGAAAGAAAGCACAGAGCCCCAGATTCTATGTTGTCCTGGAGAGCTTGCAGAGCACTGGGGAAAGGCAGGCAGAGAATTCCCTGCTAGCACCTTCTCTGTGCCTGGGAAGCAGAAGTGTTTACATTGCTTCACAGAATCGCTTTTGTGCAGAAAACAGCAACACTTGTACAGAACGAAAGAAAGCACAGAGCCCCAGATTTGCTGTTGTCCTGGAGAGCTTGCAGAGCACTGGGGAAAGGCAGGCAGAGAATTCCCTGCTAGCACCTTCTCTGTGCCTGGGAAGCAGAAGTGTTCACATTGCTTCGCAGAATCGCTTTTGTGCAGAAAACACTAACACTTGTTCAGAACGAAAGAAAGCACAGAGCCCCAGATTTGCTGTTGTCCTGGAGAGCTTGCAGAGCACTGGGGAAAGGCAGGCAGAGAATTCCCTGCTAGCACCTTCTCTGTGCCTGGGAAGCAGAGTGTTCACATTGCTTCGCAGAATCGCTTTTGTGCAGAAAACAGTAACACTTGTTGAGAACGAAAGAAAGCACAGAGCCCCAGATTTTATGTTGTCCTGGAGAGCTTGCAGAGCACTGGGGAAAGGCAGGCAGAGAATTCCCTGCTAGCACCTTCTCTGTGCCTGGGAAGCAGAAGTGTTCATATTGCTTCTCAGAATCGCTTTTGTGCAGAAAACACTAACACTTGTTCAGAACGAAAGAAAGCACAGAGCCCCAGATTCTATGTTGTCCTGGAGAGCTTGCAGAGCACTGGGGAAAGGCAGGCAGAGAATTCCCTGCTAGCACCTTCTCTGTGCCTGGGAACCAGAAGTGTTCACATTGCTTCGCAGAATCGCTTTTGTGCAGAAAACAGTAACACTTGTTCAGAACGAAAGAAAGCAGAGAGCCCCAGATTCTATGTTGTCGTGGAGAGCTTGCAGAGCACTGGGGAAAGGCAGGCAGAGAATTCCCTGCTAGCACCTTCTCTGTGCCTGGGAAGCAGAAGTGTTCACATTGCTTCGCAAGAATCGCTTTTGTGCAGAAAACAGCAACACTTGTTCAGAACGAAAGAAAGCACAGAGCCCCAGATTTTATGTTGTCCTGGAGAGCTTGCAGAGCACTGGGGAAAGGCAGGCAGAGAATTCCCTGCTAGCACCTTCTCTGTGCCTGGGAAGCAGAAGTGTTCATATTGCTTCTCAGAATCGCTTTTGTGCAGAAAACACTAACACTTGTTCAGAACGAAAGAAAGCACAGAGCCCCAGATTCTATGTTGTCCTGGAGAGCTTGCAGAGCACTGGGGAAAGGCAGGCAGAGAATTCCCTGCTAGCACCTTCTCTGCGCCTTGGAAGCAGAAGTGTTCACATTGCTTCGCAGAATCGCTTTTGTGCAGAAAACACTAACACTTGTTCAGAACGAAAGAAATCACAGAGCCCCAGATTCTATGTTGTCCTGGAGAGCTTGCAGAGCACTGGGGAAAGGCAGGCAGAGAATTCCCTGCTAGCACCTTCTCTGTGCCTGGGAAGCAGAAGTGTTTACATTGCTTCACAGAATCGCTTTTGTGCAGAAAACAGCAACACTTGTACAGAACGAAATAAAGCACAGAGCCCCAGATTTGCTGTTGTCCTGGAGAGCTTGCAGAGCACTGGGGAAAGGCAGGCAGAGAATTCCCTGCTAGCACCTTCTCTGTGCCTGGGAAGCAGAAGTGTTCACATTGCTTCGCAGAATCGCTTTTGTGCAGAAAACACTAACACTTGTTCAGAACGAAAGAAAGCACAGAGCCCCAGATTTGCTATTGTCCTGGAGAGCTTGCAGAGCACTGGGGAAAGGCAGGCAGAGAATTCCCTGCTAGCACCTTCTCTGTGCCTGGGAAGCAGAGTGTTCACATTGCTTCGCAGAATCGCTTTTGTGCAGAAAACAGTAACACTTGTTCAGAACGAAAGAAAGCACAGAGCCCCAGATTTTATGTTGTCCTGGAGAGCTTGCAGAGCACTGGGGAAAGGCAGGCAGAGAATTCCCTGCTAGCACCTTCTCTGTGCCTGGGAAGCAGAAGTGTTCATATTGCTTCTCAGAATCGCTTTTGTGCAGAAAACAGTAACACTTGTTCAGAACGAAAGAAAGCACAGAGCCCCAGATTCTATGTTGTCCTGGAGAGCTTGCAGAGCACTGGGGAAAGGCAGGCAGAGAATTCCCTGCTAGCACCTTCTCTGTGCCTGGGAACCAGAAGTGTTCACATTGCTTCGCAGAATCGCTTTTGTGCAGAAAACAGTAACACTTGTTCAGAACGAAAGAAAGCAGAGAGCCCCAGATTCTATGTTGTCGTGGAGAGCTTGCAGAGCACTGGGGAAAGGCAGGCAGAGAATTCCCTGCTAGCACCTTCTCTGTGCCTGGGAAGCAGAAGTGTTCACATTGCTTCGCAAGAATCGCTTTTGTGCAGAAAACAGTAACACTTGTTCAGAATGAAAGAAAGCACAGAGCCCCAGATTTGCTGTTGTTCTGGAGAGCTTGCAGAGCACTGGGGAAAGGCAGGCAGAGAATTCCCTGCTAGCACCTTCTCTGTGCCTGGGAAGCAGAAGTGTTCACATTGCTTCGCAGAATCGCTTTTGTGCAGAAAACAGCAACACTTGTTCAGAACGAAAGAAAGCAGAGAGCCCCAGATTCTATGTTGTCCTGGAGAGCTTGCAGAGCACTGGGGAAAGGCAGGCAGAGAATTCCCTGCTAGCACATTCTCTGTGCCTGGGAAGCAGAAGTGTTCACATTGCTTCGCAGAATCGCTTTTGTGCAGAAAACAGTAACACTTGTTCAGAATGAAAGAAAGCAGAGAGCACCAGATTCTATGTTGTCCTGGAGAGCTTGCAGAGCACTGGGGAAAGGCAGGCAGAGAATTCCCTGCTAGCACCTTCTCTGTGCCTGGGAAGCAGAAGTGTTCACATTGCTTCGCAGAATCGCTTTTGTGCAGAAAACACTAACACTTGTTCAGAACGAAAGAAAGCACAGAGCCCCAGATTCTATGTTGTCCTGGAGAGCTTGCAGAGCACTGGGGAAAGGCAGGCAGAGAATTCCCTGCTAGCACCTTCTCTGTGCCTGGGAAGCAGAAGTGTTCACATTGCTTCGCAGAATCGCTTTTGTGCAGAAAACAGTAACACTTGTTCAGAACGAAAGAAAGCACAGAGCCCCAGATTTGCTATTGTCCTGGAGAGCTTGCAGAGCACTGGGGAAAGGCAGGCAGAGAATTCCCTGCTAGCACCTTCTCCGTGCCTGGGAAGCAGAAGTGTTCACATTGCTTCGCAAGAATAGCTTTTGTGCAGAAAACACTAACAGTTGTTAGAACGAAAGAAAGCACAGAGCCCCAGATTCTATGTTGTCCTGGAGAGCTTGCAGAGCACTGGGGAAAGGCAGGCAGAGAATTCCTTGCTAGCACCTTCTCTGTGCCTGGGAAGCAGAAGTGTTCACATTGCTTCGCAAGAATCGCTTTTGTGCAGAAAACAGTAACACTTGTTCAGAAGGAAAGAAAGCACAGAGCCCCAGATTTGATGTTGTCCTGGAGAGCTTGCAGAGCACTGGGGAAAGGCAGGCAGAGAATTCCCTGCTAGCACCTTCTCTGTGCCTGGGAACCAGAAGTGTTTACATTGCTTCACAGAATCGCTTTTGTGCAGAAAACAGCAACACTTGTTCAGAACGAAAGAAAGCACAGAGCCCCAGATTCTATGTTGTCCTGGAGAGCTTGCAAAGCACTGGGGAAAGGCAGGCAGAGAATTCCCTGCTAGCACCTTCTCTGCGCCTGGGAAGCAGAAGTGTTCACATTGCTTCGCAGAATCGCTTTTGTGCAGAAAACACTAACACTTGTTCAGAACGAAAGAAATCACAGAGCCCCAGATTTGCTATTGTCCTGGAGAGCTTGCAGAGCACTGGGGAAAGGCAGGCAGAGAATTCCCTGCTAGCACCTTCTCTGTGCCTGGGAATCAGTAGTGTTCACATTGCTTCTCAGAATCGCTTTTGTGCAGAAAACAGTAACACTTGTTCAGAACGAAAGAAAGCACAGAGCCCCAGATTCTATGTTGTCCTGGAGAGCTTGCAGAGCACTGGGGAAAGGCAGGCAGAGAATTCCCTGCTAGCACCTTCTCTGTGCCTGGGAAGCAGAAGTGTTCACATTGCTTCGCAGAATCGCTTTTGTGCAGAAAACAGTAACACTTGTTCAGAAGGAAAGAAAGCACAGAGCCCCAGATTTGCTGTTGTCCTGGAGAGCTTGCAGAGCACTGGGGAAAGGCAGGCAGAGAATTCCTTGCTAGCACCTTCTCTGTGGCGGGGAAGCGGAAGTGTTCATATCGCTTCTCAGAATCGCTTTTGTGCAGAAAACAGTAACACTTGTTCAGAATGAAAGAAAGCAGAGAGCCCCAGATTCTATGCTGTCCTGGAGAGCTTGCAGAGCACTGGGGAAAGGCAGGCAGAGAATTCCCTGCTAGCACCTTCTCTGTGCCTGGGAAGCAGAAGTGTTTACATTGCTTCACAGAATCGCTTTTGTGCAGAAAACACTAACACTTGTTCAGAATGAAAGAAAGCAGAGAGCAACAGATTCTATGTTGTCCTGGAGACCTTGCAGAGCACTGGGGAAAGGCAGGCAGACAATTCCTTGCTAGCACCTTCTCTGTGCCTGGGAAGCAGAAGTGTTCACATTGCTTCGCAGAATCGCTTTTGTGCAGAAAACACTAACACTTGTTCAGAACGAAAGAAAGCACAGAGCCCCAGATTCTATGTTGTCCTGGAGAGCTTGCAGAGCACTGGGGAAAGGCAGGCAGAGAATTCCCTGCTAGCACCTTCTCTGTGCCTGGGAAGCAGAAGTGTTCACATTGCTTCTCAGAATCGCTTTTGTGAAGAAAACAGTAACACTTGTTCAGAACGAAAGAAAGCACAGAGCCCCAGATTCTATGTTGTCCTGGAGAGCTTGCAGAGCACTGGGGAAAGGCAGGCAGAGAATTCCCTGCTAGCACCTTCTCTGTGCCTGGGAAGCATGGTGTTCATATTGCTTCTCAGAATCGCTTTTGTGCAGAAAACACTAACACTTGTTCAGAACGAAAGAAAGCACAGAGCCCCAGATTCTATGTTGTCCTGGAGAGCTTGCAGAGCACTGGGGAAAGGCAGGCAGAGAATTCCCTGCTAGCACCTTCTCTGTGCCTGGGAAGCAGAAGTGTTCACATTGCTTCGCAGAATCGCTTTTGTGCAGAAAACACTAACACATGTTCAGAACGAAAGAAAGCACAGAGCCCCAGATTTGCTGTTGTCCTGGAGAGCTTGCAGAGCACTGGGGAAAGGCAGGCAGAGAATTCCCTGCTAGCACCTTCTCTGTGCCGGGGAAGCAGAAGTGTTCATATCGCTTCTCAGAATCGCTTTTGTGCAGAAAACAGTAACACTTGTTCAGAACGAAAGAAAGCAGAGAGCCCCAGATTCTATGTTGTCCTGGAGAGCTTGCAGAGCACTGGGGAAAGGCAGGCAGAGAATTCCCTGCTAGCACCTTCTCTGTGCCTGGGAAGCAGAAGTGTTCACATTGCTTCGCAGAATCGCTTTTGTGCAGAAAACAGTAACACTTGTTCAGAAGGAAAGAAAGCACAGAGCCCCAGATTTTATGTTGTCCTGGAGAGCTTGCAGAGCACTGGGGAAAGGCAGGCAGAGAATTCCCTGCTAGCACCTTCTCTGTGCCTGGGAAGCAGAAGTGTTCACATTGCTTCGCAGAATCGCTTTTGTGCAGAAAACACTAACACTTGTTCAGAACGAAAGAAAGCACAGAGCCCCAGATTCTATGTTGTCCTGGAGAGCTTGCAGAGCACTGGGGAAAGGCAGGCAGAGAATTCCCTGATAGCACCTTCTCTGTGCCTGGGAAGCAGAAGTGTTCATATTGCTTCTCAGAATCGCTTTTGTGCAGAAAACACTAACACTTGTTCAGAACGAAAGAAGGCAGAGAGTCCAGATTCTATGTTGTCCTGGAGAGCTTGCAGAGCACTGGGGAAAGGCAGGCAGAGAATTCCCTGCTAGCACCTTCTCTGTGCCTGTGAAGCAGAAGTGTTCACATTGCTTCGCAGAATCGCTTTTGTGCAGAAAACACTAACACTTGTTCAGAACGAAAGAAAGCACAGAGCCCCAGATTCTATGTTGTCCTGGAGAGCTTGCAGAGCACTGGGGAAAGGCAGGCAGAGAATTCCCTGCTAGCACCTTCTCTGTGCCTGGGAAGCAGAAGTGTTCACATTGCTTCGCAGAATCGCTTTTGTGCAGAAAACAGTAACACTTGTTCAGAACGAAAGAAAGCACAGAGCCCCAGATTTGCTATTGTCCTGGAGAGCTTGCAGAGCACTGGGGAAAGGCAGGCAGAGAATTCCCTGCTAGCACCTTCTCCGTGCCTGGGAAGCAGAAGTGTTCACATTGCTTCGCAAGAATAGCTTTTGTGCACTAAACACTAACAGTTGTTAGAACGAAAGAAAGCACAGAGACCCAGATTCTATGTTGTCCTGGAGAGCTTGCAGAGCACTGGGGAAAGGCAGGCAGAGAATTCCCTGCTAGCACCTTCTCTGTGCCTGGGAAACAGAAGTGTTCCCATTGCTTCGCAAAATCGCTTTTGTGCAGAAAACAGTAACACTTGTTCAGAATGAAAGAAAGCACAGAGCCCCAGATTCTATGTTGTCCTGGAGAGCTTGCAGAGCACTGGGGAAAGGCAGGCAGAGAATTCCCTGCTAGCACCTTCTCTGTGCCTGGGAAGCAGAAGTGTTCACATTGCTTCGCAGAATCGCTTTTGTGCAGAAAACAGCAACACTTGTTCAGAACGAAAGAAAGCACAGAGCCCCAGATTTGCTGTTGTCCTGGAGAGCTTGCAGAGCACTGGGGAAAGGCAGGCAGAGAATTCCCTGCTAGCACCTTCTCTGTGCCTGGGAAGCAGAAGTGTTCACATTGCTTCGCAGAATCGCTTTTGTGCAGAAAACACTAACACTTGTTCAGAACGAAAGAAATCACAGAGCCCCAGATTTGCTATTGTCCTGGAGAGCTTGCAGAGCACTGGGGAAAGGCAGGCAGAGAATTCCCTGCTAGCACCTTCTCTGTGCCTGGGAAGCAGAGTGTTCACATTGCTTCGCAGAATCGCTTTTGTGCAGAAAACAGTAACACTTGTTCAGAACGAAAGAAAGCACAGAGCCCCAGATTTTATGTTGTCCTGGAGAGCTTGCAGAGCACTGGGGAAAGGCAGGCAGAGAATTCCCTGCTAGCACCTTCTCTGTGCCTGGGAAGCAGAAGTGTTCATATTGCTTCTCAGAATCGCTTTTGTGCAGAAAACAGTAACACTTGTTCAGAACGAAAGAAAGCACAGAGCCCCAGATTCTATGTTGTCCTGGAGAGCTTGCAGAGCACTGGGGAAAGGCAGGCAGAGAATTCCCTGCTAGCACCTTCTCTGTGCCTGGGAACCAGAAGTGTTCACATTGCTTCGCAGAATCGCTTTTGTGCAGAAAACAGTAACACTTGTTCAGAACGAAAGAAAGCAGAGAGCCCCAGATTCTATGTTGTCCTGGAGAGCTTGCAGAGCACTGGGGAAAGGCAGGCAGAGAATTCCCTGCTAGCACCTTCTCTGTGCCTGGGAAGCAGAAGTGTTCACATTGCTTCGCAAGAATCGCTTTTGTGCAGAAAACAGTAACACTTGTTCAGAATGAAAGAAAGCACAGAGCCCCAGATTTGCTGTTGTCCTGGAGAGCTTGCAGAGCACTGGGGAAAGGCAGGCAGAGAATTCCCTGCTAGCACCTTCTCTGTGCCTGGGAAGCAGAAGTGTTCACATTGTTTCGCAGAATCGCTTTTGTGCAGAAAACACTAACACTTGTTCAGAACGAAAGAAAGCACAGAGCCCCAGATTCTATGTTGTCCTGGAGAGCTTGCAGAGCACTGGGGAAAGGCAGGCAGAGAATTCCCTGCTAGCACCTTCTCTGTGCCTGGGAAGCAGAAGTGTTTACATTGCTTCACAGAATCGCTTTTGTGCAGAAAACAGCAACACTTGTACAGAACGAAAGAAAGCACAGAGCCCCAGATTTGCTGTTGTCCTGGAGAGCTTGCAGAGCACTGGGGAAAGGCAGGCAGAGAATTCCCTGCTAGCACCTTCTCTGTGCCTGTGAAGCAGAAGTGTTCACATTGCTTCGCAGAATCGCTTTTGTGCAGAAAACACTAACACTTGTTCAGAACGAAAGAAAGCACAGAGCCCCAGATTTGCTATTGTCCTGGAGAGCTTGCAGAGCACTGGGGAAAGGCAGGCAGAGAATTCCCTGCTAGCACCTTCTCTGTGCCTGGGAAGCAGAGTGTTCACATTGCTTCGCAGAATCGCTTTTGTGCAGAAAACACTAACACTTGTTCAGAACGAAAGAAAGCACAGAGCCCCAGATTTTATGTTGTCCTGGAGAGCTTGCAGAGCACTGGGGAAAGGCAGGCAGAGAATTCCCTGCTAGCACCTTCTCTGTGCCTGGGAAGCAGAAGTGTTCATATTGCTTCTCAGAATCGCTTTTGTGCAGAAAACACTAACACTTGTTCAGAACGAAAGAAAGCACAGAGCCCCAGATTCTATGTTGTCCTGGAGAGCTTGCAGAGCACTGGGGAAAGGCAGGCAGAGAATTCCCTGCTAGCACCTTCTCTGTGCCTGGGAACCAGAAGTGTTCACATTGCTTCGCAGAATCGCTTTTGTGCAGAAAACAGTAACACTTGTTCAGAACGAAAGAAAGCAGAGAGTCCCAGATTCTATGTTGTCGTGGAGAGCTTGCAGAGCACTGGGGAAAGGCAGGCAGAGAATTCCCTGCTAGCACCTTCTCTGTGCCTGGGAAGCAGAAGTGTTCACATTGCTTCGCAAGAATCGCTTTTGTGCAGAAAACAGCAACACTTGTTCAGAACGAAAGAAAGCACAGAGCCCCAGATTTTATGTTGTCCTGGAGAGCTTGCAGAGCACTGGGGAAAGGCAGGCAGAGAATTCCCTGCTAGCACCTTCTCTGTGCCTGGGAAGCAGAAGTGTTCATATTGCTTCTCAGAATCGCTTTTGTGCAGAAAACACTAACACTTGTTCAGAACGAAAGAAAGCACAGAGCCCCAGATTCTATGTTGTCCTGGAGAGCTTGCAGAGCACTGGGGAAAGGCAGGCAGAGAATTCCCTGCTAGCACCTTCTCTGCGCCTTGGAAGCAGAAGTGTTCACATTGCTTCGCAGAATCGCTTTTGTGCAGAAAACACTAACACTTGTTCAGAACGAAAGAAATCACAGAGCCCCAGATTTGCTATTGTCCTGGAGAGCTTGCAGAGCACTGGGGAAAGGCAGGCAGAGAATTCCCTGATAGCACCTTCTCTGTGCCTGGGAAGCAGAGTGTTCACATTGCTTCGCAGAATCGCTTTTGTGCAGAAAACACTAACACTTGTTCAGAACGAAAGAAAGCACAGAGCCCCAGATTTTATGTTGTCCTGGAGAGCTTGCAGAGCACTGGGGAAAGGCAGGCAGAGAATTCCCTGCTAGCACCTTCTCTGTGCCTGGGAAGCAGTAGTGTTCACATTGCTTCTCAGAATCGCTTTTGTGCAGAAAACAGTAACACTTGTTCAGAACGAAAGAAAGCACAGAGCCCCAGATTCTATGTTGTCCTGGAGAGCTTGCAGAGCACTGGGGAAAGGCAGGCAGAGAATTCCCTGCTAGCACCTTCTCTGTGCCTGGGAACCAGAAGTGTTCACATTGCTTCGCAGAATCGCTTTTGTGCAGAAAACAGTAACACTTGTTCAGAACGAAAGAAAGCAGAGAGCCCCAGATTCTATGTTGTCCTGGAGAGCTTGCAGAGCACTGGGGAAAGGCAGGCAGAGAATTCCCTGCTAGCACCTTCTCTGTGCCTGGGAAGCAGAAGTGTTCACATTGCTTCGCAGAATCGCTTTTGTGCAGAAAACAGTAACACTTGTTCAGAATGAAAGAAAGCACAGAGCCCCAGATTTGCTGTTGTCCTGGAGAGCTTGCAGAGCACTGGGGAAAGGCAGGCAGAGAATTCCCTGCTAGCACCTTCTCTGTGCCTGGGAAGCAGAAGTGTTCACATTGTTTCGCAGAATCGCTTTTGTGCAGAAAACACTAACACTTGTTCAGAACGAAAGAAAGCACAGAGCCCCAGATTCTATGTTGTCCTGGAGAGCTTGCAGAGCACTGGGGAAAGGCAGGCAGAGAATTCCCTGCTAGCACCTTCTCTGTGCCTGGGAAGCAGAAGTGTTTACATTGCTTCACAGAATCGCTTTTGTGCAGAAAACAGCAACACTTGTACAGAACGAAAGAAAGCACAGAGCCCCAGATTTGCTGTTGTCCTGGAGAGCTTGCAGAGCACTGGGGAAAGGCAGGCAGAGAATTCCCTGCTAGCACCTTCTCTGTGCCTGGGAAGCAGAAGTGTTCACATTGCTTCGCAGAATCGCTTTTGTGCAGAAAACACTAACACTTGTTCAGAACGAAAGAAAGCACAGAGCCCCAGATTTGCTGTTGTCCTGGAGAGCTTGCAGAGCACTGGGGAAAGGCAGGCAGAGAATTCCCTGCTAGCACCTTCTCTGTGCCTGGGAAGCAGAGTGTTCACATTGCTTCGCAGAATCGCTTTTGTGCAGAAAACAGTAACACTTGTTGAGAACGAAAGAAAGCACAGAGCCCCAGATTTTATGTTGTCCTGGAGAGCTTGCAGAGCACTGGGGAAAGGCAGGCAGAGAATTCCCTGCTAGCACCTTCTCTGTGCCTGGGAAGCAGAAGTGTTCATATTGCTTCTCAGAATCGCTTTTGTGCAGAAAACACTAACACTTGTTCAGAACGAAAGAAAGCACAGAGCCCCAGATTCTATGTTGTCCTGGAGAGCTTGCAGAGCACTGGGGAAAGGCAGGCAGAGAATTCCCTGCTAGCACCTTCTCTGTGCCTGGGAACCAGAAGTGTTCACATTGCTTCGCAGAATCGCTTTTGTGCAGAAAACAGTAACACTTGTTCAGAACGAAAGAAAGCAGAGAGCCCCAGATTCTATGTTGTCGTGGAGAGCTTGCAGAGCACTGGGGAAAGGCAGGCAGAGAATTCCCTGCTAGCACCTTCTCTGTGCCTGGGAAGCAGAAGTGTTCACATTGCTTCGCAAGAATCGCTTTTGTGCAGAAAACAGCAACACTTGTTCAGAACGAAAGAAAGCACAGAGCCCCAGATTTTATGTTGTCCTGGAGAGCTTGCAGAGCACTGGGGAAAGGCAGGCAGAGAATTCCCTGCTAGCACCTTCTCTGTGCCTGGGAAGCAGAAGTGTTCATATTGCTTCTCAGAATCGCTTTTGTGCAGAAAACACTAACACTTGTTCAGAACGAAAGAAAGCACAGAGCCCCAGATTCTATGTTGTCCTGGAGAGCTTGCAGAGCACTGGGGAAAGGCAGGCAGAGAATTCCCTGCTAGCACCTTCTCTGCGCCTTGGAAGCAGAAGTGTTCACATTGCTTCGCAGAATCGCTTTTGTGCAGAAAACACTAACACTTGTTCAGAACGAAAGAAATCACAGAGCCCCAGATTCTATGTTGTCCTGGAGAGCTTGCAGAGCACTGGGGAAAGGCAGGCAGAGAATTCCCTGCTAGCACCTTCTCTGTGCCTGGGAAGCAGAAGTGTTTACATTGCTTCACAGAATCGCTTTTGTGCAGAAAACAGCAACACTTGTACAGAACGAAATAAAGCACAGAGCCCCAGATTTGCTGTTGTCCTGGAGAGCTTGCAGAGCACTGGGGAAAGGCAGGCAGAGAATTCCCTGCTAGCACCTTCTCTGTGCCTGGGAAGCAGAAGTGTTCACATTGCTTCGCAGAATCGCTTTTGTGCAGAAAACACTAACACTTGTTCAGAACGAAAGAAAGCACAGAGCCCCAGATTTGCTATTGTCCTGGAGAGCTTGCAGAGCACTGGGGAAAGGCAGGCAGAGAATTCCCTGCTAGCACCTTCTCTGTGCCTGGGAAGCAGAGTGTTCACATTGCTTCGCAGAATCGCTTTTGTGCAGAAAACAGTAACACTTGTTCAGAACGAAAGAAAGCACAGAGCCCCAGATTTTATGTTGTCCTGGAGAGCTTGCAGAGCACTGGGGAAAGGCAGGCAGAGAATTCCCTGCTAGCACCTTCTCTGTGCCTGGGAAGCAGAAGTGTTCATATTGCTTCTCAGAATCGCTTTTGTGCAGAAAACAGTAACACTTGTTCAGAACGAAAGAAAGCACAGAGCCCCAGATTCTATGTTGTCCTGGAGAGCTTGCAGAGCACTGGGGAAAGGCAGGCAGAGAATTCCCTGCTAGCACCTTCTCTGTGCCTGGGAACCAGAAGTGTTCACATTGCTTCGCAGAATCGCTTTTGTGCAGAAAACACTAACACTTGTTCAGAACGAAAGAAAGCACAGAGCCCCAGATTCTATGTTGTCCTGGAGAGCTTGCAGAGCACTGGGGAAAGGCAGGCAGAGAATTCCCTGCTAGCACCTTCTCTGTGCCTGGGAAGCAGAAGTGTTCACATTGCTTCGCAAGAATCGCTTTTGTGCAGAAAACAGTAACACTTGTTCAGAATGAAAGAAAGCACAGAGCCCCAGATTTGCTGTTGTTCTGGAGAGCTTGCAGAGCACTGGGGAAAGGCAGGCAGAGAATTCCCTGCTAGCACCTTCTCTGTGCCTGGGAAGCAGAAGTGTTCACATTGCTTCGCAGAATCGCTTTTGTGCAGAAAACACTAACACTTGTTCAGAACGAAAGAAAGCACAGAGCCCCAGATTCTATGTTGTCCTGGAGAGCTTGCAGAGCACTGGGGAAAGGCAGGCAGAGAATTCCCTGTTAGCACCTTCTCTGTGCCTGGGAAGCAGAGTGTTCACATTGCTTCGCAGAATCGCTTTTGTGCAGAAAACACTAACACTTGTTCAGAATGAAAGAAAGCACAGAGCCCCAGATTCTATGTTGTCCTGGAGAGCTTGCAGAGCACTGGGGAAACGCAGGCAGAGAATTCCCTGCTAGCACCTTCTCTGTGCCTGGGAAGCAGAAGTGTTCATATTGCTTCTCAGAATCGCTTTTGTGCAGAAAACAGTAACACTTGTTCAGAACGAAAGAAAGCACAGAGCCCCAGATTCTATGTTGTCCTGGAGAGCTTGCAGAGCACTGGGGAAAGGCAGGCAGAGAATTCCCTGCTAGCACCTTCTCTGTGCCTGGGAAGCAGAAGTGTTCACATTGCTTCGCAGAATCGCTTTTGTGCAGAAAACAGTAACACTTGTTCAGAATGAAAGAAAGCAGAGAGCAACAGATTCTATGTTGTCCTGGAGAGCTTGCAGAGCACTGGGGAAAGGCAGGCAGACAATTCCTTGCTAGCACCTTCTCTGTGCCTGGGAAGCAGAAGTGTTCACATTGCTTCGCAGAATCGCTTTTGTGCAGAAAACACTAACACTTGTTCAGAACGAAAGAAAGCACAGAGCCCCAGATTTGCTGTTGTCCTGGAGAGCTTGCAGAGCACTGGGGAAAGGCAGGCAGAGAATTCCCTGCTAGCACCTTCTCTGTGCCTGGGAAGCAGAAGTGTTCATATCGCTTCTCAGAATCGCTTTTGTGCAGAAAACAGTAACACTTGTTCAGAAGGAAAGAAAGCACAGAGCCCCAGATTTTATGTTGTCCTGGAGAGCTTGCAGAGCACTGGGGAAAGGCAGGCAGAGAATTCCCTGCTAGCACCTTCTCTGTGCCTGGGAAGCAGAAGTGTTCACATTGCTTCGCAGAATCGCTTTTGTGCAGAAAACACTAACACTTGTTCAGAACGAAAGAAAGCACAGAGCCCCAGATTCTATGTTGTCCTGGTGAGATTGCAGAGCACTGGGGAAAGGCAGGCAGAGAATTCCCTGCTAGCACCTTCTCTGTGCCTGGGAAGCAGAAGTGTTCACATTGCTTCGCAGAATCGCTTTTGTGCAGAAAACAGTAACACTTGTTCAGAACGAAAGAAAGCAGAGAGCCCCAGATTCTATGTTGTCCTGGAGAGCTTGCAGAGCACTGGGGAAAGGCAGGCAGAGAATTCCCTGCTAGCACCTTCTCTGTGCCTGGGAACCAGAAGTGTTCACATTGCTTCGCAGAATCGCTTTTGTGCAGAAAACAGTAACACTTGTTCAGAATGAAAGAAAGCAGAGAGCAACAGATTCTATGTTGTCCTGGAGAGCTTGCAGAGCACTGGGGAAAGGCAGGCAGACAATTCCTTGCTAGCACCTTCTCTGTGCCTGGGAAGCAGAAGTGTTCACATTGCTTCGCAGAATCGCTTTTGTGCAGAAAACACTAACACTTGTTCAGAACGAAAGAAAGCACAGAGCCCCAGATTCTATGTTGTCCTGGAGAGCTTGCAGAGCACTGGGGAAAGGCAGGCAGAGAATTCCCTGCTAGCACCTTCTCTGTGCCTGGGAAGCAGAAGTGTTCACATTGCTTCGCAGAATCGCTTTTGTGCAGAAAACAGTAACACTTGTTCAGAACGAAAGAAAGCACAGAGCCCCAGATTCTATGTTGTCCTGGAGAGCTTGCAGAACACTGGGGAAAGGCAGGCAGAGAATTCCCTGCTAGCACCTTCTCTGTGCCTGGGAAGCAGCAGTGTTCACATTGCTTCGCAGAATCGCTTTTGTGCAGAAAACAGTAACACTTGTTCAGAACGAAAGAAAGCACAGAGCCCCAGATTCTATGTTGTCCTGGAGAGCTTGCAAAGCACTGGGGAAAGGCAGGCAGAGAATTCCCTGCTAGCACCTTCTCTGTGCCTGGGAAGCAGAAGTGTTCACATAGCTTCGCAAGAATCGCTTTTGTGCAGAAAACAGTAACACTTGTTCAGAATGAAAGAAAGCAGAGAGCCCCAGGTTTGCTGTTGTCCTGGAGAGCTTGCAGAGCACTGGGGAAAGGCAGGCAGAGAATTCCCTGCTAGCACCTTCTCTGTGCCTGGGAAACAGAAGTGTTCACATTGCTTCACAGAATCGCTTTTGTGCAGAAAACAGTAACACTTGTTCAGAATGAAAGAAAGCACAGAGCCCCAGGTTTGCTGTTGTCCTGGAGAGCTTGCAGAGCACTGGGGAAAGGCAGGCAGAGAATTCCCTGCTAGCACCTTCTCTGTGCCTGGGAAGCAGAAGTGTTCACATTGCTTCGCAGAATCGCTTTTGTGCAGAAAACACTAACACTTGTTCAGAACGAAAGAAAGCACAGAGCCCCAGATTCTATGTTGTCCTGGAGAGCTTGCAGAGCACTGGGGAAAGGCAGGCAGAGAATTCCCTGCTAGCACCTTCTCTGTGCCTGGGAAACAGAAGTGTTCCCATTGCTTCGCAGAATCGCTTTTGTGCAGAAAACAGTAACACTTGTTCAGAATGAAAGAAAGCACAGAGCCCCAGATTTGCTGTTGTCCTGGAGAGCTTGCAGAGCACTGGGGAAAGGCAGGCAGAGAATTCCCTGCTAGCACCTTCTCTGTGCCTGGGAATCAGAAGTGTTCATATTGCTTCTCAGAATCACTTTTGTGCAGAAAACACTAACACTTGTTCAGAACGAAAGAAAGCACAGAGCCCCAGATTCTATGTTGTCCTGGAGAGCTTGCAGAGCACTGGGGAAAGGCAGGCAGAGAATTCCCTGCTAGCACCTTCTCTGTGCCTGGGAACCAGAAGTGTTCACATTGCTTCGCAGAATCGCTTTTGTGCAGAAAACAGTAACACTTGTTCAGAACGAAAGAAAGCAGAGAGCCCCAGATTCTATGTTGTCGTGGAGAGCTTGCAGAGCACTGGGGAAAGGCAGGCAGAGAATTCCCTGCTAGCACCTTCTCTGTGCCTGGGAAGCAGAAGTGTTCACATTGCTCTGCAAGAATCGCTTTTGTGCAGAAAACAGTAACACTTGTTCAGAATGAAAGAAAGCACAGAGCCCCAGATTTGCTGTTGTTCTGGAGAGCTTGCAGAGCACTGGGGAAAGGCAGGCAGAGAATTCCCTGCTAGCACCTTCTCTGTGCCTGGGAAGCAGAAGTGTTCACATTGCTTCGCAGAATCGCTTTTGTGCAGAAAACACTAACACTTGTTCAGAACGAAAGAAAGCACAGAGCCCCAGATTCTATGTTGTCCTGGAGAGCTTGCAGAGCACTGGGGAAAGGCAGGCAGAGAATTCCCTGTTAGCACCTTCTCTGTGCCTGGGAAGCAGAGTGTTCACATTGCTTCGCAGAATCGCTTTTGTGCAGAAAACACTAACACTTGTTCAGAATGAAAGAAAGCACAGAGCCCCAGATTCTATGTTGTCCTGGAGAGCTTGCAGAGCACTGGGGAAACGCAGGCAGAGAATTCCCTGCTAGCACCTTCTCTGTGCCTGGGAAGCAGAAGTGTTCATATTGCTTCTCAGAATCGCTTTTGTGCAGAAAACAGTAACACTTGTTCAGAACGAAAGAAAGCACAGAGCCCCAGATTCTATGTTGTCCTGGAGAGCTTGCAGAGCACTGGGGAAAGGCAGGCAGAGAATTCCCTGCTAGCACCTTCTCTGTGCCTGGGAAGCAGAAGTGTTCACATTGCTTCGCAGAATCGCTTTTGTGCAGAAAACAGTAACACTTGTTCAGAATGAAAGAAAGCAGAGAGCAACAGATTCTATGTTGTCCTGGAGAGCTTGCAGAGCACTGGGGAAAGGCAGGCAGACAATTCCTTGCTAGCACCTTCTCTGTGCCTGGGAAGCAGAAGTGTTCACATTGCTTCGCAGAATCGCTTTTGTGCAGAAAACACTAACACTTGTTCAGAACGAAAGAAAGCACAGAGCCCCAGATTTGCTGTTGTCCTGGAGAGCTTGCAGAGCACTGGGGAAAGGCAGGCAGAGAATTCCCTGCTAGCACCTTCTCTGTGCCTGGGAAGCAGAAGTGTTCATATCGCTTCTCAGAATCGCTTTTGTGCAGAAAACAGTAACACTTGTTCAGAAGGAAAGAAAGCACAGAGCCCCAGATTTTATGTTGTCCTGGAGAGCTTGCAGAGCACTGGGGAAAGGCAGGCAGAGAATTCCCTGCTAGCACCTTCTCTGTGCCTGGGAAGCAGAAGTGTTCACATTGCTTCGCAGAATCGCTTTTGTGCAGAAAACACTAACACTTGTTCAGAACGAAAGAAAGCACAGAGCCCCAGATTCTATGTTGTCCTGGTGAGCTTGCAGAGCACTGGGGAAAGGCAGGCAGAGAATTCCCTGCTAGCACCTTCTCTGTGCCTGGGAAGCAGAAGTGTTCACATTGCTTCGCAGAATCGCTTTTGTGCAGAAAACAGTAACACTTGTTCAGAACGAAAGAAAGCAGAGAGCCCCAGATTCTATGTTGTCCTGGAGAGCTTGCAGAGCACTGGGGAAAGGCAGGCAGAGAATTCCCTGCTAGCACCTTCTCTGTGCCTGGGAACCAGAAGTGTTCACATTGCTTCGCAGAATCGCTTTTGTGCAGAAAACAGTAACACTTGTTCAGAATGAAAGAAAGCAGAGAGCAACAGATTCTATGTTGTCCTGGAGAGCTTGCAGAGCACTGGGGAAAGGCAGGCAGACAATTCCTTGCTAGCACCTTCTCTGTGCCTGGGAAGCAGAAGTGTTCACATTGCTTCGCAGAATCGCTTTTGTGCAGAAAACACTAACACTTGTTCAGAACGAAAGAAAGCACAGAGCCCCAGATTCTATGTTGTCCTGGAGAGCTTGCAGAGCACTGGGGAAAGGCAGGCAGAGAATTCCCTGCTAGCACCTTCTCTGTGCCTGGGAAACAGAAGTGTTCCCATTGCTTCGCAGAATCGCTTTTGTGCAGAAAACAGTAACACTTGTTCAGAATGAAAGAAAGCACAGAGCCCCAGATTTGCTGTTGTCCTGGAGAGCTTGCAGAGCACTGGGGAAAGGCAGGCAGAGAATTCCCTGCTAGCACCTTCTCTGTGCCTGGGAAGCAGAAGTGTTCATATCGCTTCTCAGAATCGCTTTTGTGCAGAAAACAGTAACACTTGTTCAGAATGAAAGAAAGCAGAGAGCCCCAGGTTTGCTGTTGTCCTGGAGAGCTTGCAGAGCACTGGGGAAAGGCAGGCAGAGAATTCCCTGCTAGCACCTTCTCTGTGCCTGGGAAACAGAAGTGTTCACATTGCTTCACAGAATCGCTTTTGTGCAGAAAACAGTAACACTTGTTCAGAATGAAAGAAAGCACAGAGCCCCAGGTTTGCTGTTGTCCTGGAGAGCTTGCAGAGCACTGGGGAAAGGCAGGCAGAGAATTCCCTGCTAGCACCTTCTCTGTGCCTGGGAAGCAGAAGTGTTCACATTGCTTCGCAGAATCGCTTTTGTGCAGAAAACACTAACACTTGTTCAGAACGAAAGAAAGCACAGAGCCCCAGATTCTATGTTGTCCTGGAGAGCTTGCAGAGCACTGGGGAAAGGCAGGCAGAGAATTCCCTGCTAGCACCTTCTCTGTGCCTGGGAAACAGAAGTGTTCCCATTGCTTCGCAGAATCGCTTTTGTGCAGAAAACAGTAACACTTGTTCAGAATGAAAGAAAGCACAGAGCCCCAGATTTGCTGTTGTCCTGGAGAGCTTGCAGAGCACTGGGGAAAGGCAGGCAGAGAATTCCCTGCTAGCACCTTCTCTGTGCCTGGGAATCAGAAGTGTTCATATTGCTTCTCAGAATCACTTTTGTGCAGAAAACACTAACACTTGTTCAGAACGAAAGAAAGCACAGAGCCCCAGATTCTATGTTGTCCTGGAGAGCTTGCAGAGCACTGGGGAAAGGCAGGCAGAGAATTCCCTGCTAGCACCTTCTCTGTGCCTGGGAACCAGAAGTGTTCACATTGCTTCGCAGAATCGCTTTTGTGCAGAAAACAGTAACACTTGTTCAGAACGAAAGAAAGCAGAGAGCCCCAGATTCTATGTTGTCGTGGAGAGCTTGCAGAGCACTGGGGAAAGGCAGGCAGAGAATTCCCTGCTAGCACCTTCTCTGTGCCTGGGAAGCAGAAGTGTTCACATTGCTTCGCAAGAATCGCTTTTGTGCAGAAAACAGTAACACTTGTTCAGAATGAAAGAAAGCACAGAGCCCCAGATTTGCTGTTGTTCTGGAGAGCTTGCAGAGCACTGGGGAAAGGCAGGCAGAGAATTCCCTGCTAGCACCTTCTCTGTGCCTGGGAAGCAGAAGTGTTCACATTGCTTCGCAGAATCGCTTTTGTGCAGAAAACACTAACACTTGTTCAGAACGAAAGAAAGCACAGAGCCCCAGATTCTATGTTGTCCTGGAGAGCTTGCAGAGCACTGGGGAAAGGCAGGCAGAGAATTCCCTGTTAGCACCTTCTCTGTGCCTGGGAAGCAGAGTGTTCACATTGCTTCGCAGAATCGCTTTTGTGCAGAAAACACTAACACTTGTTCAGAATGAAAGAAAGCACAGAGCCCCAGATTCTATGTTGTCCTGGAGAGCTTGCAGAGCACTGGGGAAACGCAGGCAGAGAATTCCCTGCTAGCACCTTCTCTGTGCCTGGGAAGCAGAAGTGTTCATATTGCTTCTCAGAATCGCTTTTGTGCAGAAAACAGTAACACTTGTTCAGAACGAAAGAAAGCACAGAGCCCCAGATTCTATGTTGTCCTGGAGAGCTTGCAGAGCACTGGGGAAAGGCAGGCAGAGAATTCCCTGCTAGCACCTTCTCTGTGCCTGGGAAGCAGAAGTGTTCACATTGCTTCGCAAGAATCGCTTTTGTGCAGAAAACAGTAACACTTGTTCAGAACGAAAGAAAGCACAGAGCCCCAGATTCTATGTTGTCCTGGAGAGCTTGCAGAGCACTGGGGAAAGGCAGGCAGACAATTCCTTGCTAGCACCTTCTCTGTGCCTGGGAAGCAGAAGTGTTCACATTGCTTCGCAGAATCGCTTTTGTGCAGAAAACACTAACACTTGTTCAGAACGAAAGAAAGCACAGAGCCCCAGATTTGCTGTTGTCCTGGAGAGCTTGCAGAGCACTGGGGAAAGGCAGGCAGAGAATTCCCTGCTAGCACCTTCTCTGTGCCTGGGAAGCAGAAGTGTTCATATCGCTTCTCAGAATCGCTTTTGTGCAGAAAACAGTAACACTTGTTCAGAAGGAAAGAAAGCACAGAGCCCCAGATTTTATGTTGTCCTGGAGAGCTTGCAGAGCACTGGGGAAAGGCAGGCAGAGAATTCCCTGCTAGCACCTTCTCTGTGCCTGGGAAGCAGAAGTGTTCACATTGCTTCGCAGAATCGCTTTTGTGCAGAAAACACTAACACTTGTTCAGAACGAAAGAAAGCACAGAGCCCCAGATTCTATGTTGTCCTGGTGAGCTTGCAGAGCACTGGGGAAAGGCAGGCAGAGAATTCCCTGCTAGCACCTTCTCTGTGCCTGGGAAGCAGAAGTGTTCACATTGCTTCGCAGAATCGCTTTTGTGCAGAAAACAGTAACACTTGTTCAGAACGAAAGAAAGCAGAGAGCCCCAGATTCTATGTTGTCCTGGAGAGCTTGCAGAGCACTGGGGAAAGGCAGGCAGAGAATTCCCTGCTAGCACCTTCTCTGTGCCTGGGAACCAGAAGTGTTCACATTGCTTCGCAGAATCGCTTTTGTGCAGAAAACACTAACACTTGTTCAGAATGAAAGAAAGCAGAGAGCAACAGATTCTATGTTGTCCTGGAGAGCTTGCAGAGCACTGGGGAAAGGCAGGCAGACAATTCCTTGCTAGCACCTTCTCTGTGCCTGGGAAGCAGAAGTGTTCACATTGCTTCGCAGAATCGCTTTTGTGCAGAAAACACTAACACTTGTTCAGAACGAAAGAAAGCACAGAGCCCCAGATTCTATGTTGTCCTGGAGAGCTTGCAGAGCACTGGGGAAAGGCAGGCAGAGAATTCCCTGCTAGCACCTTCTCTGTGCCTGGGAAGCAGAAGTGTTCACATTGCTTCGCAGAATCGCTTTTGTGCAGAAAACAGTAACACTTGTTCAGAACGAAAGAAAGCACAGAGCCCCAGATTCTATGTTGTCCTGGAGAGCTTGCAGAACACTGGGGAAAGGCAGGCAGAGAATTCCCTGCTAGCACCTTCTCTGTGCCTGGGAAGCAGCAGTGTTCACATTGCTTCGCAGAATCGCTTTTGTGCAGAAAACAGTAACACTTGTTCAGAACGAAAGAAAGCACAGAGCCCCAGATTCTATGTTGTCCTGGAGAGCTTGCAAAGCACTGGGGAAAGGCAGGCAGAGAATTCCCTGCTAGCACCTTCTCTGTGCCTGGGAAGCAGAAGTGTTCACATAGCTTCGCAAGAATCGCTTTTGTGCAGAAAACAGTAACACTTGTTCAGAATGAAAGAAAGCAGAGAGCCCCAGGTTTGCTGTTGTCCTGGAGAGCTTGCAGAGCACTGGGGAAAGGCAGGCAGAGAATTCCCTGCTAGCACCTTCTCTGTGCCTGGGAAACAGAAGTGTTCACATTGCTTCACAGAATCGCTTTTGTGCAGAAAACAGTAACACTTGTTCAGAATGAAAGAAAGCACAGAGCCCCAGGTTTGCTGTTGTCCTGGAGAGCTTGCAGAGCACTGGGGAAAGGCAGGCAGAGAATTCCCTGCTAGCACCTTCTCTGTGCCTGGGAAGCAGAAGTGTTCACATTGCTTCGCAGAATCGCTTTTGTGCAGAAAACACTAACACTTGTTCAGAACGAAAGAAAGCACAGAGCCCCAGATTCTATGTTGTCCTGGAGAGCTTGTAGAGCACTGGGGAAAGGCAGGCAGAGAATTCCCTGCTACAACCTTCTCTGTGCCTGGGAATCAGTAGTGTTCACATTGCTTCTCAGAATCGCTTTTGTGCAGAAAACAGTAACACTTGTTCAGAACGAAAGAAAGCACAGAGCCCCAGATTCTATGTTGTCCTGGAGAGCTTGCAGAGCACTGGGGAAAGGCAGGCAGAGAATTCCCTGCTAGCACCTTCTCTGTGCCTGGGAAGCAGAAGTGTTCACATTGCTTCGCAGAATCGCTTTTGTGCAGAAAACAGTAACACATGTTCAGAACGAAAGAAAGCACAGAGCCCCAGATTTGCTGTTGTCCTGGAGAGCTTGCAGAGCACTGGGGAAAGGCAGGCAGAGAATTCCCTGCTAGCACCTTCTCTGTGCCGGGGAAGCAGAAGTGTTCATATCGCTTCTCAGAATCGCTTTTGTGCAGAAAACAGTAACACTTGTTCAGAACGAAAGAAAGCACAGAGCCCCAGATTTGCTGTTGTCCTGGAGAGCTTGCAGAGCACTGGGGAAAGGCAGGCAGAGAATTCCCTGCTAGCACCTTCTCTGTGCCTGGGAAGCAGAAGTGTTCACATTGCTTCGCAGAATCGCTTTTGTGCAGAAAACAGTAACACTTGTTCAGAAGGAAAGAAAGCACAGAGCCCCAGATTTTATGTTGTCCTGGAGAGCTTGCAGAGCACTGGGGAAAGGCAGGCAGAGAATTCCCTGCTAGCACCTTCTCTGTGCCTGGGAAGCAGAAGTGTTCACATTGCTTCGCAGAATCGCTTTTGTGCAGAAAACACTAACACTTGTTCAGAACGAAAGAAAGCACAGAGCCCCAGATTTGCTATTGTCCTGGAGAGCTTGCAGAGCACTGGGGAAAGGCAGGCAGAGAATTCCCTGATAGCACCTTCTCTGTGCCTGGGAAGCAGAAGTGTTCTTATTGCTTCTCAGAATCGCTTTTGTGCAGAAAACAGTAACACTTGTTCAGAACGAAAGAAAGCAGAGAGCCCCAGATTCTATGTTGTCCTGGAGAGCTTGCAGAGCACTGGGGAAAGGCAGGCAGAGAATTCCCTGCTAGCACCTTCTCTGTGCCTGGGAAGCAGAAGTGTTCACATTGCTTCGCAGAATCGCTTTTGTGCAGAAAACAGTAACACTTGTTCAGAATGAAAGAAAGCAGAGAGCCCCAGATTCTATGTTGTCCTGGAGAGCTTGCAGAGCACTGGGGAAAGGCAGGCAGAGAATTCCCTGCTAGCACCTTCTCTGTGCCTGGGAAGCAGAAGTGTTCACATTGCTTCGCAGAATCGCTTTTGTGCAGAAAACACTAACACTTGTTCAGAACGAAAGAAAGCACAGAGCCCCAGATTCTATGTTGTCCTGGAGAGCTTGCAGAGCACTGGGGAAAGGCAGGCAGAGAATTCCCTGCTAGCACCTTCTCTGTGCCTGGGAAGCAGAAGTGTTCACATTGCTTCGCAAGAATAGCTTTTGTGCAGAAAACACTAACAGTTGTTAGAACGAAAGAAAGCACAGAGCCCCAGATTCTATGTTGTCCTGGAGAGCTTGCAGAGCACTGGGGAAAGGCAGGCAGAGAATTCCTTGCTAGCACCTTCTCTGTGCCTGGGAAGCAGAAGTGTTCACATTGCTTCGCAGAATCGCTTTTGTGCAGAAAACAGTAACACTTGTTCAGAAGGAAAGAAAGCACAGAGCCCCAGGTTTGCTGTTGTCCTGGAGAACTTGCAGAGCACTGGGGAAAGGCAGGCAGAGAATTCCCTGCTAGCACCTTCTCTGTGCCTGGGAAGCAGAAGTGTTCACATTGCTTCGCAAGAATCGCTTTTGTGCAGAAAACAGTAACACTTGTTCAGAACGAAAGAAAGCACAGAGCCCCAGATTCTATGTTGTCCTGGAGAGCTTGCAGAGCACTGGGGAAAGGCAGGCAGAGAATTCCCTGCTAGCACCTTCTCTGTGCCTGGGAAACAGAAGTGTTCCCATTGCTTCGCAAAATCGCTTTTGTGCAGAAAACAGTAACACTTGTTCAGAAAGAAAGAAAGCACAGAGCCCCAGATTCTATGTTGTCCTGGAGAGCTTGCAGAGCACTGGGGAAAGGCAGGCAGAGAATTCCCTGCTAGCACCTTCTCTGTGCCTGGGAAGCAGAGTGTTCACATTGCTTCACAAGAATCGCTTTTGTGCAGAAAACACTAACACTTGTTCAGAACGAAAGAAAGCACAGAGCCCCAGATTTTATGTTGTCCTGGAGAGCTTGCAGAGCACTGGGGAAAGGCAGGCAGAGAATTCCCTGCTAGCACCTTCTCTGTGCCTGGGAAGCAGAAGTGTTCATATTGCTTCTCAGAATCGCTTTTGTGCAGAAAACAGTAACACTTGTTCAGAACGAAAGAAAGCACAGAGCCCCAGATTCTATGTTGTCCTGGAGAGCTTGCAGAGCACTGGGGAAAGGCAGGCAGAGAATTCCCTGCTAGCACCTTCTCTGTGCCTGGGAAGCAGAAGTGTTCACATTGCTTCGCAGAATCGCTTTTGTGCAGAAAACAGTAACACTTGTTCAGAATGAAAGAAAGCACAGAGCCCCAGATTTGCTGTTGTCCTGGAGAGCTTGCAGAGCACTGGGGAAAGGCAGGCAGAGAATTCCCTGCTAGCACCTTCTCTGTGGCGGGGAAGCGGAAGTGTTCATATCGCTTCTCAGAATCGCTTTTGTGCAGAAAACAGTAACACTTGTTCAGAATGAAAGAAAGCACAGAGCCCCAGATTCTATGCTGTCCTGGAGAGCTTGCAGAGCACTGGGGAAAGGCAGGCAGAGAATTCCCTGCTAGCACCTTCTCTGTGCCTGGGAAGCAGAAGTGTTTACATTGCTTCACAGAATCGCTTTTGTGCAGAAAACAGCAACACTTGTTCAGAACGAAAGAAAGCACAGAGCCCCAGATTCTATGTTGTCCTGGAGAGCTTGCAGAGCACTGGGGAAAGGCAGGCAGACAATTCCCTGCTAGCACCTTCTCTGTGCCTGGGAAGCAGAAGTGTTCACATTGCTTCGCAGAATCGCTTTTGTGCAGAAAACACTAACACTTGTTCAGAATGAAAGAAAGCAGAGAGCAACAGATTCTATGTTGTCCTGGAGACCTTGCAGAGCACTGGGGAAAGGCAGGCAGACAATTCCTTGCTAGCACCTTCTCTGTGCCTGGGAAGCAGAAGTGTTCACATTGCTTCGCAGAATCGCTTTTGTGCAGAAAACACTAACACTTGTTCAGAACGAAAGAAAGCACAGAGCCCCAGATTCTATGTTGTCCTGGAGAGCTTGCAGAGCACTGGGGAAAGGCAGGCAGAGAATTCCCTGCTAGCACCTTCTCTGTGCCTGGGAATCAGTAGTGTTCACATTGCTTCTCAGAATCGCTTTTGTGCAGAAAACAGTAACACTTGTTCAGAACGAAAGAAAGCACAGAGCCCCAGATTCTATGTTGTCCTGGAGAGCTTGCAGAGCACTGGGGAAAGGCAGGCAGAGAATTCCCTGCTAGCACCTTCTCTGTGCCTGGGAAGCAGAAGTGTTCACATTGCTTCGCAGAATCGCTTTTGTGCAGAAAACACTAACACATGTTCAGAACGAAAGAAAGCACAGAGCCCCAGATTTGCTGTTGTCCTGGAGAGCTTGCAGAGCACTGGGGAAAGGCAGGCAGAGAATTCCCTGCTAGCACCTTCTCTGTGCCGGGGAAGCAGAAGTGTTCATATCGCTTCTCAGAATCGCTTTTGTGCAGAAAACAGTAACACTTGTTCAGAACGAAAGAAAGCAGAGAGCCCCAGATTCTATGTTGTCGTGGAGAGCTTGCAGAGCACTGGGGAAAGGCAGGCAGAGAATTCCCTGCTAGCACCTTCTCTGTGCCTGGGAAGCAGAAGTGTTCACATTGCTTCGCAGAATCGCTTTTGTGCAGAAAACACTAACACTTGTTCAGAAGGAAAGAAAGCACAGAGCCCCAGATTTTATGTTGTCCTGGAGAGCTTGCAGAGCACTGGGGAAAGGCAGGCAGAGAATTCCCTGCTAGCACCTTCTCTGTGCCTGGGAAGCAGAAGTGTTCACATTGCTTCGCAGAATCGCTTTTGTGCAGAAAACACTAACACTTGTTCAGAACGAAAGAAAGCACAGAGCCCCAGATTTGCTATTGTCCTGGAGAGCTTGCAGAGCACTGGGGAAAGGCAGGCAGAGAATTCCCTGATAGCACCTTCTCTGTGCCTGGGAAGCAGAAGTGTTCATATTGCTTCTCAGAATCGCTTTTGTGCAGAAAACAGTAACACTTGTTCAGAACGAAAGAAAGCAGAGAGCCCCAGATTCTATGCTGTCCTGGAGAGCTTGCAGAGCACTGGGGAAAGGCAGGCAGAGAATTCCCTGCTAGCACCTTCTCTGTGCCTGGGAAGCAGAAGTGTTTACATTGCTTCACAGAATCGCTTTTGTGCAGAAAACAGCAACACTTGTTCAGAACGAAAGAAAGCACAGAGCCCCAGATTCTATGTTGTCCTGGAGAGCTTGCAGAGCACTGGGGAAAGGCAGGCAGACAATTCCCTGCTAGCACCTTCTCTGTGCCTGGGAAGCAGAAGTGTTCACATTGCTTCGCAGAATCGCTTTTGTGCAGAAAACACTAACACTTGTTCAGAATGAAAGAAAGCAGAGAGCAACAGATTCTATGTTGTCCTGGAGACCTTGCAGAGCACTGGGGAAAGGCAGGCAGACAATTCCTTGCTAGCACCTTCTCTGTGCCTGGGAAGCAGAAGTGTTCACATTGCTTCGCAGAATCGCTTTTGTGCAGAAAACAGTAACACTTGTTCAGAACGAAAGAAAGCAGAGAGCCCCAGATTCTATGTTGTCCTGGAGAGCTTGCAGAGCACTGGGGAAAGGCAGGCAGAGAATTCCCTGCTAGCACCTTCTCTGTGCCTGGGAATCAGTAGTGTTCACATTGCTTCTCAGAATCGCTTTTGTGCAGAAAACAGCAACACTTGTTCAGAACGAAAGAAAGCACAGAGCCCCAGATTCTATGTTGTCCTGGAGAGCTTGCAGAGCACTGGGGAAAGGCAGGCAGAGAATTCCCTGCTAGCACCTTCTCTGTGCCTGGGAAGCAGAAGTGTTCACATTGCTTCGCAGAATCGCTTTTGTGCAGAAAACACTAACACTTGTTCAGAACGAAAGAAAGCACAGAGCCCCAGATTTGCTGTTGTCCTGGAGAGCTTGCAGAGCACTGGGGAAAGGCAGGCAGAGAATTCCCTGCTAGCACCTTCTCTGTGCCGGGGAAGCAGAAGTGTTCATATCGCTTCTCAGAATCGCTTTTGTGCAGAAAACAGTAACACTTGTTCAGAAGGAAAGAAAGCAGAGAGCCCCAGATTCTATGTTGTCCTGGAGAGCTTGCAGAGCACTGGGGAAAGGCAGGCAGAGAATTCCCTGCTAGCACCTTCTCTGTGCCTGGGAAACAGAAGTGTTCACATTGCTTCGCAGAATCGCTTTTGTGCAGAAAACACTAACACTTGTTCAGAAGGAAAGAAAGCACAGAGCCCCAGATTTTATGTTGTCCTGGAGAGCTTGCAGAGCACTGGGGAAAGGCAGGCAGAGAATTCCCTGATAGCACCTTCTCTGTGCCTGGGAAGCAGAAGTGTTCTTATTGCTTCTCAGAATCGCTTTTGTGCAGAAAACAGTAACACTTGTTCAGAACGAAAGAAAGCAGAGAGCCCCAGATTCTATGTTGTCCTGGAGAGCTTGCAGAGCACTGGGGAAAGGCAGGCAGAGAATTCCCTGCTAGCACCTTCTCTGTGCCTGGGAAGCAGAAGTGTTCACATTGCTTCGCAGAATCGCTTTTGTGCAGAAAACACTAACACTTGTTCAGAAGGAAAGAAAGCACAGAGCCCCAGATTCTATGTTGTCCTGGAGAGCTTGCAGAGCACTGGGGAAAGGCAGGCAGAGAATTCCCTGCTAGCACCTTCTCTGTGCCTGGGAAGCAGAAGTGTTCACATTGCTTCGCAGAATCGCTTTTGTGCAGAAAACAGTAACACTTGTTCAGAACGAAAGAAAGCACAGAGCCCCAGATTTGCTGTTGTCCTGGAGAGCTTGCAGAGCACTGGGGAAAGGCAGGCAGAGAATTCCCTGCTAGCACCTTCTCCGTGCCTGGGAAGCAGAAGTGTTCACATTGCTTCGCAAGAATAGCTTTTGTGCAGAAAACACTAACAGTTGTTAGAACGAAAGAAAGCACAGAGCCCCAGATTCTATGTTGTCCTGGAGAGCTTGCAGAGCACTGGGGAAAGGCAGGCAGAGAATTCCTTGCTAGCACCTTCTCTGTGCCTGGGAAGCAGAAGTGTTCACATTGCTTCGCAGAATCGCTTTTGTGCAGAAAACAGTAACACTTGTTCAGAAGGAAAGAAAGCACAGAGCCCCAGGTTTGCTGTTGTCCTGGAGAACTTGCAGAGCACTGGGGAAAGGCAGGCAGAGAATTCCCTGCTAGCACCTTCTCTGTGCCTGGGAAGCAGAAGTGTTCACATTGCTTAGCAAGAATCGCTTTTGTGCAGAAAACAGTAACACTTGTTCAGAACGAAAGAAAGCACAGAGCCCCAGATTTGATGTTGTCCTGGAGAGCTTGCAGAGCACTGGGGAAAGGCAGGCAGAGAATTCCCTGCTAGCACCTTCTCTGCGCCTGGGAAGCAGAAGTGTTCACATTGCTTCGCAGAATCGCTTTTGTGCAGAAAACACTAACACTTGTTCAGAACGAAAGAAATCACAGAGCCCCAGATTTGCTATTGTCCTGGAGAGCTTGCAGAGCACTGGGGAAAGGCAGGCAGAGAATTCCCTGCTAGCACCTTCTCTGTGCCTGGGTAGCAGAAGTGTTCATATTGCTTCTCAGAATCGCTTTTGTGCAGAAAACAGTAACACTTGTTCAGAACGAAAGAAAGCACAGAGCCCCAGATTCTATGTTGTCCTGGAGAGCTTGCAGAGCACTGGGGAAAGGCAGGCAGAGAATTCCCTGCTAGCACCTTCTCTGTGCCTGGGAAGCAGAAGTGTTCACATTGCTTCGCAGAATCGCTTTTGTGCAGAAAACAGTAACACTTGTTCAGAATGAAAGAAAGCACAGAGCCCCAGATTTGCTGTTGTCCTGGAGAGCTTGCAGAGCACTGGGGAAAGGCAGGCAGAGAATTCCCTGCTAGCACCTTCTCTGTGGCGGGGAAGCGGAAGTGTTCATATCGCTTCTCAGAATCGCTTTTGTGCAGAAAACATTAACACTTGTTCAGAATGAAAGAAAGCAGAGAGCCCCAGATTCTATGCTGTCCTGGAGAGCTTGCAGAGCACTGGGGAAAGGCAGGCAGAGAATTCCCTGCTAGCACCTTCTCTGTGCCTGGGAAGCAGAAGTGTTTACATTGCTTCACAGAATCGCTTTTGTGCAGAAAACAGCAACACTTGTTCAGAACGAAAGAAAGCACAGAGCCCCAGATTCTATGTTGTCCTGGAGAGCTTGCAGAGCACTGGGGAAAGGCAGGCAGACAATTCCCTGCTAGCACCTTCTCTGTGCCTGGGAAGCAGAAGTGTTCACATTGCTTCGCAGAATCGCTTTTGTGCAGAAAACACTAACACTTGTTCAGAATGAAAGAAAGCAGAGAGCAACAGATTCTATGTTGTCCTGGAGACCTTGCAGAGCACTGGGGAAAGGCAGGCAGACAATTCCTTGCTAGCACCTTCTCTGTGCCTGGGAAGCAGAAGTGTTCACATTGCTTCGCAGAATCGCTTTTGTGCAGAAAACACTAACACTTGTTCAGAAGGAAAGAAAGCACAGAGCCCCAGATTCTATGTTGTCCTGGAGAGCTTGCAGAGCACTGGGGAAAGGCAGGCAGAGAATTCCCTGCTAGCACCTTCTCTGTGCCTGGGAAGCAGAAGTGTTCACATTGCTTCGCAAGAATCGCTTTTGTGCAGAAAACAGTAACACTTGTTCAGAATGAAAGAAAGCACAGAGCCCCAGATTTGCTGTTGTCCTGGAGAGCTTGCAGAGCACTGGGGAAAGGCAGGCAGAGAATTCCCTGCTAGCACCTTCTCTGTGCCTGGGAAGCAGAAGTGTTCACATTGTTTCGCAGAATCGCTTTTGTGCAGAAAACAGTAACACTTGTTCAGAAGGAAAGAAAGCACAGAGCCCCAGATTCTATGTTGTCCTGGAGAGCTTGCAGAGCACTGGGGAAAGGCAGGCAGAGAATTCCCTGCTAGCACCTTCTCTGTGCCTGGGAAGCAGAAGTGTTTACATTGCTTCACAGAATCGCTTTTGTGCAGAAAACAGCAACACTTGTACAGAACGAAATAAAGCACAGAGCCCCAGATTTGCTGTTGTCCTGGAGAGCTTGCAGAGCACTGGGGAAAGGCAGGCAGAGAATTCCCTGCTAGCACCTTCTCTGTGCCTGGGAAGCAGAAGTGTTCACATTGCTTCGCAGAATCGCTTTTGTGCAGAAAACACTAACACTTGTTCAGAACGAAAGAAAGCACAGAGCCCCAGATTTGCTATTGTCCTGGAGAGCTTGCAGAGCACTGGGGAAAGGCAGGCAGAGAATTCCCTGCTAGCACCTTCTCTGTGCCTGGGAAGCAGAGTGTTCACATTGCTTCGCAGAATCGCTTTTGTGCAGAAAACAGTAACACTTGTTCAGAACGAAAGAAAGCACAGAGCCCCAGATTTTATGTTGTCCTGGAGAGCTTGCAGAGCACTGGGGAAAGGCAGGCAGAGAATTCCCTGCTAGCACCTTCTCTGTGCCTGGGAAGCAGAAGTGTTCATATTGCTTCTCAGAATCGCTTTTGTGCAGAAAACACTAACACTTGTTCAGAACGAAAGAAAGCACAGAGCCCCAGATTTTATGTTGTCCTGGAGAGCTTGCAGAGCACTGGGGAAAGGCAGGCAGAGAATTCCCTGCTAGCACCTTCTCTGTGCCTGGGAAGCAGAAGTGTTCACATTGCTTCGCAGAATCGCTTTTGTGCAGAAAACAGTAACACTTGTTCAGAACGAAAGAAAGCAGAGAGCCCCAGATTCTATGTTGTCGTGGAGAGCTTGCAGAGCACTGGGGAAAGGCAGGCAGAGAATTCCCTGCTAGCACCTTCTCTGTGCCTGGGAAGCAGAAGTGTTCACATTGCTTCGCAAGAATCGCTTTTGTGCAGAAAACAGTAACACTTGTTCAGAATGAAAGAAAGCACAGAGCCCCAGATTCTATGTTGTCCTGGAGAGCTTGCAGAGCACTGGGGAAACGCAGGCAGAGAATTCCCTGCTAGCACCTTCTCTGTGCCTGGGAAGCAGAAGTGTTCATATTGCTTCTCAGAATCGCTTTTGTGCAGAAAACACTAACACTTGTTCAGAACGAAAGAAAGCACAGAGCCCCAGATTCTATGTTGTCCTGGAGAGCTTGCAGAGCACTGGGGAAAGGCAGGCAGAGAATTCCCTGCTAGCACCTTCTCTGTGCCTGGGAAGCAGAAGTGTTTACATTGCTTCACAGAATCGCTTTTGTGCAGAAAACAGCAACACTTGTTCAGAACGAAAGAAAGCACAGAGCCCCAGATTCTATGTTGTCCTGGAGAGCTTGCAGAGCACTGGGGAAAGGCAGGCAGACAATTCCCTGCTAGCACCTTCTCTGTGCCTGGGAAGCAGAAGTGTTCACATTGCTTCGCAGAATCGCTTTTGTGCAGAAAACACTAACACTTGTTCAGAATGAAAGAAAGCAGAGAGCAACAGATTCTATGTTGTCCTGGAGACCTTGCAGAGCACTGGGGAAAGGCAGGCAGACAATTCCTTGCTAGCACCTTCTCTGTGCCTGGGAAGCAGAAGTGTTCACATTGCTTCGCAGAATCGCTTTTGTGCAGAAAACAGTAACACTTGTTCAGAACGAAAGAAAGCAGAGAGCCCCAGATTCTATGTTGTCCTGGAGAGCTTGCAGAGCACTGGGGAAAGGCAGGCAGAGAATTCCCTGCTAGCACCTTCTCTGTGCCTGGGAATCAGTAGTGTTCACATTGCTTCTCAGAATCGCTTTTGTGCAGAAAACAGCAACACTTGTTCAGAACGAAAGAAAGCACAGAGCCCCAGATTCTATGTTGTCCTGGAGAGCTTGCAGAGCACTGGGGAAAGGCAGGCAGAGAATTCCCTGCTAGCACCTTCTCTGTGCCTGGGAAGCAGAAGTGTTCACATTGCTTCGCAGAATCGCTTTTGTGCAGAAAACACTAACACATGTTCAGAACGAAAGAAAGCACAGAGCCCCAGATTTGCTGTTGTCCTGGAGAGCTTGCAGAGCACTGGGGAAAGGCAGGCAGAGAATTCCCTGCTAGCACCTTCTCTGTGCCAGGGAAGCAGAAGTGTTCATATCGCTTCTCAGAATCGCTTTTGTGCAGAAAACAGTAACACTTGTTCAGAACGAAAGAAAGCAGAGAGCCCCAGATTCTATGTTGTCCTGGAGAGCTTGCAGAGCACTGGGGAAAGGCAGGCAGAGAATTCCCTGCTAGCACCTTCTCTGTGCCTGGGAAACAGAAGTGTTCACATTGCTTCGCAGAATCGCTTTTGTGCAGAAAACACTAACACTTGTTCAGAATGAAAGAAAGCACAGAGCCCCAGATTTTATGTTGTCCTGGAGAGCTTGCAGAGCACTGGGGAAAGGCAGGCAGAGAATTCCCTGATAGCACCTTCTCTGTGCCTGGGAAGCAGAAGTGTTCTTATTGCTTCTCAGAATCGCTTTTGTGCAGAAAACAGTAACACTTGTTCAGAACGAAAGAAAGCAGAGAGCCCCAGATTCTATGTTGTCCTGGAGAGCTTGCAGAGCACTGGGGAAAGGCAGGCAGAGAATTCCCTGCTAGCACCTTCTCTGTGCCTGGGAAGCAGAAGTGTTCACATTGCTTCGCAGAATCGCTTTTGTGCAGAAAACAGTAACACTTGTTCAGAACGAAAGAAAGCACAGAGCCCCAGATTTGCTATTGTCCTGGAGAGCTTGCAGAGCACTGGGGAAAGGCAGGCAGAGAATTCCCTGCTAGCACCTTCTCCGTGCCTGGGAAGCAGAAGTGTTCACATTGCTTCGCAAGAATAGCTTTTGTGCAGAAAACACTAACAGTTGTTAGAACGAAAGAAAGCACAGAGCCCCAGATTCTATGTTGTCCTGGAGAGCTTGCAGAGCACTGGGGAAAGGCAGGCAGAGAATTCCTTGCTAGCACCTTCTCTGTGCCTGGGAAGCAGAAGTGTTCACATTGCTTCGCAGAATCGCTTTTGTGCAGAAAACAGTAACACTTGTTCAGAAGGAAAGAAAGCACAGAGCCCCAGGTTTGCTGTTGTCCTGGAGAACTTGCAGAGCACTGGGGAAAGGCAGGCAGAGAATTCCCTGCTAGCACCTTCTCTGTGCCTGGGAAGCAGAAGTGTTCACATTGCTTAGCAAGAATCGCTTTTGTGCAGAAAACAGTAACACTTGTTCAGAATGAAAGAAAGCACAGAGCCCCAGATTTGATGTTGTCCTGGAGAGCTTGCAGAGCACTGGGGAAAGGCAGGCAGAGAATTCCCTGCTAGCACCTTCTCTGCGCCTGGGAAGCAGAAGTGTTCACATTGCTTCGCAGAATCGCTTTTGTGCAGAAAACACTAACACTTGTTCAGAACGAAAGAAATCACAGAGCCCCAGATTTGCTATTGTCCTGGAGAGCTTGCAGAGCACTGGGGAAAGGCAGGCAGAGAATTCCCTGCTAGCACCTTCTCTGTGCCTGGGAAGCAGAGTGTTCACATTGCTTCGCAGAATCGCTTTTGTGCAGAAAACAGTAACACTTGTTCAGAACGAAAGAAAGCACAGAGCCCCAGATTTTATGTTGTCCTGGAGAGCTTGCAGAGCACTGGGGAAAGGCAGGCAGAGAATTCCCTGCTAGCACCTTCTCTGTGCCTGGGTAGCAGAAGTGTTCATATTGCTTCTCAGAATCGCTTTTGTGCAGAAAACAGTAACACTTGTTCAGAACGAAAGAAAGCACAGAGCCCCAGATTCTATGTTGTCCTGGAGAGCTTGCAGAGCACTGGGGAAAGGCAGGCAGAGAATTCCCTGCTAGCACCTTCTCTGTGCCTGGGAAGCAGAAGTGTTCACATTGCTTCGCAGAATCGCTTTTGTGCAGAAAACAGTAACACTTGTTCAGAATGAAAGAAAGCACAGAGCCCCAGATTTGCTGTTGTCCTGGAGAGCTTGCAGAGCACTGGGGAAAGGCAGGCAGAGAATTCCCTGCTAGCACCTTCTCTGTGGCGGGGAAGCGGAAGTGTTCATATCGCTTCTCAGAATCGCTTTTGTGCAGAAAACATTAACACTTGTTCAGAATGAAAGAAAGCAGAGAGCCCCAGATTCTATGCTGTCCTGGAGAGCTTGCAGAGCACTGGGGAAAGGCAGGCAGAGAATTCCCTGCTAGCACCTTCTCTGTGCCTGGGAAGCAGAAGTGTTTACATTGCTTCACAGAATCGCTTTTGTGCAGAAAACAGCAACACTTGTTCAGAACGAAAGAAAGCACAGAGCCCCAGATTCTATGTTGTCCTGGAGAGCTTGCAGAGCACTGGGGAAAGGCAGGCAGACAATTCCCTGCTAGCACCTTCTCTGTGCCTGGGAAGCAGAAGTGTTCACATTGCTTCGCAGAATCGCTTTTGTGCAGAAAACACTAACACTTGTTCAGAATGAAAGAAAGCAGAGAGCAACAGATTCTATGTTGTCCTGGAGACCTTGCAGAGCACTGGGGAAAGGCAGGCAGACAATTCCTTGCTAGCACCTTCTCTGTGCCTGGGAAGCAGAAGTGTTCACATTGCTTCGCAGAATCGCTTTTGTGCAGAAAACACTAACACTTGTTCAGAAGGAAAGAAAGCACAGAGCCCCAGATTCTATGTTGTCCTGGAGAGCTTGCAGAGCACTGGGGAAAGGCAGGCAGAGAATTCCCTGCTAGCACCTTCTCTGTGCCTGGGAAGCAGAAGTGTTCACATTGCTTCGCAAGAATCGCTTTTGTGCAGAAAACAGTAACACTTGTTCAGAATGAAAGAAAGCACAGAGCCCCAGATTTGCTGTTGTCCTGGAGAGCTTGCAGAGCACTGGGGAAAGGCAGGCAGAGAATTCCCTGCTAGCACCTTCTCTGTGCCTGGGAAGCAGAAGTGTTCACATTGTTTCGCAGAATCGCTTTTGTGCAGAAAACACTAACACTTGTTCAGAACGAAAGAAAGCACAGAGCCCCAGATTCTATGTTGTCCTGGAGAGCTTGCAGAGCACTGGGGAAAGGCAGGCAGAGAATTCCCTGCTAGCACCTTCTCTGTGCCTGGGAAGCAGAAGTGTTTACATTGCTTCACAGAATCGCTTTTGTGCAGAAAACAGCAACACTTGTACAGAACGAAATAAAGCACAGAGCCCCAGATTTGCTGTTGTCCTGGAGAGCTTGCAGAGCACTGGGGAAAGGCAGGCAGAGAATTCCCTGCTAGCACCTTCTCTGTGCCTGGGAAGCAGAAGTGTTCACATTGCTTCGCAGAATCGCTTTTGTGCAGAAAACACTAACACTTGTTCAGAACGAAAGAAAGCACAGAGCCCCAGATTTGCTATTGTCCTGGAGAGCTTGCAGAGCACTGGGGAAAGGCAGGCAGACAATTCCCTGCTAGCACCTTCTCTGTGCCTGGGAAGCAGAAGTGTTCACATTGCTTCGCAGAATCGCTTTTGTGCAGAAAACACTAACACTTGTTCAGAATGAAAGAAAGCAGAGAGCAACAGATTCTATGTTGTCCTGGAGACCTTGCAGAGCACTGGGGAAAGGCAGGCAGACAATTCCTTGCTAGCACCTTCTCTGTGCCTGGGAAGCAGAAGTGTTCACATTGCTTCGCAGAATCGCTTTTGTGCAGAAAACACTAACACTTGTTCAGAACGAAAGAAAGCAGAGAGCCCCAGATTCTATGTTGTCCTGGAGAGCTTGCAGAGCACTGGGGAAAGGCAGGCAGAGAATTCCCTGCTAGCACCTTCTCTGTGCCTGGGAATCAGTAGTGTTCACATTGCTTCTCAGAATCGCTTTTGTGCAGAAAACAGCAACACTTGTTCAGAACGAAAGAAAGCACAGAGCCCCAGATTCTATGTTGTCCTGGAGAGCTTGCAGAGCACTGGGGAAAGGCAGGCAGAGAATTCCCTGCTAGCACCTTCTCTGTGCCTGGGAAGCAGAAGTGTTCACATTGCTTCGCAGAATCGCTTTTGTGCAGAAAACACTAACACATGTTCAGAACGAAAGAAAGCACAGAGCCCCAGATTTGCTGTTGTCCTGGAGAGCTTGCAGAGCACTGGGGAAAGGCAGGCAGAGAATTCCCTGCTAGCACCTTCTCTGTGCCAGGGAAGCAGAAGTGTTCATATCGCTTCTCAGAATCGCTTTTGTGCAGAAAACAGTAACACTTGTTCAGAACGAAAGAAAGCAGAGAGCCCCAGATTCTATGTTGTCCTGGAGAGCTTGCAGAGCACTGGGGAAAGGCAGGCAGAGAATTCCCTGCTAGCACCTTCTCTGTGCCTGGGAAACAGAAGTGTTCACATTGCTTCGCAGAATCGCTTTTGTGCAGAAAACACTAACACTTGTTCAGAATGAAAGAAAGCACAGAGCCCCAGATTTTATGTTGTCCTGGAGAGCTTGCAGAGCACTGGGGAAAGGCAGGCAGAGAATTCCCTGATAGCACCTTCTCTGTGCCTGGGAAGCAGAAGTGTTCTTATTGCTTCTCAGAATCGCTTTTGTGCAGAAAACAGTAACACTTGTTCAGAACGAAAGAAAGCAGAGAGCCCCAGATTCTATGTTGTCCTGGAGAGCTTGCAGAGCACTGGGGAAAGGCAGGCAGAGAATTCCCTGCTAGCACCTTCTCTGTGCCTGGGAAGCAGAAGTGTTCACATTGCTTCGCAGAATCGCTTTTGTGCAGAAAACACTAACACTTGTTCAGAAGGAAAGAAAGCACAGAGCCCCAGATTCTATGTTGTCCTGGAGAGCTTGCAGAGCACTGGGGAAAGGCAGGCAGAGAATTCCCTGCTAGCACCTTCTCTGTGCCTGGGAAGCAGAAGTGTTCACATTGCTTCGCAGAATCGCTTTTGTGCAGAAAACAGTAACACTTGTTCAGAACGAAAGAAAGCACAGAGCCCCAGATTTGCTATTGTCCTGGAGAGCTTGCAGAGCACTGGGGAAAGGCAGGCAGAGAATTCCCTGCTAGCACCTTCTCCGTGCCTGGGAAGCAGAAGTGTTCACATTGCTTCGCAAGAATAGCTTTTGTGCAGAAAACACTAACAGTTGTTAGAACGAAAGAAAGCACAGAGCCCCAGATTCTATGTTGTCCTGGAGAGCTTGCAGAGCACTGGGGAAAGGCAGGCAGAGAATTCCTTGCTAGCACCTTCTCTGTGCCTGGGAAGCAGAAGTGTTCACATTGCTTCGCAGAATCGCTTTTGTGCAGAAAACAGTAACACTTGTTCAGAAGGAAAGAAAGCACAGAGCCCCAGGTTTGCTGTTGTCCTGGAGAACTTGCAGAGCACTGGGGAAAGGCAGGCAGAGAATTCCCTGCTAGCACCTTCTCTGTGCCTGGGAAGCAGAAGTGTTCACATTGCTTAGCAAGAATCGCTTTTGTGCAGAAAACAGTAACACTTGTTCAGAATGAAAGAAAGCACAGAGCCCCAGATTTGATGTTGTCCTGGAGAGCTTGCAGAGCACTGGGGAAAGGCAGGCAGAGAATTCCCTGCTAGCACCTTCTCTGCGCCTGGGAAGCAGAAGTGTTCACATTGCTTCGCAGAATCGCTTTTGTGCAGAAAACACTAACACTTGTTCAGAACGAAAGAAATCACAGAGCCCCAGATTTGCTATTGTCCTGGAGAGCTTGCAGAGCACTGGGGAAAGGCAGGCAGAGAATTCCCTGCTAGCACCTTCTCTGTGCCTGGGAAGCAGAGTGTTCACATTGCTTCGCAGAATCGCTTTTGTGCAGAAAACAGTAACACTTGTTCAGAACGAAAGAAAGCACAGAGCCCCAGATTTTATGTTGTCCTGGAGAGCTTGCAGAGCACTGGGGAAAGGCAGGCAGAGAATTCCCTGCTAGCACCTTCTCTGTGCCTGGGTAGCAGAAGTGTTCATATTGCTTCTCAGAATCGCTTTTGTGCAGAAAACAGTAACACTTGTTCAGAACGAAAGAAAGCACAGAGCCCCAGATTCTATGTTGTCCTGGAGAGCTTGCAGAGCACTGGGGAAAGGCAGGCAGAGAATTCCCTGCTAGCACCTTCTCTGTGCCTGGGAAGCAGAAGTGTTCACATTGCTTCGCAGAATCGCTTTTGTGCAGAAAACAGTAACACTTGTTCAGAATGAAAGAAAGCACAGAGCCCCAGATTTGCTGTTGTCCTGGAGAGCTTGCAGAGCACTGGGGAAAGGCAGGCAGAGAATTCCCTGCTAGCACCTTCTCTGTGGCGGGGAAGCGGAAGTGTTCATATCGCTTCTCAGAATCGCTTTTGTGCAGAAAACATTAACACTTGTTCAGAATGAAAGAAAGCAGAGAGCCCCAGATTCTATGCTGTCCTGGAGAGCTTGCAGAGCACTGGGGAAAGGCAGGCAGAGAATTCCCTGCTAGCACCTTCTCTGTGCCTGGGAAGCAGAAGTGTTTACATTGCTTCACAGAATCGCTTTTGTGCAGAAAACAGCAACACTTGTTCAGAACGAAAGAAAGCACAGAGCCCCAGATTCTATGTTGTCCTGGAGAGCTTGCAGAGCACTGGGGAAAGGCAGGCAGACAATTCCCTGCTAGCACCTTCTCTGTGCCTGGGAAGCAGAAGTGTTCACATTGCTTCGCAGAATCGCTTTTGTGCAGAAAACACTAACACTTGTTCAGAATGAAAGAAAGCAGAGAGCAACAGATTCTATGTTGTCCTGGAGACCTTGCAGAGCACTGGGGAAAGGCAGGCAGACAATTCCTTGCTAGCACCTTCTCTGTGCCTGGGAAGCAGAAGTGTTCACATTGCTTCGCAGAATCGCTTTTGTGCAGAAAACACTAACACTTGTTCAGAAGGAAAGAAAGCACAGAGCCCCAGATTCTATGTTGTCCTGGAGAGCTTGCAGAGCACTGGGGAAAGGCAGGCAGAGAATTCCCTGCTAGCACCTTCTCTGTGCCTGGGAAGCAGAAGTGTTCACATTGCTTCGCAAGAATCGCTTTTGTGCAGAAAACAGTAACACTTGTTCAGAATGAAAGAAAGCACAGAGCCCCAGATTTGCTGTTGTCCTGGAGAGCTTGCAGAGCACTGGGGAAAGGCAGGCAGAGAATTCCCTGCTAGCACCTTCTCTGTGCCTGGGAAGCAGAAGTGTTCACATTGTTTCGCAGAATCGCTTTTGTGCAGAAAACACTAACACTTGTTCAGAACGAAAGAAAGCACAGAGCCCCAGATTCTATGTTGTCCTGGAGAGCTTGCAGAGCACTGGGGAAAGGCAGGCAGAGAATTCCCTGCTAGCACCTTCTCTGTGCCTGGGAAGCAGAAGTGTTTACATTGCTTCACAGAATCGCTTTTGTGCAGAAAACAGCAACACTTGTACAGAACGAAATAAAGCACAGAGCCCCAGATTTGCTGTTGTCCTGGAGAGCTTGCAGAGCACTGGGGAAAGGCAGGCAGAGAATTCCCTGCTAGCACCTTCTCTGTGCCTGGGAAGCAGAAGTGTTCACATTGCTTCGCAGAATCGCTTTTGTGCAGAAAACACTAACACTTGTTCAGAACGAAAGAAAGCACAGAGCCCCAGATTTGCTATTGTCCTGGAGAGCTTGCAGAGCACTGGGGAAAGGCAGGCAGAGAATTCCCTGCTAGCACCTTCTCTGTGCCTGGGAAGCAGAGTGTTCACATTGCTTCGCAGAATCGCTTTTGTGCAGAAAACAGTAACACTTGTTCAGAACGAAAGAAAGCACAGAGCCCCAGATTTTATGTTGTCCTGGAGAGCTTGCAGAGCACTGGGGAAAGGCAGGCAGAGAATTCCCTGCTAGCACCTTCTCTGTGCCTGGGAAGCAGAAGTGTTCATATTGCTTCTCAGAATCGCTTTTGTGCAGAAAACACTAACACTTGTTCAGAACGAAAGAAAGCACAGAGCCCCAGATTCTATGTTGTCCTGGAGAGCTTGCAGAGCACTGGGGAAAGGCAGGCAGAGAATTCCCTGCTAGCACCTTCTCTGTGCCTGGGAAGCAGAAGTGTTCACATTGCTTCGCAGAATCGCTTTTGTGCAGAAAACAGTAACACTTGTTCAGAACGAAAGAAAGCAGAGAGCCCCAGATTCTATGTTGTCGTGGAGAGCTTGCAGAGCACTGGGGAAAGGCAGGCAGAGAATTCCCTGCTAGCACCTTCTCTGTGCCTGGGAAGCAGAAGTGTTCACATTGCTTCGCAAGAATCGCTTTTGTGCAGAAAACAGTAACACTTGTTCAGAATGAAAGAAAGCACAGAGCCCCAGATTCTATGTTGTCCTGGAGAGCTTGCAGAGCACTGGGGAAACGCAGGCAGAGAATTCCCTGCTAGCACCTTCTCTGTGCCTGGGAAGCAGAAGTGTTCATATTGCTTCTCAGAATCGCTTTTGTGCAGAAAACACTAACACTTGTTCAGAACGAAAGAAAGCACAGAGCCCCAGATTCTATGTTGTCCTGGAGAGCTTGCAGAGCACTGGGGAAAGGCAGGCAGAGAATTCCCTGCTAGCACCTTCTCTGTGCCTGGGAAGCAGAAGTGTTCACATTGCTTCGCAGAATCGCTTTTGTGCAGAAAACAGTAACACTTGTTCAGAATGAAAGAAAGCAGAGAGCAACAGATTCTATGTTGTCCTGGAGAGCTTGCAGAGCACTGGGGAAAGGCAGGCAGACAATTCCTTGCTAGCACCTTCTCTGTGCCTGGGAAGCAGAAGTGTTCACATTGCTTCGCAGAATCGCTTTTGTGCAGAAAACACTAACACTTGTTCAGAACGAAAGAAAGCACAGAGCCCCAGATTTGCTGTTGTCCTGGAGAGCTTGCAGAGCACTGGGGAAAGGCAGGCAGAGAATTCCCTGCTAGCACCTTCTCTGTGCCTGGGAAGCAGAAGTGTTCATATCGCTTCTCAGAATCGCTTTTGTGCAGAAAACAGTAACACTTGTTCAGAAGGAAAGAAAGCACAGAGCCCCAGATTTTATGTTGTCCTGGAGAGCTTGCAGAGCACTGGGGAAAGGCAGGCAGAGAATTCCCTGCTAGCACCTTCTCTGTGCCTGGGAAGCAGAAGTGTTCACATTGCTTCGCAGAATCGCTTTTGTGCAGAAAACACTAACACTTGTTCAGAACGAAAGAAAGCACAGAGCCCCAGATTTGCTGTTGTCCTGGAGAGCTTGCAGAGCACTGGGGAAAGGCAGGCAGAGAATTCCCTGCTAGCACCTTCTCTGTGCCTGGGAACCAGAAGTGTTCACATTGCTTCGCAGAATCGCTTTTGTGCAGAAAACAGTAACACTTGTTCAGAATGAAAGAAAGCAGAGAGCAACAGATTCTATGTTGTCCTGGAGAGCTTGCAGAGCACTGGGGAAAGGCAGGCAGACAATTCCTTGCTAGCACCTTCTCTGTGCCTGGGAAGCAGAAGTGTTCACATTGCTTCGCAGAATCGCTTTTGTGCAGAAAACACTAACACTTGTTCAGAACGAAAGAAAGCACAGAGCCCCAGATTCTATGTTGTCCTGGAGAGCTTGCAGAGCACTGGGGAAAGGCAGGCAGAGAATTCCCTGCTAGCACCTTCTCTGTGCCTGGGAAGCAGAAGTGTTCACATTGCTTCGCAGAATCGCTTTTGTGCAGAAAACAGTAACACTTGTTCAGAACGAAAGAAAGCACAGAGCCCCAGATTCTATGTTGTCCTGGAGAGCTTGCAGAACACTGGGGAAAGGCAGGCAGAGAATTCCCTGCTAGCACCTTCTCTGTGCCTGGGAAGCAGCAGTGTTCACATTGCTTCGCAGAATCGCTTTTGTGCAGAAAACAGTAACACTTGTTCAGAACGAAAGAAAGCACAGAGCCCCAGATTCTATGTTGTCCTGGAGAGCTTGCAAAGCACTGGGGAAAGGCAGGCAGAGAATTCCCTGCTAGCACCTTCTCTGTGCCTGGGAAGCAGAAGTGTTCACATAGCTTCGCAAGAATCGCTTTTGTGCAGAAAACAGTAACACTTGTTCAGAATGAAAGAAAGCAGAGAGCCCCAGGTTTGCTGTTGTCCTGGAGAGCTTGCAGAGCACTGGGGAAAGGCAGGCAGAGAATTCCCTGCTAGCACCTTCTCTGTGCCTGGGAAGCAGAAGTGTTCACATTGCTTCGCAGAATCGCTTTTGTGCAGAAAACACTAACACTTGTTCAGAAGGAAAGAAAGCACAGAGCCCCAGATTCTATGTTGTCCTGGAGAGCTTGCAGAGCACTGGGGAAAGGCAGGCAGAGAATTCCCTGCTAGCACCTTCTCTGTGCCTGGGAAGCAGAAGTGTTCACATTGCTTCGCAGAATCGCTTTTGTGCAGAAAACACTAACACTTGTTCAGAACGAAAGAAAGCACAGAGCCCCAGATTCTATGTTGTCCTGGAGAGCTTGCAGAGCACTGGGGAAAGGCAGGCAGAGAATTCCCTGCTAGCACCTTCTCTGTGCCTGGGAAACAGAAGTGTTCCCATTGCTTCGCAGAATCGCTTTTGTGCAGAAAACAGTAACACTTGTTCAGAATGAAAGAAAGCACAGAGCCCCAGATTTGCTGTTGTCCTGGAGAGCTTGCAGAGCACTGGGGAAAGGCAGGCAGAGAATTCCCTGCTAGCACCTTCTCTGTGCCTGGGAATCAGAAGTGTTCATATTGCTTCTCAGAATCACTTTTGTGCAGAAAACAGTAACACTTGTTCAGAACGAAAGAAAGCACAGAGCCCCAGATTCTATGTTGTCCTGGAGAGCTTGCAGAGCACTGGGGAAAGGCAGGCAGAGAATTCCCTGCTAGCACCTTCTCTGTGCCTGGGAAGCATGGTGTTCATATTGCTTCTCAGAATCGCTTTTGTGCAGAAAACAGTAACACTTGTTCAGAACGAAAGAAAGCACAGAGCCCCAGATTCTATGTTGTCCTGGAGAGCTTGCAGAGCACTGGGGAAAGGCAGGCAGAGAATTCCCTGCTAGCACCTTCTCTGTGCCTGGGAAGCAGAAGTGTTCACATTGCTTCGCAGAATCGCTTTTGTGCAGAAAACAGTAACACTTGTTCAGAATGAAAGAAAGCACAGAGCCCCAGATTTGCTGTTGTCCTGGAGAGCTTGCAGAGCACTGGGGAAAGGCAGGCAGAGAATTCCCTGCTAGCACCTTCTCTGTGGCGGGGAAGCAGAAGTGTTCATATCGCTTCTCAGAATTGCTTTTGTGCAGAAAACAGTAACACTTGTTCAGAATGAAAGAAAGCAGAGAGCCCCAGATTCTATGCTGTCCTGGAGAGCTTGCAGAGCACTGGGGAAAGGCAGGCAGAGAATTCCCTGCTAGCACCTTCTCTGTGCCTGGGAAGCAGAAGTGTTTACATTGCTTCACAGAATCGCTTTTGTGCAGAAAACAGCAACACTTGTTCAGAACGAAAGAAAGCACAGAGCCCCAGATTCTATGTTGTCCTGGAGAGCTTGCAGAGCACTGGGGAAAGGCAGGCAGACAATTCCCTGCTAGCACCTTCTCTGTGCCTGGGAAGCAGAAGTGTTCACATTGCTTCGCAGAATCGCTTTTGTGCAGAAAACACTAACACTTGTTCAGAATGAAAGAAAGCAGAGAGCAACAGATTCTATGTTGTCCTGGAGACCTTGCAGAGCACTGGGGAAAGGCAGGCAGAGAATTCCTTGCTAGCACCTTCTCTGTGCCTGGGAAGCAGAAGTGTTCACATTGCTTCGCAGAATCGCTTTTGTGCAGAAAACACTAACACTTGTTCAGAACGAAAGAAAGCACAGAGCCCCAGATTCTATGTTGTCCTGGAGAGCTTGTAGAGCACTGGGGAAAGGCAGGCAGAGAATTCCCTGCTAGCACCTTCTCTGTGCCTGGGAATCAGTAGTGTTCACATTGCTTCTCAGAATCGCTTTTGTGCAGAAAACAGTAACACTTGTTCAGAACGAAAGAAAGCACAGAGCCCCAGATTCTATGTTGTCCTGGAGAGCTTGCAGAGCACTGGGGAAAGGCAGGCAGAGAATTCCCTGCTAGCACCTTCTCTGTGCCTGGGAAGCAGAAGTGTTCACATTGCTTCGCAGAATCGCTTTTGTGCAGAAAACAGTAACACATGTTCAGAACGAAAGAAAGCACAGAGCCCCAGATTTGCTGTTGTCCTGGAGAGCTTGCAGAGCACTGGGGAAAGGCAGGCAGAGAATTCCCTGCTAGCACCTTCTCTGTGCCGGGGAAGCAGAAGTGTTCATATCGCTTCTCAGAATCGCTTTTGTGCAGAAAACAGTAACACTTGTTCAGAACGAAAGAAAGCAGAGAGCCCCAGATTCTATGTTGTCCTGGAGAGCTTGCAGAGCACTGGGGAAAGGCAGGCAGAGAATTCCCTGCTAGCACCTTCTCTGTGCCTGGGAAGCAGAAGTGTTCACATTGCTTCGCAGAATCGCTTTTGTGCAGAAAACACTAACACTTGTTCAGAACGAAAGAAAGCACAGAGCCCCAGATTTGCTATTGTCCTGGAGAGCTTGCAGAGCACTGGGGAAAGGCAGGCAGAGAATTCCCTGATAGCACCTTCTCTGTGCCTGGGAAGCAGAAGTGTTCTTATTGCTTCTCAGAATCGCTTTTGTGCAGAAAACAGTAACACTTGTTCAGAACGAAAGAAAGCAGAGAGCCCCAGATTCTATGTTGTCCTGGAGAGCTTGCAGAGCACTGGGGAAAGGCAGGCAGAGAATTCCCTGCTAGCACCTTCTCTGTGCCTGGGAAGCAGAAGTGTTCACATTGCTTCGCAGAATCGCTTTTGTGCAGAAAACAGTAACACTTGTTCAGAATGAAAGAAAGCAGAGAGCACCAGATTCTATGTTGTCCTGGAGAGCTTGCAGAGCACTGGGGAAAGGCAGGCAGAGAATTCCCTGCTAGCACCTTCTCTGTGCCTGGGAAGCAGAAGTGTTCACATTGCTTCGCAGAATCGCTTTTGTGCAGAAAACACTAACACTTGTTCAGAACGAAAGAAAGCACAGAGCCCCAGATTCTATGTTGTCCTGGAGAGCTTGCAGAGCACTGGGGAAAGGCAGGCAGAGAATTCCCTGCTAGCACCTTCTCTGTGCCTGGGAAGCAGAAGTGTTCACATTGCTTCGCAAGAATAGCTTTTGTGCAGAAAACACTAACAGTTGTTAGAACGAAAGAAAGCACAGAGCCCCAGATTCTATGTTGTCCTGGAGAGCTTGCAGAGCACTGGGGAAAGGCAGGCAGAGAATTCCTTGCTAGCACCTTCTCTGTGCCTGGGAAGCAGAAGTGTTCACATTGCTTCGCAGAATCGCTTTTGTGCAGAAAACAGTAACACTTGTTCAGAAGGAAAGAAAGCACAGAGCCCCAGGTTTGCTGTTGTCCTGGAGAACTTGCAGAGCACTGGGGAAAGGCAGGCAGAGAATTCCCTGCTAGCACCTTCTCTGTGCCTGGGAAGCAGAAGTGTTCACATTGCTTCGCAAGAATCGCTTTTGTGCAGAAAACAGTAACACTTGTTCAGAACGAAAGAAAGCACAGAGCCCCAGATTTGATGTTGTCCTGGAGAGCTTGCAGAGCACTGGGGAAAGGCAGGCAGAGAATTCCCTGCTAGCACCTTCTCTGTGCCTGGGAAGCAGCAGTGTTCACATTGCTTCGCAGAATCGCTTTTGTGCAGAAAACAGTAACACTTGTTCAGAACGAAAGAAAGCACAGAGCCCCAGATTCTATGTTGTCCTGGAGAGCTTGCAAAGCACTGGGGAAAGGCAGGCAGAGAATTCCCTGCTAGCACCTTCTCTGTGGCGGGGAAGCGGAAGTGTTCATATCGCTTCTCAGAATCGCTTTTGTGCAGAAAACATTAACACTTGTTCAGAATGAAAGAAAGCAGAGAGCCCCAGATTCTATGCTGTCCTGGAGAGCTTGCAGAGCACTGGGGAAAGGCAGGCAGAGAATTCCCTGCTAGCACCTTCTCTGTGCCTGGGAAGCAGAAGTGTTTACATTGCTTCACAGAATCGCTTTTGTGCAGAAAACAGCAACACTTGTTCAGAACGAAAGAAAGCACAGAGCCCCAGATTCTATGTTGTCCTGGAGAGCTTGCAGAGCACTGGGGAAAGGCAGGCAGACAATTCCCTGCTAGCACCTTCTCTGTGCCTGGGAAGCAGAAGTGTTCACATTGCTTCGCAGAATCGCTTTTGTGCAGAAAACACTAACACTTGTTCAGAATGAAAGAAAGCAGAGAGCAACAGATTCTATGTTGTCCTGGAGACCTTGCAGAGCACTGGGGAAAGGCAGGCAGACAATTCCTTGCTAGCACCTTCTCTGTGCCTGGGAAGCAGAAGTGTTCACATTGCTTCGCAGAATCGCTTTTGTGCAGAAAACACTAACACTTGTTCAGAAGGAAAGAAAGCACAGAGCCCCAGATTCTATGTTGTCCTGGAGAGCTTGCAGAGCACTGGGGAAAGGCAGGCAGAGAATTCCCTGCTAGCACCTTCTCTGTGCCTGGGAAGCAGAAGTGTTCACATTGCTTCGCAAGAATCGCTTTTGTGCAGAAAACAGTAACACTTGTTCAGAATGAAAGAAAGCACAGAGCCCCAGATTTGCTGTTGTCCTGGAGAGCTTGCAGAGCACTGGGGAAAGGCAGGCAGAGAATTCCCTGCTAGCACCTTCTCTGTGCCTGGGAAGCAGAAGTGTTCACATTGTTTCGCAGAATCGCTTTTGTGCAGAAAACACTAACACTTGTTCAGAACGAAAGAAAGCACAGAGCCCCAGATTCTATGTTGTCCTGGAGAGCTTGCAGAGCACTGGGGAAAGGCAGGCAGAGAATTCCCTGCTAGCACCTTCTCTGTGCCTGGGAAGCAGAAGTGTTTACATTGCTTCACAGAATCGCTTTTGTGCAGAAAACAGCAACACTTGTACAGAACGAAATAAAGCACAGAGCCCCAGATTTGCTGTTGTCCTGGAGAGCTTGCAGAGCACTGGGGAAAGGCAGGCAGAGAATTCCCTGCTAGCACCTTCTCTGTGCCTGGGAAGCAGAAGTGTTCACATTGCTTCGCAGAATCGCTTTTGTGCAGAAAACACTAACACTTGTTCAGAACGAAAGAAAGCACAGAGCCCCAGATTTGCTATTGTCCTGGAGAGCTTGCAGAGCACTGGGGAAAGGCAGGCAGAGAATTCCCTGCTAGCACCTTCTCTGTGCCTGGGAAGCAGAGTGTTCACATTGCTTCGCAGAATCGCTTTTGTGCAGAAAACAGTAACACTTGTTCAGAACGAAAGAAAGCACAGAGCCCCAGATTTTATGTTGTCCTGGAGAGCTTGCAGAGCACTGGGGAAAGGCAGGCAGAGAATTCCCTGCTAGCACCTTCTCTGTGCCTGGGAAGCAGAAGTGTTCATATTGCTTCTCAGAATCGCTTTTGTGCAGAAAACACTAACACTTGTTCAGAACGAAAGAAAGCACAGAGCCCCAGATTCTATGTTGTCCTGGAGAGCTTGCAGAGCACTGGGGAAAGGCAGGCAGAGAATTCCCTGCTAGCACCTTCTCTGTGCCTGGGAAGCAGAAGTGTTCACATTGCTTCGCAGAATCGCTTTTGTGCAGAAAACAGTAACACTTGTTCAGAACGAAAGAAAGCAGAGAGCCCCAGATTCTATGTTGTCGTGGAGAGCTTGCAGAGCACTGGGGAAAGGCAGGCAGAGAATTCCCTGCTAGCACCTTCTCTGTGCCTGGGAAGCAGAAGTGTTCACATTGCTTCGCAAGAATCGCTTTTGTGCAGAAAACAGTAACACTTGTTCAGAATGAAAGAAAGCACAGAGCCCCAGATTCTATGTTGTCCTGGAGAGCTTGCAGAGCACTGGGGAAACGCAGGCAGAGAATTCCCTGCTAGCACCTTCTCTGTGCCTGGGAAGCAGAAGTGTTCATATTGCTTCTCAGAATCGCTTTTGTGCAGAAAACACTAACACTTGTTCAGAACGAAAGAAAGCACAGAGCCCCAGATTCTATGTTGTCCTGGAGAGCTTGCAGAGCACTGGGGAAAGGCAGGCAGAGAATTCCCTGCTAGCACCTTCTCTGTGCCTGGGAAGCAGAAGTGTTCACATTGCTTCGCAGAATCGCTTTTGTGCAGAAAACAGTAACACTTGTTCAGAATGAAAGAAAGCAGAGAGCAACAGATTCTATGTTGTCCTGGAGAGCTTGCAGAGCACTGGGGAAAGGCAGGCAGACAATTCCTTGCTAGCACCTTCTCTGTGCCTGGGAAGCAGAAGTGTTCACATTGCTTCGCAGAATCGCTTTTGTGCAGAAAACACTAACACTTGTTCAGAACGAAAGAAAGCACAGAGCCCCAGATTTGCTGTTGTCCTGGAGAGCTTGCAGAGCACTGGGGAAAGGCAGGCAGAGAATTCCCTGCTAGCACCTTCTCTGTGCCTGGGAAGCAGAAGTGTTCATATCGCTTCTCAGAATCGCTTTTGTGCAGAAAACAGTAACACTTGTTCAGAAGGAAAGAAAGCACAGAGCCCCAGATTTTATGTTGTCCTGGAGAGCTTGCAGAGCACTGGGGAAAGGCAGGCAGAGAATTCCCTGCTAGCACCTTCTCTGTGCCTGGGAAGCAGAAGTGTTCACATTGCTTCGCAGAATCGCTTTTGTGCAGAAAACACTAACACTTGTTCAGAACGAAAGAAAGCACAGAGCCCCAGATTTGCTGTTGTCCTGGAGAGCTTGCAGAGCACTGGGGAAAGGCAGGCAGAGAATTCCCTGCTAGCACCTTCTCTGTGCCTGGGAACCAGAAGTGTTCACATTGCTTCGCAGAATCGCTTTTGTGCAGAAAACAGTAACACTTGTTCAGAATGAAAGAAAGCAGAGAGCAACAGATTCTATGTTGTCCTGGAGAGCTTGCAGAGCACTGGGGAAAGGCAGGCAGACAATTCCTTGCTAGCACCTTCTCTGTGCCTGGGAAGCAGAAGTGTTCACATTGCTTCGCAGAATCGCTTTTGTGCAGAAAACACTAACACTTGTTCAGAACGAAAGAAAGCACAGAGCCCCAGATTCTATGTTGTCCTGGAGAGCTTGCAGAGCACTGGGGAAAGGCAGGCAGAGAATTCCCTGCTAGCACCTTCTCTGTGCCTGGGAAGCAGAAGTGTTCACATTGCTTCGCAGAATCGCTTTTGTGCAGAAAACAGTAACACTTGTTCAGAACGAAAGAAAGCACAGAGCCCCAGATTCTATGTTGTCCTGGAGAGCTTGCAGAACACTGGGGAAAGGCAGGCAGAGAATTCCCTGCTAGCACCTTCTCTGTGCCTGGGAAGCAGCAGTGTTCACATTGCTTCGCAGAATCGCTTTTGTGCAGAAAACAGTAACACTTGTTCAGAACGAAAGAAAGCACAGAGCCCCAGATTCTATGTTGTCCTGGAGAGCTTGCAAAGCACTGGGGAAAGGCAGGCAGAGAATTCCCTGCTAGCACCTTCTCTGTGCCTGGGAAGCAGAAGTGTTCACATAGCTTCGCAAGAATCGCTTTTGTGCAGAAAACAGTAACACTTGTTCAGAATGAAAGAAAGCAGAGAGCCCCAGGTTTGCTGTTGTCCTGGAGAGCTTGCAGAGCACTGGGGAAAGGCAGGCAGAGAATTCCCTGCTAGCACCTTCTCTGTGCCTGGGAAACAGAAGTGTTCACATTGCTTCACAGAATCGCTTTTGTGCAGAAAACAGTAACACTTGTTCAGAATGAAAGAAAGCACAGAGCCCCAGGTTTGCTGTTGTCCTGGAGAGCTTGCAGAGCACTGGGGAAAGGCAGGCAGAGAATTCCCTGCTAGCACCTTCTCTGTGCCTGGGAAGCAGAAGTGTTCACATTGCTTCGCAGAATCGCTTTTGTGCAGAAAACACTAACACTTGTTCAGAACGAAAGAAAGCACAGAGCCCCAGATTCTATGTTGTCCTGGAGAGCTTGCAGAGCACTGGGGAAAGGCAGGCAGAGAATTCCCTGCTAGCACCTTCTCTGTGCCTGGGAAACAGAAGTGTTCCCATTGCTTCGCAGAATCGCTTTTGTGCAGAAAACAGTAACACTTGTTCAGAATGAAAGAAAGCACAGAGCCCCAGATTTGCTGTTGTCCTGGAGAGCTTGCAGAGCACTGGGGAAAGGCAGGCAGAGAATTCCCTGCTAGCACCTTCTCTGTGCCTGGGAATCAGAAGTGTTCATATTGCTTCTCAGAATCACTTTTGTGCAGAAAACAGTAACACTTGTTCAGAACGAAAGAAAGCACAGAGCCCCAGATTCTATGTTGTCCTGGAGAGCTTGCAGAGCACTGGGGAAAGGCAGGCAGAGAATTCCCTGCTAGCACCTTCTCTGTGCCTGGGAAGCATGGTGTTCATATTGCTTCTCAGAATCGCTTTTGTGCAGAAAACAGTAACACTTGTTCAGAACGAAAGAAAGCACAGAGCCCCAGATTCTATGTTGTCCTGGAGAGCTTGCAGAGCACTGGGGAAAGGCAGGCAGAGAATTCCCTGCTAGCACCTTCTCTGTGCCTGGGAAGCAGAAGTGTTCACATTGCTTCGCAGAATCGCTTTTGTGCAGAAAACAGTAACACTTGTTCAGAATGAAAGAAAGCACAGAGCCCCAGATTTGCTGTTGTCCTGGAGAGCTTGCAGAGCACTGGGGAAAGGCAGGCAGAGAATTCCCTGCTAGCACCTTCTCTGTGGCGGGGAAGCAGAAGTGTTCATATCGCTTCTCAGAATTGCTTTTGTGCAGAAAACAGTAACACTTGTTCAGAATGAAAGAAAGCAGAGAGCCCCAGATTCTATGCTGTCCTGGAGAGCTTGCAGAGCACTGGGGAAAGGCAGGCAGAGAATTCCCTGCTAGCACCTTCTCTGTGCCTGGGAAGCAGAAGTGTTTACATTGCTTCACAGAATCGCTTTTGTGCAGAAAACAGCAACACTTGTTCAGAACGAAAGAAAGCACAGAGCCCCAGATTCTATGTTGTCCTGGAGAGCTTGCAGAGCACTGGGGAAAGGCAGGCAGACAATTCCCTGCTAGCACCTTCTCTGTGCCTGGGAAGCAGAAGTGTTCACATTGCTTCGCAGAATCGCTTTTGTGCAGAAAACACTAACACTTGTTCAGAATGAAAGAAAGCAGAGAGCAACAGATTCTATGTTGTCCTGGAGACCTTGCAGAGCACTGGGGAAAGGCAGGCAGAGAATTCCTTGCTAGCACCTTCTCTGTGCCTGGGAAGCAGAAGTGTTCACATTGCTTCGCAGAATCGCTTTTGTGCAGAAAACACTAACACTTGTTCAGAACGAAAGAAAGCACAGAGCCCCAGATTCTATGTTGTCCTGGAGAGCTTGTAGAGCACTGGGGAAAGGCAGGCAGAGAATTCCCTGCTAGCACCTTCTCTGTGCCTGGGAATCAGTAGTGTTCACATTGCTTCTCAGAATCGCTTTTGTGCAGAAAACAGTAACACTTGTTCAGAACGAAAGAAAGCACAGAGCCCCAGATTCTATGTTGTCCTGGAGAGCTTGCAGAGCACTGGGGAAAGGCAGGCAGAGAATTCCCTGCTAGCACCTTCTCTGTGCCTGGGAAGCAGAAGTGTTCACATTGCTTCGCAGAATCGCTTTTGTGCAGAAAACAGTAACACATGTTCAGAACGAAAGAAAGCACAGAGCCCCAGATTTGCTGTTGTCCTGGAGAGCTTGCAGAGCACTGGGGAAAGGCAGGCAGAGAATTCCCTGCTAGCACCTTCTCTGTGCCGGGGAAGCAGAAGTGTTCATATCGCTTCTCAGAATCGCTTTTGTGCAGAAAACAGTAACACTTGTTCAGAACGAAAGAAAGCAGAGAGCCCCAGATTCTATGTTGTCCTGGAGAGCTTGCAGAGCACTGGGGAAAGGCAGGCAGAGAATTCCCTGCTAGCACCTTCTCTGTGCCTGGGAAGCAGAAGTGTTCACATTGCTTCGCAGAATCGCTTTTGTGCAGAAAACACTAACACTTGTTCAGAACGAAAGAAAGCACAGAGCCCCAGATTTGCTATTGTCCTGGAGAGCTTGCAGAGCACTGGGGAAAGGCAGGCAGAGAATTCCCTGATAGCACCTTCTCTGTGCCTGGGAAGCAGAAGTGTTCTTATTGCTTCTCAGAATCGCTTTTGTGCAGAAAACAGTAACACTTGTTCAGAACGAAAGAAAGCAGAGAGCCCCAGATTCTATGTTGTCCTGGAGAGCTTGCAGAGCACTGGGGAAAGGCAGGCAGAGAATTCCCTGCTAGCACCTTCTCTGTGCCTGGGAAGCAGAAGTGTTCACATTGCTTCGCAGAATCGCTTTTGTGCAGAAAACAGTAACACTTGTTCAGAATGAAAGAAAGCAGAGAGCACCAGATTCTATGTTGTCCTGGAGAGCTTGCAGAGCACTGGGGAAAGGCAGGCAGAGAATTCCCTGCTAGCACCTTCTCTGTGCCTGGGAAGCAGAAGTGTTCACATTGCTTCGCAGAATCGCTTTTGTGCAGAAAACACTAACACTTGTTCAGAACGAAAGAAAGCACAGAGCCCCAGATTCTATGTTGTCCTGGAGAGCTTGCAGAGCACTGGGGAAAGGCAGGCAGAGAATTCCCTGCTAGCACCTTCTCTGTGCCTGGGAAGCAGAAGTGTTCACATTGCTTCGCAAGAATAGCTTTTGTGCAGAAAACACTAACAGTTGTTAGAACGAAAGAAAGCACAGAGCCCCAGATTCTATGTTGTCCTGGAGAGCTTGCAGAGCACTGGGGAAAGGCAGGCAGAGAATTCCTTGCTAGCACCTTCTCTGTGCCTGGGAAGCAGAAGTGTTCACATTGCTTCGCAGAATCGCTTTTGTGCAGAAAACAGTAGCACTTGTTCAGAAGGAAAGAAAGCACAGAGCCCCAGGTTTGCTGTTGTCCTGGAGAACTTGCAGAGCACTGGGGAAAGGCAGGCAGAGAATTCCCTGCTAGCACCTTCTCTGTGCCTGGGAAGCAGAAGTGTTCACATTGCTTCGCAAGAATCGCTTTTGTGCAGAAAACAGTAACACTTGTTCAGAACGAAAGAAAGCACAGAGCCCCAGATTTGATGTTGTCCTGGAGAGCTTGCAGAGCACTGGGGAAAGGCAGGCAGAGAATTCCCTGCTAGCACCTTCTCTGTGCCTGGGAAACAGAAGTGTTCCCATTGCTTCGCAAAATCGCTTTTGTGCAGAAAACAGTAACACTTGTTCAGAAGGAAAGAAAGCACAGAGCCCCAGGTTTGCTGTTGTCCTGGAGAGCTTGCAGAGCACTGGGGAAAGGCAGGCAGAGAATTCCCTGCTAGCACCTTCTCTGTGCCTGGGAAGCAGAAGTGTTCACATTGCTTCGCAAGAATCGCTTTTGTGCAGAAAACAGTAACACTTGTTCAGAACGAAAGAAAGCACAGAGCCCCAGATTTGATGTTGTCCTGGAGAGCTTGCAGAGCACTGGGGAAAGGCAGGCAGAGAATTCCCTGCTAGCACCTTCTCTGTGCCTGGGAAGCAGAAGTGTTCATATTGCTTCTCAGAATCGCTTTTGTGCAGAAAACAGTAACACTTGTTCAGAACGAAAGAAAGCACAGAGCCCCAGATTCTATGTTGTCCTGGAGAGCTTGCAGAGCACTGGGGAAAGGCAGGCAGAGAATTCCCTGCTAGCACCTTCTCTGTGCCTGGGAAGCAGAAGTGTTCACATTGCTTCGCAGAATCGCTTTTGTGCAGAAAACAGTAACACTTGTTCAGAATGAAAGAAAGCACAGAGCCCCAGATTTGCTGTTGTCCTGGAGAGCTTGCAGAGCACTGGGGAAAGGCAGGCAGAGAATTCCCTGCTAGCACCTTCTCTGTGGCGGGGAAGCGGAAGTGTTCATATCGCTTCTCAGAATCGCTTTTGTGCAGAAAACACTAACACTTGTTCAGAACGAAAGAAAGCACAGAGCCCCAGATTCTATGCTGTCCTGGAGAGCTTGCAGAGCACTGGGGAAAGGCAGGCAGAGAATTCCCTGCTAGCACCTTCTCTGTGCCTGGGAAGCAGAAGTGTTCACATTGCTTCGCAGAATCGCTTTTGTGCAGAAAACACTAACACTTGTTCAGAATGAAAGAAAGCAGAGAGCAACAGATTCTATGTTGTCCTGGAGACCTTGCAGAGCACTGGGGAAAGGCAGGCAGACAATTCCTTGCTAGCACCTTCTCTGTGCCTGGGAAGCAGAAGTGTTCACATTGCTTCGCAGAATCGCTTTTGTGCAGAAAACACTAACACTTGTTCAGAACGAAAGAAAGCACAGAGCCCCAGATTCTATGTTGTCCTGGAGAGCTTGCAGAGCACTGGGGAAAGGCAGGCAGAGAATTCCCTGCTAGCACCTTCTCTGTGCCTGGGAATCAGTAGTGTTCACATTGCTTCTCAGAATCGCTTTTGTGCAGAAAACAGTAACACTTGTTCAGAACGAAAGAAAGCACAGAGCCCCAGATTCTATGTTGTCCTGGAGAGCTTGCAGAGCACTGGGGAAAGGCAGGCAGAGAATTCCCTGCTAGCACCTTCTCTGTGCCTGGGAAGCAGAAGTGTTCACATTGCTTCGCAGAATCGCTTTTGTGCAGAAAACACTAACACATGTTCAGAACGAAAGAAAGCACAGAGCCCCAGATTTGCTGTTGTCCTGGAGAGCTTGCAGAGCACTGGGGAAAGGCAGGCAGAGAATTCCCTGCTAGCACCTTCTCTGTGGCGGGGAAGCAGAAGTGTTCATATCGCTTCTCAGAATCGCTTTTGTGCAGAAAACAGTAACACTTGTTCAGAACGAAAGAAAGCAGAGAGCCCCAGATTCTATGTTGTCCTGGAGAGCTTGCAGAGCACTGGGGAAAGGCAGGCAGAGAATTCCCTGCTAGCACCTTCTCTGTGCCTGGGAAGCAGAAGTGTTCACATTGCTTCGCAGAATCGCTTTTGTGCAGAAAACACTAACACTTGTTCAGAAGGAAAGAAAGCACAGAGCCCCAGATTTTATGTTGTCCTGGAGAGCTTGCAGAGCACTGGGGAAAGGCAGGCAGAGAATTCCCTGCTAGCACCTTCTCTGTGCCTGGGAAGCAGAAGTGTTCACATTGCTTCGCAGAATCGCTTTTGTGCAGAAAACACTAACACTTGTTCAGAACGAAAGAAAGCACAGAGCCCCAGATTTGCTGTTGTCCTGGAGAGCTTGCAGAGCACTGGGGAAAGGCAGGCAGAGAATTCCCTGATAGCACCTTCTCTGTGCCTGGGAAGCAGAAGTGTTCATATTGCTTCTCAGAATCGCTTTTGTGCAGAAAACAGTAACACTTGTTCAGAACGAAAGAAAGCAGAGAGCCCCAGATTCTATGCTGTCCTGGAGAGCTTGCAGAGCACTGGGGAAAGGCAGGCAGAGAATTCCCTGCTAGCACCTTCTCTGTGCCTGGGAACCAGAAGTGTTTACATTGCTTCACAGAATCGCTTTTGTGCAGAAAACAGCAACACTTGTTCAGAACGAAAGAAAGCACAGAGCCCCAGATTCTATGTTGTCCTGGAGAGCTTGCAGAGCACTGGGGAAAGGCAGGCAGACAATTCCCTGCTAGCACCTTCTCTGTGCCTGGGAAGCAGAAGTGTTCACATTGCTTCGCAGAATCGCTTTTGTGCAGAAAACACTAACACTTGTTCAGAATGAAAGAAAGCAGAGAGCAACAGATTCTATGTTGTCCTGGAGACCTTGCAGAGCATTGGGGAAAGGCAGGCAGACAATTCCTTGCTAGCACCTTCTCTGTGCCTGGGAAGCAGAAGTGTTCACATTGCTTCGCAGAATCGCTTTTGTGCAGAAAACAGTAACACTTGTTCAGAACGAAAGAAAGCAGAGAGCCCCAGATTCTATGTTGTCCTGGAGAGCTTGCAGAGCACTGGGGAAAGGCAGGCAGAGAATTCCCTGCTAGCACCTTCTCTGTGCCTGGGAATCAGTAGTGTTCACATTGCTTCTCAGAATCGCTTTTGTGCAGAAAACAGTAACACTTGTTCAGAAGGAAAGAAAGCACAGAGCCCCAGATTCTATGTTGTCCTGGAGAGCTTGCAGAGCACTGGGGAAAGGCAGGCAGAGAATTCCCTGCTAGCACCTTCTCTGTGCCTGGGAAGCAGAAGTGTTCACATTGCTTCGCAGAATCGCTTTTGTGCAGAAAACACTAACACATGTTCAGAACGAAAGAAAGCACAGAGCCCCAGATTTGCTGTTGTCCTGGAGAGCTTGCAGAGCACTGGGGAAAGGCAGGCAGAGAATTCCCTGCTAGCACCTTCTCTGTGCCGGGGAAGCAGAAGTGTTCATATCGCTTCTCAGAATCGCTTTTGTGCAGAAAACAGTAACACTTGTTCAGAACGAAAGAAAGCAGAGAGCCCCAGATTCTATGTTGTCCTGGAGAGCTTGCAGAGCACTGGGGAAAGGCAGGCAGAGAATTCCCTGCTAGCACCTTCTCTGTGCCTGGGAAACAGAAGTGTTCACATTGTTTCGCAGAATCGCTTTTGTGCAGAAAACACTAACACTTGTTCAGAAGGAAAGAAAGCACAGAGCCCCAGATTTTATGTTGTCCTGGAGAGCTTGCAGAGCACTGGGGAAAGGCAGGCAGAGAATTCCCTGATAGCACCTTCTCTGTGCCTGGGAAGCAGAAGTGTTCTTATTGCTTCTCAGAATCGCTTTTGTGCAGAAAACAGTAACACTTGTTCAGAACGAAAGAAAGCAGAGAGCCCCAGATTCTATGTTGTCCTGGAGAGCTTGCAGAGCACTGGGGAAAGGCAGGCAGAGAATTCCCTGCTAGCACCTTCTCTGTGCCTGGGAAGCAGAAGTGTTCACATTGCTTCGCAGAATCGCTTTTGTGCAGAAAACACTAACACTTGTTCAGAAGGAAAGAAAGCACAGAGCCCCAGATTCTATGTTGTCCTGGAGAGCTTGCAGAGCACTGGGGAAAGGCAGGCAGAGAATTCCCTGCTAGCACCTTCTCTGTGCCTGGGAAGCAGAAGTGTTCACATTGCTTCGCAGAATCGCTTTTGTGCAGAAAACAGTAACACTTGTTCAGAACGAAAGAAAGCACAGAGCCCCAGATTTGCTATTGTCCTGGAGAGCTTGCAGAGCACTGGGGAAAGGCAGGCAGAGAATTCCCTGCTAGCACCTTCTCCGTGCCTGGGAAGCAGAAGTGTTCACATTGCTTCGCAAGAATAGCTTTTGTGCAGAAAACACTAACAGTTGTTAGAACGAAAGAAAGCACAGAGCCCCAGATTCTATGTTGTCCTGGAGAGCTTGCAGAGCACTGGGGAAAGGCAGGCAGAGAATTCCTTGCTAGCACCTTCTCTGTGCGTGGGAAACAGAAGTGTTCACATTGCTTCGCAGAATCGCTTTTGTGCAGAAAACACTAACACTTGTTCAGAAGGAAAGAAAGCACAGAGCCCCAGGTTTGCTGTTGTCCTGGAGAACTTGCAGAGCACTGGGGAAAGGCAGGCAGAGAATTCCCTGCTAGCACCTTCTCTGTGCCTGGGAAGCAGAAGTGTTCACATTGCTTAGCAAGAATCGCTTTTGTGCAGAAAACAGTAACACTTGTTCAGAACGAAAGAAAGCACAGAGCCCCAGATTTGATGTTGTCCTGGAGAGCTTGCAGAGCACTGGGGAAAGGCAGGCAGAGAATTCCCTGCTAGCACCTTCTCTGTGCCTGGGAAACAGAAGTGTTCACATTGCTTCGCAAAATCGCTTTTGTGCAGAAAACAGTAACACTTGTTCAGAACGAAAGAAAGCACAGAGACCCAGATTCTATGTTGTCCTGGAGAGCTTGCAAAGCACTGGGGAAAGGCAGGCAGAGAATTCCCTGCTAGCACCTTCTCTGCGCCTGGGAAGCAGAAGTGTTCACATTGCTTCGCAGAATCGCTTTTGTGCAGAAAACACTAACACTTGTTCAGAACGAAAGAAATCACAGAGCCCCAGATTTGCTATTGTCCTGGAGAGCTTGCAGAGCACTGGGGAAAGGCAGGCAGAGAATTCCCTGCTAGCACCTTCTCTGTGCCTGGGAAGCAGAGTGTTCACATTGCTTCGCAGAATCGCTTTTGTGCAGAAAACAGTAACACTTGTTCAGAACGAAAGAAAGCACAGAGCCCCAGATTTTATGTTGTCCTGGAGAGCTTGCAGAGCACTGGGGAAAGGCAGGCAGAGAATTCCCTGCTAGCACCTTCTCTGTGCCTGGGTAGCAGAAGTGTTCATATTGCTTCTCAGAATCGCTTTTGTGCAGAAAACAGTAACACTTGTTCAGAACGAAAGAAAGCACAGAGCCCCAGATTCTATGTTGTCCTGGAGAGCTTGCAGAGCACTGGGGAAAGGCAGGCAGAGAATTCCCTGCTAGCACCTTCTCTGTGCCTGGGAAGCAGAAGTGTTCACATTGCTTCGCAGAATCGCTTTTGTGCAGAAAACAGTAACACTTGTTCAGAATGAAAGAAAGCACAGAGCCCCAGATTTGCTGTTGTCCTGGAGAGCTTGCAGAGCACTGGGGAAAGGCAGGCAGAGAATTCCCTGCTAGCACCTTCTCTGTGGCGGGGAAGCGGAAGTGTTCATATCGCTTCTCAGAATCGCTTTTGTGCAGAAAACATTAACACTTGTTCAGAATGAAAGAAAGCAGAGAGCCCCAGATTCTATGCTGTCCTGGAGAGCTTGCAGAGCACTGGGGAAAGGCAGGCAGAGAATTCCCTGCTAGCACCTTCTCTGTGCCTGGGAAGCAGAAGTGTTTACATTGCTTCACAGAATCGCTTTTGTGCAGAAAACAGCAACACTTGTTCAGAACGAAAGAAAGCACAGAGCCCCAGATTCTATGTTGTCCTGGAGAGCTTGCAGAGCACTGGGGAAAGGCAGGCAGACAATTCCCTGCTAGCACCTTCTCTGTGCCTGGGAAGCAGAAGTGTTCACATTGCTTCGCAGAATCGCTTTTGTGCAGAAAACACTAACACTTGTTCAGAATGAAAGAAAGCAGAGAGCAACAGATTCTATGTTGTCCTGGAGACCTTGCAGAGCACTGGGGAAAGGCAGGCAGACAATTCCTTGCTAGCACCTTCTCTGTGCCTGGGAAGCAGAAGTGTTCACATTGCTTCGCAGAATCGCTTTTGTGCAGAAAACACTAACACTTGTTCAGAACGAAAGAAAGCACAGAGCCCCAGATTCTATGTTGTCCTGGAGAGCTTGCAGAGCACTGGGGAAAGGCAGGCAGAGAATTCCCTGCTAGCACCTTCTCTGTGCCTGGGAATCAGTAGTGTTCACATTGCTTCTCAGAATCGCTTTTGTGCAGAAAACAGTAACACTTGTTCAGAACGAAAGAAAGCACAGAGCCCCAGATTCTATGTTGTCCTGGAGAGCTTGCAGAGCACTGGGGAAAGGCAGGCAGAGAATTCCCTGCTAGCACCTTCTCTGTGCCTGGGAAGCATGGTGTTCATATTGCTTCTCAGAATCGCTTTTGTGCAGAAAACAGTAACACTTGTTCAGAACGAAAGAAAGCACAGAGCCCCAGATTCTATGTTGTCCTGGAGAGCTTGCAGAGCACTGGGGAAAGGCAGGCAGAGAATTCCCTGCTAGCACCTTCTCTGTGCCTGGGAAGCAGAAGTGTTCACATTGCTTCGCAGAATCGCTTTTGTGCAGAAAACACTAACACATGTTCAGAACGAAAGAAAGCAGAGAGCCCCAGATTCTATGTTGTCCTGGAGAGCTTGCAGAGCACTGGGGAAAGGCAGGCAGAGAATTCCCTGCTAGCACCTTCTCTGTGCCTGGGAAGCAGAAGTGTTCACATTGCTTCGCAGAATCGCTTTTGTGCAGAAAACACTAACACTTGTTCAGAACGAAAGAAAGCACAGAGCCCCAGATTTGCTATTGTCCTGGAGAACTTGCAGAGCACTGGGGAAAGGCAGGCAGAGAATTCCCTGCTAGCACCTTCTCTGTGCCTGGGAAGCAGAAGTGTTCACATTGCTTCGCAGAATCGCTTTTGTGCAGAAAACAGTAACACTTGTTCAGAACGAAAGAAAGCACAGAGCCCCAGATTTGCTATTGTCCTGGAGAGCTTGCAGAGCACTGGGGAAAGGCAGGCAGACAATTCCCTGCTAGCACCTTCTCTGTGCCTGGGAAGCAGAAGTGTTCACATTGCTTCGCAGAATCGCTTTTGTGCAGAAAACACTAACACTTGTTCAGAATGAAAGAAAGCAGAGAGCAACAGATTCTATGTTGTCCTGGAGACCTTGCAGAGCACTGGGGAAAGGCAGGCAGACAATTCCTTGCTAGCACCTTCTCTGTGCCTGGGAAGCAGAAGTGTTCACATTGCTTCGCAGAATCGCTTTTGTGCAGAAAACACTAACACTTGTTCAGAACGAAAGAAAGCACAGAGCCCCAGATTCTATGTTGTCCTGGAGAGCTTGCAGAGCACTGGGGAAAGGCAGGCAGAGAATTCCCTGCTAGCACCTTCTCTGTGCCTGGGAATCAGTAGTGTTCACATTGCTTCTCAGAATCGCTTTTGTGCAGAAAACAGTAACACTTGTTCAGAACGAAAGAAAGCACAGAGCCCCAGATTCTATGTTGTCCTGGAGAGCTTGCAGAGCACTGGGGAAAGGCAGGCAGAGAATTCCCTGCTAGCACCTTCTCTGTGCCTGGGAAGCAGAAGTGTTCACATTGCTTCGCAGAATCGCTTTTGTGCAGAAAACACTAACACATGTTCAGAACGAAAGAAAGCACAGAGCCCCAGATTTGCTGTTGTCCTGGAGAGCTTGCAGAGCACTGGGGAAAGGCAGGCAGAGAATTCCCTGCTAGCACCTTCTCTGTGCCTGGGAAGCAGAAGTGTTCATATCGCTTCTCAGAATCGCTTTTGTGCAGAAAACACTAACACTTGTTCAGAATGAAAGAAAGCAGAGAGCAACAGATTCTATGTTGTCCTGGAGAGCTTGCAGAGCACTGGGGAAAGGCAGGCAGAGAATTCCCTGCTAGCACCTTCTCTGTGCCTGGGAAGCAGAAGTGTTCACATTGCTTCGCAGAATCGCTTTTGTGCAGAAAACACTAACACTTGTTCAGAAGGAAAGAAAGCACAGAGCCCCAGATTCTATGTTGTCCTGGAGAGCTTGCAGAGCACTGGGGAAAGGCAGGCAGAGAATTCCCTGCTAGCACCTTCTCTGTGCCTGGGAAGCAGAAGTGTTCACATTGCTTCGCAAGAATCGCTTTTGTGCAGAAAACAGTAACACTTGTTCAGAATGAAAGAAAGCACAGAGCCCCAGATTCTATGTTGTCCTGGAGAGCTTGCAGAGCACTGGGGAAAGGCAGGCAGAGAATTCCCTGCTAGCACCTTCTCTGTGCCTGGTAACCAGAAGTGTTTACATTGCTTCACAGAATCGCTTTTGTGCAGAAAACAGCAACACTTGTTCAGAACGAAAGAAAGCACAGAGACCCAGATTCTATGTTGTCCTGGAGAGCTTGCAAAGCACTGGGGAAAGGCAGGCAGAGAATTCCCTGCTAGCACCTTCTCTGTGCCTGGGAAGCAGAAGTGTTCACATTGCTTAGCAAGAATCGCTTTTGTGCAGAAAACAGTAACACTTGTTCAGAACGAAAGAAAGCACAGAGCCCCAGATTTGATGTTGTCCTGGAGAGCTTGCAGAGCACTGGGGAAAGGCAGGCAGAGAATTCCCTGCTAGCACCTTCTCTGTGCCTGGGAAACAGAAGTGTTCACATTGCTTCGCAAAATCGCTTTTGTGCAGAAAACAGTAACACTTGTTCAGAACGAAAGAAAGCACAGAGACCCAGATTCTATGTTGTCCTGGAGAGCTTGCAAAGCACTGGGGAAAGGCAGGCAGAGAATTCCCTGCTAGCACCTTCTCTGCGCCTGGGAAGCAGAAGTGTTCACATTGCTTCGCAGAATCGCTTTTGTGCAGAAAACACTAACACTTGTTCAGAACGAAAGAAATCACAGAGCCCCAGATTTGCTATTGTCCTGGAGAGCTTGCAGAGCACTGGGGAAAGGCAGGCAGAGAATTCCCTGCTAGCACCTTCTCTGTGCCTGGGAAGCAGAGTGTTCACATTGCTTCGCAGAATCGCTTTTGTGCAGAAAACAGTAACACTTGTTCAGAACGAAAGAAAGCACAGAGCCCCAGATTTTATGTTGTCCTGGAGAGCTTGCAGAGCACTGGGGAAAGGCAGGCAGAGAATTCCCTGCTAGCACCTTCTCTGTGCCTGGGTAGCAGAAGTGTTCATATTGCTTCTCAGAATCGCTTTTGTGCAGAAAACAGTAACACTTGTTCAGAACGAAAGAAAGCACAGAGCCCCAGATTCTATGTTGTCCTGGAGAGCTTGCAGAGCACTGGGGAAAGGCAGGCAGAGAATTCCCTGCTAGCACCTTCTCTGTGCCTGGGAAGCAGAAGTGTTCACATTGCTTCGCAGAATCGCTTTTGTGCAGAAAACAGTAACACTTGTTCAGAATGAAAGAAAGCACAGAGCCCCAGATTTGCTGTTGTCCTGGAGAGCTTGCAGAGCACTGGGGAAAGGCAGGCAGAGAATTCCCTGCTAGCACCTTCTCTGTGGCGGGGAAGCGGAAGTGTTCATATCGCTTCTCAGAATCGCTTTTGTGCAGAAAACATTAACACTTGTTCAGAATGAAAGAAAGCAGAGAGCCCCAGATTCTATGCTGTCCTGGAGAGCTTGCAGAGCACTGGGGAAAGGCAGGCAGAGAATTCCCTGCTAGCACCTTCTCTGTGCCTGGGAAGCAGAAGTGTTTACATTGCTTCACAGAATCGCTTTTGTGCAGAAAACAGCAACACTTGTTCAGAACGAAAGAAAGCACAGAGCCCCAGATTCTATGTTGTCCTGGAGAGCTTGCAGAGCACTGGGGAAAGGCAGGCAGACAATTCCCTGCTAGCACCTTCTCTGTGCCTGGGAAGCAGAAGTGTTCACATTGCTTCGCAGAATCGCTTTTGTGCAGAAAACACTAACACTTGTTCAGAATGAAAGAAAGCAGAGAGCAACAGATTCTATGTTGTCCTGGAGACCTTGCAGAGCACTGGGGAAAGGCAGGCAGACAATTCCTTGCTAGCACCTTCTCTGTGCCTGGGAAGCAGAAGTGTTCACATTGCTTCGCAGAATCGCTTTTGTGCAGAAAACACTAACACTTGTTCAGAACGAAAGAAAGCACAGAGCCCCAGATTCTATGTTGTCCTGGAGAGCTTGCAGAGCACTGGGGAAAGGCAGGCAGAGAATTCCCTGCTAGCACCTTCTCTGTGCCTGGGAAGCATGGTGTTCATATTGCTTCTCAGAATCGCTTTTGTGCAGAAAACACTAACACTTGTTCAGAACGAAAGAAAGCACAGAGCCCCAGATTCTATGTTGTCCTGGAGAGCTTGCAGAGCACTGGGGAAAGGCAGGCAGAGAATTCCCTGCTAGCACCTTCTCTGTGCCTGGGAAGCAGAAGTGTTCACATTGCTTCGCAGAATCGCTTTTGTGCAGAAAACACTAACACATGTTCAGAACGAAAGAAAGCACAGAGCCCCAGATTCTATGTTGTCCTGGAGAGCTTGCAGAGCACTGGGGAAAGGCAGGCAGAGAATTCCCTGCTAGCACCTTCTCTGTGCCTGGGAAGCAGAAGTGTTCACATTGCTTCGCAGAATCGCTTTTGTGCAGAAAACACTAACACTTGTTCAGAAGGAAAGAAAGCACAGAGCCCCAGATTTTATGTTGTCCTGGAGAGCTTGCAGAGCACTGGGGAAAGGCAGGCAGAGAATTCCCTGCTAGCACCTTCTCTGTGCCTGGGAAGCAGAAGTGTTCACATTGCTTCGCAGAATCGCTTTTGTGCAGAAAACACTAACACTTGTTCAGAACGAAAGAAAGCACAGAGCCCCAGATTTGCTATTGTCCTGGAGAACTTGCAGAGCACTGGGGAAAGGCAGGCAGAGAATTCCCTGATAGCACCTTCTCTGTGCCTGGGAAGCAGAAGTGTTCACATTGCTTCGCAGAATCGCTTTTGTGCAGAAAACAGTAACACTTGTTCAGAACGAAAGAAAGCAGAGAGTCCAGATTCTATGTTGTCCTGGAGAGCTTGCAGAGCACTGGGGAAAGGCAGGCAGAGAATTCCCTGCTAGCACCTTCTCTGTGCCTGGGAAGCAGAAGTGTTCACATTGCTTCTCAGAATCGCTTTTGTGCAGAAAACAGTAACACTTGTTCAGAATGAAAGAAAGCAGAGAGCACCAGATTCTATGTTGTCCTGGAGAGCTTGCAGAGCACTGGGGAAAGGCAGGCAGAGAATTCCCTGCTAGCACCTTCTCTGTGCCTGGGAAGCAGAAGTGTTCACATTGCTTCGCAAGAATCGCTTTTGTGCAGAAAACAGTAACACTTGTTCAGAACGAAAGAAAGCACAGAGCCCCAGATTCTATGTTGTCCTGGAGAGCTTGCAGAGCACTGGGGAAAGGCAGGCAGAGAATTCCCTGCTAGCACCTTCTCTGTGCCTGGGAAGCAGAAGTGTTCACATTGCTTCGCAGAATCGCTTTTGTGCAGAAAACAGTAACACTTGTTCAGAACGAAAGAAAGCACAGAGCCCCAGATTTGCTATTGTCCTGGAGAGCTTGCAGAGCACTGGGGAAAGGCAGGCAGACAATTCCCTGCTAGCACCTTCTCTGTGCCTGGGAAGCAGAAGTGTTCACATTGCTTCGCAGAATCGCTTTTGTGCAGAAAACACTAACACTTGTTCAGAATGAAAGAAAGCAGAGAGCAACAGATTCTATGTTGTCCTGGAGACCTTGCAGAGCACTGGGGAAAGGCAGGCAGACAATTCCTTGCTAGCACCTTCTCTGTGCCTGGGAAGCAGAAGTGTTCACATTGCTTCGCAGAATCGCTTTTGTGCAGAAAACACTAACACTTGTTCAGAACGAAAGAAAGCACAGAGCCCCAGATTCTATGTTGTCCTGGAGAGCTTGCAGAGCACTGGGGAAAGGCAGGCAGAGAATTCCCTGCTAGCACCTTCTCTGTGCCTGGGAATCAGTAGTGTTCACATTGCTTCTCAGAATCGCTTTTGTGCAGAAAACAGTAACACTTGTTCAGAACGAAAGAAAGCACAGAGCCCCAGATTCTATGTTGTCCTGGAGAGCTTGCAGAGCACTGGGGAAAGGCAGGCAGAGAATTCCCTGCTAGCACCTTCTCTGTGCCTGGGAAGCAGAAGTGTTCACATTGCTTCGCAGAATCGCTTTTGTGCAGAAAACACTAACACATGTTCAGAACGAAAGAAAGCACAGAGCCCCAGATTTGCTGTTGTCCTGGAGAGCTTGCAGAGCACTGGGGAAAGGCAGGCAGAGAATTCCCTGCTAGCACCTTCTCTGTGCCTGGGAAGCAGAAGTGTTCATATCGCTTCTCAGAATCGCTTTTGTGCAGAAAACAGTAACACTTGTTCAGAACGAAAGAAAGCAGAGAGCCCCAGATTCTATGTTGTCCTGGAGAGCTTGCAGAGCACTGGGGAAAGGCAGGCAGAGAATTCCCTGCTAGCACCTTCTCTGTGCCTGGGAAGCAGAAGTGTTCACATTGCTTCGCAGAATCGCTTTTGTGCAGAAAACACTAACACTTGTTCAGAAGGAAAGAAAGCACAGAGCCCCAGATTCTATGTTGTCCTGGAGAGCTTGCAGAGCACTGGGGAAAGGCAGGCAGAGAATTCCCTGCTAGCACCTTCTCTGTGCCTGGGAAGCAGAAGTGTTCACATTGCTTCGCAAGAATCGCTTTTGTGCAGAAAACAGTAACACTTGTTCAGAATGAAAGAAAGCACAGAGCCCCAGATTCTATGTTGTCCTGGAGAGCTTGCAGAGCACTGGGGAAAGGCAGGCAGAGAATTCCCTGCTAGCACCTTCTCTGTGCCTGGTAACCAGAAGTGTTTACATTGCTTCACAGAATCGCTTTTGTGCAGAAAACAGCAACACTTGTTCAGAACGAAAGAAAGCACAGAGACCCAGATTCTATGTTGTCCTGGAGAGCTTGCAAAGCACTGGGGAAAGGCAGGCAGAGAATTCCCTGCTAGCACCTTCTCTGCGCCTGGGAAGCAGAAGTGTTCACATTGCTTCGCAGAATCGCTTTTGTGCAGAAAACACTAACACTTGTTCAGAACGAAAGAAATCACAGAGCCCCAGATTTGCTATTGTCCTGGAGAGCTTGCAGAGCACTGGGGAAAGGCAGGCAGAGAATTCCCTGCTAGCACCTTCTCTGTGCCTGGGAAGCAGAGTGTTCACATTGCTTCGCAGAATCGCTTTTGTGCAGAAAACAGTAACACTTGTTCAGAACGAAAGAAAGCACAGAGCCCCAGATTTTATGTTGTCCTGGAGAGCTTGCAGAGCACTGGGGAAAGGCAGGCAGAGAATTCCCTGCTAGCACCTTCTCTGTGCCTGGGAAGCAGAAGTGTTCATATTGCTTCTCAGAATCGCTTTTGTGCAGAAAACAGTAACACTTGTTCAGAACGAAAGAAAGCACAGAGCCCCAGATTCTATGTTGTCCTGGAGAGCTTGCAGAGCACTGGGGAAAGGCAGGCAGAGAATTCCCTGCTAGCACCTTCTCTGTGCCTGGGAAGCAGAAGTGTTCACATTGCTTCGCAGAATCGCTTTTGTGCAGAAAACAGTAACACTTGTTCAGAATGAAAGAAAGCACAGAGCCCCAGATTTGCTGTTGTCCTGGAGAGCTTGCAGAGCACTGGGGAAAGGCAGGCAGAGAATTCCCTGCTAGCACCTTCTCTGTGGCGGGGAAGCGGAAGTGTTCATATCGCTTCTCAGAATCGCTTTTGTGCAGAAAACAGTAACACTTGTTCAGAATGAAAGAAAGCAGAGAGCCCCAGATTCTATGCTGTCCTGGAGAGCTTGCAGAGTACTGGGGAAAGGCAGGCAGAGAATTCCCTGCTAGCACCTTCTCTGTGCCTGGGAAGCAGAAGTGTTCACATTGCTTCACAGAATCGCTTTTGTGCAGAAAACAGCAACACTTGTTCAGAACGAAAGAAAGCACAGAGCCCCAGATTCTATGTTGTCCTGGAGAGCTTGCAGAGCACTGGGGAAAGGCAGGCAGACAATTCCCTGCTAGCACCTTCTCTGTGCCTGGGAAGCAGAAGTGTTCACATTGCTTCGCAGAATCGCTTTTGTGCAGAAAACACTAACACTTGTTCAGAATGAAAGAAAGCAGAGAGCAACAGATTCTATGTTGTCCTGGAGACCTTGCAGAGCACTGGGGAAAGGCAGGCAGACAATTCCTTGCTAGCACCTTCTCTGTGCCTGGGAAGCAGAAGTGTTCACATTGCTTCGCAGAATCGCTTTTGTGCAGAAAACACTAACACTTGTTCAGAACGAAAGAAAGCACAGAGCCCCAGATTCTATGTTGTCCTGGAGAGCTTGCAGAGCACTGGGGAAAGGCAGGCAGAGAATTCCCTGCTAGCACCTTCTCTGTGCCTGGGAATCAGTAGTGTTCACATTGCTTCTCAGAATCGCTTTTGTGCAGAAAACAGTAACACTTGTTCAGAAGGAAAGAAAGCACAGAGCCCCAGATTCTATGTTGTCCTGGAGAGCTTGCAGAGCACTGGGGAAAGGCAGGCAGAGAATTCCCTGCTAGCACCTTCTCTGTGCCTGGGAAGCATGGTGTTCATATTGCTTCTCAGAATCGCTTTTGTGCAGAAAACACTAACACTTGTTCAGAACGAAAGAAAGCACAGAGCCCCAGATTCTATGTTGTCCTGGAGAGCTTGCAGAGCACTGGGGAAAGGCAGGCAGAGAATTCCCTGCTAGCACCTTCTCTGTGCCTGGGAAGCAGAAGTGTTCACATTGCTTCGCAGAATCGCTTTTGTGCAGAAAACACTAACACATGTTCAGAACGAAAGAAAGCACAGAGCCCCAGATTTGCTGTTGTCCTGGAGAGCTTGCAGAGCACTGGGGAAAGGCAGGCAGAGAATTCCCTGCTAGCACCTTCTCTGTGCCGGGGAAGCAGAAGTGTTCATATCGCTTCTCAGAATCGCTTTTGTGCAGAAAACAGTAACACTTGTTCAGAACGAAAGAAAGCAGAGAGCCCCAGATTCTATGTTGTCCTGGAGAGCTTGCAGAGCACTGGGGAAAGGCAGGCAGAGAATTCCCTGCTAGCACCTTCTCTGTGCCTGGGAAGCAGAAGTGTTCACATTGCTTCGCAGAATCGCTTTTGTGCAGAAAACACTAACACTTGTTCAGAACGAAAGAAAGCACAGAGCCCCAGATTTTATGTTGTCCTGGAGAGCTTGCAGAGCACTGGGGAAAGGCAGGCAGAGAATTCCCTGCTAGCACCTTCTCTGTGCCTGGGAAGCAGAAGTGTTCACATTGCTTCGCAGAATCGCTTTTGTGCAGAAAACACTAACACTTGTTCAGAACGAAAGAAAGCACAGAGCCCCAGATTTGCTATTGTCCTGGAGAACTTGCAGAGCACTGGGGAAAGGCAGGCAGAGAATTCCCTGATAGCACCTTCTCTGTGCCTGGGAAGCAGAAGTGTTCATATTGCTTCTCAGAATCGCTTTTGTGCAGAAAACAGTAACACTTGTTCAGAACGAAAGAAAGCAGAGAGTCCAGATTCTATGTTGTCCTGGAGAGCTTGCAGAGCACTGGGGAAAGGCAGGCAGAGAATTCCCTGCTAGCACCTTCTCTGTGCCTGGGAAGCAGAAGTGTTCACATTGCTTCTCAGAATCGCTTTTGTGCAGAAAACAGTAACACTTGTTCAGAATGAAAGAAAGCAGAGAGCACCAGATTCTATGTTGTCCTGGAGAGCTTGCAGAGCACTGGGGAAAGGCAGGCAGAGAATTCCCTGCTAGCACCTTCTCTGTGCCTGGGAAGCAGAAGTGTTCACATTGCTTCGCAAAATCGCTTTTGTGCAGAAAACACTAACACTTGTTCAGAACGAAAGAAAGCACAGAGCCCCAGATTCTATGTTGTCCTGGAGAGCTTGCAGAGCACTGGGGAAAGGCAGGCAGAGAATTCCCTGCTAGCACCTTCTCTGTGCCTGGGAAGCAGAAGTGTTCACATTGCTTCGCAGAATCGCTTTTGTGCAGAAAACAGTAACACTTGTTCAGAACGAAAGAAAGCACAGAGCCCCAGATTTGCTATTGTCCTGGAGAGCTTGCAGAGCACTGGGGAAAGGCAGGCAGAGAATTCCCTGCTAGCACCTTCTCCGTGCCTGGGAAGCAGAAGTGTTCACATTGCTTCGCAAGAATCGCTTTTGTGCAGAAAACACTAACAGTTGTTAGAACGAAAGAAAGCACAGAGCCCCAGATTCTATGTTGTCCTGGAGAGCTTGCAGAGCACTGGGGAAAGGCAGGCAGAGAATTCCCTGCTAGCACCTTCTCTGTGCCTGGGAAACAGAAGTGTTCCCATTGCTTCGCAAAATCGCTTTTGTGCAGAAAACAGTAACACTTGTTCAGAATGAAAGAAAGCACAGAGCCCCAGATTCTATGTTGTCCTGGAGAGCTTGCAGAGCACTGGGGAAAGGCAGGCAGAGAATTCCCTGCTAGCACCTTCTCTGTGCCTGGGAACCAGAAGTGTTTACATTGCTTCACAGAATCGCTTTTGTGCAGAAAACAGCAACACTTGTTCAGAACGAAAGAAAGCACAGAGCCCCAGATTCTATGTTGTCCTGGAGAGCTTGCAGAGCACTGGGGAAAGGCAGGCAGAGAATTCCCTGATAGCACCTTCTCTGCGCCTGGGAAGCAGAAGTGTTCACATTGCTTCGCAGAATCACTTTTGTGCAGAAAACACTAACACTTGTTCAGAACGAAAGAAATCACAGAGCCCCAGATTTGCTATTGTCCTGGAGAGCTTGCAGAGCACTGGGGAAAGGCAGGCAGAGAATTCCCTGCTAGCACCTTCTCTGCGCCTGGGAAGCAGAAGTGTTCACATTGCTTCGCAGAATCGCTTTTGTGCAGAAAACACTAACACTTGTTCAGAACGAAAGAAATCACAGAGCCCCAGATTTGCTATTGTCCTGGAGAGCTTGCAGAGCACTGGGGAAAGGCAGGCAGAGAATTCCCTGCTAGCACCTTCTCTGTGCCTGGGAAGCAGAGTGTTCACATTGCTTCGCAGAATCGCTTTTGTGCAGAAAACACTAACACTTGTTCAGAAGGAAAGAAAGCACAGAGCCCCAGATTTTATGTTGTCCTGGAGAGCTTGCAGAGCACTGGGGAAAGGCAGGCAGAGAATTCCCTGCTAGCACCTTCTCTGTGCCTGGGAAGCAGAAGTGTTCATATTGCTTCTCAGAATCGCTTTTGTGCAGAAAACAGTAACACTTGTTCAGAACGAAAGAAAGCACAGAGCCCCAGATTCTATGTTGTCCTGGAGAGCTTGCAGAGCACTGGGGAAAGGCAGGCAGAGAATTCCCTGCTAGCACCTTCTCTGTGCCGGGGAAGCAGAAGTGTTCATATCGCTTCTCAGAATCGCTTTTGTGCAGAAAACAGTAACACTTGTTCAGAACGAAAGAAAGCAGAGAGCCCCAGATTCTATGTTGTCCTGGAGAGCTTGCAGAGCACTGGGGAAAGGCAGGCAGAGAATTCCCTGCTAGCACCTTCTCTGTGCCTGGGAAGCAGAAGTGTTCACATTGCTTCGCAGAATCGCTTTTGTGCAGAAAACACTAACACTTGTTCAGAAGGAAAGAAAGCACAGAGCCCCAGATTCTATGTTGTCCTGGAGAGCTTGCAGAGCACTGGGGAAAGGCAGGCAGAGAATTCCCTGCTAGCACCTTCTCTGTGCCTGGGAAGCAGAAGTGTTCACATTGCTTCGCAGAATCGCTTTTGTGCAGAAAACAGTAACACTTGTTCAGAACGAAAGAAAGCACAGAGCCCCAGATTTGCTATTGTCCTGGAGAGCTTGCAGAGCACTGGGGAAAGGCAGGCAGAGAATTCCCTGCTAGCACCTTCTCTGTGCCTGGGAAGCAGAAGTGTTCTTATTGCTTCTCAGAATCGCTTTTGTGCAGAAAACAGTAACACTTGTTCAGAACGAAAGAAAGCAGAGAGCCCCAGATTCTATGTTGTCCTGGAGAGCTTGCAGAGCACTGGGGAAAGGCAGGCAGAGAATTCCCTGCTAGCACCTTCTCTGTGCCTGGGAAGCAGAAGTGTTCACATTGCTTCGCAGAATCGCTTTTGTGCAGAAAACAGTAACACTTGTTCAGAAGGAAAGAAAGCACAGAGCACCAGATTCTATGTTGTCCTGGAGAGCTTGCAGAGCACTGGGGAAAGGCAGGCAGAGAATTCCCTGCTAGCACCTTCTCTGTGCCTGGGAAGCAGAAGTGTTCACATTGCTTCGCAGAATCGCTTTTGTGCAGAAAACAGTAACACTTGTTCAGAACGAAAGAAAGCACAGAGCCCCAGATTTGCTATTGTCCTGGAGAGCTTGCAGAGCACTGGGGAAAGGCAGGCAGAGAATTCCCTGCTAGCACCTTCTCCGTGCCTGGGAAGCAGAAGTGTTCACATTGCTTCGCAAGAATAGCTTTTGTGCAGAAAACACTAACAGTTGTTAGAACGAAAGAAAGCACAGAGCCCCAGATTCTATGTTGTCCTGGAGAGCTTGCAGAGCACTGGGGAAAGGCAGGCAGAGAATTCCTTGCTAGCACCTTCTCTGTGCCTGGGAAACAGAAGTGTTCACATTGCTTCGCAGAATCGCTTTTGTGCAGAAAACAGTAACACTTGTTCAGAAGGAAAGAAAGCACAGAGCCCCAGGTTTGCTGTTGTCCTGGAGAACTTGCAGAGCACTGGGGAAAGGCAGGCAGAGAATTCCCTGCTAGCACCTTCTCTGTGCCTGGGAAGCAGAAGTGTTCACATTGCTTAGCAAGAATCGCTTTTGTGCAGAAAACAGTAACACTTGTTCAGAATGAAAGAAAGCACAGAGCCCCAGATTTGATGTTGTCCTGGAGAGCTTGCAGAGCACTGGGGAAAGGCAGGCAGAGAATTCCCTGCTAGCACCTTCTCTGTGCCTGGGAAACAGAAGTGTTCCCATTGCTTCGCAAAATCGCTTTTGTGCAGAAAACAGTAACACTTGTTCAGAATGAAAGAAAGCACAGAGCCCCAGATTCTATGTTGTCCTGGAGAGCTTGCAGAGCACTGGGGAAAGGCAGGCAGAGAATTCCCTGCTAGCACCTTCTCTGTGCCTGGTAACCAGAAGTGTTTACATTGCTTCACAGAATCGCTTTTGTGCAGAAAACAGCAACACTTGTTCAGAACGAAAGAAAGCACAGAGCCCCAGATTCTATGTTGTCCTGGAGAGCTTGCAGAGCACTGGGGAAAGGCAGGCAGAGAATTCCCTGCTAGCACCTTCTCTGCGCCTGGGAAGCAGAAGTGTTCACATTGCTTCGCAGAATCGCTTTTGTGCAGAAAACACTAACACTTGTTCAGAACGAAAGAAAGCACAGAGCCCCAGATTTGCTGTTGTCCTGGAGAGCTTGCAGAGCACTGGGGAAAGGCAGGCAGAGAATTCCCTGCTAGCACCTTCTCTGTGCCTGGGAAGCAGAGTGTTCACATTGCTTCGCAGAATCGCTTTTGTGCAGAAAACAGTAACACTTGTTCAGAACGAAAGAAAGCACAGAGCCCCAGATTTTATGTTGTCCTGGAGAGCTTGCAGAGCACTGGGGAAAGGCAGGCAGAGAATTCCCTGCTAGCACCTTCTCTGTGCCTGGGAAGCAGAAGTGTTCATATTGCTTCTCAGAATCGCTTTTGTGCAGAAAACAGTAACACTTGTTCAGAACGAAAGAAAGCACAGAGCCCCAGATTCTATGTTGTCCTGGAGAGCTTGCAGAGCACTGGGGAAAGGCAGGCAGAGAATTCCCTGCTAGCACCTTCTCTGTGCCTGGGAAGCAGAAGTGTTCACATTGCTTCGCAGAATCGCTTTTGTGCAGAAAACAGTAACACTTGTTCAGAATGAAAGAAAGCACAGAGCCCCAGATTTGCTGTTGTCCTGGAGAGCTTGCAGAGCACTGGGGAAAGGCAGGCAGAGAATTCCCTGCTAGCACCTTCTCTGTGGCGGGGAAGCGGAAGTGTTCATATCGCTTCTCAGAATCGCTTTTGTGCAGAAAACAGTAACACTTGTTCAGAATGAAAGAAAGCAGAGAGCCCCAGATTCTATGCTGTCCTGGAGAGCTTGCAGAGCACTGGGGAAAGGCAGGCAGAGAATTCCCTGCTAGCACCTTCTCTGTGCCTGGGAAGCAGAAGTGTTTACATTGCTTCACAGAATCGCTTTTGTGCAGAAAACAGCAACACTTGTTCAGAACGAAAGAAAGCACAGAGCCCCAGATTCTATGTTGTCCTGGAGAGCTTGCAGAGCACTGGGGAAAGGCAGGCAGAGAATTCCCTGCTAGCACCTTCTCTGTGCCTGGGAAGCAGAAGTGTTCACATTGCTTCGCAGAATCGCTTTTGTGCAGAAAACACTAACACTTGTTCAGAACGAAAGAAAGCACAGAGCCCCAGATTCTATGTTGTCCTGGAGAGCTTGCAGAGCACTGGGGAAAGGCAGGCAGAGAATTCCTTGCTAGCACCTTCTCTGTGCCTGGGAAACAGAAGTGTTCACATTGCTTCGCAGAATCGCTTTTGTGCAGAAAACAGTAACACTTGTTCAGAAGGAAAGAAAGCACAGAGCCCCAGGTTTGCTGTTGTCCTGGAGAACTTGCAGAGCACTGGGGAAAGGCAGGCAGAGAATTCCCTGCTAGCACCTTCTCTGTGCCTGGGAAGCAGAAGTGTTCACATTGCTTAGCAAGAATCGCTTTTGTGCAGAAAACAGTAACACTTGTTCAGAACGAAAGAAAGCACAGAGCCCCAGATTTGATGTTGTCCTGGAGAGCTTGCAGAGCACTGGGGAAAGGCAGGCAGAGAATTCCCTGCTAGCACCTTCTCTGTGCCTGGGAAACAGAAGTGTTCCCATTGCTTCGCAAAATCGCTTTTGTGCAGAAAACAGTAACACTTGTTCAGAATGAAAGAAAGCACAGAGCCCCAGATTCTATGTTGTCCTGGAGAGCTTGCAGAGCACTGGGGAAAGGCAGGCAGAGAATTCCCTGCTAGCACCTTCTCTGTGCCTGGTAACCAGAAGTGTTTACATTGCTTCACAGAATCGCTTTTGTGCAGAAAACAGCAACACTTGTTCAGAACGAAAGAAAGCACAGAGCCCCAGATTCTATGTTGTCCTGGAGAGCTTGCAGAGCACTGGGGAAAGGCAGGCAGAGAATTCCCTGCTAGCACCTTCTCTGCGCCTGGGAAGCAGAAGTGTTCACATTGCTTCGCAGAATCGCTTTTGTGCAGAAAACACTAACACTTGTTCAGAACGAAAGAAAGCACAGAGCCCCAGATTTGCTGTTGTCCTGGAGAGCTTGCAGAGCACTGGGGAAAGGCAGGCAGAGAATTCCCTGCTAGCACCTTCTCTGTGCCTGGGAAGCAGAGTGTTCACATTGCTTCGCAGAATCGCTTTTGTGCAGAAAACAGTAACACTTGTTCAGAACGAAAGAAAGCACAGAGCCCCAGATTTTATGTTGTCCTGGAGAGCTTGCAGAGCACTGGGGAAAGGCAGGCAGAGAATTCCCTGCTAGCACCTTCTCTGTGCCTGGGAAGCAGAAGTGTTCATATTGCTTCTCAGAATCGCTTTTGTGCAGAAAACAGTAACACTTGTTCAGAACGAAAGAAAGCACAGAGCCCCAGATTCTATGTTGTCCTGGAGAGCTTGCAGAGCACTGGGGAAAGGCAGGCAGAGAATTCCCTGCTAGCACCTTCTCTGTGCCTGGGAAGCAGAAGTGTTCACATTGCTTCGCAGAATCGCTTTTGTGCAGAAAACAGTAACACTTGTTCAGAATGAAAGAAAGCACAGAGCCCCAGATTTGCTGTTGTCCTGGAGAGCTTGCAGAGCACTGGGGAAAGGCAGGCAGAGAATTCCCTGCTAGCACCTTCTCTGTGGCGGGGAAGCGGAAGTGTTCATATCGCTTCTCAGAATCGCTTTTGTGCAGAAAACAGTAACACTTGTTCAGAATGAAAGAAAGCAGAGAGCCCCAGATTCTATGCTGTCCTGGAGAGCTTGCAGAGCACTGGGGAAAGGCAGGCAGAGAATTCCCTGCTAGCACCTTCTCTGTGCCTGGGAAGCAGAAGTGTTTACATTGCTTCACAGAATCGCTTTTGTGCAGAAAACAGCAACACTTGTTCAGAACGAAAGAAAGCACAGAGCCCCAGATTCTATGTTGTCCTGGAGAGCTTGCAGAGCACTGGGGAAAGGCAGGCAGAGAATTCCCTGCTAGCACCTTCTCTGTGCCTGGGAAGCAGAAGTGTTCACATTGCTTCGCAGAATCGCTTTTGTGCAGAAAACACTAACACTTGTTCAGAACGAAAGAAAGCACAGAGCCCCAGATTCTATGTTGTCCTGGAGAGCTTGCAGAGCACTGGGGAAAGGCAGGCAGAGAATTCCCTGCTAGCACCTTCTCTGTGCCTGGGAATCAGTAGTGTTCACATTGCTTCTCAGAATCGCTTTTGTGCAGAAAACAGTAACACTTGTTCAGAACGAAAGAAAGCACAGAGCCCCAGATTCTATGTTGTCCTGGAGAGCTTGCAGAGCACTGGGGAAAGGCAGGCAGAGAATTCCCTGCTAGCACCTTCTCTGTGCCTGGGAAGCATGGTGTTCATATTGCTTCTCAGAATCGCTTTTGTGCAGTAAACACTAACACTTGTTCAGAACGAAAGAAAGCACAGAGCCCCAGATTCTATGTTGTCCTGGAGAGCTTGCAGAGCACTGGGGAAAGGCAGGCAGAGAATTCCCTGCTAGCACCTTCTCTGTGCCTGGGAAGCAGAAGTGTTCACATTGCTTCGCAGAATCGCTTTTGTGCAGAAAACACTAACACATGTTCAGAACGAAAGAAAGCACAGAGCCCCAGATTTGCTGTTGTCCTGGAGAGCTTGCAGAGCACTGGGGAAAGGCAGGCAGAGAATTCCCTGCTAGCACCTTCTCTGTGCCGGGGAAGCAGAAGTGTTCATATCGCTTCTCAGAATCGCTTTTGTGCAGAAAACAGTAACACTTGTTCAGAACGAAAGAAAGCAGAGAGCCCCAGATTCTATGTTGTCCTGGAGAGCTTGCAGAGCACTGGGGAAAGGCAGGCAGAGAATTCCCTGCTAGCACCTTCTCTGTGCCTGGGAAGCAGAAGTGTTCACATTGCTTCGCAGAATCGCTTTTGTGCAGAAAACACTAACACTTGTTCAGAAGGAAAGAAAGCACAGAGCCCCAGATTTGCTGTTGTCCTGGAGAGCTTGCAGAGCACTGGGGAAAGGCAGGCAGAGAATTCCCTGCTAGCACCTTCTCTGTGCCTGGGAAGCAGAAGTGTTCACATTGCTTCGCAGAATCGCTTTTGTGCAGAAAACACTAACACTTGTTCAGAACGAAAGAAAGCACAGAGCCCCAGATTTGCTATTGTCCTGGAGAGCTTGCAGAGCACTGGGGAAAGGCAGGCAGAGAATTCCCTGATAGCACCTTCTCTGTGCCTGGGAAGCAGAAGTGTTCATATTGCTTCTCAGAATCGCTTTTGTGCAGAAAACAGTAACACTTGTTCAGAACGAAAGAAAGCAGAGAGTCCAGATTCTATATTGTCCTGGAGAGCTTGCAGAGCACTGGGGAAAGGCAGGCAGAGAATTCCCTGCTAGCACCTTCTCTGTGCCTGGGAAGCAGAAGTGTTCACATTGCTTCGCAGAATCGCTTTTGTGCAGAAAACACTAACACTTGTTCAGAATGAAAGAAAGCAGAGAGCACCAGATTCTATGTTGTCCTGGAGAGCTTGCAGAGCACTGGGGAAAGGCAGGCAGAGAATTCCCTGCTAGCACCTTCTCTGTGCCTGGGAAGCAGAGTGTTCACATTGCTTCGCAGAATCGCTTTTGTGCAGAAAACACTAACACTTGTTCAGAACGAAAGAAAGCACAGAGCCCCAGATTTGCTATTGTCCTGGAGAGCTTGCAGAGCACTGGGGAAAGGCAGGCAGAGAATTCCCTGCTAGCACCTTCTCCGTGCCTGGGAAGCAGAAGTGTTCACATTGCTTCGCAAGAATCGCTTTTGTGCAGAAAACACTAACAGTTGTTAGAACGAAAGAAAGCACAGAGCCCCAGATTCTATGTTGTCCTGGAGAGCTTGCAGAGCACTGGGGAAAGGCAGGCAGAGAATTCCCTGCTAGCACCTTCTCTGTGCCTGGGAAACAGAAGTGTTCCCATTGCTTCGCAAAATCGCTTTTGTGCAGAAAACAGTAACACTTGTTCAGAATGAAAGAAAGCACAGAGCCCCAGATTCTATGTTGTCCTGGAGAGCTTGCAGAGCACTGGGGAAAGGCAGGCAGAGAATTCCCTGCTAGCACCTTCTCTGTGCCTGGGAACCAGAAGTGTTTACATTGCTTCACAGAATCGCTTTTGTGCAGAAAACAGCAACACTTGTTCAGAACGAAAGAAAGCACAGAGCCCCAGATTCTATGTTGTCCTGGAGAGCTTGCAGAGCACTGGGGAAAGGCAGGCAGAGAATTCCCTGCTAGCACCTTCTCTGCGCCTGGGAAGCAGAAGTGTTCACATTGCTTCGCAGAATCGCTTTTGTGCAGAAAACACTAACACTTGTTCAGAACGAAAGAAATCACAGAGCCCCAGATTTGCTATTGTCCTGGAGAGCTTGCAGAGCACTGGGGAAAGGCAGGCAGAGAATTCCCTGCTAGCACCTTCTCTGTGCCTGGGAAGCAGAGTGTTCACATTGCTTCGCAGAATCGCTTTTGTGCAGAAAACACTAACACTTGTTCAGAACGAAAGAAAGCACAGAGCCCCAGATTTTATGTTGTCCTGGAGAGCTTGCAGAGCACTGGGGAAAGGCAGGCAGAGAATTCCCTGCTAGCACCTTCTCTGTGCCTGGGAAGCAGAAGTGTTCATATTGCTTCTCAGAATCGCTTTTGTGCAGAAAACAGTAACACTTGTTCAGAACGAAAGAAAGCACAGAGCCCCAGATTCTATGTTGTCCTGGAGAGCTTGCAGAGCACTGGGGAAAGGCAGGCAGAGAATTCCCTGCTAGCACCTTCTCTGTGCCTGGGAAGCAGAAGTGTTCACATTGCTTCGCAGAATCGCTTTTGTGCAGAAAACAGTAACACTTGTTCAGAACGAAAGAAAGCAGAGAGCCCCAGATTCTATGTTGTCCTGGAGAGCTTGCAGAGCACTGGGGAAAGGCAGGCAGAGAATTCCCTGCTAGCACCTTCTCTGTGCCTGGGAAGCAGAAGTGTTCACATTGCTTCGCAAGAATCGCTTTTGTGCAGAAAACAGTAACACTTGTTCAGAATGAAAGAAAGCACAGAGCCCCAGATTTGCTGTTGTCCTGGAGAGCTTGCAGAGCACTGGGGAAAGGCAGGCAGAGAATTCCCTGCTAGCACCTTCTCTGTGCCTGGGAAGCAGAAGTGTTCACATTGTTTCGCAGAATCGCTTTTGTGCAGAAAACACTAACACTTGTTCAGAACGAAAGAAAGCACAGAGCCCCAGATTCTATGTTGTCCTGGAGAGCTTGCAGAGCACTGGGGAAAGGCAGGCAGAGAATTCCCTGCTAGCACCTTCTCTGTGCCTGGGAAGCAGAAGTGTTTACATTGCTTCACAGAATCGCTTTTGTGCAGAAAACAGTAACACTTGTTCAGAAGGAAAGAAAGCACAGAGCCCCAGATTTTATGTTTTCCTGGAGAGCTTGCAGAGCACTGGGGAAAGGCAGGCAGAGAATTCCCTGCTAGCACCTTCTCTGTGCCTGGGAAGCAGAAGTGTTCACATTGCTTCGCAGAATCGCTTTTGTGCAGAAAACACTAACACTTGTTCAGAACGAAAGAAAGCACAGAGCCCCAGATTTGCTATTGTCCTGGAGAGCTTGCAGAGCACTGGGGAAAGGCAGGCAGAGAATTCCCTGCTAGCACCTTCTCTGTGCCTGGGAAGCAGAGTGTTCACATTGCTTCGCAGAATCGCTTTTGTGCAGAAAACAGTAACACTTGTTCAGAACGAAAGAAAGCACAGAGCCCCAGATTTTATGTTGTCCTGGAGAGCTTGCAGAGCACTGGGGAAAGGCAGGCAGAGAATTCCCTGCTAGCACCTTCTCTGTGCCTGGGAAGCAGAAGTGTTCATATTGCTTCTCAGAATCGCTTTTGTGCAGAAAACAGTAACACTTGTTCAGAACGAAAGAAAGCAGAGAGTCCAGATTCTATGTTGTCCTGGAGAGCTTGCAGAGCACTGGGGAAAGGCAGGCAGAGAATTCCCTGCTAGCACCTTCTCTGTGCCTGGGAAGCAGAAGTGTTCACATTGCTTCGCAGAATCGCTTTTGTGCAGAAAACACTAACACTTGTTCAGAATGAAAGAAAGCAGAGAGCACCAGATTCTATGTTGTCCTGGAGAGCTTGCAGAGCACTGGGGAAAGGCAGGCAGAGAATTCCCTGCTAGCACCTTCTCTGTGCCTGGGAAGCAGAAGTGTTCACATTGCTTCGCAGAATCGCTTTTGTGCAGAAAACACTAACACTTGTTCAGAACGAAAGAAAGCACAGAGCCCCAGATTTGCTATTGTCCTGGAGAGCTTGCAGAGCACTGGGGAAAGGCAGGCAGAGAATTCCCTGCTAGCACCTTCTCCGTGCCTGGGAAGCACAAGTGTTCACATTGCTTCGCAAGAATCGCTTTTGTGCAGAAAACACTAACAGTTGTTAGAACGAAAGAAAGCACAGAGCCCCAGATTCTATGTTGTCCTGGAGAGCTTGCAGAGCACTGGGGAAAGGCAGGCAGAGAATTCCCTGCTAGCACCTTCTCTGTGCCTGGGAAACAGAAGTGTTCCCATTGCTTCGCAAAATCGCTTTTGTGCAGAAAACAGTAACACTTGTTCAGAATGAAAGAAAGCACAGAGCCCCAGATTCTATGTTGTCCTGGAGAGCTTGCAGAGCACTGGGGAAAGGCAGGCAGAGAATTCCCTGCTAGCACCTTCTCTGTGCCTGGGAACCAGAAGTGTTTACATTGCTTCACAGAATCGCTTTTGTGCAGAAAACAGCAACACTTGTTCAGAACGAAAGAAAGCACAGAGCCCCAGATTCTATGTTGTCCTGGAGAGCTTGCAGAGCACTGGGGAAAGGCAGGCAGAGAATTCCCTGCTAGCACCTTCTCTGCGCCTGGGAAGCAGAAGTGTTCACATTGCTTCGCAGAATCGCTTTTGTGCAGAAAACACTAACACTTGTTCAGAACGAAAGAAATCACAGAGCCCCAGATTTGCTATTGTCCTGGAGAGCTTGCAGAGCACTGGGGAAAGGCAGGCAGAGAATTCCCTGCTAGCACCTTCTCTGTGCCTGGGAAGCAGAAGTGTTCATATTGCTTCTCAGAATCGCTTTTGTGCAGAAAACAGTAACACTTGTTCAGAACGAAAGAAAGCACAGAGCCCCAGATTCTATGTTGTCCTGGAGAGCTTGCAGAGCACTGGGGAAAGGCAGGCAGAGAATTCCCTGCTAGCACCTTCTCTGTGCCTGGGAAGCAGAAGTGTTCACATTGCTTCGCAGAATCGCTTTTGTGCAGAAAACAGTAACACTTGTTCAGAACGAAAGAAAGCAGAGAGCCCCAGATTCTATGTTGTCCTGGAGAGCTTGCAGAGCACTGGGGAAAGGCAGGCAGAGAATTCCCTGCTAGCACCTTCTCTGTGCCTGGGAAGCAGAAGTGTTCACATTGCTTCGCAAGAATCGCTTTTGTGCAGAAAACAGTAACACTTGTTCAGAATGAAAGAAAGCACAGAGCCCCAGATTTGCTGTTGTCCTGGAGAGCTTGCAGAGCACTGGGGAAAGGCAGGCAGAGAATTCCCTGCTAGCACCTTCTCTGTGCCTGGGAAGCAGAAGTGTTCACATTGTTTCGCAGAATCGCTTTTGTGCAGAAAACACTAACACTTGTTCAGAACGAAAGAAAGCACAGAGCCCCAGATTCTATGTTGTCCTGGAGAGCTTGCAGAGCACTGGGGAAAGGCAGGCAGAGAATTCCCTGCTAGCACCTTCTCTGTGCCTGTTCACATTGCTTCGCAGAATCGCTTTTGTGCAGAAAACAGTAACACTTGTTCAGAACGAAAGAAAGCACAGAGCCCCAGATTTGCTGTTGTCCTGGAGAGCTTGCAGAGGACTGGGGAAAGGCAGGCAGAGAATTCCCTGCTAGCACCTTCTCTGTGCCTGGGAAGCAGAAGTGTTCACATTGTTTCGCAGAATCGCTTTTGTGCAGAAAACACTAACACTTGTTCAGAACGAAAGAAAGCACAGAGCCCCAGATTCTATGTTGTCCTGGAGAGCTTGCAGAGCACTGGGGAAAGGCAGGCAGAGAATTCCCTGCTAGCACCTTCTCTGTGCCTGGGAAGCAGAAGTGTTTACATTGCTTCACAGAATCGCTTTTGTGCAGAAAACAGTAACACTTGTTCAGAAGGAAAGAAAGCACAGAGCCCCAGATTTTATGTTTTCCTGGAGAGCTTGCAGAGCACTGGGGAAAGGCAGGCAGAGAATTCCCTGCTAGCACCTTCTCTGTGCCTGGGAAGCAGAAGTGTTCACATTGCTTCGCAGAATCGCTTTTGTGCAGAAAACACTAACACTTGTTCAGAACGAAAGAAAGCACAGAGCCCCAGATTTGCTATTGTCCTGGAGAGCTTGCAGAGCACTGGGGAAAGGCAGGCAGAGAATTCCCTGCTAGCACCTTCTCTGTGCCTGGGAAGCAGAGTGTTCACATTGCTTCGCAGAATCGCTTTTGTGCAGAAAACAGTAACACTTGTTCAGAACGAAAGAAAGCACAGAGCCCCAGATTTTATGTTGTCCTGGAGAGCTTGCAGAGCACTGGGGAAAGGCAGGCAGAGAATTCCCTGCTAGCACCTTCTCTGTGCCTGGGAAGCAGAAGTGTTCATATTGCTTCTCAGAATCGCTTTTGTGCAGAAAACACTAACACTTGTTCAGAACGAAAGAAAGCACAGAGCCCCAGATTCTATGTTGTCCTGGAGAGCTTGCAGAGCACTGGGGAAAGGCAGGCAGAGAATTCCCTGCTAGCACCTTCTCTGTGCCTGGGAACCAGAAGTGTTCACATTGCTTCTCAGAATCGCTTTTGTGCAGAAAACAGTAACACTTGTTCAGAACGAAAGAAAGCAGAGAGCCCCAGATTCTATGTTGTCGTGGAGAGCTTGCAGAGCACTGGGGAAAGGCAGGCAGAGAATTCCCTGCTAGCACCTTCTCTGTGCCTGGGAAGCAGAAGTGTTCACATTGCTTCGCAGAATCGCTTTTGTGCAGAAAACACTAACACTTGTTCAGAACGAAAGAAAGCACAGAGCCCCAGATTCTATGTTGTCCTGGAGAGCTTGCAGAGCACTGGGGAAAGGCAGGCAGAGAATTCCCTGTTAGCACCTTCTCTGTGCCTGGGAAGCAGAGTGTTCACATTGCTTCGCAGAATCGCTTTTGTGCAGAAAACACTAACACTTGTTCAGAATGAAAGAAAGCACAGAGCCCCAGATTTGCTGTTGTCCTGGAGAGCTTGCAGAGCACTGGGGAAAGGCAGGCAGAGAATTCCCTGCTAGCACCTTCTCTGTGCCTGGGAAGCAGAAGTGTTCACATTGCTTCGCAGAATCGCTTTTGTGCAGAAAACAGTAACACTTGTTCAGAATGAAAGAAAGCAGAGAGCAACAGATTCTATGTTGTCCTGGAGAGCTTGCAGAGCACTGGGGAAAGGCAGGCAGACAATTCCTTGCTAGCACCTTCTCTGTGCCTGGGAAGCAGAAGTGTTCACATTGCTTCGCAGAATCGCTTTTGTGCAGAAAACACTAACACTTGTTCAGAACGAAAGAAAGCACAGAGCCCCAGATTTGCTGTTGTCCTGGAGAGCTTGCAGAGCACTGGGGAAAGGCAGGCAGAGAATTCCCTGCTAGCACCTTCTCTGTGCCTGTTCACATTGCTTCGCAGAATCGCTTTTGTGCAGAAAACAGTAACACTTGTTCAGAACGAAAGAAAGCACAGAGCCCCAGATTCTATGTTGTCCTGGAGAGCTTGCAGAGCACTGGGGAAAGGCAGGCAGAGAATTCCCTGATAGCACCTTCTCTGTGCCTGGGAAGCAGAAGTGTTCACATTGCTTCGCAGAATCGCTTTTGTGCAGAAAACAGTAACACTTGTTCAGAACGAAAGAAAGCACAGAGCCCCAGATTCTATGTTGTCCTGGAGAGCTTGCAGAGCACTGGGGAAAGGCAGGCAGAGAATTCCCTGATAGCACCTTCTCTGTGCCTGTTCACATTGCTTCGCAAGAATCGCTTTTGTGCAGAAAACAGTAACACTTGTTCAGAACGAAAGAAAGCACAGAGCCCCAGATTCTATGTTTTCCTGGAGAGCTTGCAGAGCACTGGGGAAAGGCAGGCAGAGAATTCTTTGCTAGTACCTTCTCTGTGCCTGTTCACATTGTTTCGCAGAATCGCTTTTGTGAAGAAAACAGTAACACTTGTTCAGAAGGAAAGAAAGCACAGAGCCCCAGATTCTATGTTGTCCTGGAGAGCTTGCAGAGCACTGGGGAAAGGCAGGCAGAGAATTCCCTGATAGTACCTTCTCTGTGCCTAGGAAGCAGAAGTGTTCACATTGCTTCGCAAGATTCGCTTTTGTGCAGAAAACAGTAACACTTGTTCAGAAGGAAAGAAAGCACAGAGCCCCAGATTCTATGTTGTCCTGGAGAGCTTTCAGAGCACTGGGGAAAGGCAGGCAGAGAATTCCCTGATAGCACCTTCTCTGTGCCTGTTCACATTGCTTCGCAGAATCGCTTTTGTGCAGAAAACAGTAACACTTGTTCAGAACGAAAGAAAGCACAGAGCCCCAGATTCTATGTTGTCCTGGAGAGCTTGCAGAGCACTGGGGAAAGGCAGGCAGAGAATTCCCTGCTAGCACCTTCTCTGTGCCTGGGAAGCAGAAGTGTTCACATTGCTTCGCAAGAATCGCTTTTGTGCAGAAAACAGTAACACTTGTTCAGAAGGAAAGAAAGCACAGAGCCCCAGATTCTATGTTGTCCTGGAGAGCTTGCAGAGCACTGGGGAAAGGCAGGCAGAGAATTCCCTGCTAGCACCTTCTCTGTGCCTGTTCACATTGCTTCGCAGAATCGCTTTTGTGCAGAAAACAGTAACACTTGTTCAGAAGGAAAGAAAGCACAGAGCCCCAGATTCTATGTTGTCCTGGAGAGCTTGCAGAGCACTGGGGAAAGGCAGGCAGAGAATTCCCTGATAGCACCTTCTCTGTGCCTGTTCACATTGCTTCGCAGAATCGCTTTTGTGCAGAAAACAGTAACACTTGTTCAGAACGAAAGAAAGCACAGAGCCCCAGATTTGCTGTTGTCCTGGAGAGCTTGCAGAGCACTGGGGAAAGGCAGGCAGAGAATTCCCTGCTAGCACCTTCTCTGTGCCTGGGAAGCAGAAGTGTTCACATTGCTTCGCAAGAATCGCTTTTGTGCAGAAAACAGTAACACTTGTTCAGAAGGAAAGAAAGCACAGCGCCCCAGATTCTATGTTGTCCTGGAGAGCTTGCAGAGCACTGGGGAAAGGCAGGCAGAGAATTCCCTGATAGCACCTTCTCTGTGCCTGTTCACATTGCTTCGCAGAATCGCTTTTGTGCAGAAAACAGTAACACTTGTTCAGAACGAAAGAAAGCACAGAGCCCCAGATTTGCTGTTGTCCTGGAGAGCTTGCAGAGCACTGGGGAAAGGCAGGCAGAGAATTCCCTGCTAGCACCTTCTCTGTGCCTGGGAAGCAGAAGTGTTCACATTGCTTCGCAAGAATCGCTTTTGTGCAGAAAACAGTAACACTTGTTCAGAAGGAAAGAAAGCACAGCGCCCCAGATTCTATGTTGTCCTGGAGAGCTTGCAGAGCACTGGGGAAAGGCAGGCAGAGAATTCCCTGATAGCACCTTCTCTGTGCCTGGGAAGCAGAAGTGTTCACATTGCTTCGCAAGAATCGCTTTTGTGCAGAAAACAGTAACACTTGTTCAGAAGGAAAGAAAGCACAGCGCCCCAGATTCTATGTTGTCCTGGAGAGCTTGCAGAGCACTAGGGAAAGGCAGGCAGAGAATTCCCTGATAGCACCTTCTCTGTGCCTGGGAAGCAGAAGTGTTCACATTGCTTCGCAAGAATCGCTTTTGTGCAGAAAACAGTAACACTTGTTCAGAAGGAAAGAAAGCACAGCGCCCCAGATTCTATGTTGTCCTGGAGAGCTTGCAGAGCACTGGGGAAAGGCAGGCAGAGAATTCCCTGATAGCACCTTCTCTGTGCCTGTTCACATTGCTTCGCAGAATCGCTTTTGTGCAGAAAACAGTAACACTTGTTCAGAACGAAAGAAAGCACAGAGCCCCAGATTCTATGTTGTCCTGGAGAGCTTGCAGAGCACTGGGGAAAGGCAGGCAGAGAATTCCCTGCTAGCACCTTCTCTGTGCCTGGGAAGCAGAAGTGTTCACATTGCTTCGCAAGAATCGCTTTTGTGCAGAAAACAGTAACACTTGTTCAGAAGGAAAGAAAGCACAGCGCCCCAGATTCTATGTTGTCCTGGAGAGCTTGCAGAGCACTGGGGAAAGGCAGGCAGAGAATTCCCTGCTAGCACCTTCTCTGTGCCTGTTCACATTGCTTCGCAGAATCGCTTTTGTGCAGAAAACAGTAACACTTGTTCAGAACGAAAGAAAGCACAGAGCCCCAGATTTGCTGTTGTCCTGGAGAGCTTGCAGAGCACTGGGGAAAGGCAGGCAGAGAATTCCCTGCTAGCACCTTCTCTGTGCCTGGGAAGCAGAAGTGTTCACATTGCTTCGCAAGAATCGCTTTTGTGCAGAAAACAGTAACACTTGTTCAGAAGGAAAGAAAGCACAGCGCCCCAGATTCTATGTTGTCCTGGAGAGCTTGCAGAGCACTGGGGAAAGGCAGGCAGAGAATTCCCTGCTAGCACCTTCTCTGTGCCTGGGAAGCAGAAGTGTTCACATTGCTTCGCAAGAATCGCTTTTGTGCAGAAAACAGTAACACTTGTTCAGAAGGAAAGAAAGCACAGAGCCCCAGATTTTATGTTGTCCTGGAGAGCTTTCAGAGCACTGGGGAAAGGCAGGCAGAGAATTCCTTGCTAGTACCTTCTCTGTGCCTGTTCACATTGTTTCGCAGAATCGCTTTTGTGAAGAAAACAGTAACACTTGTTCAGAAGGAAAGAAAGCACAGAGCCCCAGATTCTATGTTGTCCTGGAGAGCTTGCAGAGCACTGGGGAAAGGCAGGCAGAGAATTCCCTGCTAGCACCTTCTCTGTGCCTGTTCACATTGCTTCGCAGAATCGCTTTTGTGCAGAAAACAGTAACACTTGTTCAGAACGAAAGAAAGCACAGAGCCCCAGATTTGCTGTTGTCCTGGAGAGCTTGCAGAGCACTGGGGAAAGGCAGGCAGAGAATTCCCTGCTAGCACCTTCTCTGTGCCTGGGAAGCAGAAGTGTTCACATTGCTTCGCAAGAATCGCTTTTGTGCAGAAAACAGTAACACTTGTTCAGAACGAAAGAAAGCACAGAGCCCCAGATTTGCTGTTGTCCTGGAGAGCTTGCAGAGCACTGGGGAAAGGCAGGCAGAGAATTCCCTGCTAGCACCTTCTCTGTGCCTGGGAAGCAGAAGTGTTCACATTGCTTCGCAAGAATCGCTTTTGTGCAGAAAACAGTAACACTTGTTCAGAAGGAAAGAAAGCACAGCGCCCCAGATTCTATGTTGTCCTGGAGAGCTTGCAGAGCACTGGGGAAAGGCAGGCAGAGAATTCCCTGATAGCACCTTCTCTGTGCCTGTTCACATTGCTTCGCAGAATCGCTTTTGTGCAGAAAACAGTAACACTTGTTCAGAACGAAAGAAAGCACAGAGCCCCAGATTCTATGTTGTCCTGGAGAGCTTGCAGAGCACTGGGGAAAGGCAGGCAGAGAATTCCCTGCTAGCACCTTCTCTGTGCCTGGGAAGCAGAAGTGTTCACATTGCTTCGCAAGAATCGCTTTTGTGCAGAAAACAGTAACACTTGTTCAGAAGGAAAGAAAGCACAGCGCCCCAGATTCTATGTTGTCCTGGAGAGCTTGCAGAGCACTGGGGAAAGGCAGGCAGAGAATTCCCTGATAGCACCTTCTCTGTGCCTGTTCACATTGCTTCGCAGAATCGCTTTTGTGCAGAAAACAGTAACACTTGTTCAGAACGAAAGAAAGCACAGAGCCCCAGATTTGCTGTTGTCCTGGAGAGCTTGCAGAGCACTGGGGAAAGGCAGGCAGAGAATTCCCTGCTAGCACCTTCTCTGTGCCTGGGAAGCAGAAGTGTTCACATTGCTTCGCAAGAATCGCTTTTGTGCAGAAAACAGTAACACTTGTTCAGAAGGAAAGAAAGCACAGCGCCCCAGATTCTATGTTGTCCTGGAGAGCTTGCAGAGCACTGGGGAAAGGCAGGCAGAGAATTCCCTGATAGCACCTTCTCTGTGCCTGGGAAGCAGAAGTGTTCACATTGCTTCGCAAGAATCGCTTTTGTGCAGAAAACAGTAACACTTGTTCAGAAGGAAAGAAAGCACAGCGCCCCAGATTCTATGTTGTCCTGGAGAGCTTGCAGAGCACTGGGGAAAGGCAGGCAGAGAATTCCCTGATAGCACCTTCTCTGTGCCTGGGAAGCAGAAGTGTTCACATTGCTTCGCAAGAATCGCTTTTGTGCAGAAAACAGTAACACTTGTTCAGAAGGAAAGAAAGCACAGCGCCCCAGATTCTATGTTGTCCTGGAGAGCTTGCAGAGCACTGGGGAAAGGCAGGCAGAGAATTCCCTGATAGCACCTTCTCTGTGCCTGTTCACATTGCTTCGCAGAATCGCTTTTGTGCAGAAAACAGTAACACTTGTTCAGAACGAAAGAAAGCACAGAGCCCCAGATTTGCTGTTGTCCTGGAGAGCTTGCAGAGCACTGGGGAAAGGCAGGCAGAGAATTCCCTGCTAGCACCTTCTCTGTGCCTGGGAAGCAGAAGTGTTCACATTGCTTCGCAAGAATCGCTTTTGTGCAGAAAACAGTAACACTTGTTCAGAAGGAAAGAAAGCACAGCGCCCCAGATTCTATGTTGTCCTGGAGAGCTTGCAGAGCACTGGGGAAAGGCAGGCAGAGAATTCCCTGATAGCACCTTCTCTGTGCCTGTTCACATTGCTTCGCAGAATCGCTTTTGTGCAGAAAACAGTAACACTTGTTCAGAACGAAAGAAAGCACAGAGCCCCAGATTTGCTGTTGTCCTGGAGAGCTTGCAGAGCACTGGGGAAAGGCAGGCAGAGAATTCCCTGCTAGCACCTTCTCTGTGCCTGGGAAGCAGAAGTGTTCACATTGCTTCGCAAGAATCGCTTTTGTGCAGAAAACAGTAACACTTGTTCAGAAGGAAAGAAAGCACAGCGCCCCAGATTCTATGTTGTCCTGGAGAGCTTGCAGAGCACTGGGGAAAGGCAGGCAGAGAATTCCCTGATAGCACCTTCTCTGTGCCTGGGAAGCAGAAGTGTTCACATTGCTTCGCAAGAATCGCTTTTGTGCAGAAAACAGTAACACTTGTTCAGAAGGAAAGAAAGCACAGCGCCCCAGATTCTATGTTGTCCTGGAGAGCTTGCAGAGCACTAGGGAAAGGCAGGCAGAGAATTCCCTGATAGCACCTTCTCTGTGCCTGGGAAGCAGAAGTGTTCACATTGCTTCGCAAGAATCGCTTTTGTGCAGAAAACAGTAACACTTGTTCAGAAGGAAAGAAAGCACAGCGCCCCAGATTCTATGTTGTCCTGGAGAGCTTGCAGAGCACTGGGGAAAGGCAGGCAGAGAATTCCCTGCTAGCACCTTCTCTGTGCCTGTTCACATTGCTTCGCAGAATCGCTTTTGTGCAGAAAACAGTAACACTTGTTCAGAACGAAAGAAAGCACAGAGCCCCAGATTCTATGTTGTCCTGGAGAGCTTGCAGAGCACTGGGGAAAGGCAGGCAGAGAATTCCCTGCTAGCACCTTCTCTGTGCCTGGGAAGCAGAAGTGTTCACATTGCTTCGCAAGAATCGCTTTTGTGCAGAAAACAGTAACACTTGTTCAGAAGGAAAGAAAGCACAGCGCCCCAGATTCTATGTTGTCCTGGAGAGCTTGCAGAGCACTGGGGAAAGGCAGGCAGAGAATTCCCTGCTAGCACCTTCTCTGTGCCTGTTCACATTGCTTCGCAGAATCGCTTTTGTGCAGAAAACAGTAACACTTGTTCAGAACGAAAGAAAGCACAGAGCCCCAGATTTGCTGTTGTCCTGGAGAGCTTGCAGAGCACTGGGGAAAGGCAGGCAGAGAATTCCCTGCTAGCACCTTCTCTGTGCCTGGGAAGCAGAAGTGTTCACATTGCTTCGCAAGAATCGCTTTTGTGCAGAAAACAGTAACACTTGTTCAGAAGGAAAGAAAGCACAGCGCCCCAGATTCTATGTTGTCCTGGAGAGCTTGCAGAGCACTGGGGAAAGGCAGGCAGAGAATTCCCTGCTAGCACCTTCTCTGTGCCTGGGAAGCAGAAGTGTTCACATTGCTCTGCAAGAATCGCTTTTGTGCAGAAAACAGTAACACTTGTTCAGAAGGAAAGAAAGCACAGAGCCCCAGATTTTATGTTGTCCTGGAGAGCTTTCAGAGCACTGGGGAAAGGCAGGCAGAGAATTCCTTGCTAGTACCTTCTCTGTGCCTGTTCACATTGTTTCGCAGAATCGCTTTTGTGAAGAAAACAGTAACACTTGTTCAGAAGGAAAGAAAGCACAGAGCCCCAGATTCTATGTTGTCCTGGAGAGCTTGCAGAGCACTGGGGAAAGGCAGGCAGAGAATTCCCTGCTAGCACCTTCTCTGTGCCTGTTCACATTGCTTCGCAGAATCGCTTTTGTGCAGAAAACAGTAACACTTGTTCAGAACGAAAGAAAGCACAGAGCCCCAGATTCTATGTTGTCCTGGAGAGCTTGCAGAGCACTGGGGAAAGGCAGGCAGAGAATTCCCTGCTAGCACCTTCTCTGTGCCTGGGAAGCAGAAGTGTTCACATTGCTTCGCAAGAATCGCTTTTGTGCAGAAAACAGTAACACTTGTTCAGAACGAAAGAAAGCACAGAGCCCCAGATTTGCTGTTGTCCTGGAGAGCTTGCAGAGCACTGGGGAAAGGCAGGCAGAGAATTCCCTGCTAGCACCTTCTCTGTGCCTGGGAAGCAGAAGTGTTCACATTGCTTCGCAAGAATCGCTTTTGTGCAGAAAACAGTAACACTTGTTCAGAAGGAAAGAAAGCACAGCGCCCCAGATTCTATGTTGTCCTGGAGAGCTTGCAGAGCACTGGGGAAAGGCAGGCAGAGAATTCCCTGATAGCACCTTCTCTGTGCCTGTTCACATTGCTTCGCAGAATCGCTTTTGTGCAGAAAACAGTAACACTTGTTCAGAACGAAAGAAAGCACAGAGCCCCAGATTCTATGTTGTCCTGGAGAGCTTGCAGAGCACTGGGGAAAGGCAGGCAGAGAATTCCCTGCTAGCACCTTCTCTGTGCCTGGGAAGCAGAAGTGTTCACATTGCTTCGCAAGAATCGCTTTTGTGCAGAAAACAGTAACACTTGTTCAGAAGGAAAGAAAGCACAGCGCCCCAGATTCTATGTTGTCCTGGAGAGCTTGCAGAGCACTGGGGAAAGGCAGGCAGAGAATTCCCTGATAGCACCTTCTCTGTGCCTGTTCACATTGCTTCGCAGAATCGCTTTTGTGCAGAAAACAGTAACACTTGTTCAGAACGAAAGAAAGCACAGAGCCCCAGATTTGCTGTTGTCCTGGAGAGCTTGCAGAGCACTGGGGAAAGGCAGGCAGAGAATTCCCTGCTAGCACCTTCTCTGTGCCTGGGAAGCAGAAGTGTTCACATTGCTTCGCAAGAATCGCTTTTGTGCAGAAAACAGTAACACTTGTTCAGAAGGAAAGAAAGCACAGCGCCCCAGATTCTATGTTGTCCTGGAGAGCTTGCAGAGCACTGGGGAAAGGCAGGCAGAGAATTCCCTGCTAGCACCTTCTCTGTGCCTGGGAAGCAGAAGTGTTCACATTGCTTCGCAAGAATCGCTTTTGTGCAGAAAACAGTAACACTTGTTCAGAAGGAAAGAAAGCACAGCGCCCCAGATTCTATGTTGTCCTGGAGAGCTTGCAGAGCACTGGGGAAAGGCAGGCAGAGAATTCCCTGCTAGCACCTTCTCTGTGCCTGGGAAGCAGAAGTGTTCACATTGCTTCGCAAGAATCGCTTTTGTGCAGAAAACAGTAACACTTGTTCAGAAGGAAAGAAAGCACAGCGCCCCAGATTCTATGTTGTCCTGGAGAGCTTGCAGAGCACTGGGGAAAGGCAGGCAGAGAATTCCCTGATAGCACCTTCTCTGTGCCTGTTCACATTGCTTCGCAGAATCGCTTTTGTGCAGAAAACAGTAACACTTGTTCAGAACGAAAGAAAGCACAGAGCCCCAGATTTGCTGTTGTCCTGGAGAGCTTGCAGAGCACTGGGGAAAGGCAGGCAGAGAATTCCCTGCTAGCACCTTCTCTGTGCCTGGGAAGCAGAAGTGTTCACATTGCTTCGCAAGAATCGCTTTTGTGCAGAAAACAGTAACACTTGTTCAGAAGGAAAGAAAGCACAGCGCCCCAGATTTGCTGTTGTCCTGGAGAGCTTGCAGAGCACTGGGGAAAGGCAGGCAGAGAATTCCCTGCTAGCACCTTCTCTGTGCCTGGGAAGCAGAAGTGTTCACATTGCTTCGCAGAATCGCTTTTGTGCAGAAAACAGTAACACTTGTTCAGAAGGAAAGAAAGCACAGAGCCCCAGATTCTATGTTGTCCTGGAGAGCTTGCAGAGCACTGGGGAAAGGCAGGCAGAGAATTCCCTGATAGCACCTTCTCTGTGCCTGTTCACATTGCTTCGCAGAATCGCTTTTGTGCAGAAAACAGTAACACTTGTTCAGAACGAAAGAAAGCACAGAGCCCCAGATTTTATGTTGTCCTGGAGAGCTTGCAGAGCACTGGGGAAAGGCAGGCAGAGAATTCCCTGCTAGCACCTTCTCTGTACATGTTCACATTGCTTCGCAGAATCGCTTTTGTGCAGAGAACAGTAACACTTGTTCAGAACGAAAGAAAGCACAGAGCCCCAGATTCTATGTTGTCCTGGAGAGCTTGCAGAGCACTGGGGAAAGGCAGGCAGCGAATTCCCTGCTAGCACCTTCTCTGTGCCTGGGAAGCAGAAGTGTTCACATTGCTTCGCAAGAATCGCTTTTGTGCAGAAAACATTAACACTTGTTCAGAAGGAAAGAAAGCACAGAGCCCCAGATTTTATGTTGTCCTGGAGAGCTTGCATAGCACTGGGGAAAGGCAGGCAGAGAATTCCCTGCTAGCACCTTCTCTGTGCCTGGGAACCAGAAGTGTTCACATTGCTTCGCAGAATCGCTTTTGTGCAGAAAACAGTAACACTTGTTCAGAACGAAAGAAAGCACAGAGCCCCAGATTCTATGTTGTCCTGGAGAGCTTGCAGAGCACTGGGGAAAGGCAGGCAGAGAATTCCCTGCTAGCACCTTCTCTGTGCCTGGGAAGCAGAAGTGTTCACATTGCTTCGCAAGAATCGCTTTTGTGCAGAAAACAGTAACACTTGTTCAGAACGAAAGACAGCACAGAGCCCCAGATTTTATGTTGTCCTGGAGAGCTTGCAGAGCACTGGGGAAAGGCAGGCAGAGAATTCCCTGATAGCACCTTCTCTGTGCCTGTTCACATTGCTTCGCAGAATCGCTTTTGTGCAGAAAACAGTAACACTTGTTCAGAACGAAAGACAGCACAGAGCCCCAGATTCTATGTTGTCCTGGAGAGCTTGCAGAGCACTGGGGAAAGGCAGGCAGAGAATTCCCTGCTAGCACCTTCTCTGTAACCTGGGAAGCAGAAGTGTTCACATTGCTTCGCAAGAATCGCTTTTGTGCAGAAAACAGTAACACTTGTTCAGAAGGAAAGAAAGCACAGAGCCCCAGATTTTATGTTGTCCTGGAGAGCTTGCAGAGCACTGGGGAAAGGCAGGCAGAGAATTCCCTGCTAGCACCTTCTCTGTGCCTGTTCACATTGCTTCGCAGAATCGCTTTTGTGCAGAAAACAGTAACACTTGTTCAGAACGAAAGAAAGCACAGAGCCCCAGATTTGCTGTTGTCCTGGAGAGCTTGCAGAGCACTGGGGAAAGGCAGGCAGAGAATTCCCTGCTAGCACCTTCTCTGTGCCTGTTCACATTGCTTCGCAGAATCGCTTTTGTGCAGAAAACAGTAACAATTGTTCAGAACGAAAGAAAGCACAGAGCCCCAGATTCTATGTTGTCCTGGAGAGCTTGCAGAGCACTGGGGAAAGGCAGGCAGAGAATTCCCTGATAGCACCTTCTCTGTGCCTGGGAAGCAGAAGTGTTCACATTGCTTCACAAGATTCGCTTTTGTGCAGAAAACACTAACACTTGTTCAGAAGGAAAGAAAGCACAGAGCCCCAGATTTGCTGTTGTCCTGGAGAGCTTGCAGAGCACTGGGGAAAGGCAGGCAGAGAATTCCCTGCTAGCACCTTCTCTGTGCCTGGGAAGCAGAAGTTTTCACATTGCTTCGCAGAATCGCTTTTGTGCATAAAACAGTAACACTTGTTCAGAAGGAAAGAAAGCACAGAGCCCCAGATTCTATGTTGTCCTGGAGAGCTTGCAGAGCACTGGGGAAAGGCAGGCAGAGAATTCCTTGCTAGCACCTTCTCTGTGCCTGGGAAGCAGAAGTGTTCACATTGCTCTGCAAGAATCGCTTTTGTGCAGAAAACAGTAACACTTGTTCAGAAGGAAAGAAAGCACAGAGCCCCAGATTCTATGTTGTCCTGGAGAGCTTGCATAGCACTGGGGAAAGGCAGGCAGAGAATTCCCTGCTAGCACCTTCTCTGTGCCTGTTCACATTGCTTCGCAGAATCGCTTTTGTGCAGAAAACAGTAACACTTGTTCAGAAGGAAAGAAAGCACAGAGCCCCAGATTCTATGTTGTCCTGGAGAGCTTGCAGAGCACTGGGGAAAGGCAGGCAGAGAATTCCCTGATAGCACCTTCTCTGTGCCTGGGAAGCAGAAGTGTTCACATTGCTTCGCAAGATTCGCTTTTGTGCAGAAAACAGTAACACTTGTTCAGAAGGAAAGAAAGCACAGAGCCCCAGATTCTATGTTGTCCTGGAGAGCTTTCAGAGCACTGGGGAAAGGCAGGCAGAGAATTCCCTGATAGCACCTTCTCTGTGCCTGTTCACATTGCTTCGCAGAATCGCTTTTGTGCAGAAAACAGTAACACTTGTTCAGAACGAAAGAAAGCACAAAGCCCCAGATTCTATGTTGTCCTGGAGAGCTTGCAGAGCACTGGGGAAAGGCAGGCAGAGAATTCCCTGCTAGCACCTTCTCTGTGCCTGGGAAGCAGAAGTGTTCACATTGCTTCGCAAGAATCGCTTTTGTGCAGAAAACAGTAACACTTGTTCAGAAGGAAAGAAAGCACAGAGCCCCAGATTCTATGTTGTCCTGGAGAGCTTGCAGAGCACTGGGGAAAGGCAGGCAGAGAATTCCCTGCTAGCACCTTCTCTGTGCCTGTTCACATTGCTTCGCAGAATCGCTTTTGTGCAGAAAACAGTAACACTTGTTCAGAAGGAAAGAAAGCACAGAGCCCCAGATTCTATGTTGTCCTGGAGAGCTTGCAGAGCACTGGGGAAAGGCAGGCAGAGAATTCCCTGCTAGCACCTTCTCTGTGCCTGTTCACATTGCTTCGCAGAATCGCTTTTGTGCAGAAAACAGTAACACTTGTTCAGAAGGAAAGAAAGCACAGAGCCCCAGATTCTATGTTGTCCTGGAGAGCTTGCAGAGCACTGGGGAAAGGCAGGCAGAGAATTCCCTGATAGCACCTTCTCTGTGCCTGTTCACATTGCTTCGCAAGAATCGCTTTTGTGCAGAAAACAGTAACACTTGTTCAGAACGAAAGAAAGCACAGAGCCCCAGATTCTATGTTTTCCTAGAGAGCTTGCAGAGCACTGGGGAAAGGCAGGCAGAGAATTCCCTGCTAGCACCTTCTCTGTGCCTGGGAAGCAGAAGTGTTCACATTGCTTCGCAAGAATCGTTTTTGTGCAGAAAACAGTAACACTTGTTCAGAAGGAAAGAAAGCACAGAGCCCCAGATTTTATGTTGTCCTGGAGAGCTTTCAGAGCACTGGGGAAAGGCAGGCAGAGAATTCCTTGCTAGTACCTTCTCTGTGCCTGTTCACATTGTTTCGCAGAATCGCTTTTGTGAAGAAAACAGTAACACTTGTTCAGAAGGAAAGAAAGCACAGAGCCCCAGATTCTATGTTGTCCTGGAGAGCTTGCAGAGCACTGGGGAAAGGCAGGCAGAGAATTCCCTGCTAGCACCTTCTCTGTGCCTGTTCACATTGCTTCGCAGAATCGCTTTTGTGCAGAAAACAGTAACACTTGTTCAGAACGAAAGAAAGCACAGAGCCCCAGATTTGCTGTTGTCCTGGAGAGCTTGCAGAGCACTGGGGAAAGGCAGGCAGAGAATTCCCTGCTAGCACCTTCTCTGTGCCTGGGAAGCAGAAGTGTTCACATTGCTTCGCAAGAATCGCTTTTGTGCAGAAAACAGTAACACTTGTTCAGAACGAAAGAAAGCACAGAGCCCCAGATTTGCTGTTGTCCTGGAGAGCTTGCAGAGCACTGGGGAAAGGCAGGCAGAGAATTCCCTGCTAGCACCTTCTCTGTGCCTGGGAAGCAGAAGTGTTCACATTGCTTCGCAAGAATCGCTTTTGTGCAGAAAACAGTAACACTTGTTCAGAAGGAAAGAAAGCACAGCGCCCCAGATTCTATGTTGTCCTGGAGAGCTTGCAGAGCACTGGGGAAAGGCAGGCAGAGAATTCCCTGATAGCACCTTCTCTGTGCCTGTTCACATTGCTTCGCAGAATCGCTTTTGTGCAGAAAACAGTAACACTTGTTCAGAACGAAAGAAAGCACAGAGCCCCAGATTTGCTGTTGTCCTGGAGAGCTTGCAGAGCACTGGGGAAAGGCAGGCAGAGAATTCCCTGCTAGCACCTTCTCTGTGCCTGGGAAGCAGAAGTGTTCACATTGCTTCGCAAGAATCGCTTTTGTGCAGAAAACAGTAACACTTGTTCAGAAGGAAAGAAAGCACAGCGCCCCAGATTTGCTGTTGTCCTGGAGAGCTTGCAGAGCACTGGGGAAAGGCAGGCAGAGAATTCCCTGATAGCACCTTCTCTGTGCCTGTTCACATTGCTTCGCAGAATCGCTTTTGTGCAGAAAACAGTAACACTTGTTCAGAACGAAAGAAAGCACAGAGCCCCAGATTTGCTGTTGTCCTGGAGAGCTTGCAGAGCACTGGGGAAAGGCAGGCAGAGAATTCCCTGCTAGCACCTTCTCTGTGCCTGGGAAGCAGAAGTGTTCACATTGCTTCGCAAGAATCGCTTTTGTGCAGAAAACAGTAACACTTGTTCAGAAGGAAAGAAAGCACAGCGCCCCAGATTCTATGTTGTCCTGGAGAGCTTGCAGAGCACTGGGGAAAGGCAGGCAGAGAATTCCCTGATAGCACCTTCTCTGTGCCTGGGAAGCAGAAGTGTTCACATTGCTTCGCAAGAATCGCTTTTGTGCAGAAAACAGTAACACTTGTTCAGAAGGAAAGAAAGCACAGCGCCCCAGATTCTATGTTGTCCTGGAGAGCTTGCAGAGCACTGGGGAAAGGCAGGCAGAGAATTCCCTGATAGCACCTTCTCTGTGCCTGGGAAGCAGAAGTGTTCACATTGCTTCGCAAGAATCGCTTTTGTGCAGAAAACAGTAACACTTGTTCAGAAGGAAAGAAAGCACAGCGCCCCAGATTCTATGTTGTCCTGGAGAGCTTGCAGAGCACTGGGGAAAGGCAGGCAGAGAATTCCCTGATAGCACCTTCTCTGTGCCTGTTCACATTGCTTCGCAGAATCGCTTTTGTGCAGAAAACAGTAACACTTGTTCAGAACGAAAGAAAGCACAGAGCCCCAGATTTGCTGTTGTCCTGGAGAGCTTGCAGAGCACTGGGGAAAGGCAGGCAGAGAATTCCCTGCTAGCACCTTCTCTGTGCCTGGGAAGCAGAAGTGTTCACATTGCTTCGCAAGAATCGCTTTTGTGCAGAAAACAGTAACACTTGTTCAGAACGAAAGAAAGCACAGAGCCCCAGATTTGCTGTTGTCCTGGAGAGCTTGCAGAGCACTGGGGAAAGGCAGGCAGAGAATTCCCTGCTAGCACCTTCTCTGTGCCTGGGAAGCAGAAGTGTTCACATTGCTTCGCAAGAATCGCTTTTGTGCAGAAAACAGTAACACTTGTTCAGAAGGAAAGAAAGCACAGCGCCCCAGATTCTATGTTGTCCTGGAGAGCTTGCAGAGCACTGGGGAAAGGCAGGCAGAGAATTCCCTGATAGCACCTTCTCTGTGCCTGTTCACATTGCTTCGCAGAATCGCTTTTGTGCAGAAAACAGTAACACTTGTTCAGAACGAAAGAAAGCACAGAGCCCCAGATTTGCTGTTGTCCTGGAGAGCTTGCAGAGCACTGGGGAAAGGCAGGCAGAGAATTCCCTGCTAGCACCTTCTCTGTGCCTGGGAAGCAGAAGTGTTCACATTGCTTCGCAAGAATCGCTTTTGTGCAGAAAACAGTAACACTTGTTCAGAAGGAAAGAAAGCACAGCGCCCCAGATTTGCTGTTGTCCTGGAGAGCTTGCAGAGCACTGGGGAAAGGCAGGCAGAGAATTCCCTGATAGCACCTTCTCTGTGCCTGTTCACATTGCTTCGCAGAATCGCTTTTGTGCAGAAAACAGTAACACTTGTTCAGAACGAAAGAAAGCACAGAGCCCCAGATTTGCTGTTGTCCTGGAGAGCTTGCAGAGCACTGGGGAAAGGCAGGCAGAGAATTCCCTGCTAGCACCTTCTCTGTGCCTGGGAAGCAGAAGTGTTCACATTGCTTCGCAAGAATCGCTTTTGTGCAGAAAACAGTAACACTTGTTCAGAAGGAAAGAAAGCACAGCGCCCCAGATTCTATGTTGTCCTGGAGAGCTTGCAGAGCACTGGGGAAAGGCAGGCAGAGAATTCCCTGATAGCACCTTCTCTGTGCCTGGGAAGCAGAAGTGTTCACATTGCTTCGCAAGAATCGCTTTTGTGCAGAAAACAGTAACACTTGTTCAGAAGGAAAGAAAGCACAGCGCCCCAGATTCTATGTTGTCCTGGAGAGCTTGCAGAGCACTGGGGAAAGGCAGGCAGAGAATTCCCTGATAGCACCTTCTCTGTGCCTGGGAAGCAGAAGTGTTCACATTGCTTCGCAAGAATCGCTTTTGTGCAGAAAACAGTAACACTTGTTCAGAAGGAAAGAAAGCACAGCGCCCCAGATTCTATGTTGTCCTGGAGAGCTTGCAGAGCACTGGGGAAAGGCAGGCAGAGAATTCCCTGATAGCACCTTCTCTGTGCCTGTTCACATTGCTTCGCAGAATCGCTTTTGTGCAGAAAACAGTAACACTTGTTCAGAACGAAAGAAAGCACAGAGCCCCAGATTTGCTGTTGTCCTGGAGAGCTTGCAGAGCACTGGGGAAAGGCAGGCAGAGAATTCCCTGCTAGCACCTTCTCTGTGCCTGGGAAGCAGAAGTGTTCACATTGCTTCGCAAGAATCGCTTTTGTGCAGAAAACAGTAACACTTGTTCAGAAGGAAAGAAAGCACAGCGCCCCAGATTCTATGTTGTCCTGGAGAGCTTGCAGAGCACTGGGGAAAGGCAGGCAGAGAATTCCCTGATAGCACCTTCTCTGTGCCTGTTCACATTGCTTCGCAGAATCGCTTTTGTGCAGAAAACAGTAACACTTGTTCAGAACGAAAGAAAGCACAGAGCCCCAGATTTGCTGTTGTCCTGGAGAGCTTGCAGAGCACTGGGGAAAGGCAGGCAGAGAATTCCCTGCTAGCACCTTCTCTGTGCCTGGGAAGCAGAAGTGTTCACATTGCTTCGCAAGAATCGCTTTTGTGCAGAAAACAGTAACACTTGTTCAGAAGGAAAGAAAGCACAGCGCCCCAGATTCTATGTTGTCCTGGAGAGCTTGCAGAGCACTGGGGAAAGGCAGGCAGAGAATTCCCTGATAGCACCTTCTCTGTGCCTGGGAAGCAGAAGTGTTCACATTGCTTCGCAAGAATCGCTTTTGTGCAGAAAACAGTAACACTTGTTCAGAAGGAAAGAAAGCACAGCGCCCCAGATTCTATGTTGTCCTGGAGAGCTTGCAGAGCACTAGGGAAAGGCAGGCAGAGAATTCCCTGCTAGCACCTTCTCTGTGCCTGGGAAGCAGAAGTGTTCACATTGCTTCGCAAGAATCGCTTTTGTGCAGAAAACAGTAACACTTGTTCAGAAGGAAAGAAAGCACAGCGCCCCAGATTCTATGTTGTCCTGGAGAGCTTGCAGAGCACTGGGGAAAGGCAGGCAGAGAATTCCCTGATAGCACCTTCTCTGTGCCTGTTCACATTGCTTCGCAGAATCGCTTTTGTGCAGAAAACAGTAACACTTGTTCAGAACGAAAGAAAGCACAGAGCCCCAGATTCTATGTTGTCCTGGAGAGCTTGCAGAGCACTGGGGAAAGGCAGGCAGAGAATTCCCTGCTAGCACCTTCTCTGTGCCTGGGAAGCAGAAGTGTTCACATTGCTTCGCAAGAATCGCTTTTGTGCAGAAAACAGTAACACTTGTTCAGAAGGAAAGAAAGCACAGCGCCCCAGATTCTATGTTGTCCTGGAGAGCTTGCAGAGCACTGGGGAAAGGCAGGCAGAGAATTCCCTGATAGCACCTTCTCTGTGCCTGTTCACATTGCTTCGCAGAATCGCTTTTGTGCAGAAAACAGTAACACTTGTTCAGAACGAAAGAAAGCACAGAGCCCCAGATTTGCTGTTGTCCTGGAGAGCTTGCAGAGCACTGGGGAAAGGCAGGCAGAGAATTCCCTGCTAGCACCTTCTCTGTGCCTGGGAAGCAGAAGTGTTCACATTGCTTCGCAAGAATAGCTTTTGTGCAGAAAACACTAACACTTGTTCAGAAGGAAAGAAAGCACAGCGCCCCAGATTCTATGTTGTCCTGGAGAGCTTGCAGAGCACTGGGGAAAGGCAGGCAGAGAATTCCCTGCTAGCACCTTCTCTGTGCCTGGGAAGCAGAAGTGTTCACATTGCTTCGCAAGAATCGCTTTTGTGCAGAAAACAGTAACACTTGTTCAGAAGGAAAGAAAGCACAGAGCCCCAGATTTTATGTTGTCCTGGAGAGCTTTCAGAGCACTGGGGAAAGGCAGGCAGAGAATTCCTTGCTAGTACCTTCTCTGTGCCTGTTCACATTGTTTCGCAGAATCGCTTTTGTGAAGAAAACAGTAACACTTGTTCAGAAGGAAAGAAAGCACAGAGCCCCAGATTCTATGTTGTCCTGGAGAGCTTGCAGAGCACTGGGGAAAGGCAGGCAGAGAATTCCCTGCTAGCACCTTCTCTGTGCCTGTTCACATTGCTTCGCAGAATCGCTTTTGTGCAGAAAACAGTAACACTTGTTCAGAACGAAAGAAAGCACAGAGCCCCAGATTTGCTGTTGTCCTGGAGAGCTTGCAGAGCACTGGGGAAAGGCAGGCAGAGAATTCCCTGCTAGCACCTTCTCTGTGCCTGGGAAGCAGAAGTGTTCACATTGCTTCGCAAGAATCGCTTTTGTGCAGAAAACAGTAACACTTGTTCAGAACGAAAGAAAGCACAGAGCCCCAGATTTGCTGTTGTCCTGGAGAGCTTGCAGAGCACTGGGGAAAGGCAGGCAGAGAATTCCCTGCTAGCACCTTCTCTGTGCCTGGGAAGCAGAAGTGTTCACATTGCTTCGCAAGAATCGCTTTTGTGCAGAAAACAGTAACACTTGTTCAGAAGGAAAGAAAGCACAGCGCCCCAGATTCTATGTTGTCCTGGAGAGCTTGCAGAGCACTGGGGAAAGGCAGGCAGAGAATTCCCTGATAGCACCTTCTCTGTGCCTGTTCACATTGCTTCGCAGAATCGCTTTTGTGCAGAAAACAGTAACACTTGTTCAGAACGAAAGAAAGCACAGAGCCCCAGATTTGCTGTTGTCCTGGAGAGCTTGCAGAGCACTGGGGAAAGGCAGGCAGAGAATTCCCTGCTAGCACCTTCTCTGTGCCTGGGAAGCAGAAGTGTTCACATTGCTTCGCAAGAATCGCTTTTGTGCAGAAAACAGTAACACTTGTTCAGAAGGAAAGAAAGCACAGCGCCCCAGATTCTATGTTGTCCTGGAGAGCTTGCAGAGCACTGGGGAAAGGCAGGCAGAGAATTCCCTGATAGCACCTTCTCTGTGCCTGTTCACATTGCTTCGCAGAATCGCTTTTGTGCAGAAAACAGTAACACTTGTTCAGAACGAAAGAAAGCACAGAGCCCCAGATTTGCTGTTGTCCTGGAGAGCTTGCAGAGCACTGGGGAAAGGCAGGCAGAGAATTCCCTGCTAGCACCTTCTCTGTGCCTGGGAAGCAGAAGTGTTCACATTGCTTCGCAAGAATCGCTTTTGTGCAGAAAACAGTAACACTTGTTCAGAAGGAAAGAAAGCACAGCGCCCCAGATTCTATGTTGTCCTGGAGAGCTTGCAGAGCACTGGGGAAAGGCAGGCAGAGAATTCCCTGCTAGCACCTTCTCTGTGCCTGGGAAGCAGAAGTGTTCACATTGCTTCGCAAAAATCGCTTTTGTGCAGAAAACAGTAACACTTGTTCAGAAGGAAAGAAAGCACAGCGCCCCAGATTCTATGTTGTCCTGGAGAGCTTGCAGAGCACTGGGGAAAGGCAGGCAGAGAATTCCCTGCTAGCACCTTCTCTGTGCCTGGGAAGCAGAAGTGTTCACATTGCTTCGCAAGAATCGCTTTTGTGCAGAAAACAGTAACACTTGTTCAGAAGGAAAGAAAGCACAGCGCCCCAGATTCTATGTTGTCCTGGAGAGCTTGCAGAGCACTGGGGAAAGGCAGGCAGAGAATTCCCTGATAGCACCTTCTCTGTGCCTGTTCACATTGCTTCGCAGAATCGCTTTTGTGCAGAAAACAGTAACACTTGTTCAGAACGAAAGAAAGCACAGAGCCCCAGATTTGCTGTTGTCCTGGAGAGCTTGCAGAGCACTGGGGAAAGGCAGGCAGAGAATTCCCTGCTAGCACCTTCTCTGTGCCTGGGAAGCAGAAGTGTTCACATTGCTTCGCAAGAATCGCTTTTGTGCAGAAAACAGTAACACTTGTTCAGAAGGAAAGAAAGCACAGCGCCCCAGATTTGCTGTTGTCCTGGAGAGCTTGCAGAGCACTGGGGAAAGGCAGGCAGAGAATTCCCTGCTAGCACCTTCTCTGTGCCTGGGAAGCAGAAGTGTTCACATTGCTTCGCAGAATCGCTTTTGTGCAGAAAACAGTAACACTTGTTCAGAAGGAAAGAAAGCACAGAGCCCCAGATTCTATGTTGTCCTGGAGAGCTTGCAGAGCACTGGGGAAAGGCAGGCAGAGAATTCCCTGCTAGCACCTTCTCTGTGCCTGTTCACATTGCTTCGCAGAATCGCTTTTGTGCAGAAAACAGTAACACTTGTTCAGAACGAAAGAAAGCACAGAGCCCCAGATTTTATGTTGTCCTGGAGAGCTTGCAGAGCACTGGGGAAAGGCAGGCAGAGAATTCCCTGCTAGCACCTTCTCTGTACATGTTCACATTGCTTCGCAGAATCGCTTTTGTGCAGAGAACAGTAACACTTGTTCAGAAGGAAAGAAAGCACAGAGCCCCAGATTCTATGTTGTCCTGGAGAGCTTGCAGAGCACTGGGGAAAGGCAGGCAGAGAATTCCCTGCTAGCACCTTCTCTGTGCCTGGGAAGCAGAAGTGTTCACATTGCTTCGCAAGAATCGCTTTTGTGCAGAAAACATTAACACTTGTTCAGAAGGAAAGAAAGCACAGAGCCCCAGATTTTATGTTGTCCTGGAGAGCTTGCATAGCACTGGGGAAAGGCAGGCAGAGAATTCCCTGCTAGCACCTTCTCTGTGCCTGGGAACCAGAAGTGTTCACATTGCTTCGCAGAATCGCTTTTGTGCAGAAAACAGTAACACTTGTTCAGAACGAAAGAAAGCACAGAGCCCCAGATTCTATGTTGTCCTGGAGAGCTTGCAGAGCACTGGGGAAAGGCAGGCAGAGAATTCCCTGCTAGCACCTTCTCTGTGCCTGGGAAGCAGAAGTGTTCACATTGCTTCGCAAGAATCGCTTTTGTGCAGAAAACAGTAACACTTGTTCAGAACGAAAGACAGCACAGAGCCCCAGATTTTATGTTGTCCTGGAGAGCTTGCAGAGCACTGGGGAAAGGCAGGCAGAGAATTCCCTGATAGCACCTTCTCTGTGCCTGTTCACATTGCTTCGCAGAATCGCTTTTGTGCAGAAAACAGTAACACTTGTTCAGAACGAAAGACAGCACAGAGCCCCAGATTCTATGTTGTCCTGGAGAGCTTGCAGAGCACTGGGGAAAGGCAGGCAGAGAATTCCCTGCTAGCACCTTCTCTGTAACCTGGGAAGCAGAAGTGTTCACATTGCTTCGCAAGAATCGCTTTTGTGCAGAAAACAGTAACACTTGTTCAGAAGGAAAGAAAGCACAGAGCCCCAGATTTTATGTTGTCCTGGAGAGCTTGCAGAGCACTGGGGAAAGGCAGGCAGAGAATTCCCTGCTAGCACCTTCTCTGTGCCTGTTCACATTGCTTCGCAGAATCGCTTTTGTGCAGAAAACAGTAACACTTGTTCAGAACGAAAGAAAGCACAGAGCCCCAGATTTGCTGTTGTCCTGGAGAGCTTGCAGAGCACTGGGGAAAGGCAGGCAGAGAATTCCCTGCTAGCACCTTCTCTGTGCCTGTTCACATTGCTTCGCAGAATCGCTTTTGTGCAGAAAACAGTAACACTTGTTCAGAACGAAAGAAAGCACAGAGCCCCAGATTCTATGTTGTCCTGGAGAGCTTGCAGAGCACTGGGGAAAGGCAGGCAGAGAATTCCCTGATAGCACCTTCTCTGTGCCTGGGAAGCAGAAGTGTTCACATTGCTTCACAAGATTCGCTTTTGTGCAGAAAACACTAACACTTGTTCAGAAGGAAAGAAAGCACAGAGCCCCAGATTTGCTGTTGTCCTGGAGAGCTTGCAGAGCACTGGGGAAAGGCAGGCAGAGAATTCCCTGCTAGCACCTTCTCTGTGCCTGGGAAGCAGAAGTTTTCACATTGCTTCGCAGAATCGCTTTTGTGCATAAAACAGTAACACTTGTTCAGAAGGAAAGAAAGCACAGAGCCCCAGATTCTATGTTGTCCTGGAGAGCTTGCAGAGCACTGGGGAAAGGCAGGCAGAGAATTCCTTGCTAGCACCTTCTCTGTGCCTGGGAAGCAGAAGTGTTCACATTGCTCTGCAAGAATCGCTTTTGTGCAGAAAACAGTAACACTTGTTCAGAAGGAAAGAAAGCACAGAGCCCCAGATTCTATGTTGTCCTGGAGAGCTTGCATAGCACTGGGGAAAGGCAGGCAGAGAATTCCCTGCTAGCACCTTCTCTGTGCCTGTTCACATTGCTTCGCAGAATCGCTTTTGTGCAGAAAACAGTAACACTTGTTCAGAAAGAAAGAAAGCACAGAGCCCCAGATTTGCTGTTGTCCTGGAGAGCTTGCAGAGCACTGGGGAAAGGCAGGCAGAGAATTCCCTGCTAGCACCTTCTCTGTGCCGGGGAAGCAGAAGTGTTCACATTGCTTCTCAGAATCGCTTTTGTGCAGAAAACAGTAACACTTGTTCAGAAGGAAAGAAAGCACAGAGCCCCAGATTCTATGTTGTCCTGGAGAGCTTGCAGAGCACTGGGGAAAGGCAGGCAGAGAATTCCCTGCTAGCACCTTCTCTGTGCCTGGGAAGCAGAAGTGTTCACATTGCTTCGCAAGAATCGCTTTTGTGCAGAAAACAGTAACACTTGTTCAGAAGGAAAGAAAGCACAGAGCCCCAGATTTTATGTTGTCCTGGAGAGCTTGCAGAGCACTGGGGAAAGGCAGGCAGAGAATTCCCTGCTAGCACCTTCTCTGTGCCTGGGAAGCAGAAGTGTTCACATTGCTTCGCAGAATCGCTTTTGTGCAGAAAACAGTAACACTTGTTCAGAAGGAAAGAAAGCACAGAGCCCCAGATTTTATGTTGTCCTGGAGAGCTTGCAGAGCACTGGGGAAAGGCAGGCAGAGAATTCCTTGCTAGCACCTTCTCTGTGCCTGGGAAGCAGAAGTGTTCAATTGCTTCGCAGAATCGCTTTTGTGCAGAAAACAGTAACACTTGTTCAGAACGAAAGAAAGCACAGAGCCCCAGATTCTATGTTGTCCTGGAGAGCTTGCAGAGCACTGGGGAAAGGCAGGCAGAGAATTCCTTGCTAGCACCTTCTCTGTGCCTGTTCACATTGTTTCGCAGAATCGTTTTTGTGAAGAAAACAGTAACACTTGTTCAGAAGGAAAGAAAGCACAGAGCCCCAGATTCTATGTTGTCCTGGAGAGCTTGCAGAGCACTGGGGAAAGGCAGGCAGAGAATTCCCTGATAGTACTTTCTCTGTGCCTAGGAAGCAGAAGTGTTCACATTGCTTCGCAAGATTCGCTTTTGTGCAGAAAACACTAACACTTGTTCAGAAGGAAAGAAAGCACAGAGCCCCAGATTTTATGTTGTCCTGGAGAGCTTGCAGAGCACTGGGGAAAGGCAGGCAGAGAATTCCCTGCTAGCACCTTCTCTGTGCCTGTTCACATTGCTTCGCAGAATCGCTTTTGTGCAGAAAACAGTAACACTTGTTCAGAACGAAAGAAAGCACAGAGCCCCAGATTCTATGTTGTCCTGGAGAGCTTGCAGAGCACTGGGGAAAGGCAGGCAGAGAATTCCCTGCTAGCACCTTCTCTGTGCCTGTTCACATTGCTTCGCAGAATCGCTTTTGTGCAGAAAACAGTAACACTTGTTCAGAACGAAAGAAAGCACAGAGCCCCAGATTCTATGTTGTCCTGGAGAGCTTGCAGAGCACTGGGGAAAGGCAGGCAGAGAATTCCCTGCTAGCACCTTCTCTGTGCCTGGGAAGCAGAAGTGTTCACATTGCTTCGCAAGAATCGCTTTTGTGCAGAAAACAGTAACACTTGTTCAGAACGAAAGAAAGCACAGAGCCCCAGATTCTATGTTGTCCTGGAGAGCTTGCAGAGCACTGGGGAAAGGCAGGCAGAGAATTCCCTGCTAGCACCTTCTCTGTGCCTGGGAAGCAGAAGTGTTCACATTGCTTCGCAGAATCGCTTTTGTGCAGAAAACAGTAACACTTGTTCAGAACAAAAGAAAGCACAGAGCCCCAGATTTTATGTTGTCCTGGAGAGCTTGCAGAGCACTGGGGAAAGGCAGGCAGAGAATTCTTTGCTAGCACCTTCTCTGTGCCTGGGAAGCAGAAGTGTTCACATTGCTCTGCAAGAATCGCTTTTGTGCAGAAAACAGTAACACTTGTTCAGAAGGAAAGAAAGCACAGAGCCCCAGATTCTATGTTGTCCTGGAGAGCTTGCAGAGCACTGGGGAAAGGCAGGCAGAGAATTCCCTGATAGCACCTTCTCTGTGCCTGGGAAGCAGAAGTGTTCACATTGCTTCGCAGAATCGCTTTTGTGCAGAATACAGTAACACTTGTTCAGAACGAAAGAAAGCACAGAGCCCCAGATTTTATGTTGTCCTGGAGAGCTTGCAGAGCACTGGGGAAAGGCAGGCAGAGAATTCCTTGCTAGCACCTTCTCTGTGCCTGGGAAGCAGAAGTGTTCACATTGCTTTGCAAGAATCGCTTTTGTGCAGAAAACAGTAACACTTGTTCAGAACGAAAGAAAACACAGAGCCCCAGATTCTATGTTTTCCTGGAGAGCTTGCAGAGCACTGGGGAAAGGCAGGCAGAGAATTCCCTGCTAGCACCTTCTCTGTGCCTGGGAAGCAGAAGTGTTCACATTGCTTCGCAAGATTCGCTTTTGTGCAGAAAACACTAACACTTGTTCAGAAGGAAAGAAAGCACAGAGCCCCAGATTTTATGTTGTCCTGGAGAGCTTGCAGAGCACTGGGGAAAGGCAGGCAGAGAATTCCCTGATAGCACCTTCTCTGTGCCTGTTCACATTGCTTCGCAGAATCGCTTTTGTGCAGAAAACAGTAACACTTGTTCAGAACGAAAGAAAGCACAGAGCCCCAGATTCTATGTTGTCCTGGAGAGCTTGCAGAGCACTGGGGAAAGGCAGGCAGAGAATTCCCTGCTAGCACCTTCTCTGTGCCTGGGAAGCAGAAGTGTTCACATTGCTTCGCAAGAATCGTTTTTGTGCAGAAAACAGTAACACTTGTTCAGAAGGAAAGAAAGCACAGAGCCCCAGATTTTATGTTGTCCTGGAGAGCTTGCAGAGCACTGGGGAAAGGCAGGCAGAGAATTCCTTGCTAGTACCTTCTCTGTGCCTGTTCACATTGTTTCGCAGAATCGCTTTTGTGAAGAAAACAGTAACACTTGTTCAGAAGGAAAGAAAGCACAGAGCCCCAGATTCTATGTTGTCCTGGAGAGCTTGCAGAGCACTGGGGAAAGGCAGGCAGAGAATTCCCTGATAGTACCTTCTCTGTGCCTAGGAAGCAGAAGTGTTCACATTGCTTCGCAAGATTCGCTTTTGTGCAGAAAACACTAACACTTGTTCAGAAGGAAAGAAAGCACAGAGCCCCAGATTTTATGTTGTCCTGGAGAGCTTGCAGAGCACTGGGGAAAGGCAGGCAGAGAATTCCCTGATAGCACCTTCTCTGTGCCTGTTCACATTGCTTCGCAGAATCGCTTTTGTGCAGAAAACAGTAACACTTGTTCAGAACGAAAGAAAGCACAGAGCCCCAGATTCTATGTTGTCCTGGAGAGCTTGCAGAGCACTGGGGAAAGGCAGGCAGAGAATTCCCTGATAGCACCTTCTCTGTGCCTGGGAAGCAGAAGTGTTCACATTGCTCTGCAAGAATCGCTTTTGTGCAGAAAACAGTAACACTTGTTCAGAACGAAAGAAAGCACAGAGCCCCAGATTTGCTGTTCTCCTGGAGAGCTTGCAGAGCACTGGGGAAAGGCAGACAGAGAATTCCCTGCTAGCACCTTCTCTGTGCCTGTTCACATTGCTTCGCAGAATCGCTTTTGTGCAGAAAACAGTAACACTTGTTCAGAAGGAAAGAAAGCACAGAGCCCCAGATTCTATGTTGTCCTGGAGAGCTTGCAGAGCACTGGGGAAAGGCAGGCAGAGAATTCCCTGATAGCACCTTCTCTGTGCCTGTTCACATTGCTTCGCAGAATCGCTTTTGTGCAGAAAACAGTAACACTTGTTCAGAAGGAAAGAAAGCACAGAGCCCCAGATTCTATGTTGTCCTGGAGAGCTTGCAGAGCACTGGGGAAAGGCAGGCAGAGAATTCCCTGCTAGCACCTTCTCTGTGCCTGGGAAGCAGAAGTGTTCACATTGCTTCGCAAGATTCGCTTTTGTGCAGAAAACACTAACACTTGTTCAGAAGGAAAGAAAGCACAGAGCCCCAGATTTTATGTTGTCCTGGAGAGCTTGCAGAGCACTGGGGAAAGGCAGGCAGAGAATTCCCTGCTAGCACCTTCTCTGTGCCTGGGAAGCAGAAGTGTTCACATTGCTTCGCAGAATCGCTTTTGTGCAGAAAACAGTAACACTTGTTCAGAACGAAAGAAAGCACAGAGCCCCAGATTCTATGTTGTCCTGGAGAGCTTGCAGAGCACTGGGGAAAGGCAGGCAGAGAATTCCCTGCTAGCACCTTCTCTGTGCCTGGGAAGCAGAAGTGTTCACATTGCTTCGCAGAATCGCTTTTGTGCAGAAAACAGTAACACTTGTTCAGAACAAAAGAAAGCACAGAGCCCCAGATTTTATGTTGTCCTAGAGAGCTTGCAGAGCACTGGGGAAAGGCAGGCAGAGAATTCCTTGCTAGCACCTTCTCTGTGCCTGGGAAGCAGAAGTGTTCACATTGCTTCGCAGAATCGCTTTTGTGCAGAAAACAGTAACACTTGTTCAGAAGGAAAGAAAGCACAGAGCCCCAGATTTTATGTTGTCCTGGAGAGCTTGCAGAGCACTGGGGAAAGGCAGGCAGAGAATTCTGTGCTAGCACCTTCTCTGTGCCTGGGAAGCAGAAGTGTTCACATTGCTCTGCAAGAATCGCTTTTGTGCAGAAAACAGTAACACTTGTTCAGAAGGAAAGAAAGCACAGAGCCCCAGATTCTATGTTGTCCTGGAGAGCTTGCAGAGCACTGGGGAAAGGCAGGCAGAGAATTCCCTGCTAGCACCTTCTCTGTGACTGGGAAGCAGAAGTGTTCACATTGCTTCGCAGAATCGCTTTTGTGCAGAATACAGTAACACTTGTTCAGAACGAAAGAAAGCACAGAGCCCCAGATTTTATGTTGTCCTGGAGAGCTTGCAGAGCACTGGGGAAAGGCAGGCAGAGAATTCCTTGCTAGCACCTTCTCTGTGCCTGGGAAGCAGAAGTGTTCACATTGCTTTGCAAGAATCGCTTTTGTGCAGAAAACAGTAACACTTGTTCAGAACGAAAGAAAACACAGAGCCCCAGATTCTATGTTTTCCTGGAGAGCTTGCAGAGCACTGGGGAAAGGCAGGCAGAGAATTCCCTGCTAGCACCTTCTCTGTGCCTGGGAAGCAGAAGTGTTCACATTGCTTCGCAAGATTCGCTTTTGTGCAGAAAACACTAACACTTGTTCAGAAGGAAAGAAAGCACAGAGCCCCAGATTTTATGTTGTCCTGGAGAGCTTGCAGAGCACTGGGGAAAGGCAGGCAGAGAATTCCCTGATAGCACCTTCTCTGTGCCTGTTCACATTGCTTCGCAGAATCGCTTTTGTGCAGAAAACAGTAACACTTGTTCAGAACGAAAGAAAGCACAGAGCCCCAGATTCTATGTTGTCCTGGAGAGCTTGCAGAGCACTGGGGAAAGGCAGGCAGAGAATTCCCTGATAGCACCTTCTCTGTGCCTGGGAAGCAGAAGTGTTCACATTACTTCGCAGAATCGCTATGTGCAGAAAACAGTAACACTTGTTCAGAAGGAAAGAAAGCACAGAGCCCCAGATTTTATGTTGTCCTGGAGAGCTTGCAGAGCACTGGGGAAAGGCAGGCAGAGAATTCCTTGCTAGCACCTTCTCTGTGCCTGGGAAGCAGAAGTGTTCACATTGCTTTGCAAGAATCGCTTTTGTGCAGAAAACAGTAACACTTGTTCAGAAGGAAAGAAAGCACAGAGCCCCAGATTTGCTGTTGTCCTGGAGAGCTTGCAGAGCACTGGGGAAAGGCAGGCAGAGAATTCCTTGCTAGCACCTTCTCTATGCCTGGGAAGCAGAAGTGTTCACATTGCTTCGCAGAATCGCTTTTGTGAAGAAAACAGTAACACTTGTTCAGAAGGAAAGAAAGCACAGAGCCCCAGATTTTATGTTGTCCTGGAGAGCTTGCAGAGCACTGGGGAAAGGCAGGCAGAGAATTCCTTGCTAGCACCTTCTCTGTGCCTAGGAAGCAGAAGTGTTCACATTGCTTCGCAAGATTCGCTTTTGTGCAGAAAACACTAACACTTGTTCAGAAGGAAAGAAAGCACAGAGCCCCAGATTTTATGTTGTCCTGGAGAGCTTGCAGAGCACTGGGGAAAGGCAGGCAGAGAATTCCCTGATAGCACCTTCTCTGTGCCTGTTCACATTGCTTCGCAAGAATCGCTTTTGTGCAGAAAACAGTAACACTTGTTCAGAACGAAAGAAAGCACAGAGCCCCAGATTCTATGTTGTCCTGGAGAGCTTGCAGAGCACTGGGGAAAGGCAGGCAGAGAATTCCCTGCTAGCACCTTCTCTGTGCCTGGGAAGCAGAAGTGTTCACATTGCTTCGCAAGAATCGTTTTTGTGCAGAAAACAGTAACACTTGTTCAGAAGGAAAGAAAGCACAGAGCCCCAGATTTTATGTTGTCCTGGAGAGCTTGCAGAGCACTGGGGAAAGGCAGGCAGAGAATTCCTTGCTAGTACCTTCTCTGTGCCTGTTCACATTGTTTCGCAGAATCGCTTTTGTGAAGAAAACAGTAACACTTGTTCAGAAGGAAAGAAAGCACAGAGCCCCAGATTCTATGTTGTCCTGGAGAGCTTGCAGAGCACTGGGGAAAGGCAGGCAGAGAATTCCCTGATAGTACCTTCTCTGTGCCTAGGAAGCAGAAGTGTTCACATTGCTTCGCAAGATTCGCTTTTGTGCAGAAAACACTAACACTTGTTCAGAAGGAAAGAAAGCACAGAGCCCCAGATTTTATGTTGTCCTGGAGAGCTTGCAGAGCACTGGGGAAAGGCAGGCAGAGAATTCCCTGATAGCACCTTCTCTGTGCCTGTTCACATTGCTTCGCAGAATCGCTTTTGTGCAGAAAACAGTAACACTTGTTCAGAACGAAAGAAAGCACAGAGCCCCAGATTCTATGTTGTCCTGGAGAGCTTGCAGAGCACTGGGGAAAGGCAGGCAGAGAATTCCCTGATAGCACCTTCTCTGTGCCTGGGAAGCAGAAGTGTTCACATTGCTCTGCAAGAATCGCTTTTGTGCAGAAAACAGTAACACTTGTTCAGAAGGAAAGAAAGCACAGAGCCCCAGATTTGCTGTTCTCCTGGAGAGCTTGCAGAGCACTGGGGAAAGGCAGACAGAGAATTCCCTGCTAGCACCTTCTCTGTGCCTGTTCACATTGCTTCGCAGAATCGCTTTTGTGCAGAAAACAGTAACACTTGTTCAGAAGGAAAGAAAGCACAGAGCCCCAGATTCTATGTTGTCCTGGAGAGCTTGCAGAGCACTGGGGAAAGGCAGGCAGAGAATTCCCTGATAGCACCTTCTCTGTGCCTGTTCACATTGTTTCGCAGAATCGCTTTTGTGCAGAAAACAGTAACACTTGTTCAGAAGGAAAGAAAGCACAGAGCCCCAGATTCTATGTTGTCCTGGAGAGCTTGCAGAGCACTGGGGAAAGGCAGGCAGAGAATTCCCTGATAGTACCTTCTCTGTGCCTAGGAAGCAGAAGTGTTCACATTGCTTCGCAAGATTCGCTTTTGTGCAGAAAACACTAACACTTGTTCAGAAGGAAAGAAAGCACAGAGCCCCAGATTTTATGTTGTCCTGGAGAGCTTGCAGAGCACTGGGGAAAGGCAGGCAGAGAATTCCCTGATAGCACCTTCTCTGTGCCTGTTCACATTGCTTCGCAGAATCGCTTTTGTGCAGAAAACAGTAACACTTGTTCAGAAGGAAAGAAAGCACAGAGCCCCAGATTCTATGTTGTCCTGGAGAGCTTGCAGAGCACTGGGGAAAGGCAGGCAGAGAATTCCCTGCTAGCACCTTCTCTGTGCCTGGGAAGCAGAAGTGTTCACATTGCTTCGCAAGAATCGCTTTTGTGCAGAAAACAGTAACACTTGTTCAGAAGGAAAGAAAGCACAGAGCCCCAGATTTTATGTTGTCCTGGAGAGCTTGCAGAGCACTGGGGAAAGGCAGGCAGAGAATTCCCTGCTTGCACCTTCTCTGTGCCTTGGAAGCAGAAGTGTTCACATTTCTTCGCAGGAATCGCTTTTGTGCAGAAAACAGTAACACTTGTTCAGAAGGAAAGAAAGCACAGAGCCCCAGATTCTATGTTGTCCTGGAGAGCTTGCAGAGCACTGGGGAAAGGCAGGCAGAGAATTCCCTGCTAGCACCTTCTCTGTGCCTGTTCACATTGCTTCGCAGAATCGCTTTTGTGCAGAAAACAGTAACACTTGTTCAGAAGGAAAGAAAGCACAGAGCCCCAGATTCTATGTTGTCCTGGAGAGCTTGCAGAGCACTGGGGAAAGGCAGGCAGAGAATTCCCTGCTAGCACCTTCTCTGTGCCTGGGAAGCAGAAGTGTTCAAATTGCTTCGCAAGAATCGCTTTTGTGCAGAAAACAGTAACACTTGTTCAGAAGGAAAGAAAGCACAGAGCCCCAGATTTTATGTTGTCCTGGAGAGCTTGCAGAGCACTGGGGAAAGGCAGGCAGAGAATTCCCTGCTAGCACCTTCTCTGTGCCTGTTCACATTGCTTCGCAGAATCGCTTTTGTGCAGAAAACAGTAACACTTGTTCAGAACGAAAGAAAGCACAGAGCCCCAGATTTGCTGTTGTCCTGGAGAGCTTGCAGAGCACTGGGGAAAGGCAGGCAGAGAATTCCCTGCTAGCACCTTCTCTGTGCCTGGGAAGCAGAAGTGTTCACATTGCTTTGCAAGAATCGCTTTTGTGAAGAAAACAGTAACACTTGTTCAGAACGAAAGAAAGCACAGAGCCCCAGATTCTATGTTGTCCTGGAGAGCTTGCAGAGCACTGGGGAAAGGCAGGCAGAGAATTCCCTGATAGCACCTTCTCTGTGCCTGTTCACATTGCTTCGCAGAGTCGCTTTTGTGCAGAAAACAGTAACACTTGTTCAGAACGAAAGAAAGCACAGAGCCCCAGATTCTATGTTGTCCTGGAGAGCTTGCAGAGCACTGGGGAAAGGCAGGCAGAGAATTCCCTGCTAGCACCTTCTCTGTGCCTGGGAAGCAGAAGTGTTCACATTGCTTCGCAAAAATCGCTTTTGTGCAGAAAACAGTAACACTTGTTCAGAACGAAAGAAAGCACAGAGCCCCAGATTTGCTGTTCTCCTGGAGAGCTTGCAGAGCACTGGGGAAAGGCAGGCAGAGAATTCCCTGCTAGCACCTTCTCTGTGCCTGTTCACATTGCTTCGCAGAATCGCTTTTGTGCAGAAAACAGTAACACTTGTTCAGAACGAAAGAAAGCACAGAGCCCCAGATTCTATGTTGTCCTGGAGAGCTTGCAGAGCACTGGGGAAAGGCAGGCAGAGAATTCCCTGCTAGCACCTTCTCTGTGCCTGGGAAGCAGAAGTGTTCACATTGCTTCGCAGAATCGCTTTTGTGCAGAAAACAGTAACACTTGTTCAGAAGGAAAGAAAGCACAGAGCCCCAGATTCTATGTTGTCCTGGAGAGCTTGCAGAGCACTGGGGAAAGGCAGGCAGAGAATTCCCTGATAGCACCTTCTCTGTGCCTGTTCACATTGCTTCGCAGAATCGCTTTTGTGCAGAAAACAGTAACACTTGTTCAGAAGGAAAGAAAGCACAGAGCCCCAGATTCTATGTTGTCCTGGAGAGCTTGCAGAGCACTGGGGAAAGGCAGGCAGAGAATTCCCTGCTAGCACCTTCTCTGTGCCTGGGAAGCAGAAGTGTTCACATTGCTTCGCAAGATTCGCTTTTGTGCAGAAAACACTAACACTTGTTCAGAAGGAAAGAAAGCACAGAGCCCCAGATTTTATGTTGTCCTGGAGAGCTTGCAGAGCACTGGGGAAAGGCAGGCAGAGAATTCCCTGCTAGCACCTTCTCTGTGCCTGGGAAGCAGAAGTGTTCACATTGCTTCGCAGAATCGCTTTTGTGCAGAAAACAGTAACACTTGTTCAGAAGGAAAGAAAGCACAGAGCCCCAGATTCTATGTTGTCCTGGAGAGCTTGCAGAGCACTGGGGAAAGGCAGGCAGAGAATTCCTTGCTAGCACCTTCTCTGTGCCTGGGAAGCAGAAGTGTTCACATTGCTTCGCAGAATCGCTTTTGTGCAGAAAACAGTAACACTTGTTCAGAAGGAAAGAAAGCACAGAGCCCCAGATTTTATGTTGTCCTGGAGAGCTTGCAGAGCACTGGGGAAAGGCAGGCAGAGAATTCCTTGCTAGCACCTTCTCTGTGCCTGGGAAGCAGAAGTGTTCACATTGCTCTGCAAGAATCGCTTTTGTGCAGAAAAGAGTAACACTTGTTCAGAAGGAAAGAAAGCACAGAGCCCCAGATTCTATGTTGTCCTGGAGAGCTTGCAGAGCACTGGGGAAAGGCAGGCAGAGAATTCCCTGCTAGCACCTTCTCTGTGCCTGTTCACATTGCTTCGCAGAATCGCTTTTGTGCAGAAAACAGTAACACTTGTTCAGAAGGAAAGAAAGCACAGAGCCCCAGATTCTATGTTGTCCTGGAGAGCTTGCAGAGCACTGGGGAAAGGCAGGCAGAGAATTCCTTGCTAGCACCTTCTCTGTGCCTGGGAAGCAGAAGTGTTCACATTGCTTCGCAGAATCGCTTTTGTGCAGAAAACAGTAACACTTGTTCAGAACGAAAGAAAGCACAGAGCCCCAGATTTTATGTTGTCCTGGAGAGCTTGCAGAGCACTGGGGAAAGGCAGGCAGAGAATTCCTTGCTAGCACCTTCTCTGTGCCTGGGAAGCAGAAGTGTTCACATTGCTCTGCAAGAATCGCTTTTGTGCAGAAAAGAGTAACACTTGTTCAGAAGGAAAGAAAGCACAGAGCCCCAGATTCTATGTTGTCCTGGAGAGCTTGCAGAGCACTGGGGAAAGGCAGGCAGAGAATTCCCTGCTAGCACCTTCTCTGTGCCTGTTCACATTGTTTCGCAGAATCGCTTTTGTGCAGAAAACAGTAACACTTGTTCAGAAGGAAAGAAAGCACAGAGCCCCAGATTCTATGTTGTCCTGGAGAGCTTGCAGAGCACTGGGGAAAGGCAGGCAGAGAATTCCCTGATAGTACCTTCTCTGTGCCTAGGAAGCAGAAGTGTTCACATTGCTTCGCAAGATTCGCTTTTGTGCAGAAAACACTAACACTTGTTCAGAAGGAAAGAAAGCACAGAGCCCCAGATTTTATGTTGTCCTGGAGAGCTTGCAGAGCACTGGGGAAAGGCAGGCAGAGAATTCCCTGATAGCACCTTCTCTGTGCCTGTTCACATTGCTTCGCAGAATCGCTTTTGTGCAGAAAACAGTAACACTTGTTCAGAAGGAAAGAAAGCACAGAGCCCCAGATTCTATGTTGTCCTGGAGAGCTTGCAGAGCACTGGGGAAAGGCAGGCAGAGAATTCCCTGCTAGCACCTTCTCTGTGCCTGGGAAGCAGAAGTGTTCACATTGCTTCGCAAGAATCGCTTTTGTGCAGAAAACAGTAACACTTGTTCAGAAGGAAAGAAAGCACAGAGCCCCAGATTTTATGTTGTCCTGGAGAGCTTGCAGAGCACTGGGGAAAGGCAGGCAGAGAATTCCCTGCTAGCACCTTCTCTGTGCCTGTTCACATTGCTTCGCAAGAATCGCTTTTGTGCAGAAAACAGTAACACTTGTTCAGAAGGAAAGAAAGCACAGAGCCCCAGATTCTATGTTGTCCTGGAGAGCTTGCAGAGCACTGGGGAAAGGCAGGCAGAGAATTCCCTGCTAGCACCTTCTCTGTGCCTGGGAAGCAGAAGTGTTCAAATTGCTTCGCAAGAATCGCTTTTGTGCAGAAAACAGTAACACTTGTTCAGAAGGAAAGAAAGCACAGAGCCCCAGATTTTATGTTGTCCTGGAGAGCTTGCAGAGCACTGGGGAAAGGCAGGCAGAGAATTCCCTGCTAGCACCTTCTCTGTGCCTGTTCACATTGCTTCGCAGAATCGCTTTTGTGCAGAAAACAGTAACACTTGTTCAGAACGAAAGAAAGCACAGAGCCCCAGATTTGCTGTTGTCCTGGAGAGCTTGCAGAGCACTGGGGAAAGGCAGGCAGAGAATTCCCTGCTAGCACCTTCTCTGTGCCTGGGAAGCAGAAGTGTTCACATTGCTTCGCAAGAATCGCTTTTGTGAAGAAAACAGTAACACTTGTTCAGAACGAAAGAAAGCACAGAGCCCCAGATTTGCTGTTGTCCTGGAGAGCTTGCAGAGCACTGGGGAAAGGCAGGCAGAGAATTCCCTGCTAGCACCTTCTCTGTGCCTGGGAAGCAGAAGTGTTCACATTGCTTTGCAAGAATAGCTTTTGTGCAGAAAACACTAACACTTGTTCAGAACGAAAGAAAGCACAGAGCCCCAGATTCTATGTTGTCCTGGAGAGCTTGCAGAGCACTGGGGAAAGGCAGGCAGAGAATTCCCTGATAGCACCTTCTCTGTGCCTGTTCACATTGCTTCGCAGAATCGCTTTTGTGCAGAAAACAGTAACACTTGTTCAGAACGAAAGAAAGCACAGAGCCCCAGATTTGCTGTTGTCCTGGAGAGCTTGCAGAGCACTGGGGAAAGGCAGGCAGAGAATTCCCTGCTAGCACCTTCTCTGTGCCTGGGAAGCAGAAGTGTTCACATTGCTTCGCAAAAATCGCTTTTGTGCAGAAAACAGTAACACTTGTTCAGAACGAAAGAAAGCACAGAGCCCCAGATTTGCTGTTCTCCTGGAGAGCTTGCAGAGCACTGGGGAAAGGCAGGCAGAGAATTCCCTGCTAGCACCTTCTCTGTGCCTGTTCACATTGCTTCGCAGAATCGCTTTTGTGCAGAAAACAGTAACACTTGTTCAGAACGAAAGAAAGCACAGAGCCCCAGATTCTATGTTGTCCTGGAGAGCTTGCAGAGCACTGGGGAAAGGCAGGCAGAGAATTCCCTGCTAGCACCTTCTCTGTGCCTGGGAAGCAGAAGTGTTCACATTGCTTCGCAGAATCGCTTTTGTGCAGAAAACAGTAACACTTGTTCAGAAGGAAAGAAAGCACAGAGCCCCAGATTCTATGTTGTCCTGGAGAGCTTGCAGAGCACTGGGGAAAGGCAGGCAGAGAATTCCCTGCTAGCACCTTCTCTGTGCCTGGGAAGCAGAAGTGTTCACATTGCTTCGCAAGAATCGCTTTTGTGCAGAAAACAGTAACACTTGTTCAGAAGGAAAGAAAGCACAGAGCCCCAGATTTTATGTTGTCCTGGAGAGCTTGCAGAGCACTGGGGAAAGGCAGGCAGAGAATTCCCTGATAGCACCTTCTCTGTGCCTGTTCACATTGCTTCGCAGAATCGCTTTTGTGCAGAAAACAGTAACACTTGTTCAGAAGGAAAGAAAGCACAGAGCCCCAGATTCTATGTTGTCCTGGAGAGCTTGCAGAGCACTGGGGAAAGGCAGGCAGAGAATTCCCTGCTAGCACCTTCTCTGTGCCTGGGAAGCAGAAGTGTTCACATTGCTTCGCAAGAATCGCTTTTGTGCAGAAAACAGTAACACTTGTTCAGAACGAAAGAAAGCACAGAGCCCCAGATTCTATGTTGTCCTGGAGAGCTTGCAGAGCACTGGGGAAAGGCAGGCAGAGAATTCCCTGCTAGCACCTTCTCTGTGCCTGTTCACATTGCTTCGCAGAATCGCTTTTGTGCAGAAAACAGTAACACTTGTTCAGAACGAAAGAAAGCACAGAGCCCCAGATTCTATGTTGTCCTGGAGAGCTTGCAGAGCACTGGGGAAAGGCAGGCAGAGAATTCCCTGCTAGCACCTTCTCTGTGCCTGGGAAGCAGAAGTGTTCACATTGCTTCGCAAGATTCGCTTTTGTGCAGAAAACACTAACACTTGTTCAGAAGGAAAGAAAGCACAGAGCCCCAGATTTTATGTTGTCCTGGAGAGCTTGCAGAGCACTGGGGAAAGGCAGGCAGAGAATTCCCTGCTAGCGCACCTTCTCTGTGCCTGGGAAGCAGAAGTGTTCACATTACTTCGCAGAATCGCTTTTGTGCAGAAAACAGTAACACTTGTTTAGAAGGAAAGAAAGCACAGAGCCCCAGATTTGCTGTTGTCCTGGAGAGCTTGCAGAGCACTGGGGAAAGGCAGGCAGAGAATTCCTTGCTAGCACCTTCTCTGTGCCTGGGAAGCAGAAGTGTTCACAGTGCTTCGCAGAATCGCTTTTGTGCAGAAAACAGTAACACTTGTTCAGAACGAAAGAAAGCACAGAGCCCCAGATTCTATGTTGTCCTGGAGAGCTTGCAGAGCACTGGGGAAAGGCAGGCAGAGAATTCCTTGCTAGCACCTTCTCTGTGCCTGGGAAGCAGAAGTGTTCACATTGCTCTGCAAGAATCGCTTTTGTGCAGAAAACAGTAACACTTGTTCAGAACGAAAGAAAGCACAGAGCCCCAGATTTGCTGTTCTCCTGGAGAGCTTGCAGAGCACTGGGGAAAGGCAGGCAGAGAATTCCCTGATAGTACCTTCTCTGTGCCTAGGAAGCAGGAGTGTTCACATTGCTTCGCAAGATTCGCTTTTGTGCAGAAAACACTAACACTTGTTCAGAAGGAAAGAAAGCACAGAGCCCCAGATTTTATGTTGTCCTGGAGAGCTTGCAGAGCACTGGGGAAAGGCAGGCAGAGAATTCCCTGATAGCACCTTCTCTGTGCCTGTTCACATTGCTTCGCAGAATCGCTTTTGTGCAGAAAACAGTAACACTTGTTCAGAAGGAAAGAAAGCACAGAGCCCCAGATTCTATGTTGTCCTGGAGAGCTTGCAGAGCACTGGGGAAAGGCAGGCAGAGAATTCCCTGCTAGCACCTTCTCTGTGCCTGGGAAGCAGAAGTGTTCAAATTGCTTCGCAAGAATCGCTTTTGTGCAGAAAACAGTAACACTTGTTCAGAACGAAAGAAAGCACAGAGCCCCAGATTTGCTGTTCTCCTGGAGAGCTTGCAGAGCACTGGGGAAAGGCAGGCAGAGAATTCCCTGCTAGCACCTTCTCTGTGCCTGTTCACATTGCTTCGCAGAATCGCTTTTGTGCAGAAAACAGTAACACTTGTTCAGAACGAAAGAAAGCACAGAGCCCCAGATTCTTTGTTGTCCTGGAGAGCTTGCAGAGCACTGGGGAAAGGCAGGCAGAGAATTCCCTGATAGCACCTTCTCTGTGCCTGGGAAGCAGAAGTGTTCACATTGCTTCGCAAGAATCGCTTTTGTGCAGGAAACAGTAACACTTGTTCAGAAGGAAAGAAAGCACAGAGCCCCAGATTTTATGTTGTCCTGGAGAGCTTGCAGAGCACTGGGGAAAGGCAGGCAGAGAATTCCCTGCTTGCACCTTCTCTGTGCCTTGGAAGCAGAAGTTTTCACATTTCTTCGCAGGAATCGCTTTTGTGCAGAAAACAGTAACACTTGTTCAGAAGGAAAGAAAGCACAGAGCCCCAGATTCTATGTTGTCCTGGAGAGCTTGCAGAGCACTGGGGAAAGGCAGGCAGAGAATTCCCTGCTAGCACCTTCTCTGTGCCTGTTCACATTGCTTCGCAGAATCGCTTTTGTGCAGAAAACAGTAACACTTGTTCAGAACGAAAGAAAGCACAGAGCCCCAGATTCTATGTTGTCCTGGAGAGCTTGCAGAGCACTGGGGAAAGGCAGGCAGAGAATTCCCTGCTAGCACCTTCTCTGTGCCTGGGAAGCAGAAGTGTTCACATTGCTTCGCAAGAATCGCTTTTGTGCAGAAAACAGTAACACTTGTTCAGAAGGAAAGAAAGCACAGAGCCCCAGATTTTATGTTGTCCTGGAGAGCTTGCAGAGCACTGGGGAAAGGCAGGCAGAGAATTCCCTGCTAGCACCTTCTCTGTGCCTGGGAAGCAGAAGTGTTCACATTGCTTCGCAAGAATCGCTTTTGTGAAGAAAACAGTAACACTTGTTCAGAACGAAAGAAAGCACAGAGCCCCAGATTTGCTGTTGTCCTGGAGAGCTTGCAGAGCACTGGGGAAAGGCAGGCAGAGAATTCCCTGCTAGCACCTTCTCTGTGCCTGGGAAGCAGAAGTGTTCACATTGCTTTGCAAGAATAGCTTTTGTGCAGAAAACAGTAACACTTGTCCAGAACGAAAGAAAGCACAGAGCCCCAGATTCTATGTTGTCCTGGAGAGCTTGCAGAGCACTGGGGAAAGGCAGGCAGAGAATTCCCTGATAGCACCTTCTCTGTGCCTGTTCACATTGCTTCGCAGAATCGCTTTTGTGCAGAAAACAGTAACACTTGTTCAGAAGGAAAGAAAGCACAGAGCCCCAGATTTTATGTTGTCCTGGAGAGCTTGCAGAGCACTGGGGAAAGGCAGGCAGAGAATTCCTTGCTAGCACCTTCTCTGTGCCTGTTCACATTGTTTCGCAGAATCGCTTTTGTGAAGAAAACAGTAACACTTGTTCAGAAGGAAAGAAAGCACAGAGCCCCAGATTCTATGTTGTCCTGGAGAGCTTGCAGAGCACTGGGGAAAGGCAGGCAGAGAATTCCCTGATAGTACCTTCACTGTGCCTAGGAAGCAGAAGTGTTCACATTGCTTCGCAAGAATCGCTTTTGTGCAGAAAACAGTAACACTTGTTCAGAAGGAAAGAAAGCACAGAGCCCCAGATTCTATGTTGTCCTGGAGAGCTTGCAGAGCACTGGGGAAAGGCAGGCAGAGAATTCCCTGCTAGCACCTTCTCTGTGCCTGTTCACATTGCTTCGCAGAATCGCTTTTGTGCAGAAAACAGTAACACTTGTTCAGAACGAAAGAAAGCACAGAGCCCCAGATTCTATGTTGTCCTGGAGAGCTTGCAGAGCACTGGGGAAAGGCAGGCAGAGAATTCCCTGCTAGCACCTTCTCTGTGCCTGGGAAGCAGAAGTGTTCACATTGCTTCGCAAGATTCGCTTTTGTGCAGAAAACAGTAACACTTGTTCAGAACGAAAGAAAGCACAGAGCCCCAGATTTGCTGTTCTCCTGGAGAGCTTGCAGAGCACTGGGGAAAGGCAGGCAGAGAATTCCCTGCTAGCACCTTCTCTGTGCCTGTTCACATTGCTTCGCAGAATCGCTTTTGTGCAGAAAACAGTAACACTTGTTCAGAACGAAAGAAAGCACAGAGCCCCAGATTCTATGTTGTCCTGGAGAGCTTGCAGAGCACTGGGGAAAGGCAGGCAGAGAATTCCCTGATAGCACCTTCTCTGTGCCTGGGAAGCAGAAGTGTTCACATTGCTTCGCAGAATCGCTTTTGTGCAGAAAACAGTAACACTTGTTCAGAACGAAAGAAAGCACAGAGCCCCAGATTTTATGTTGTCCTGGAGAGCTTGCAGAGCACTGGGGAAAGGCAGGCAGAGAATTCCCTGCTAGCACCTTCTCTGTGCCTGTTCACATTGCTTCGCAGAATCGCTTTTGTGCAGAAAACAGTAACACTTGTTCAGAAGGAAAGAAAGCACAGAGCCCCAGATTCTATGTTGTCCTGGAGAGCTTGCAGAGCACTGGGGAAAGGCAGGCAGAGAATTCCCTGCTAGCACCTTCTCTGTGCCTGGGAAGCAGAAGTGTTCACATTGCTTCGCAAGAATCGCTTTTGTGCAGAAAACAGTAACACTTGTTCAGAAGGAAAGAAAGCACAGAGCCCCAGATTTTATGTTGTCCTGGAGAGCTTGCAGAGCACTGGGGAAAGGCAGGCAGAGAATTCCTTGCTAGCACCTTCTCTGTGCCTGGGAAGCAGAAGTGTTCACATTGCTTTGCAAGAATCGCTTTTGTGCAGAAAACAGTAACACTTGTTCAGAAGGAAAGAAAGCACAGAGCCCCAGATTTTATGTTGTCCTGGAGAGCTTGCAGAGCACTGGGGAAAGGCAGGCAGAGAATTCCTTGCTAGCACCTTCTCTGTGCCTGGGAAGCAGAAGTGTTCACATTGCTTCGCAGAATCGCTTTTGTGCAGAAAACAGTAACACTTGTTCAGAAGGAAAGAAAGCACAGAGCCCCAGATTTTATGTTGTCCTGGAGAGCTTGCAGAGCACTGGGGAAAGGCAGGCAGAGAATTCCTTGCTAGCACCTTCTCTGTGCCTGTTCACATTGTTTCGCAGAATCGCTTTTGTGAAGAAAACAGTAACACTTGTTCAGAAGGAAAGAAAGCACAGAGCCCCAGATTCTATGTTGTCCTGGAGAGCTTGCAGAGCACTGGGGAAAGGCAGGCAGAGAATTCCCTGATAGTACCTTCACTGTGCCTAGGAAGCAGAAGTGTTCACATTGCTTCGCAAGAATCGCTTTTGTGCAGAAAACACTAACACTTGTTCAGAAGGAAAGAAAGCACAGAGCCCCAGATTCTATGTTGTCCTGGAGAGCTTGCAGAGCACTGGGGAAAGGCAGGCAGAGAATTCCCTGATAGCACCTTCTCTGTGCCTGTTCACATTGCTTCGCAGAATCGCTTTTGTGCAGAAAACAGTAACACTTGTTCAGAACGAAAGAAAGCACAGAGCCCCAGATTCTATGTTGTCCTGGAGAGCTTGCAGAGCACTGGGGAAAGGCAGGCAGAGAATTCCCTGCTAGCACCTTCTCTGTGCCTGTTCACATTGCTTCGCAGAATCGCTTTTGTGCAGAAAACAGTAACACTTGTTCAGAAGGAAAGAAAGCACAGAGCCCCAGATTCTATGTTGTCCTGGAGAGCTTGCAGAGCACTGGGGAAAGGCAGGCAGAGAATTCCCTGATAGCACCTTCTCTGTGCCTGGGAAGCAGAAGTGTTCACATTGCTTCGCAGAATCGCTTTTGTGCAGAAAACAGTAACACTTGTTCAGAACGAAAGAAAGCACAGAGCCCCAGATTTTATGTTGTCCTGGAGAGCTTGCAGAGCACTGGGGAAAGGCAGGCAGAGAATTCCCTGCTAGCACCTTCTCTGTGCCTGTTCACATTGCTTCGCAGAATCGCTTTTGTGCAGAAAACAGTAACACTTGTTCAGAAGGAAAGAAAGCACAGCGCCCCAGATTCTATGTTGTCCTGGAGAGCTTGCAGAGCACTGGGGAAAGGCAGGCAGAGAATTCCCTGCTAGCACCTTCTCTGTGCCTGGGAAGCAGAAGTGTTCACATTGCTTCGCAAGAATCGCTTTTGTGCAGAAAACAGTAACACTTGTTCAGAAGGAAAGAAAGCACAGAGCCCCAGATTTTATGTTGTCCTGGAGAGCTTGCAGAGCACTGGGGAAAGGCAGGCAGAGAATTCCTTGCTAGCACCTTCTCTGTGCCTGGGAAGCAGAAGTGTTCACATTGCTTTGCAAGAATCGCTTTTGTGCAGAAAACAGTAACACTTGTTCAGAAGGAAAGAAAGCACAGAGCCCCAGATTTTATGTTGTCCTGGAGAGCTTGCAGAGCACTGGGGAAAGGCAGGCAGAGAATTCCTTGCTAGCACCTTCTCTGTGCCTGGGAAGCAGAAGTGTTCACATTGCTTCGCAGAATCGCTTTTGTGCAGAAAACAGTAACACTTGTTCAGAAGGAAAGAAAGCACAGAGCCCCAGATTTTATGTTGTCCTGGAGAGCTTGCAGAGCACTGGGGAAAGGCAGGCAGAGAATTCCCTGCTAGCACCTTCTCTGTGCCTGGGAAGCAGAAGTGTTCACATTGCTTCGCAAGAATCGCTTTTGTGCAGAAAACAATAACACTTGTTCAGAAGGAAAGAAAGCACAGAGCCCCAGATTTTATGTTGTCCTGGAGAGCTTGCAGAGCACTGGGGAAAGGCAGGCAGAGACTTCCCTGCTTGCACCTTCTCTGTGCCTGGGAAGCAGAAGTGTTCACATTGCTTCGCAAGAATCGCTTTTGTGCAGAAAACAATAACACTTGTTCAGAAGGAAAGAAAGCACAGAGCCCCAGATTTTATGTTGTCCTGGAGAGCTTGCAGAGCACTGGGGAAAGGCAGGCAGAGAATTCCTTGCTAGCACCTTCTCTGTGCCTGGGAAGCAGAAGTGTTCACATTGCTTCGCAGAATCGCTTTTGTGCAGAAAACAGTAACACTTGTTCAGAAGGAAAGAAAGCACAGAGCCCCAGATTTTATGTTGTCCTGGAGAGCTTGCAGAGCACTGGGGAAAGGCAGGCAGAGAATTCCTTGCTAGCACCTTCTCTGTGCCTGGGAAGCAGAAGTGTTCACATTGCTTCGCAAGAATCGCTTTTGTGCAGAAAACAGTAACACTTGTTCAGAAGGAAAGAAAGCACAGAGCCCCAGATTCTATGTTGTCCTGGAGAGCTTGCAGAGCACTGGGGAAAGGCAGGCAGAGAATTCCCTGCTAGCACCTTCTCTGTGCCTGGGAAGCAGAAGTGTTCACATTGCTTCGCAAGAATCGCTTTTGTGCAGAAAACAGTAACACTTGTTCAGAAGGAAAGAAAGCACAGAGCCCCAGATTTTATGTTGTCCTGGAGAGCTTGCAGAGCACTGGGGAAAGGCAGGCAGAGAATTCCTTGCTAGCACCTTCTCTGTACCTGGGAAGCAGAAGTGTTCACATTGCTTCGCAGAATCGCTTTTGTGCAGAAAACAGTAACACTTGTTCAGAAGGAAAGAAAGCACAGAGCCCCAGATTTTATGTTGTCCTGGAGAGCTTGCAGAGCACTGGGGAAAGGCAGGCAGAGAATTCCTTGCTAGCACCTTCTCTGTGCCTGGGAAGCAGAAGTGTTCACATTGCTTCGCAAGAATCGCTTTTGTGCAGAAAACAGTAACACTTGTTCAGAAGGAAAGAAAGCACAGAGCCCCAGATTCTATGTTGTCCTGGAGAGCTTGCAGAGCACTGGGGAAAGGCAGGCAGAGAATTCCCTGCTAGCACCTTCTCTGTGCCTGGGAAGCAGAAGTGTTCACATTGCTTCGCAAGAATCGCTTTTGTGCAGAAAACAGTAACACTTGTTCAGAAGGAAAGAAAGCACAGAGCCCCAGATTTTATGTTGTCCTGGAGAGCTTGCAGAGCACTGGGGAAAGGCAGGCAGAGAATTCCCTGCTTGCACCTTCTCTGTGCCTTGGAAGCAGAAGTGTTCACATTGCTTCGCAAGAATCGCTTTTGTGAAGAAAACAGTAACACTTGTTCAGAAGGAAAGAAAGCACAGAGCCCCAGATTCTATGTTGTCCTGGATAGCTTGCAGAGCACTGGGGAAAGGCAGGCAGAGAATTCCCTGCTAGCACCTTCTCTGTGCCTGTTCACATTGCTTCGCAGAATCGCTTTTGTGCAGAAAACAGTAACACTTGTTCAGAACGAAAGAAAGCACAGAGCCCCAGATTCTATGTTGTCCTGGAGAGCTTGCAGAGCACTGGGGAAAGGCAGGCAGAGAATTCCCTGCTAGCACCTTCTCTGTGCCTGGGAAGCAGAAGTGTTCACATTGCTTCGCAAGAATCGCTTTTGTGCAGAAAACAGTAACACTTGTTCAGAAGGAAAGAAAGCACAGAGCCCCAGATTTTATGTTGTCCTGGAGAGCTTGCAGAGCACTGGGGAAAGGCAGGCAGAGAATTCCCTGCTAGCACCTTCTCTGTGCCTGTTCACATTGCTTCGCAGAATCGCTTTTGTGCAGAAAACAGTAACACTTGTTCAGAACGAAAGAAAGCACAGAGCCCCAGATTTGCTGTTGTCCTGGAGAGCTTGCAGAGCACTGGGGAAAGGCAGGCAGAGAATTCCCTGCAGGCACCTTCTCTGTGCCTGGGAAGCAGAAGTGTTCACATTGCTTCGCAAGAATCGCTTTTGTGAAGAAAACAGTAACACTTGTTCAGAAGGAAAGAAAGCACAGAGCCCCAGATTTGCTGTTGTCCTGGAGAGCTTGCAGAGCACTGGGGAAAGGCAGGCAGAGAATTCCCTGCTAGCACCTTCTCTGTGCCTGGGAAGCAGAAGTGTTCACATTGCTTCGCAAGAATCGCTTTTGTGCAGAAAACAGTAACACTTGTTCAGAAGGAAAGAAAGCACAGAGCCCCAGATTTTATGTTGTCCTGGAGAGCTTGCACAGCACTGGGGAAAGGCAGGCAGAGAATTCCTTGCTAGCACCTTCTCTGTGCCTGGGAAGCAGAAGTGTTCACATTGCTTCGCAGAATCGCTTTTGTGCAGAATACATTAACACTTGTTCAGAAGGAAAGAAAGCACAGAGCCCCAGATTTTATGTTGTCCTGGAGAGCTTGCAGAGCACTGGGGAAAGGCAGGCAGAGAATTCCCTGATAGCACCTTCTCTGTGCCTGGGAAGCAGAAGTGTTCACATTGCTTTGCAAGAATAGCTTTTGTGCAGAAAACACTAACACTTGTTCAGAACGAAAGAAAGCACAGAGCCCCAGATTCTATGTTGTCCTGGAGAGCTTGCAGAGCACTGGGGAAAGGCAGGCAGAGAATTCCCTGATAGCACCTTCTCTGTGCCTGTTCACATTGCTTCGCAGAATCGCTTTTGTGCAGAAAACAGTAACACTTGTTCAGAAGGAAAGAAAGCACAGAGCCCCAGATTTTATGTTGTCCTGGAGAGCTTGCAGAGCACTGGGGAAAGGCAGGCAGAGAATTCCCTGCTAGCACCTTCTCTGTGCCTGGGAAGCAGAAGTGTTCACATTGCTTCGCAAGAATCGCTTTTGTGCAGAAAACAGTAACACTTGTTCAGAAGGAAAGAAAGCACAGAGCCCCAGATTTTATGTTGTCCTGGAGAGCTTGCAGAGCACTGGGGAAAGGCAGGCAGAGAATTCCTTGCTAGCACCTTCTCTGTGCCTGGGAAGCAGAAGTGTTCACATTGCTTCGCAGAATCGCTTTTGTGCAGAAAACAGTAACACTTGTTCAGAAGGAAAGAAAGCACAGAGCCCCAGATTTTATGTTGTCCTGGAGAGCTTGCAGAGCACTGGGGAAAGGCAGGCAGAGAATTCCTTGCTAGCACCTTCTCTGTGCCTGGGAAGCAGAAGTGTTCACATTGCTTCGCAAGAATCGCTTTTGTGCAGAAAACAGTAACACTTGTTCAGAAGGAAAGAAAGCACAGAGCCCCAGATTCTATGTTGTCCTGGAGAGCTTGCAGAGCACTGGGGAAAGGCAGGCAGAGAATTCCCTGCTAGCACCTTCTCTGTGCCTGGGAAGCAGAAGTGTTCACATTGCTTCGCAAGAATCGCTTTTGTGCAGAAAACAGTAACACTTGTTCAGAAGGAAAGAAAGCACAGAGCCCCAGATTTTATGTTGTCCTGGAGAGCTTGCAGAGCACTGGGGAAAGGCAGGCAGAGAATTCCCTGCTTGCACCTTCTCTGTGCCTTGGAAGCAGAAGTGTTCACATTGCTTCGCAAGAATCGCTTTTGTGAAGAAAACAGTAACACTTGTTCAGAAGGAAAGAAAGCACAGAGCCCCAGATTCTATGTTGTCCTGGATAGCTTGCAGAGCACTGGGGAAAGGCAGGCAGAGAATTCCCTGCTAGCACCTTCTCTGTGCCTGTTCACATTGCTTCGCAGAATCGCTTTTGTGCAGAAAACAGTAACACTTGTTCAGAACGAAAGAAAGCACAGAGCCCCAGATTCTATGTTGTCCTGGAGAGCTTGCAGAGCACTGGGGAAAGGCAGGCAGAGAATTCCCTGCTAGCACCTTCTCTGTGCCTGGGAAGCAGAAGTGTTCACATTGCTTCGCAAGAATCGCTTTTGTGCAGAAAACAGTAACACTTGTTCAGAAGGAAAGAAAGCACAGAGCCCCAGATTTTATGTTGTCCTGGAGAGCTTGCAGAGCACTGGGGAAAGGCAGGCAGAGAATTCCCTGCTAGCACCTTCTCTGTGCCTGTTCACATTGCTTCGCAGAATCGCTTTTGTGCAGAAAACAGTAACACTTGTTCAGAACGAAAGAAAGCACAGAGCCCCAGATTTGCTGTTGTCCTGGAGAGCTTGCAGAGCACTGGGGAAAGGCAGGCAGAGAATTCCCTGCTAGCACCTTCTCTGTGCCTGGGAAGCAGAAGTGTTCACATTGCTTCGCAAGAATCGCTTTTGTGAAGAAAACAGTAACACTTGTTCAGAAGGAAAGAAAGCACAGAGCCCCAGATTTGCTGTTGTCCTGGAGAGCTTGCAGAGCACTGGGGAAAGGCAGGCAGAGAATTCCCTGCTAGCACCTTCTCTGTGCCTGGGAAGCAGAAGTGTTCACATTGCTTCGCAAGAATCGCTTTTGTGCAGAAAACAGTAACACTTGTTCAGAAGGAAAGAAAGCACAGAGCCCCAGATTTTATGTTGTCCTGGAGAGCTTGCACAGCACTGGGGAAAGGCAGGCAGAGAATTCCTTGCTAGCACCTTCTCTGTGCCTGGGAAGCAGAAGTGTTCACATTGCTTCGCAGAATCGCTTTTGTGCAGAATACATTAACACTTGTTCAGAAGGAAAGAAAGCACAGAGCCCCAGATTTTATGTTGTCCTGGAGAGCTTGCAGAGCACTGGGGAAAGGCAGGCAGAGAATTCCCTGATAGCACCTTCTCTGTGCCTGGGAAGCAGAAGTGTTCACATTGCTTTGCAAGAATAGCTTTTGTGCAGAAAACACTAACACTTGTTCAGAACGAAAGAAAGCACAGAGCCCCAGATTCTATGTTGTCCTGGAGAGCTTGCAGAGCACTGGGGAAAGGCAGGCAGAGAATTCCCTGATAGCACCTTCTCTGTGCCTGTTCACATTGCTTCGCAGAATCGCTTTTGTGCAGAAAACAGTAACACTTGTTCAGAAGGAAAGAAAGCACAGAGCCCCAGATTTTATGTTGTCCTGGAGAGCTTGCAGAGCACTGGGGAAAGGCAGGCAGAGAATTCCTTGCTAGCACCTTCTCTGTGCCTGTTCACATTGTTTCGCAGAATCGCTTTTGTGCAGAAAACACTAACACTTGTTCAGAAGGAAAGAAAGCACAGAGCCCCAGATTCTATGTTGTCCTGGAGAGCTTGCAGAGCACTGGGGAAAGGCAGGCAGAGAATTCCCTGATAGTACCTTCTCTGTGCCTAGGAAGCAGAAGTGTTCACATTGCTTTGCAAGAATCGCTTTTGTGCAGAAAACACTAACACTTGTTCAGAAGGAAAGAAAGCACAGAGCCCCAGATTTTATGTTGTCCTGGAGAGCTTGCAGAGCACTGGGGAAAGGCAGGCAGAGAATTCCCTGATAGCACCTTCTCTGTGCCTGTTCACATTGCTTCGCAGAATCGCTTTTGTGCAGAAAACAGTAACACTTGTTCAGAACGAAAGAAAGCACAGAGCCCCAGATTCTATGTTGTCCTGGAGAGCTTGCAGAGCACTGGGGAAAGGCAGGCAGAGAATTCCCTGCTAGCACCTTCTCTGTGCCTGGGAAGCAGAAGTGTTCACATTGCTTCGCAAGAATCGCTTTTGTGCAGAAAACAGTAACACTTGTTCAGAACGAAAGAAAGCACAGAGCCCCAGATTTGCTGTTCTCCTGGAGAGCTTGCAGAGCACTGGGGAAAGGCAGGCAGAGAATTCCCTGCTAGCACCTTCTCTGTGCCTGTTCACATTGCTTCGCAGAATCGCTTTTGTGCAGAAAACAGTAACACTTGTTCAGAACGAAAGAAAGCACAGAGCCCCAGATTCTATGTTGTCCTGGAGAGCTTGCAGAGCACTGGGGAAAGGCAGGCAGAGAATTCCCTGATAGCACCTTCTCTGTGCCTGGGAAGCAGAAGTGTTCACATTGCTTCGCAGAATCGCTTTTGTGCAGAAAACAGTAACACTTGTTCAGAAGGAAAGAAAGCACAGAGCCCCAGATTTTATGTTGTCCTGGAGAGATTGCAGAGCACTGGGGAAAGGCAGGCAGAGAATTCCCTGCTAGCACCTTCTCTGTGCCTGGGAAGCAGAAGTGTTCATATCGCTTCTCAGAATCGCTTTTGTGCAGAAAACAGTAACACTTGTTCAGAAGGAAAGAAAGCACAGAGCCCCAGATTCTATGTTGTCCTGGAGAGCTTTCAGAGCACTGGGGAAAGGCAGGCAGAGAATTCCTTGCTAGCACCTTCTCTGTGCCTGGGAAGCAGAAGTGTTCACATTGCTTCGCAAGAATCACTTTTGTGAAGAAAACAGTAACACTTGTTCAGAAGGAAAGAAAGCACATAGCCCCAGATTCTATGTTGTCCTGGAGAGCTTGCAGAGCACTGGGGAAAGGCAGGCAGAGAATTCCCTGCTAGCACCTTCTCTGTGCCTGTTCACATTGCTTCGCAGAATCGCTTTTGTGCAGAAAACAGTAACACTTGTTCAGAAGGAAAGAAAGCACAGAGCCCCAGATTCTATGTTGTCCTGGAGAGCTTGCAGAGCACTGGGGAAAGGCAGGCAGAGAATTCCCTGCTAGCACCTTCTCTGTGCCTGGGAAGCAGAAGTGTTCACATTGCTTCGCAAGAATCGCTTTTGTGCAGAAAACAGTAACACTTGTTCAGAAGGAAAGAAAGCACAGAGCCCCAGATTTTATGTTGTCCTGGAGAGCTTGCAGAGCACTGGGGAAAGGCAGGCAGAGAATTCCCTGCTTGCACCTTCTCTGTGCCTGGGAAGCAGAAGTGTTCACATTGCTTCGCAAGAATCGCTTTTGTGCAGAAAACAATAACACTTGTTCAGAACGAAAGAAAGCACAGAGCCCCAGATTCTATGTTGTCCTGGAGAGCTTGCAGAGCACTGGGGAAAGGCAGGCAGAGAATTCCCTGCTAGCACCTTCTCTGTGCCTGGGAAGCAGAAGTGTTCACATTGCTTCGCAAGAATCGCTTTTGTGCAGAAAACAGTAACACTTGTTCAGAACGAAAGAAAGCACAGAGCCCCAGATTCTATGTTCTCCTGGAGAGCTTGCAGAGCACTGGGGAAAGGCAGGCAGAGAATTCCCTGCTAGCACCTTCTCTGTGCCTGTTCACATTGCTTCGCAGAATCGCTTTTGTGCAGAAAACAGTAACACTTGTTCAGAACGAAAGAAAGCACAGAGCCCCAGATTCTATGTTGTCCTGGAGAGCTTGCAGAGCACTGGGGAAAGGCAGGCAGAGAATTCCCTGATAGCACCTTCTCTGTGCCTGGGAAGCAGAAGTGTTCACATTGCTTCGCAGAATCGCTTTTGTGCAGAAAACAGTAACACTTGTTCAGAAGGAAAGAAAGCACAGAGCCCCAGATTTTATGTTGTCCTGGAGAGATTGCAGAGCACTGGGGAAAGGCAGGCAGAGAATTCCCTGCTAGCACCTTCTCTGTGCCTGGGAAGCAGAAGTGTTCACATTACTTTGCAGAATCGCTTTTGTGCAGAAAACAGTAACACTTGTTCAGAAGGAAAGAAAGCACAGAGCCCCAGATTCTATGTTGTCCTGGAGAGCTTTCAGAGCACTGGGGAAAGGCAGGCAGAGAATTCCTTGCTAGCACCTTCTCTGTGCCTGGGAAGCAGAAGTGTTCACATTGCTTCGCAAGAATCACTTTTGTGAAGAAAACAGTAACACTTGTTCAGAAGGAAAGAAAGCACAGAGCCCCAGATTCTATGTTGTCCTGGAGAGCTTGCAGAGCACTGGGGAAAGGCAGGCAGAGAATTCCCTGCTAGCACCTTCTTTGTGCCTGGGAAGCAGAAGTGTTCACATTGCTTTGCAAGAATAGCTTTTGTGCAGAAAACAGTAACACTTGTTCAGAACGAAAGAAAGCACAGAGCCCCAGATTCTATGTTGTCCTGGAGAGCTTGCAGAGCACTGGGGAAAGGCAGGCAGAGAATTCCCTGATAGCACCTTCTCTGTGCCTGTTCACATTGCTTCGCAGAATCGCTTTTGTGCAGAAAACAGTAACACTTGTTCAGAACGAAAGAAAGCACAGAGCCCCAGATTTGCTGTTGTCCTGGAGAGCTTGCAGAGCACTGGGGAAAGGCAGGCAGAGAATTCCCTGCTAGCACCTTCTCTGTGCCTGGGAAGCAGAAGTGTTCACATTGCTTCGCAAAAATCGCTTTTGTGCAGAAAACAGTAACACTTGTTCAGAACGAAAGAAAGCACAGAGCCCCAGATTTGCTGTTCTCCTGGAGAGCTTGCAGAGCACTGGGGAAAGGCAGGCAGAGAATTCCCTGCTAGCACCTTCTCTGTGCCTGTTCACATTGCTTCGCAGAATCGCTTTTGTGCAGAAAACAGTAACACTTGTTCAGAACGAAAGAAAGCACAGAGCCCCAGATTCTATGTTGTCCTGGAGAGCTTGCAGAGCACTGGGGAAAGGCAGGCAGAGAATTCCCTGCTAGCACCTTCTCTGTGCCTGGGAAGCAGAAGTGTTCACATTGCTTCGCAGAATCGCTTTTGTGCAGAAAACAGTAACACTTGTTCAGAAGGAAAGAAAGCACAGAGCCCCAGATTCTATGTTGTCCTGGAGAGCTTGCAGAGCACTGGGGAAAGGCAGGCAGAGAATTCCCTGCTAGCACCTTCTCTGTGCCTGGGAAGCAGAAGTGTTCACATTGCTTCGCAAGAATCGCTTTTGTGCAGAAAACAGTAACACTTGTTCAGAAGGAAAGAAAGCACAGAGCCCCAGATTTTATGTTGTCCTGGAGAGCTTGCAGAGCACTGGGGAAAGGCAGGCAGAGAATTCCCTGATAGCACCTTCTCTGTGCCTGTTCACATTGCTTCGCAGAATCGCTTTTGTGCAGAAAACAGTAACACTTGTTCAGAAGGAAAGAAAGCACAGAGCCCCAGATTCTATGTTGTCCTGGAGAGCTTGCAGAGCACTGGGGAAAGGCAGGCAGAGAATTCCCTGCTAGCACCTTCTCTGTGCCTAGGAAGCAGAAGTGTTCACATTGCTTCGCAAGATTCGCTTTTGTGCAGAAAACAGTAACACTTGTTCAGAATGAAAGAAAGCACAGAGCCCCAGATTTTATGTTGTCCTGGAGAGCTTGCAGAGCACTGGGGAAAGGCAGGCAGAGAATTCCCTGATAGCACCTTCTCTGTGCCTGTTCACATTGCTTCGCAGAATCGCTTTTGTGCAGAAAACAGTAACACTTGTTCAGAAGGAAAGAAAGCACAGAGCCCCAGATTCTATGTTGTCCTGGAGAGCTTGCAGAGCACTGGGGAAAGGCAGGCAGAGAATTCCCTGCTAGCACCTTCTCTGTGCCTGGGAAGCAGAAGTGTTCACATTGCTTCGCAAGAATCGCTTTTGTGCAGGAAACAGTAACACTTGTTCAGAACGAAAGAAAGCACTGAGCCCCAGATTCTATGTTGTCCTGGAGAGCTTGCAGAGCACTGGGGAAAGGCAGGCAGAGAATTCCCTGCTTGCACCTTCTCTGTGCCTTGGAAGCAGAAGTGTTCACATTTCTTCGCAGGAATCGCTTTTGTGCAGAAAACAGTAACACTTGTTCAGAAGGAAAGAAAGCACAGAGCCCCAGATTCTATGTTGTCCTGGAGAGCTTGCAGAGCACTGGGGAAAGGCAGGCAGAGAATTCCCTGCTAGCACCTTCTCTGTGCCTGTTCACATTGCTTCGCAGAATCGCTTTTGTGCAGAAAACAGTAACACTTGTTCAGAAGGAAAGAAAGCACAGAGCCCCAGATTCTATGTTGTCCTGGAGAGCTTGCAGAGCACTGGGGAAAGGCAGGCAGAGAATTCCCTGCTAGCACCTTCTCTGTGCCTGGGAAGCAGAAGTGTTCACATTGCTTCGCAAGAATCGCTTTTGTGCAGAAAACAGTAACACTTGTTCAGAAGGAAAGAAAGCACAGAGCCCCAGATTTTATGTTGTCCTGGAGAGCTTGCAGAGCACTGGGGAAAGGCAGGCAGAGAATTCCCTGCTAGCACCTTCTCTGTGCCTGGGAAGCAGAAGTGTTCACATTGCTTCGCAAGAATCGCTTTTGTGAAGAAAACAGTAACACTTGTTCAGAACGAAAGAAAGCACAGAGCCCCAGATTTGCTGTTGTCCTGGAGAGCTTGCAGAGCACTGGGGAAAGGCAGGCAGAGAATTCCCTGCTAGCACCTTCTCTGTGCCTGGGAAGCAGAAGTGTTCACATTGCTTTGCAAGAATAGCTTTTGTGCAGAAAACAGTAACACTTGTCCAGAACGAAAGAAAGCACAGAGCCCCAGATTCTATGTTGTCCTGGAGAGCTTGCAGAGCACTGGGGAAAGGCAGGCAGAGAATTCCCTGATAGCACCTTCTCTGTGCCTGTTCACATTGCTTCGCAGAATCGCTTTTGTGCAGAAAACAGTAACACTTGTTCAGAAGGAAAGAAAGCACAGAGCCCCAGATTTTATGTTGTCCTGGAGAGCTTGCAGAGCACTGGGGAAAGGCAGGCAGAGAATTCCTTGCTAGCACCTTCTCTGTGCCTGTTCACATTGTTTCGCAGAATCGCTTTTGTGAAGAAAACAGTAACACTTGTTCAGAAGGAAAGAAAGCACAGAGCCCCAGATTCTATGTTGTCCTGGAGAGCTTGCAGAGCACTGGGGAAAGGCAGGCAGAGAATTCCCTGATAGTACCTTCACTGTGCCTAGGAAGCAGAAGTGTTCACATTGCTTCGCAAGAATCGCTTTTGTGCAGAAAACACTAACACTTGTTCAGAAGGAAAGAAAGCACAGAGCCCCAGATTCTATGTTGTCCTGGAGAGCTTGCAGAGCACTGGGGAAAGGCAGGCAGAGAATTCCCTGATAGCACCTTCTCTGTGCCTGTTCACATTGCTTCGCAGAATCGCTTTTGTGCAGAAAACAGTAACACTTGTTCAGAACGAAAGAAAGCACAGAGCCCCAGATTCTATGTTGTCCTGGAGAGCTTGCAGAGCACTGGGGAAAGGCAGGCAGAGAATTCCCTGCTAGCACCTTCTCTGTGCCTGGGAAGCAGAAGTGTTCACATTGCTTCGCAAGAATCGCTTTTGTGCAGAAAACAGTAACACTTGTTCAGAACGAAAGAAAGCACAGAGCCCCAGATTTGCTGTTCTCCTGGAGAGCTTGCAGAGCACTGGGGAAAGGCAGGCAGAGAATTCCCTGCTAGCACCTTCTCTGTGCCTGTTCACATTGCTTCGCAGAATCGCTTTTGTGCAGAAAACAGTAACACTTGTTCAGAACGAAAGAAAGCACAGAGCCCCAGATTCTATGTTGTCCTGGAGAGCTTGCAGAGCACTGGGGAAAGGCAGGCAGAGAATTCCCTGATAGCACCTTCTCTGTGCCTGGGAAGCAGAAGTGTTCACATTGCTTCGCAGAATCGCTTTTGTGCAGAAAACAGTAACACTTGTTCAGAACGAAAGAAAGCACAGAGCCCCAGATTTTATGTTGTCCTGGAGAGCTTGCAGAGCACTGGGGAAAGGCAGGCAGAGAATTCCCTGCTAGCACCTTCTCTGTGCCTGTTCACATTGCTTCGCAGAATCGCTTTTGTGCAGAAAACAGTAACACTTGTTCAGAAGGAAAGAAAGCACAGAGCCCCAGATTCTATGTTGTCCTGGAGAGCTTGCAGAGCACTGGGGAAAGGCAGGCAGAGAATTCCCTGCTAGCACCTTCTCTGTGCCTGGGAAGCAGAAGTGTTCACATTGCTTCGCAAGAATCGCTTTTGTGCAGAAAACAGTAACACTTGTTCAGAAGGAAAGAAAGCACAGAGCCCCAGATTTTATGTTGTCCTGGAGAGCTTGCAGAGCACTGGGGAAAGGCAGGCAGAGAATTCCTTGCTAGCACCTTCTCTGTGCCTGGGAAGCAGAAGTGTTCACATTGCTTCGCAGAATCGCTTTTGTGCAGAAAACAGTAACACTTGTTCAGAAGGAAAGAAAGCACAGAGCCCCAGATTTTATGTTGTCCTGGAGAGCTTGCAGAGCACTGGGGAAAGGCAGGCAGAGAATTCCTTGCTAGCACCTTCTCTGTGCCTGTTCACATTGTTTCGCAGAATCGCTTTTGTGAAGAAAACAGTAACACTTGTTCAGAAGGAAAGAAAGCACAGAGCCCCAGATTCTATGTTGTCCTGGAGAGCTTGCAGAGCACTGGGGAAAGGCAGGCAGAGAATTCCCTGATAGTATCTTCACTGTGCCTAGGAAGCAGAAGTGTTCACATTGCTTCGCAAGAATCGCTTTTGTGCAGAAAACACTAACACTTGTTCAGAAGGAAAGAAAGCACAGAGCCCCAGATTCTATGTTGTCCTGGAGAGCTTGCAGAGCACTGGGGAAAGGCAGGCAGAGAATTCCCTGATAGCACCTTCTCTGTGCCTGTTCACATTGCTTCGCAGAATCGCTTTTGTGCAGAAAACAGTAACACTTGTTCAGAACGAAAGAAAGCACAGAGCCCCAGATTCTATGTTGTCCTGGAGAGCTTGCAGAGCACTGGGGAAAGGCAGGCAGAGAATTCCCTGCTAGCACCTTCTCTGTGCCTGGGAAGCAGAAGTGTTCACATTGCTTCGCAAGAATCGCTTTTGTGCAGAAAACAGTAACACTTGTTCAGAACGAAAGAAAGCACAGAGCCCCAGATTTGCTGTTCTCCTGGAGAGCTTGCAGAGCACTGGGGAAAGGCAGGCAGAGAATTCCCTGCTAGCACCTTCTCTGTGCCTGTTCACATTGCTTCGCAGAATCGCTTTTGTGCAGAAAACAGTAACACTTGTTCAGAACGAAAGAAAGCACAGAGCCCCAGATTCTATGTTGTCCTGGAGAGCTTGCAGAGCACTGGGGAAAGGCAGGCAGAGAATTCCCTGATAGCACCTTCTCTGTGCCTGGGAAGCAGAAGTGTTCACATTGCTTCGCAGAATCGCTTTTGTGCAGAAAACAGTAACACTTGTTCAGAACGAAAGAAAGCACAGAGCCCCAGATTTTATGTTGTCCTGGAGAGCTTGCAGAGCACTGGGGAAAGGCAGGCAGAGAATTCCCTGCTAGCACCTTCTCTGTGCCTGTTCACATTGCTTCGCAGAATCGCTTTTGTGCAGAAAACAGTAACACTTGTTCAGAACGAAAGAAAGCAGAGAGCCCCAGATTCTATGTTGTCCTGGAGAGCTTGCAGAGCACTGGGGAAAGGCAGGCAGAGAATTCCCTGCTAGCACCTTCTCTGTGCCTGGGAAGCAGAAGTGTTCACATTGCTTCGCAAGAATCGCTTTTGTGCAGAAAACAGTAACACTTGTTCAGAAGGAAAGAAAGCACAGAGCCCCAGATTTTATGTTGTCCTGGAGAGCTTGCAGAGCACTGGGGAAAGGCAGGCAGAGAATTCCTTGCTAGCACCTTCTCTGTGCCTGGGAAGCAGAAGTGTTCACATTGCTTTGCAAGAATCGCTTTTGTGCAGAAAACAGTAACACTTGTTCAGAAGGAAAGAAAGCACAGAGCCCCAGATTTTATGTTGTCCTGGAGAGCTTGCAGAGCACTGGGGAAAGGCAGGCAGAGAATTCCTTGCTAGCACCTTCTCTGTGCCTGGGAAGCAGAAGTGTTCACATTGCTTCGCAGAATCGCTTTTGTGCAGAAAACAGTAACACTTGTTCAGAAGGAAAGAAAGCACAGAGCCCCAGATTTTATGTTGTCCTGGAGAGCTTGCAGAGCACTGGGGAAAGGCAGGCAGAGAATTCCCTGCTAGCACCTTCTCTGTGCCTGGGAAGCAGAAGTGTTCACATTGCTTCGCAAGAATCGCTTTTGTGCAGAAAACAATAACACTTGTTCAGAAGGAAAGAAAGCACAGAGCCCCAGATTTTATGTTGTCCTGGAGAGCTTGCAGAGCACTGGGGAAAGGCAGGCAGAGACTTCCCTGCTTGCACCTTCTCTGTGCCTGGGAAGCAGAAGTGTTCACATTGCTTCGCAAGAATCGCTTTTGTGCAGAAAACAATAACACTTGTTCAGAAGGAAAGAAAGCACAGAGCCCCAGATTTTATGTTGTCCTGGAGAGCTTGCAGAGCACTGGGGAAAGGCAGGCAGAGAATTCCTTGCTAGCACCTTCTCTGTGCCTGGGAAGCAGAAGTGTTCACATTGCTTCGCAGAATCGCTTTTGTGCAGAAAACAGTAACACTTGTTCAGAAGGAAAGAAAGCACAGAGCCCCAGATTTTATGTTGTCCTGGAGAGCTTGCAGAGCACTGGGGAAAGGCAGGCAGAGAATTCCTTGCTAGCACCTTCTCTGTGCCTGGGAAGCAGAAGTGTTCACATTGCTTCGCAAGAATCGCTTTTGTGCAGAAAACAGTAACACTTGTTCAGAAGGAAAGAAAGCACAGAGCCCCAGATTCTATGTTGTCCTGGAGAGCTTGCAGAGCACTGGGGAAAGGCAGGCAGAGAATTCCCTGCTAGCACCTTCTCTGTGCCTGGGAAGCAGAAGTGTTCACATTGCTTCGCAAGAATCGCTTTTGTGCAGAAAACAGTAACACTTGTTCAGAAGGAAAGAAAGCACAGAGCCCCAGATTTTATGTTGTCCTGGAGAGCTTGCAGAGCACTGGGGAAAGGCAGGCAGAGAATTCCTTGCTAGCACCTTCTCTGTGCCTGGGAAGCAGAAGTGTTCACATTGCTTCGCAGAATCGCTTTTGTGCAGAAAACAGTAACACTTGTTCAGAAGGAAAGAAAGCACAGAGCCCCAGATTTTATGTTGTCCTGGAGAGCTTGCAGAGCACTGGGGAAAGGCAGGCAGAGAATTCCTTGCTAGCACCTTCTCTGTGCCTGGGAAGCAGAAGTGTTCACATTGCTTCGCAAGAATCGCTTTTGTGCAGAAAACAGTAACACTTGTTCAGAAGGAAAGAAAGCACAGAGCCCCAGATTCTATGTTGTCCTGGAGAGCTTGCAGAGCACTGGGGAAAGGCAGGCAGAGAATTCCCTGATAGCACCTTCTCTGTGCCTGTTCACATTGCTTCGCAGAATCGCTTTTGTGCAGAAAACAGTAACACTTGTTCAGAACGAAAGAAAGCACAGAGCCCCAGATTCTATGTTGTCCTGGAGAGCTTGCAGAGCACTGGGGAAAGGCAGGCAGAGAATTCCCTGATAGCACCTTCTCTGTGCCTGGGAAGCAGAAGTGTTCACATTGCTTCGCAGAATCGCTTTTGTGCAGAAAACAGTAACACTTGTTCAGAACGAAAGAAAGCACAGAGCCCCAGATTTTATGTTGTCCTGGAGAGCTTGCAGAGCACTGGGGAAAGGCAGGCAGAGAATTCCCTGCTAGCACCTTCTCTGTGCCTGTTCACATTGCTTCGCAGAATCGCTTTTGTGCAGAAAACAGTAACACTTGTTCAGAAGGAAAGAAAGCACAGAGCCCCAGATTCTATGTTGTCCTGGAGAGCTTGCAGAGCACTGGGGAAAGGCAGGCAGAGAATTCCCTGCTAGCACCTTCTCTGTGCCTGGGAAGCAGAAGTGTTCACATTGCTTCGCAAGAATCGCTTTTGTGCAGAAAACAGTAACACTTGTTCAGAAGGAAAGAAAGCACAGAGCCCCAGATTTTATGTTGTCCTGGAGAGCTTGCAGAGCACTGGGGAAAGGCAGGCAGAGCATTCCTTGCTAGCACCTTCTCTGTGCCTGGGAAGCAGAAGTGTTCACATTGCTTTGCAAGAATCGCTTTTGTGCAGAAAACAGTAACACTTGTTCAGAAGGAAAGAAAGCACAGAGCCCCAGATTTTATGTTGTCCTGGAGAGCTTGCAGAGCACTGGGGAAAGGCAGGCAGAGAATTCCTTGCTAGCACCTTCTCTGTGCCTGGGAAGCAGAAGTGTTCACATTGCTTCGCAGAATCGCTTTTGTGCAGAAAACAGTAACACTTGTTCAGAAGGAAAGAAAGCACAGAGCCCCAGATTTTATGTTGTCCTGGAGAGCTTGCAGAGCACTGGGGAAAGGCAGGCAGAGAATTCCTTGCTAGCACCTTCTCTGTGCCTGTTCACATTGTTTCGCAGAATCGCTTTTGTGAAGAAAACAGTAACACTTGTTCAGAAGGAAAGAAAGCACAGAGCCCCAGATTCTATGTTGTCCTGGAGAGCTTGCAGAGCACTGGGGAAAGGCAGGCAGAGAATTCCCTGATAGTACCTTCACTGTGCCTAGGAAGCAGAAGTGTTCACATTGCTTCGCAAGAATCGCTTTTGTGCAGAAAACACTAACACTTGTTCAGAAGGAAAGAAAGCACAGAGCCCCAGATTCTATGTTGTCCTGGAGAGCTTGCAGAGCACTGGGGAAAGGCAGGCAGAGAATTCCCTGATAGCACCTTCTCTGTGCCTGGGAAGCAGAAGTGTTCACATTGCTTCGCAGAATCGCTTTTGTGCAGAAAACAGTAACACTTGTTCAGAACGAAAGAAAGCACAGAGCCCCAGATTCTATGTTGTCCTGGAGAGCTTGCAGAGCACTGGGGAAAGGCAGGCAGAGAATTCCCTGATAGCACCTTCTCTGTGCCTGGGAAGCAGAAGTGTTCACATTGCTCCGCAGAATCGCTTTTGTGCAGAAAACAGTAACACTTGTTCAGAACGAAAGAAAGCACAGAGCCCCAGATTTTATGTTGTCCTGGAGAGCTTGCAGAGCACTGGGGAAAGGCAGGCAGAGAATTCCCTGCTAGCACCTTCTCTGTGCCTGTTCACATTGCTTCGCAGAATCGCTTTTGTGCAGAAAACAGTAACACTTGTTCAGAAGGAAAGAAAGCACAGAGCCCCAGATTCTATGTTGTCCTGGAGAGCTTGCAGAGCACTGGGGAAAGGCAGGCAGAGAATTCCCTGCTAGCACCTTCTCTGTGCCTGGGAAGCAGAAGTGTTCACATTGCTTCGCAAGAATCGCTTTTGTGCAGAAAACAGTAACACTTGTTCAGAAGGAAAGAAAGCACAGAGCCCCAGATTTTATGTTGTCCTGGAGAGCTTGCAGAGCACTGGGGAAAGGCAGGCAGAGAATTCCTTGCTAGCACCTTCTCTGTGCCTGGGAAGCAGAAGTGTTCACATTGCTTTGCAAGAATCGCTTTTGTGCAGAAAACAGTAACACTTGTTCAGAAGGAAAGAAAGCACAGAGCCCCAGATTTTATGTTGTCCTGGAGAGCTTGCAGAGCACTGGGGAAAGGCAGGCAGAGAATTCCCTGCTAGCACCTTCTCTGTGCCTGGGAAGCAGAAGTGTTCACATTGCTTCGCAAGAATCGCTTTTGTGCAGAAAACAATAACACTTGTTCAGAAGGAAAGAAAGCACAGAGCCCCAGATTTTATGTTGTCCTGGAGAGCTTGCAGAGCACTGGGGAAAGGCAGGCAGAGACTTCCCTGCTTGCACCTTCTCTGTGCCTGGGAAGCAGAAGTGTTCACATTGCTTCGCAAGAATCGCTTTTGTGCAGAAAACAATAACACTTGTTCAGAAGGAAAGAAAGCACAGAGCCCCAGATTTTATGTTGTCCTGGAGAGCTTGCAGAGCACTGGGGAAAGGCAGGCAGAGAATTCCTTGCTAGCACCTTCTCTGTGCCTGGGAAGCAGAAGTGTTCACATTGCTTCGCAGAATCGCTTTTGTGCAGAAAACAGTAACACTTGTTCAGAAGGAAAGAAAGCACAGAGCCCCAGATTTTATGTTGTCCTGGAGAGCTTGCAGAGCACTGGGGAAAGGCAGGCAGAGAATTCCTTGCTAGCACCTTCTCTGTGCCTGGGAAGCAGAAGTGTTCACATTGCTTCGCAAGAATCGCTTTTGTGCAGAAAACAGTAACACTTGTTCAGAAGGAAAGAAAGCACAGAGCCCCAGATTCTATGTTGTCCTGGAGAGCTTGCAGAGCACTGGGGAAAGGCAGGCAGAGAATTCCCTGCTAGCACCTTCTCTGTGCCTGGGAAGCAGAAGTGTTCACATTGCTTCGCAAGAATCGCTTTTGTGCAGAAAACAGTAACACTTGTTCAGAAGGAAAGAAAGCACAGAGCCCCAGATTTTATGTTGTCCTGGAGAGCTTGCAGAGCACTGGGGAAAGGCAGGCAGAGAATTCCTTGCTAGCACCTTCTCTGTGCCTGGGAAGCAGAAGTGTTCACATTGCTTCGCAGAATCGCTTTTGTGCAGAAAACAGTAACACTTGTTCAGAAGGAAAGAAAGCACAGAGCCCCAGATTTTATGTTGTCCTGGAGAGCTTGCAGAGCACTGGGGAAAGGCAGGCAGAGAATTCCTTGCTAGCACCTTCTCTGTGCCTGGGAAGCAGAAGTGTTCACATTGCTTCGCAAGAATCGCTTTTGTGCAGAAAACAGTAACACTTGTTCAGAAGGAAAGAAAGCACAGAGCCCCAGATTCTATGTTGTCCTGGAGAGCTTGCAGAGCACTGGGGAAAGGCAGGCAGAGAATTCCCTGATAGCACCTTCTCTGTGCCTGTTCACATTGCTTCGCAGAATCGCTTTTGTGCAGAAAACAGTAACACTTGTTCAGAACGAAAGAAAGCACAGAGCCCCAGATTCTATGTTGTCCTGGAGAGCTTGCAGAGCACTGGGGAAAGGCAGGCAGAGAATTCCTTGCTAGCACCTTCTCTGTGCCTGGGAAGCAGAAGTGTTCACATTGCTTCGCAAGAATCGCTTTTGTGCAGAAAACAGTAACACTTGTTCAGAACGAAAGAAAGCACAGAGCCCCAGATTTTATGTTGTCCTGGAGAGCTTGCAGAGCACTGGGGAAAGGCAGGCAGAGAATTCCTTGCTAGCACCTTCTCTGTGCCTGTTCACATTGTTTCGCAGAATCGCTTTTGTGAAGAAAACAGTAACACTTGTTCAGAAGGAAAGAAAGCACAGAGCCCCAGATTCTATGTTGTCCTGGAGAGCTTGCAGAGCACTGGGGAAAGGCAGGCAGAGAATTCCTTGCTAGCACCTTCTCTGTGCCTGTTCACATTGTTTCGCAGAATCGCTTTTGTGAAGAAAACAGTAACACTTGTTCAGAAGGAAAGAAAGCACAGAGCCCCAGATTCTATGTTGTCCTGGAGAGCTTGCAGAGCACTGGGGAAAGGCAGGCAGAGAATTCCCTGATAGTACCTTCACTGTGCCTAGGAAGCAGAAGTGTTCACATTGCTTCGCAAGAATCGCTTTTGTGCAGAAAACACTAACACTTGTTCAGAAGGAAAGAAAGCACAGAGCCCCAGATTCTATGTTGTCCTGGAGAGCTTGCAGAGCACTGGGGAAAGGCAGGCAGAGAATTCCCTGATAGCACCTTCTCTGTGCCTGGGAAGCAGAAGTGTTCACATTGCTTCGCAGAATCGCTTTTGTGCAGAAAACAGTAACACTTGTTCAGAACGAAAGAAAGCACAGAGCCCCAGATTCTATGTTGTCCTGGAGAGCTTGCAGAGCACTGGGGAAAGGCAGGCAGAGAATTCCCTGATAGCACCTTCTCTGTGCCTGGGAAGCAGAAGTGTTCACATTGCTCCGCAGAATCGCTTTTGTGCAGAAAACAGTAACACTTGTTCAGAACGAAAGAAAGCACAGAGCCCCAGATTTTATGTTGTCCTGGAGAGCTTGCAGAGCACTGGGGAAAGGCAGGCAGAGAATTCCCTGCTAGCACCTTCTCTGTGCCTGTTCACATTGCTTCGCAGAATCGCTTTTGTGCAGAAAACAGTAACACTTGTTCAGAAGGAAAGAAAGCACAGAGCCCCAGATTCTATGTTGTCCTGGAGAGCTTGCAGAGCACTGGGGAAAGGCAGGCAGAGAATTCCCTGCTAGCACCTTCTCTGTGCCTGGGAAGCAGAAGTGTTCACATTGCTTCGCAAGAATCGCTTTTGTGCAGAAAACAGTAACACTTGTTCAGAAGGAAAGAAAGCACAGAGCCCCAGATTTTATGTTGTCCTGGAGAGCTTGCAGAGCACTGGGGAAAGGCAGGCAGAGAATTCCTTGCTAGCACCTTCTCTGTGCCTGGGAAGCAGAAGTGTTCACATTGCTTTGCAAGAATCGCTTTTGTGCAGAAAACAGTAACACTTGTTCAGAAGGAAAGAAAGCACAGAGCCCCAGATTTTATGTTGTCCTGGAGAGCTTGCAGAGCACTGGGGAAAGGCAGGCAGAGAATTCCCTGCTAGCACCTTCTCTGTGCCTGGGAAGCAGAAGTGTTCACATTGCTTCGCAAGAATCGCTTTTGTGCAGAAAACAATAACACTTGTTCAGAAGGAAAGAAAGCACAGAGCCCCAGATTTTATGTTGTCCTGGAGAGCTTGCAGAGCACTGGGGAAAGGCAGGCAGAGACTTCCCTGCTTGCACCTTCTCTGTGCCTGGGAAGCAGAAGTGTTCACATTGCTTCGCAAGAATCGCTTTTGTGCAGAAAACAATAACACTTGTTCAGAAGGAAAGAAAGCACAGAGCCCCAGATTTTATGTTGTCCTGGAGAGCTTGCAGAGCACTGGGGAAAGGCAGGCAGAGAATTCCTTGCTAGCACCTTCTCTGTGCCTGGGAAGCAGAAGTGTTCACATTGCTTCGCAGAATCGCTTTTGTGCAGAAAACAGTAACACTTGTTCAGAAGGAAAGAAAGCACAGAGCCCCAGATTTTATGTTGTCCTGGAGAGCTTGCAGAGCACTGGGGAAAGGCAGGCAGAGAATTCCTTGCTAGCACCTTCTCTGTGCCTGGGAAGCAGAAGTGTTCACATTGCTTCGCAAGAATCGCTTTTGTGCAGAAAACAGTAACACTTGTTCAGAAGGAAAGAAAGCACAGAGCCCCAGATTCTATGTTGTCCTGGAGAGCTTGCAGAGCACTGGGGAAAGGCAGGCAGAGAATTCCCTGCTAGCACCTTCTCTGTGCCTGGGAAGCAGAAGTGTTCACATTGCTTCGCAAGAATCGCTTTTGTGCAGAAAACAGTAACACTTGTTCAGAAGGAAAGAAAGCACAGAGCCCCAGATTTTATGTTGTCCTGGAGAGCTTGCAGAGCACTGGGGAAAGGCAGGCAGAGAATTCCTTGCTAGCACCTTCTCTGTGCCTGGGAAGCAGAAGTGTTCACATTGCTTCGCAGAATCGCTTTTGTGCAGAAAACAGTAACACTTGTTCAGAAGGAAAGAAAGCACAGAGCCCCAGATTTTATGTTGTCCTGGAGAGCTTGCAGAGCACTGGGGAAAGGCAGGCAGAGAATTCCTTGCTAGCACCTTCTCTGTGCCTGGGAAGCAGAAGTGTTCACATTGCTTCGCAAGAATCGCTTTTGTGCAGAAAACAGTAACACTTGTTCAGAAGGAAAGAAAGCACAGAGCCCCAGATTCTATGTTGTCCTGGAGAGCTTGCAGAGCACTGGGGAAAGGCAGGCAGAGAATTCCCTGATAGCACCTTCTCTGTGCCTGTTCACATTGCTTCGCAGAATCGCTTTTGTGCAGAAAACAGTCACACTTGTTCAGAACGAAAGAAAGCACAGAGCCCCAGATTCTATGTTGTCCTGGAGAGCTTGCAGAGCACTGGGGAAAGGCAGGCAGAGAATTCCTTGCTAGCACCTTCTCTGTGCCTGGGAAGCAGAAGTGTTCACATTGCTTCGCAAGAATCGCTTTTGTGCAGAAAACAGTAACACTTGTTCAGAACGAAAGAAAGCACAGAGCCCCAGATTTGCTGTTCTCCTGGAGAGCTTGCAGAGCACTGGGGAAAGGCAGGCAGAGAATTCCCTGCTAGCACCTTCTCTGTGCCTGTTCACATTGCTTCGCAGAATCGCTTTTGTGCAGAAAACAGTAACACTTGTTCAGAACGAAAGAAAGCACAGAGCCCCAGATTCTATGTTGTCCTGGAGAGCTTGCAGAGCACTGGGGAAAGGCAGGCAGAGAATTCCCTGATAGCACCTTCTCTGTGCCTGGGAAGCAGAAGTGTTCACATTGCTTCGCAGAATCGCTTTTGTGCAGAAAACAGTAACACTTGTTCAGAACGAAAGAAAGCACAGAGCCCCAGATTTTATGTTGTCCTGGAGAGCTTGCAGAGCACTGGGGAAAGGCAGGCAGAGAATTCCCTGCTAGCACCTTCTCTGTGCCTGTTCACATTGCTTCGCAGAATCGCTTTTGTGCAGAAAACAGTAACACTTGTTCAGAAGGAAAGAAAGCACAGAGCCCCAGATTCTATGTTGTCCTGGAGAGCTTGCAGAGCACTGGGGAAAGGCAGGCAGAGAATTCCCTGCTAGCACCTTCTCTGTGCCTGGGAAGCAGAAGTGTTCACATTGCTTCGCAAGAATCGCTTTTGTGCAGAAAACAGTAACACTTGTTCAGAAGGAAAGAAAGCACAGAGCCCCAGATTTTATGTTGTCCTGGAGAGCTTGCAGAGCACTGGGGAAAGGCAGGCAGAGAATTCCTTGCTAGCACCTTCTCTGTGCCTGGGAAGCAGAAGTGTTCACATTGCTTTGCAAGAATCGCTTTTGTGCAGAAAACAGTAACACTTGTTCAGAAGGAAAGAAAGCACAGAGCCCCAGATTTTATGTTGTCCTGGAGAGCTTGCAGAGCACTGGGGAAAGGCAGGCAGAGAATTCCTTGCTAGCACCTTCTCTGTGCCTGGGAAGCAGAAGTGTTCACATTGCTTCGCAGAATCGCTTTTGTGCAGAAAACAGTAACACTTGTTCAGAAGGAAAGAAAGCACAGAGCCCCAGATTTTATGTTGTCCTGGAGAGCTTGCAGAGCACTGGGGAAAGGCAGGCAGAGAATTCCCTGCTAGCACCTTCTCTGTGCCTGGGAAGCAGAAGTGTTCACATTGCTTCGCAAGAATCGCTTTTGTGCAGAAAACAATAACACTTGTTCAGAAGGAAAGAAAGCACAGAGCCCCAGATTCTATGTTGTCCTGGAGAGCTTGCAGAGCACTGGGGAAAGGCAGGCAGAGACTTCCCTGCTTGCACCTTCTCTGTGCCTGGGAAGCAGAAGTGTTCACATTGCTTCGCAAGAATCGCTTTTGTGCAGAAAACAATAACACTTGTTCAGAAGGAAAGAAAGCACAGAGCCCCAGATTTTATGTTGTCCTGGAGAGCTTGCAGAGCACTGGGGAAAGGCAGGCAGAGAATTCCTTGCTAGCACCTTCTCTGTGCCTGGGAAGCAGAAGTGTTCACATTGCTTCGCAGAATCGCTTTTGTGCAGAAAACAGTAACACTTGTTCAGAAGGAAAGAAAGCACAGAGCCCCAGATTTTATGTTGTCCTGGAGAGCTTGCAGAGCACTGGGGAAAGGCAGGCAGAGAATTCCTTGCTAGCACCTTCTCTGTGCCTGGGAAGCAGAAGTGTTCACATTGCTTCGCAAGAATCGCTTTTGTGCAGAAAACAGTAACACTTGTTCAGAAGGAAAGAAAGCACAGAGCCCCAGATTCTATGTTGTCCTGGAGAGCTTGCAGAGCACTGGGGAAAGGCAGGCAGAGAATTCCCTGCTAGCACCTTCTCTGTGCCTGGGAAGCAGAAGTGTTCACATTGCTTCGCAAGAATCGCTTTTGTGCAGAAAACAGTAACACTTGTTCAGAACGAAAGAAAGCACAGAGCCCCAGATTTTATGTTGTCCTGGAGAGCTTGCAGAGCACTGGGGAAAGGCAGGCAGAGAATTCCCTGCTAGCACCTTCTCTGTGCCTGTTCACATTGCTTCGCAGAATCGCTTTTGTGCAGAAAACAGTAACACTTGTTCAGAAGGAAAGAAAGCACAGAGCCCCAGATTCTATGTTGTCCTGGAGAGCTTGCAGAGCACTGGGGAAAGGCAGGCAGAGAATTCCCTGCTAGCACCTTCTCTGTGCCTGGGAAGCAGAAGTGTTCACATTGCTTCGCAAGAATCGCTTTTGTGCAGAAAACAGTAACACTTGTTCAGAAGGAAAGAAAGCACAGAGCCCCAGATTTTATGTTGTCCTGGAGAGCTTGCAGAGCACTGGGGAAAGGCAGGCAGAGAATTCCTTGCTAGCACCTTCTCTGTGCCTGGGAAGCAGAAGTGTTCACATTGCTTTGCAAGAATCGCTTTTGTGCAGAAAACAGTAACACTTGTTCAGAAGGAAAGAAAGCACAGAGCCCCAGATTTTATGTTGTCCTGGAGAGCTTGCAGAGCACTGGGGAAAGGCAGGCAGAGAATTCCTTGCTAGCACCTTCTCTGTGCCTGGGAAGCAGAAGTGTTCACATTGCTTCGCAGAATCGCTTTTGTGCAGAAAACAGTAACACTTGTTCAGAAGGAAAGAAAGCACAGAGCCCCAGATTTTATGTTGTCCTGGAGAGCTTGCAGAGCACTGGGGAAAGGCAGGCAGAGAATTCCCTGCTAGCACCTTCTCTGTGCCTGGGAAGCAGAAGTGTTCACATTGCTTCGCAAGAATCGCTTTTGTGCAGAAAACAATAACACTTGTTCAGAAGGAAAGAAAGCACAGAGCCCCAGATTTTATGTTGTCCTGGAGAGCTTGCAGAGCACTGGGGAAAGGCAGGCAGAGACTTCCCTGCTTGCACCTTCTCTGTGCCTGGGAAGCAGAAGTGTTCACATTGCTTCGCAAGAATCGCTTTTGTGCAGAAAACAATAACACTTGTTCAGAAGGAAAGAAAGCACAGAGCCCCAGATTTTATGTTGTCCTGGAGAGCTTGAAGAGCACTGGGGAAAGGCAGGCAGAGAATTCCTTGCTAGCACCTTCTCTGTGCCTGGGAAGCAGAAGTGTTCACATTGCTTCGCAGAATCGCTTTTGTGCAGAAAACAGTAACACTTGTTCAGAAGGAAAGAAAGCACAGAGCCCCAGATTTTATGTTGTCCTGGAGAGCTTGCAGAGCACTGGGGAAAGGCAGGCAGAGAATTCCTTGCTAGCACCTTCTCTGTGCCTGGGAAGCAGAAGTGTTCACATTGCTTCGCAAGAATCGCTTTTGTGCAGAAAACAGTAACACTTGTTCAGAAGGAAAGAAAGCACAGAGCCCCAGATTCTATGTTGTCCTGGAGAGCTTGCAGAGCACTGGGGAAAGGCAGGCAGAGAATTCCCTGATAGCACCTTCTCTGTGCCTGTTCACATTGCTTCGCAGAATCGCTTTTGTGCAGAAAACAGTAACACTTGTTCAGAACGAAAGAAAGCACAGAGCCCCAGATTCTATGTTGTCCTGGAGAGCTTGCAGAGCACTGGGGAAAGGCAGGCAGAGAATTCCCTGCTAGCACCTTCTCTGTGCCTGGGAAGCAGAAGTGTTCACATTGCTTCGCAAGAATCGCTTTTGTGCAGAAAACAGTAACACTTGTTCAGAACGAAAGAAAGCACAGAGCCCCAGATTTGCTGTTCTCCTGGAGAGCTTGCAGAGCACTGGGGAAAGGCAGGCAGAGAATTCCCTGCTAGCACCTTCTCTGTGCCTGTTCACATTGCTTCGCAGAATCGCTTTTGTGCAGAAAACAGTAACACTTGTTCAGAACGAAAGAAAGCACAGAGCCCCAGATTCTATGTTGTCCTGGAGAGCTTGCAGAGCACTGGGGAAAGGCAGGCAGAGAATTCCCTGATAGCACCTTCTCTGTGCCTGGGAAGCAGAAGTGTTCACATTGCTTCGCAGAATCGCTTTTGTGCAGAAAACAGTAACACTTGTTCAGAACGAAAGAAAGCACAGAGCCCCAGATTTTATGTTGTCCTGGAGAGCTTGCAGAGCACTGGGGAAAGGCAGGCAGAGAATTCCCTGCTAGCACCTTCTCTGTGCCTGTTCACATTGCTTCGCAGAATCGCTTTTGTGCAGAAAACAGTAACACTTGTTCAGAAGGAAAGAAAGCACAGAGCCCCAGATTCTATGTTGTCCTGGAGAGCTTGCAGAGCACTGGGGAAAGGCAGGCAGAGAATTCCCTGCTAGCACCTTCTCTGTGCCTGGGAAGCAGAAGTGTTCACATTGCTTCGCAAGAATCGCTTTTGTGCAGAAAACAGTAACACTTGTTCAGAAGGAAAGAAAGCACAGAGCCCCAGATTTTATGTTGTCCTGGAGAGCTTGCAGAGCACTGGGGAAAGGCAGGCAGAGAATTCCTTGCTAGCACCTTCTCTGTGCCTGGGAAGCAGAAGTGTTCACATTGCTTTGCAAGAATCGCTTTTGTGCAGAAAACAGTAACACTTGTTCAGAAGGAAAGAAAGCACAGAGCCCCAGATTTTATGTTGTCCTGGAGAGCTTGCAGAGCACTGGGGAAAGGCAGGCAGAGAATTCCTTGCTAGCACCTTCTCTGTGCCTGGGAAGCAGAAGTGTTCACATTGCTTCGCAGAATCGCTTTTGTGCAGAAAACAGTAACACTTGTTCAGAAGGAAAGAAAGCACAGAGCCCCAGATTTTATGTTGTCCTGGAGAGCTTGCAGAGCACTGGGGAAAGGCAGGCAGAGAATTCCCTGCTAGCACCTTCTCTGTGCCTGGGAAGCAGAAGTGTTCACATTGCTTCGCAAGAATCGCTTTTGTGCAGAAAACAATAACACTTGTTCAGAAGGAAAGAAAGCACAGAGCCCCAGATTTTATGTTGTCCTGGAGAGCTTGCAGAGCACTGGGGAAAGGCAGGCAGAGACTTCCCTGCTTGCACCTTCTCTGTGCCTGGGAAGCAGAAGTGTTCACATTGCTTCGCAAGAATCGCTTTTGTGCAGAAAACAATAACACTTGTTCAGAAGGAAAGAAAGCACAGAGCCCCAGATTTTATGTTGTCCTGGAGAGCTTGCAGAGCACTGGGGAAAGGCAGGCAGAGAATTCCTTGCTAGCACCTTCTCTGTGCCTGGGAAGCAGAAGTGTTCACATTGCTTCGCAGAATCGCTTTTGTGCAGAAAACAGTAACACTTGTTCAGAAGGAAAGAAAGCACAGAGCCCCAGATTTTATGTTGTCCTGGAGAGCTTGCAGAGCACTGGGGAAAGGCAGGCAGAGAATTCCTTGCTAGCACCTTCTCTGTGCCTGGGAAGCAGAAGTGTTCACATTGCTTCGCAAGAATCGCTTTTGTGCAGAAAACAGTAACACTTGTTCAGAAGGAAAGAAAGCACAGAGCCCCAGATTCTATGTTGTCCTGGAGAGCTTGCAGAGCACTGGGGAAAGGCAGGCAGAGAATTCCCTGCTAGCACCTTCTCTGTGCCTGGGAAGCAGAAGTGTTCACATTGCTTCGCAAGAATCGCTTTTGTGCAGAAAACAGTAACACTTGTTCAGAAGGAAAGAAAGCACAGAGCCCCAGATTTTATGTTGTCCTGGAGAGCTTGCAGAGCACTGGGGAAAGGCAGGCAGAGAATTCCTTGCTAGCACCTTCTCTGTGCCTGGGAAGCAGAAGTGTTCACATTGCTTCGCAGAATCGCTTTTGTGCAGAAAACAGTAACACTTGTTCAGAAGGAAAGAAAGCACAGAGCCCCAGATTTTATGTTGTCCTGGAGAGCTTGCAGAGCACTGGGGAAAGGCAGGCAGAGAATTCCTTGCTAGCACCTTCTCTGTGCCTGGGAAGCAGAAGTGTTCACATTGCTTCGCAAGAATCGCTTTTGTGCAGAAAACAGTAACACTTGTTCAGAAGGAAAGAAAGCACAGAGCCCCAGATTCTATGTTGTCCTGGAGAGCTTGCAGAGCACTGGGGAAAGGCAGGCAGAGAATTCCCTGATAGCACCTTCTCTGTGCCTGTTCACATTGCTTCGCAGAATCGCTTTTGTGCAGAAAACAGTAACACTTGTTCAGAACGAAAGAAAGCACAGAGCCCCAGATTCTATGTTGTCCTGGAGAGCTTGCAGAGCACTGGGGAAAGGCAGGCAGAGAATTCCCTGCTAGCACCTTCTCTGTGCCTGGGAAGCAGAAGTGTTCACATTGCTTCGCAAGAATCGCTTTTGTGCAGAAAACAGTAACACTTGTTCAGAACGAAAGAAAGCACAGAGCCCCAGATTTGCTGTTCTCCTGGAGAGCTTGCAGAGCACTGGGGAAAGGCAGGCAGAGAATTCCCTGCTAGCACCTTCTCTGTGCCTGTTCACATTGCTTCGCAGAATCGCTTTTGTGCAGAAAACAGTAACACTTGTTCAGAACGAAAGAAAGCACAGAGCCCCAGATTCTATGTTGTCCTGGAGAGCTTGCAGAGCACTGGGGAAAGGCAGGCAGAGAATTCCCTGATAGCACCTTCTCTGTGCCTGGGAAGCAGAAGTGTTCACATTGCTTCGCAGAATCGCTTTTGTGCAGAAAACAGTAACACTTGTTCAGAACGAAAGAAAGCACAGAGCCCCAGATTTTATGTTGTCCTGGAGAGCTTGCAGAGCACTGGGGAAAGGCAGGCAGAGAATTCCCTGCTAGCACCTTCTCTGTGCCTGTTCACATTGCTTCGCAGAATCGCTTTTGTGCAGAAAACAGTAACACTTGTTCAGAAGGAAAGAAAGCACAGAGCCCCAGATTCTATGTTGTCCTGGAGAGCTTGCAGAGCACTGGGGAAAGGCAGGCAGAGAATTCCCTGCTAGCACCTTCTCTGTGCCTGGGAAGCAGAAGTGTTCACATTGCTTCGCAAGAATCGCTTTTGTGCAGAAAACAGTAACACTTGTTCAGAAGGAAAGAAAGCACAGAGCCCCAGATTTTATGTTGTCCTGGAGAGCTTGCAGAGCACTGGGGAAAGGCAGGCAGAGAATTCCTTGCTAGCACCTTCTCTGTGCCTGGGAAGCAGAAGTGTTCACATTGCTTTGCAAGAATCGCTTTTGTGCAGAAAACAGTAACACTTGTTCAGAAGGAAAGAAAGCACAGAGCCCCAGATTTTATGTTGTCCTGGAGAGCTTGCAGAGCACTGGGGAAAGGCAGGCAGAGAATTCCTTGCTAGCACCTTCTCTGTGCCTGGGAAGCAGAAGTGTTCACATTGCTTCGCAGAATCGCTTTTGTGCAGAAAACAGTAACACTTGTTCAGAAGGAAAGAAAGCACAGAGCCCCAGATTTTATGTTGTCCTGGAGAGCTTGCAGAGCACTGGGGAAAGGCAGGCAGAGAATTCCCTGCTAGCACCTTCTCTGTGCCTGGGAAGCAGAAGTGTTCACATTGCTTCGCAAGAATCGCTTTTGTGCAGAAAACAATAACACTTGTTCAGAAGGAAAGAAAGCACAGAGCCCCAGATTTTATGTTGTCCTGGAGAGCTTGCAGAGCACTGGGGAAAGGCAGGCAGAGACTTCCCTGCTTGCACCTTCTCTGTGCCTGGGAAGCAGAAGTGTTCACATTGCTTCGCAAGAATCGCTTTTGTGCAGAAAACAATAACACTTGTTCAGAAGGAAAGAAAGCACAGAGCCCCAGATTTTATGTTGTCCTGGAGAGCTTGCAGAGCACTGGGGAAAGGCAGGCAGAGAATTCCTTGCTAGCACCTTCTCTGTGCCTGGGAAGCAGAAGTGTTCACATTGCTTCGCAGAATCGCTTTTGTGCAGAAAACAGTAACACTTGTTCAGAAGGAAAGAAAGCACAGAGCCCCAGATTTTATGTTGTCCTGGAGAGCTTGCAGAGCACTGGGGAAAGGCAGGCAGAGAATTCCTTGCTAGCACCTTCTCTGTGCCTGGGAAGCAGAAGTGTTCACATTGCTTCGCAAGAATCGCTTTTGTGCAGAAAACAGTAACACTTGTTCAGAAGGAAAGAAAGCACAGAGCCCCAGATTCTATGTTGTCCTGGAGAGCTTGCAGAGCACTGGGGAAAGGCAGGCAGAGAATTCCCTGCTAGCACCTTCTCTGTGCCTGGGAAGCAGAAGTGTTCACATTGCTTCGCAAGAATCGCTTTTGTGCAGAAAACAGTAACACTTGTTCAGAAGGAAAGAAAGCACAGAGCCCCAGATTTTATGTTGTCCTGGAGAGCTTGCAGAGCACTGGAGAAAGGCAGGCAGAGAATTCCTTGCTAGCACCTTCTCTGTGCCTGGGAAGCAGAAGTGTTCACATTGCTTCGCAGAATCGCTTTTGTGCAGAAAACAGTAACACTTGTTCAGAAGGAAAGAAAGCACAGAGCCCCAGATTTTATGTTGTCCTGGAGAGCTTGCAGAGCACTGGGGAAAGGCAGGCAGAGAATTCCTTGCTAGCACCTTCTCTGTGCCTGGGAAGCAGAAGTGTTCACATTGCTTCGCAAGAATCGCTTTTGTGCAGAAAACAGTAACACTTGTTCAGAAGGAAAGAAAGCACAGAGCCCCAGATTCTATGTTGTCCTGGAGAGCTTGCAGAGCACTGGGGAAAGGCAGGCAGAGAATTCCCTGCTAGCACCTTCTCTGTGCCTGGGAAGCAGAAGTGTTCACATTGCTTCGCAAGAATCGCTTTTGTGCAGAAAACAGTAACACTTGTTCAGAAGGAAAGAAAGCACAGAGCCCCAGATTTTATGTTGTCCTGGAGAGCTTGCAGAGCACTGGGGAAAGGCAGGCAGAGAATTCCCTGCTAGCACCTTCTCTGTGCCTGGGAAGCAGAAGTGTTCACATTGCTTCGCAAGAATCGCTTTTGTGCAGAAAACAGTAACACTTGTTCAGAACGAAAGAAAGCACAGAGCCCCAGATTTGCTGTTCTCCTGGAGAGCTTGCAGAGCACTGGGGAAAGGCAGGCAGAGAATTCCCTGCTAGCACCTTCTCTGTGCCTGTTCACATTGCTTCGCAGAATCGCTTTTGTGCAGAAAACAGTAACACTTGTTCAGAACGAAAGAAAGCACAGAGCCCCAGATTCTATGTTGTCCTGGAGAGCTTGCAGAGCACTGGGGAAAGGCAGGCAGAGAATTCCCTGATAGCACCTTCTCTGTGCCTGGGAAGCAGAAGTGTTCACATTGCTTCGCAGAATCGCTTTTGTGCAGAAAACAGTAACACTTGTTCAGAACGAAAGAAAGCACAGAGCCCCAGATTTTATGTTGTCCTGGAGAGCTTGCAGAGCACTGGGGAAAGGCAGGCAGAGAATTCCCTGCTAGCACCTTCTCTGTGCCTGTTCACATTGCTTCGCAGAATCGCTTTTGTGCAGAAAACAGTAACACTTGTTCAGAAGGAAAGAAAGCACAGAGCCCCAGATTCTATGTTGTCCTGGAGAGCTTGCAGAGCACTGGGGAAAGGCAGGCAGAGAATTCCCTGCTAGCACCTTCTCTGTGCCTGGGAAGCAGAAGTGTTCACATTGCTTCGCAAGAATCGCTTTTGTGCAGAAAACAGTAACACTTGTTCAGAAGGAAAGAAAGCACAGAGCCCCAGATTTTATGTTGTCCTGGAGAGCTTGCAGAGCACTGGGGAAAGGCAGGCAGAGAATTCCTTGCTAGCACCTTCTCTGTGCCTGGGAAGCAGAAGTGTTCACATTGCTTTGCAAGAATCGCTTTTGTGCAGAAAACAGTAACACTTGTTCAGAAGGAAAGAAAGCACAGAGCCCCAGATTTTATGTTGTCCTGGAGAGCTTGCAGAGCACTGGGGAAAGGCAGGCAGAGAATTCCTTGCTAGCACCTTCTCTGTGCCTGGGAAGCAGAAGTGTTCACATTGCTTCGCAGAATCGCTTTTGTGCAGAAAACAGTAACACTTGTTCAGAAGGAAAGAAAGCACAGAGCCCCAGATTTTATGTTGTCCTGGAGAGCTTGCAGAGCACTGGGGAAAGGCAGGCAGAGAATTCCCTGCTAGCACCTTCTCTGTGCCTGGGAAGCAGAAGTGTTCACATTGCTTCGCAAGAATCGCTTTTGTGCAGAAAACAATAACACTTGTTCAGAAGGAAAGAAAGCACAGAGCCCCAGATTTTATGTTGTCCTGGAGAGCTTGCAGAGCACTGGGGAAAGGCAGGCAGAGACTTCCCTGCTTGCACCTTCTCTGTGCCTGGGAAGCAGAAGTGTTCACATTGCTTCGCAAGAATCGCTTTTGTGCAGAAAACAATAACACTTGTTCAGAAGGAAAGAAAGCACAGAGCCCCAGATTTTATGTTGTCCTGGAGAGCTTGCAGAGCACTGGGGAAAGGCAGGCAGAGAATTCCTTGCTAGCACCTTCTCTGTGCCTGGGAAGCAGAAGTGTTCACATTGCTTCGCAGAATCGCTTTTGTGCAGAAAACAGTAACACTTGTTCAGAAGGAAAGAAAGCACAGAGCCCCAGATTTTATGTTGTCCTGGAGAGCTTGCAGAGCACTGGGGAAAGGCAGGCAGAGAATTCCTTGCTAGCACCTTCTCTGTGCCTGGGAAGCAGAAGTGTTCACATTGCTTCGCAAGAATCGCTTTTGTGCAGAAAACAGTAACACTTGTTCAGAAGGAAAGAAAGCACAGAGCCCCAGATTCTATGTTGTCCTGGAGAGCTTGCAGAGCACTGGGGAAAGGCAGGCAGAGAATTCCCTGCTAGCACCTTCTCTGTGCCTGGGAAGCAGAAGTGTTCACATTGCTTCGCAAGAATCGCTTTTGTGCAGAAAACAGTAACACTTGTTCAGAAGGAAAGAAAGCACAGAGCCCCAGATTTTATGTTGTCCTGGAGAGCTTGCAGAGCACTGGAGAAAGGCAGGCAGAGAATTCCTTGCTAGCACCTTCTCTGTGCCTGGGAAGCAGAAGTGTTCACATTGCTTCGCAGAATCGCTTTTGTGCAGAAAACAGTAACACTTGTTCAGAAGGAAAGAAAGCACAGAGCCCCAGATTTTATGTTGTCCTGGAGAGCTTGCAGAGCACTGGGGAAAGGCAGGCAGAGAATTCCTTGCTAGCACCTTCTCTGTGCCTGGGAAGCAGAAGTGTTCACATTGCTTCGCAAGAATCGCTTTTGTGCAGAAAACAGTAACACTTGTTCAGAAGGAAAGAAAGCACAGAGCCCCAGATTCTATGTTGTCCTGGAGAGCTTGCAGAGCACTGGGGAAAGGCAGGCAGAGAATTCCCTGCTAGCACCTTCTCTGTGCCTGGGAAGCAGAAGTGTTCACATTGCTTCGCAAGAATCGCTTTTGTGCAGAAAACAGTAACACTTGTTCAGAAGGAAAGAAAGCACAGAGCCCCAGATTTTATGTTGTCCTGGAGAGCTTGCAGAGCACTGGGGAAAGGCAGGCAGAGAATTCCCTGCTTGCACCTTCTCTGTGCCTTGGAAGCAGAAGTGTTCACATTGCTTCGCAAGAATCGCTTTTGTGAAGAAAACAGTAACACTTGTTCAGAAGGAAAGAAAGCACAGAGCCCCAGATTCTATGTTGTCCTGGATAGCTTGCAGAGCACTGGGGAAAGGCAGGCAGAGAATTCCCTGCTAGCACCTTCTCTGTGCCTGTTCACATTGCTTCGCAGAATCGCTTTTGTGCAGAAAACAGTAACACTTGTTCAGAACGAAAGAAAGCACAGAGCCCCAGATTCTATGTTGTCCTGGAGAGCTTGCAGAGCACTGGGGAAAGGCAGGCAGAGAATTCCCTGCTAGCACCTTCTCTGTGCCTGGGAAGCAGAAGTGTTCACATTGCTTCGCAAGAATCGCTTTTGTGCAGAAAACAGTAACACTTGTTCAGAAGGAAAGAAAGCACAGAGCCCCAGATTTTATGTTGTCCTGGAGAGCTTGCAGAGCACTGGGGAAAGGCAGGCAGAGAATTCCCTGCTAGCACCTTCTCTGTGCCTGTTCACATTGCTTCGCAGAATCGCTTTTGTGCAGAAAACAGTAACACTTGTTCAGAACGAAAGAAAGCACAGAGCCCCAGATTTGCTGTTGTCCTGGAGAGCTTGCAGAGCACTGGGGAAAGGCAGGCAGAGAATTCCCTGCTAGCACCTTCTCTGTGCCTGGGAAGCAGAAGTGTTCACATTGCTTCGCAAGAATCGCTTTTGTGAAGAAAACAGTAACACTTGTTTAGAAGGAAAGAAAGCACAGAGCCCCAGATTTGCTGTTGTCCTGGAGAGCTTGCAGAGCACTGGGGAAAGGCAGGCAGAGAATTCCCTGCTAGCACCTTCTCTGTGCCTGGGAAGCAGAAGTGTTCACATTGCTTCGCAAGAATCGCTTTTGTGCAGAAAACAGTAACACTTGTTCAGAAGGAAAGAAAGCACAGAGCCCCAGATTTTATGTTGTCCTGGAGAGCTTGCACAGCACTGGGGAAAGGCAGGCAGAGAATTCCTTGCTAGCACCTTCTCTGTGCCTGGGAAGCAGAAGTGTTCACATTGCTTCGCAGAATCGCTTTTGTGCAGAATACATTAACACTTGTTCAGAAGGAAAGAAAGCACAGAGCCCCAGATTTTATGTTGTCCTGGAGAGCTTGCAGAGCACTGGGGAAAGGCAGGCAGAGAATTCCCTGATAGCACCTTCTCTGTGCCTGGGAAGCAGAAGTGTTCACATTGCTTTGCAAGAATAGCTTTTGTGCAGAAAACACTAACACTTGTTCAGAACGAAAGAAAGCACAGAGCCCCAGATTCTATGTTGTCCTGGAGAGCTTGCAGAGCACTGGGGAAAGGCAGGCAGAGAATTCCCTGATAGCACCTTCTCTGTGCCTGTTCACATTGCTTCGCAGAATCGCTTTTGTGCAGAAAACAGTAACACTTGTTCAGAAGGAAAGAAAGCACAGAGCCCCAGATTTTATGTTGTCCTGGAGAGCTTGCAGAGCACTGGGGAAAGGCAGGCAGAGAATTCCCTGCTAGCACCTTCTCTGTGCCTGTTCACATTGCTTCGCAGAATCGCTTTTGTGCAGAAAACAGTAACACTTGTTCAGAAGGAAAGAAAGCACAGAGCCCCAGATTCTATGTTGTCCTGGAGAGCTTGCAGAGCACTGGGGAAAGGCAGGCAGAGAATTCCCTGCTAGCACCTTCTCTGTGCCTGGGAAGCAGAAGTGTTCACATTGCTTCGCAAGAATCGCTTTTGTGCAGAAAACAGTAACACTTGTTCAGGAGGAAAGAAAGCACAGAGCCCCAGATTTTATGTTGTCCTGGAGAGCTTGCAGAGCACTGGGGAAAGGCAGGCAGAGAATTCCTTGCTAGCACCTTCTCTGTGCCTGGGAAGCAGAAGTGTTCACATTGCTTTGCAAGAATCGCTTTTGTGCAGAAAACAGTAACACTTGTTCAGAAGGAAAGAAAGCACAGAGCCCCAGATTTTATGTTGTCCTGGAGAGCTTGCAGAGCACTGGGGAAAGGCAGGCAGAGAATTCCTTGCTAGCACCTTCTCTGTGCCTGGGAAGCAGAAGTGTTCACATTGCTTCGCAGAATCGCTTTTGTGCAGAAAACAGTAACACTTGTTCAGAAGGAAAGAAAGCACAGAGCCCCAGATTTTATGTTGTCCTGGAGAGCTTGCAGAGCACTGGGGAAAGGCAGGCAGAGAATTCCCTGCTAGCACCTTCTCTGTGCCTGGGAAGCAGAAGTGTTCACATTGCTTCGCAAGAATCGCTTTTGTGCAGAAAACAATAACACTTGTTCAGAAGGAAAGAAAGCACAGAGCCCCAGATTTTATGTTGTCCTGGAGAGCTTGCAGAGCACTGGGGAAAGGCAGGCAGAGAATTCCCTGCTAGCACCTTCTCTGTGCCTGGGAAGCAGAAGTGTTCACATTGCTTCGCAAGAATCGCTTTTGTGCAGAAAACAGTAACACTTGTTCAGAAGGAAAGAAAGCACAGAGCCCCAGATTTTATGTTGTCCTGGAGAGCTTGCAGAGCACTGGGGAAAGGCAGGCAGAGAATTCCTTGCTAGCACCTTCTCTGTGCCTGGGAAGCAGAAGTGTTCACATTGCTTCGCAGAATCGCTTTTGTGCAGAAAACAGTAACACTTGTTCAGAAGGAAAGAAAGCACAGAGCCCCAGATTTTATGTTGTCCTGGAGAGCTTGCAGAGCACTGGGGAAAGGCAGGCAGAGAATTCCTTGCTAGCACCTTCTCTGTGCCTGGGAAGCAGAAGTGTTCACATTGCTTCGCAAGAATCGCTTTTGTGCAGAAAACAGTAACACTTGTTCAGAAGGAAAGAAAGCACAGAGCCCCAGATTCTATGTTGTCCTGGAGAGCTTGCAGAGCACTGGGGAAAGGCAGGCAGAGAATTCCCTGATAGCACCTTCTCTGTGCCTGTTCACATTGCTTCGCAGAATCGCTTTTGTGCAGAAAACAGTAACACTTGTTCAGAACGAAAGAAAGCACAGAGCCCCAGATTCTATGTTGTCCTGGAGAGCTTGCAGAGCACTGGGGAAAGGCAGGCAGAGAATTCCCTGATAGCACCTTCTCTGTGCCTGGGAAGCAGAAGTGTTCACATTGCTTCGCAAGAATCGCTTTTGTGCAGAAAACACTAACACTTGTTCAGAACGAAAGAAAGCACAGAGCCCCAGATTTGCTGTTCTCCTGGAGAGCTTGCAGAGCACTGGGGAAAGGCAGGCAGAGAATTCCCTGCTAGCACCTTCTCTGTGCCTGTTCACATTGCTTCGCAGAATCGCTTTTGTGCAGAAAACAGTAACACTTGTTCAGAAGGAAAGAAAGCACAGAGCCCCAGATTCTATGTTGTCCTGGAGAGCTTGCAGAGCACTGGGGAAAGGCAGGCAGAGAATTCCCTGATAGCACCTTCTCTGTGCCTGGGAAGCAGAAGTGTTCACATTGCTTCGCAGAATCGCTTTTGTGCAGAAAACAGTAACACTTGTTCAGAAGGAAAGAAAGCACAGAGCCCCAGATTTTATGTTGTCCTGGAGAGCTTGCAGAGCACTGGGGAAAGGCAGGCAGAGAATTCCCTGCTAGCACCTTCTCTGTGCCTGTTCACATTGCTTCGCAGAATCGCTTTTGTGCAGAAAACAGTAACACTTGTTCAGAAGGAAAGAAAGCACAGAGCCCGAGATTTTATGTTGTCCTGGAGAGCTTGCAGAGCACTGGGGAAAGGCAGGCAGAGAATTCCTTGCTAGCACCTTCTCTGTGCCTGGGAAGCAGAAGTGTTCACATTGCTTCGCAAGAATCGCTTTTGTGCAGAAAACAGTAACACTTGTTCAGAAGGAAAGAAAGCACAGAGCCCCAGATTCTATGTTGTCCTGGAGAGCTTGCAGAGCACTGGGGAAAGGCAGGCAGAGAATTCCCTGCTAGCACCTTCTCTGTGCCTGGGAAGCAGAAGTGTTCACATTGCTTCGCAAGAATCGCTTTTGTGCAGAAAACAGTAACACTTGTTCAGAAGGAAAGAAAGCACAGAGCCCCAGATTTTATGTTGTCCTGGAGAGCTTGCAGAGCACTGGGGAAAGGCAGGCAGAGAATTCCTTGCTAGCACCTTCTCTGTGCCTGGGAAGCAGAAGTGTTCACATTGCTTCGCAGAATCGCTTTTGTGCAGAAAACAGTAACACTTGTTCAGAAGGAAAGAAAGCACAGAGCCCCAGATTTTATGTTGTCCTGGAGAGCTTGCAGAGCACTGGGGAAAGGCAGGCAGAGAATTCCTTGCTAGCACCTTCTCTGTGCCTGGGAAGCAGAAGTGTTCACATTGCTTCGCAGAATCGCTTTTGTGCAGAAAACAGTAACACTTGTTCAGAAGGAAAGAAAGCACAGAGCCCCAGATTTTATGTTGTCCTGGAGAGCTTGCAGAGCACTGGGGAAAGGCAGGCAGAGAATTCCTTGCTAGCACCTTCTCTGTGCCTGGGAAGCAGAAGTGTTCACATTGCTTCGCAAGAATCGCTTTTGTGCAGAAAACAGTAACACTTGTTCAGAAGGAAAGAAAGCACAGAGCCCCAGATTCTATGTTGTCCTGGAGAGCTTGCAGAGCACTGGGGAAAGGCAGGCAGAGAATTCCCTGATAGCACCTTCTCTGTGCCTGTTCACATTGCTTCGCAGAATCGCTTTTGTGCAGAAAACAGTAACACTTGTTCAGAACGAAAGAAAGCACAGAGCCCCAGATTCTATGTTGTCCTGGAGAGCTTGCAGAGCACTGGGGAAAGGCAGGCAGAGAATTCCCTGCTAGCACCTTCTCTGTGCCTGGGAAGCAGAAGTGTTCACATTGCTTCGCAAGAATCGCTTTTGTGCAGAAAACAGTAACACTTGTTCAGAACGAAAGAAAGCACAGAGCCCCAGATTTGCTGTTCTCCTGGAGAGCTTGCAGAGCACTGGGGAAAGGCAGGCAGAGAATTCCCTGCTAGCACCTTCTCTGTGCCTGTTCACATTGCTTCGCAGAATCGCTTTTGTGCAGAAAACAGTAACACTTGTTCAGAAGGAAAGAAAGCACAGAGCCCCAGATTCTATGTTGTCCTGGAGAGCTTGCAGAGCACTGGGGAAAGGCAGGCAGAGAATTCCCTGATAGCACCTTCTCTGTGCCTGGGAAGCAGAAGTGTTCACATTGCTTCGCAGAATCGCTTTTGTGCAGAAAACAGTAACACTTGTTCAGAACGAAAGAAAGCACAGAGCCCCAGATTTTATGTTGTCCTGGAGAGCTTGCAGAGCACTGGGGAAAGGCAGGCAGAGAATTCCTTGCTAGCACCTTCTCTGTGCCTGGGAAGCAGAAGTGTTCACATTGCTTTGCAAGAATCGCTTTTGTGCAGAAAACAGTAACACTTGTTCAGAAGGAAAGAAAGCACAGAGCCCCAGATTTTATGTTGTCCTGGAGAGCTTGCAGAGCACTGGGGAAAGGCAGGCAGAGAATTCCTTGCTAGCACCTTCTCTGTGCCTGGGAAGCAGAAGTGTTCACATTGCTTCGCAGAATCGCTTTTGTGCAGAAAACAGTAACACTTGTTCAGAAGGAAAGAAAGCACAGAGCCCCAGATTTTATGTTGTCCTGGAGAGCTTGCAGAGCACTGGGGAAAGGCAGGCAGAGAATTCCCTGCTAGCACCTTCTCTGTGCCTGGGAAGCAGAAGTGTTCACATTGCTTCGCAAGAATCGCTTTTGTGCAGAAAACAATAACACTTGTTCAGAAGGAAAGAAAGCACAGAGCCCCAGATTTTATGTTGTCCTGGAGAGCTTGCAGAGCACTGGGGAAAGGCAGGCAGAGACTTCCCTGCTTGCACCTTCTCTGTGCCTGGGAAGCAGAAGTGTTCACATTGCTTCGCAAGAATCGCTTTTGTGCAGAAAACAATAACACTTGTTCAGAAGGAAAGAAAGCACAGAGCCCCAGATTTTATGTTGTCCTGGAGAGCTTGCAGAGCACTGGGGAAAGGCAGGCAGAGAATTCCTTGCTAGCACCTTCTCTGTGCCTGGGAAGCAGAAGTGTTCACATTGCTTCGCAGAATCGCTTTTGTGCAGAAAACAGTAACACTTGTTCAGAAGGAAAGAATGCACAGAGACCCAGATTTTATGTTGTCCTGGAGAGCTTGCAGAGCACTGGGGAAAGGCAGGCAGAGAATTCCTTGCTAGCACCTTCTCTGTGCCTGGGAAGCAGAAGTGTTCACATTGCTTCGCAAGAATCGCTTTTGTGCAGAAAACAGTAACACTTGTTCAGAAGGAAAGAAAGCACAGAGCCCCAGATTCTATGTTGTCCTGGAGAGCTTGCAGAGCACTGGGGAAAGGCAGGCAGAGAATTCCCTGCTAGCACCTTCTCTGTGCCTGGGAAGCAGAAGTGTTCACATTGCTTCGCAAGAATCGCTTTTGTGCAGAAAACAGTAACACTTGTTCAGAAGGAAAGAAAGCACAGAGCCCCAGATTTTATGTTGTCCTGGAGAGCTTGCAGAGCACTGGGGAAAGGCAGGCAGAGAATTCCTTGCTAGCACCTTCTCTGTGCCTGGGAAGCAGAAGTGTTCACATTGCTTCGCAGAATCGCTTTTGTGCAGAAAACAGTAACACTTGTTCAGAAGGAAAGAAAGCACAGAGCCCCAGATTTTATGTTGTCCTGGAGAGCTTGCAGAGCACTGGGGAAAGGCAGGCAGAGAATTCCTTGCTAGCACCTTCTCTGTGCCTGGGAAGCAGAAGTGTTCACATTGCTTCGCAAGAATCGCTTTTGTGCAGAAAACAGTAACACTTGTTCAGAAGGAAAGAAAGCACAGAGCCCCAGATTCTATGTTGTCCTGGAGAGCTTGCAGAGCACTGGGGAAAGGCAGGCAGAGAATTCCCTGCTAGCACCTTCTCTGTGCCTGGGAAGCAGAAGTGTTCACATTGCTTCGCAAGAATCGCTTTTGTGCAGAAAACAGTAACACTTGTTCAGAAGGAAAGAAAGCACAGAGCCCCAGATTTTATGTTGTCCTGGAGAGCTTGCAGAGCACTGGGGAAAGGCAGGCAGAGAATTCCCTGCTTGCACCTTCTCTGTGCCTTGGAAGCAGAAGTGTTCACATTGCTTCGCAAGAATCGCTTTTGTGAAGAAAACAGTAACACTTGTTCAGAAGGAAAGAAAGCACAGAGCCCCAGATTCTATGTTGTCCTGGAGAGCTTGCAGAGCACTGGGGAAAGGCAGGCAGAGAATTCCCTGCTAGCACCTTCTCTGTGCCTGTTCACATTGCTTCGCAGAATCGCTTTTGTGCAGAAAACAGTAACACTTGTTCAGAACGAAAGAAAGCACAGAGCCCCAGATTCTATGTTGTCCTGGAGAGCTTGCAGAGCACTGGGGAAAGGCAGGCAGAGAATTCCCTGCTAGCACCTTCTCTGTGCCTGGGAAGCAGAAGTGTTCACATTGCTTCGCAAGAATCGCTTTTGTGCAGAAAACAGTAACACTTGTTCAGAAGGAAAGAAAGCACAGAGCCCCAGATTTTATGTTGTCCTGGAGAGCTTGCAGAGCACTGGGGAAAGGCAGGCAGAGAATTCCCTGCTAGCACCTTCTCTGTGCCTGTTCACATTGCTTCGCAGAATCGCTTTTGTGCAGAAAACAGTAACACTTGTTCAGAACGAAAGAAAGCACAGAGCCCCAGATTTGCTGTTGTCCTGGAGAGCTTGCAGAGCACTGGGGAAAGGCAGGCAGAGAATTCCCTGCTAGCACCTTCTCTGTGCCTGGGAAGCAGAAGTGTTCACATTGCTTCGCAAGAATCGCTTTTGTGAAGAAAACAGTAACACTTGTTCAGAAGGAAAGAAAGCACAGAGCCCCAGATTTGCTGTTGTCCTGGAGAGCTTGCAGAGCACTGGGGAAAGGCAGGCAGAGAATTCCCTGCTAGCACCTTCTCTGTGCCTGGGAAGCAGAAGTGTTCACATTGCTTCGCAAGAATCGCTTTTGTGCAGAAAACAGTAACACTTGTTCAGAAGGAAAGAAAGCACAGAGCCCCAGATTTTATGTTGTCCTGGAGAGCTTGCACAGCACTGGGGAAAGGCAGGCAGAGAATTCCTTGCTAGCACCTTCTCTGTGCCTGGGAAGCAGAAGTGTTCACATTGCTTCGCAGAATCGCTTTTGTGCAGAATACATTAACACTTGTTCAGAAGGAAAGAAAGCACAGAGCCCCAGATTTTATGTTGTCCTGGAGAGCTTGCAGAGCACTGGGGAAAGGCAGGCAGAGAATTCCCTGATAGCACCTTCTCTGTGCCTGGGAAGCAGAAGTGTTCACATTGCTTTGCAAGAATAGCTTTTGTGCAGAAAACACTAACACTTGTTCAGAACGAAAGAAAGCACAGAGCCCCAGATTCTATGTTGTCCTGGAGAGCTTGCAGAGCACTGGGGAAAGGCAGGCAGAGAATTCCCTGATAGCACCTTCTCTGTGCCTGTTCACATTGCTTCGCAGAATCGCTTTTGTGCAGAAAACAGTAACACTTGTTCAGAAGGAAAGAAAGCACAGAGCCCCAGATTTTATGTTGTCCTGGAGAGCTTGCAGAGCACTGGGGAAAGGCAGGCAGAGAATTCCTTGCTAGCACCTTCTCTGTGCCTGTTCACATTGCTTCGCAGAATCGCTTTTGTGCAGAAAACAGTAACACTTGTTCAGAACGAAAGAAAGCACAGAGCCCCAGATTCTATGTTGTCCTGGAGAGCTTGCAGAGCACTGGGGAAAGGCAGGCAGAGAATTCCCTGCTAGCACCTTCTCTGTGCCTGGGAAGCAGAAGTGTTCACATTGCTTCGCAAGAATCGCTTTTGTGCAGAAAACAGTAACACTTGTTCAGAACGAAAGAAAGCACAGAGCCCCAGATTTGCTGTTCTCCTGGAGAGCTTGCAGAGCACTGGGGAAAGGCAGGCAGAGAATTCCCTGCTAGCACCTTCTCTGTGCCTGTTCACATTGCTTCGCAGAATCGCTTTTGTGCAGAAAACAGTAACACTTGTTCAGAACGAAAGAAAGCACAGAGCCCCAGATTCTATGTTGTCCTGGAGAGCTTGCAGAGCACTGGGGAAAGGCAGGCAGAGAATTCCCTGATAGCACCTTCTCTGTGCCTGGGAAGCAGAAGTGTTCACATTGCTTCGCAGAATCGCTTTTGTGCAGAAAACAGTAACACTTGTTCAGAAGGAAAGAAAGCACAGAGCCCCAGATTTTATGTTGTCCTGGAGAGATTGCAGAGCACTGGGGAAAGGCAGGCAGAGAATTCCCTGCTAGCACCTTCTCTGTGCCTGGGAAGCAGAAGTGTTCATATCGCTTCTCAGAATCGCTTTTGTGCAGAAAACAGTAACACTTGTTCAGAAGGAAAGAAAGCACAGAGCCCCAGATTCTATGTTGTCCTGGAGAGCTTTCAGAGCACTGGGGAAAGGCAGGCAGAGAATTCCTTGCTAGCACCTTCTCTGTGCCTGGGAAGCAGAAGTGTTCACATTGCTTCGCAAGAATCACTTTTGTGCAGAAAACAGTAACACTTGTTCAGAAGGAAAGAAAGCACAGAGCCCCAGATTCTATGTTGTCCTGGAGAGCTTGCAGAGCACTGGGGAAAGGCAGGCAGAGAATTCCCTGCTAGCACCTTCTCTGTGCCTGTTCACATTGCTTCGCAGAATCGCTTTTGTGCAGAAAACAGTAACACTTGTTCAGAAGGAAAGAAAGCACAGAGCCCCAGATTCTATGTTGTCCTGGAGAGCTTGCAGAGCACTGGGGAAAGGCAGGCAGAGAATTCCCTGCTAGCACCTTCTCTGTGCCTGGGAAGCAGAAGTGTTCACATTGCTTCGCAAGAATCGCTTTTGTGCAGAAAACAGTAACACTTGTTCAGAAGGAAAGAAAGCACAGAGCCCCAGATTTTATGTTGTCCTGGAGAGCTTGCAGAGCACTGGGGAAAGGCAGGCAGAGAATTCCCTGCTTGCACCTTCTCTGTGCCTGGGAAGCAGAAGTGTTCACATTGCTTCGCAAGAATCGCTTTTGTGCAGAAAACAATAACACTTGTTCAGAACGAAAGAAAGCACAGAGCCCCAGATTCTATGTTGTCCTGGAGAGCTTGCAGAGCACTGGGGAAAGGCAGGCAGAGAATTCCCTGCTAGCACCTTCTCTGTGCCTGGGAAGCAGAAGTGTTCACATTGCTTCGCAAGAATCGCTTTTGTGCAGAAAACAGTAACACTTGTTCAGAACGAAAGAAAGCACAGAGCCCCAGATTCTATGTTCTCCTGGAGAGCTTGCAGAGCACTGGGGAAAGGCAGGCAGAGAATTCCCTGCTAGCACCTTCTCTGTGCCTGTTCACATTGCTTCGCAGAATCGCTTTTGTGCAGAAAACAGTAACACTTGTTCAGAACGAAAGAAAGCACAGAGCCCCAGATTCTATGTTCTCCTGGAGAGCTTGCAGAGCACTGGGGAAAGGCAGGCAGAGAATTCCCTGATAGCACCTTCTCTGTGCCTGGGAAGCAGAAGTGTTCACATTGCTTCGCAGAATCGCTTTTGTGCAGAAAACAGTAACACTTGTTCAGAAGGAAAGAAAGCACAGAGCCCCAGATTTTATGTTGTCCTGGAGAGATTGCAGAGCACTGGGGAAAGGCAGGCAGAGAATTCCCTGCTAGCACCTTCTCTGTGCCTGGGAAGCAGAAGTGTTCACATTACTTTGCAGAATCGCTTTTGTGCAGAAAACAGTAACACTTGTTCAGAAGGAAAGAAAGCACAGAGCCCCAGATTCTATGTTGTCCTGGAGAGCTTTCAGAGCACTGGGGAAAGGCAGGCAGAGAATTCCTTGCTAGCACCTTCTCTGTGCCTGGGAAGCAGAAGTGTTCACATTGCTTCGCAAGAATCACTTTTGTGAAGAAAACAGTAACACTTGTTCAGAAGGAAAGAAAGCACAGAGCCCCAGATTCTATGTTGTCCTGGAGAGCTTGCAGAGCACTGGGGAAAGGCAGGCAGAGAATTCCCTGCTTGCACCTTCTCTGTGCCTGTTCACATTGCTTCGCAGAATCGCTTTTGTGCAGAAAACAGTAACACTTGTTCAGAAGGAAAGAAAGCACAGAGCCCCAGATTCTATGTTGTCCTGGAGAGCTTGCAGAGCACTGGGGAAAGGCAGGCAGAGAATTCCCTGCTAGCACCTTCTCTGTGCCTGGGAAGCAGAAGTGTTCACATTGCTTCGCAAGAATCGCTTTTGTGCAGAAAACAGTAACACTTGTTCAGAAGGAAAGAAAGCACAGAGCCCCAGATTTTATGTTGTCCTGGAGAGCTTGCAGAGCACTGGGGAAAGGCAGGCAGAGAATTCCCTGCTTGCACCTTCTCTGTGCCTGGGAAGCAGAAGTGTTCACATTGCTTCGCAAGAATCGCTTTTGTGCAGAAAACAATAACACTTGTTCAGAAGGAAAGAAAGCACAGAGCCCCAGATTTTATGTTGTCCTGGAGAGCTTGCAGAGCACTGGGGAAAGGCAGGCAGAGAATTCCTTGCTAGCACCTTCTCTGTGCCTGGGAAGCAGAAGTGTTCACATTGCTTCGCAGAATCGCTTTTGTGCAGAAAACAGTAACACTTGTTCAGAAGGAAAGAAAGCACAGAGCCCCAGATTTTATGTTGTCCTGGAGAGCTTGCAGAGCACTGGGGAAAGGCAGGCAGAGAATTCCTTGCTAGCACCTTCTCTGTGCCTGGGAAGCAGAAGTGTTCACATTGCTTTGCAAGAATCGCTTTTGTGCAGAAAACAGTAACACTTGTTCAGAAGGAAAGAAAGCACAGAGCCCCAGATTCTATGTTGTCCTGGAGAGCTTGCAGAGCACTGGGGAAAGGCAGGCAGAGAATTCCCTGCTAGCACCTTCTCTGTGCCTGTTCACATTGCTTCGCAGAATCGCTTTTGTGCAGAAAACAGTAACACTTGTTCAGAAGGAAAGAAAGCACAGAGCCCCAGATTCTATGTTGTCCTGGAGAGCTTGCAGAGCACTGGGGAAAGGCAGGCAGAGAATTCCCTGCTAGAACCTTCTCTGTGCCTGGGAAGCAGAAGTGTTCACATTGCTTCGCAAGAATCGCTTTTGTGAAGAAAACAGTAACACTTGTTCAGAACGAAAGAAAGCACAGAGCCCCAGATTTGCTGTTGTCCTGGAGAGCTTGCAGAGCACTGGGGAAAGGCAGGCAGAGAATTCCCTGCTAGCACCTTCTCTGTGCCTGTTCACATTGCTTCGCAGAATCGCTTTTGTGCAGAAAACAGTAACACTTGTTCAGAACGAAAGAAAGCACAGAGCCCCAGATTCTATGTTGTCCTGGAGAGCTTGCAGAGCACTGGGGAAAGGCAGGCAGAGAATTCCCTGATAGCACCTTCTCTGTGCCTGGGAAGCAGAAGTGTTCACATTGCTTCGCAGAATCGCTTTTGTGCAGAAAACAGTAACACTTGTTCAGAACGAAAGAAAGCACAGAGCCCCAGATTTGCTGTTGTCCTGGAGAGCTTGCAGAGCACTGGGGAAAGGCAGGCAGAGAATTCCCTGATAGCACCTTCTCTGTGCCTGTTCACATTGCTTCGCAAGAATCGCTTTTGTGCAGAAAACAGTAACACTTGTTCAGAACGAAAGAAAGCACAGAGCCCCAGATTCTATGTTTTCCTGGAGAGCTTGCAGAGCACTGGGGAAAGGCAGGCAGAGAATTCCTTGCTAGTACCTTCTCTGTGCCTGTTCACATTGTTTCGCAGAATCGCTTTTGTGAAGAAAACTGTAACACTTGTTCAGAAGGAAAGAAAGCACAGAGCCCCAGATTCTATGTTGTCCTGGAGAGCTTGCAGAGCACTGGGGAAAGGCAGGCAGAGAATTCCCTGATAGTACCTTCTCTGTGCCTAGGAAGCAGAAGTGTTCACATTGCTTCGCAAGATTCGCTTTTGTGCAGAAAACAGTAACACTTGTTCAGAAGGAAAGAAAGCACAGAGCCCCAGATTTTATGTTGTCCTGGAGAGCTTGCAGAGCACTGGGGAAAGGCAGGCAGAGAATTCCCTGATAGCACCTTCTCTGTGCCTGTTCACATTGCTTCGCAGAATCGCTTTTGTGCAGAAAACAGTAACACTTGTTCAGAACGAAAGAAAGCACAGAGCCCCAGATTCTATGTTGTCCTGGAGAGCTTGCAGAGCACTGGGGAAAGGCAGGCAGAGAATTCCCTGCTAGCACCTTCTCTGTGCCTGGGAAGCAGAAGTGTTCACATTGCTTCGCAAGAATCGCTTTTGTGCAGAAAACAGTAACACTTGTTCAGAACGAAAGAAAGCACAGAGCCCCAGATTTGCTGTTCTCCTGGAGAGCTTGCAGAGCACTGGGGAAAGGCAGGCAGAGAATTCCCTGCTAGCACCTTCTCTGTGCCTGTTCACATTGCTTCGCAGAATCGCTTTTGTGCAGAAAACAGTAACACTTGTTCAGAACGAAAGAAAGCACAGAGCCCCAGATTCTATGTTGTCCTGGAGAGCTTGCAGAGCACTGGGGAAAGGCAGGCAGAGAATTCCCTGCTAGCACCTTCTCTGTGCCTGTTCACATTGCTTCGCAGAATCGCTTTTGTGCAGAAAACAGTAACACTTGTTCAGAACGAAAGAAAGCACAGAGCCCCAGATTCTATGTTGTCCTGGAGAGCTTGCAGAGCACTGGGGAAAGGCAGGCAGAGAATTCCCTGATAGTACCTTCTCTGTGCCTGGGAAGCAGAAGTGTTCACATTGCTTCGCAAGATTCGCTTTTGTGCAGAAAACAGTAACACTTGTTCAGAAGGAAAGAAAGCACAGAGCCCCAGATTTTATGTTGTCCTGGAGAGCTTGCAGAGCACTGGGGAAAGGCAGGCAGAGAATTCCCTGATAGCACCTTCTCTGTGCCTGTTCACATTGTTTCGCAGAATCGCTTTTGTGAAGAAAACAGTAACACTTGTTCAGAAGGAAAGAAAGCACAGAGTCCCAGATTCTATGTTGTCCTGGAGAGCTTGCAGAGCACTGGGGAAAGGCAGGCAGAGAATTCCCTGCTAGCACCTTCTCTGTGCCTGTTCACATTGCTTCGCAGAATCGCTTTTGTGCAGAAAACAGTAACACTTGTTCAGAACGAAAGAAAGCACAGAGCCCCAGATTTGCTGTTGTCCTGGAGAGCTTGCAGAGCACTGGGGAAAGGCAGGCAGAGAATTCCCTGCTAGCACCTTCTCTGTGCCTGGGAAGCAGAAGTGTTCACATTGCTTCGCAAGAATCGCTTTTGTGCAGAAAACAGTAACACTTGTTCAGAACGAAAGAAAGCACAGAGCCCCAGATTTGCTGTTGTCCTGGAGAGCTTGCAGAGCACTGGGGAAAGGCAGGCAGAGAATTCCCTGCTAGCACCTTCTCTGTGCCTGGGAAGCAGAAGTGTTCACATTGCTTCGCAAGAATCGCTTTTGTGCAGAAAACAGTAACACTTGTTCAGAAGGAAAGAAAGCACAGAGCCCCAGATTTTATGTTGTCCTGGAGAGCTTTCAGAGCACTGGGGAAAGGCAGGCAGAGAATTCCTTCCTAGCACCTTCTCTGTGCCTGGGAAGCAGAAGTGTTCACATTGCTTCGCAGAATCGCTTTTGTGCAGAAAACAGTAACACTTGTTCAGAAGGAAAGAAAGCACAGAGCCCCAGATTCTATGTTGTCCTGGAGAGCTTGCAGAGCACTGGGGAAAGGCAGGCAGAGAATTCCCTGATAGCACCTTCTCTGTGCCTGTTCACATTGCTTCGCAGAATCGCTTTTGTGCAGAAAACAGTAACACTTGTTCAGAAGGAAAGAAAGCACAGAGCCCCAGATTCTATGTTGTCCTGGAGAGCTTGCAGAGCACTGGGGAAAGGCAGGCAGAGAATTCCCTGATAGCACCTTCTCTGTGCCTGTTCACATTGCTTCGCAGAATCGCTTTTGTGCAGAAAACAGTAACACTTGTTCAGAACGAAAGAAAGCACAGAGCCCCAGATTCTATGTTGTCCTGGAGAGCTTGCAGAGCACTGGGGAAAGGCAGGCAGAGAATTCCCTGCTAGCACCTTCTCTGTGCCTGGGAAGCAGAAGTGTTCACATTGCTTCGCAGAATCGCTTTTGTGCAGAAAACACTAACACTTGTTCAGAAGGAAAGAAAGCACAGAGCCCCAGATTTTATGTTGTCCTGGAGAGCTTGCAGAGCACTGGGGAAAGGCAGGTAGAGAATTCCCTGCTAGCACCTTCTCTGTGCCTGGGAAGCAGAAGTGTTCACATTGCTTCGCAGAATCGCTTTTGTGCAGAAAACAGTAACACTTGTTCAGAAGGAAAGAAAGCACAGAGCCCCAGATTTTATGTTGTCCTGGAGAGCTTGCAGAGCACTGGGGAAAGGCAGGCAGAGAATTCCTTGCTAGCACCTTCTCTGTGCCTGGGAAGCAGAAGTGTTCACATTGCTTTGCAAGAATCGCTTTTGTGCAGAAAACAGTAACACTTGTTCAGAAGGAAAGAAAGCACAGAGCCCCAGATTCTATGTTGTCCTGGAGAGCTTGCAGAGCACTGGGGAAAGGCAGGCAGAGAATTCCCTGCTAGCACCTTCTCTGTGCCTGTTCACATTGCTTCGCAGAATCGCTTTTGTGCAGAAAACAGTAACACTTGTTCAGAAGGAAAGAAAGCACAGAGCCCCAGATTCTATGTTGTCCTGGAGAGCTTGCAGAGCACTGGGGAAAGGCAGGCAGAGAATTCCCTGCTAGCACCTTCTCTGTGCCTGGGAAGCAGAAGTGTTCACATTGCTTCGCAAGATTCGCTTTTGTGCAGAAAACACTAACACTTGTTCAGAAGGAAAGAAAGCACAGAGCCCCAGATTCTATGTTGTCCTGGAGAGCTTTCAGAGCACTGGGGAAAGGCAGGCAGAGAATTCCCTGATAGCACCTTCTCTGTGCCTGTTCACATTGCTTCGCAGAATCGCTTTTGTGCAGAAAACAGTAACACTTGTTCAGAACGAAACAAAGCACAGAGCCCCAGATTCTATGTTGTCCTGGAGAGCTTGCAGAGCACTGGGGAAAGGCAGGCAGAGAATTCCCTGCTAGCACCTTCTCTGTGCCTGGGAAGCAGAAGTGTTCACATTGCTTCGCAAGAATCGCTTTTGTGAAGAAAACAGTAACACTTGTTCAGAACGAAAGAAAGCACAGAGCCCCAGATTTGCTGTTGTCCTGGAGAGCTTGCAGAGCACTGGGGAAAGGCAGGCAGAGAATTCCCTGCTAGCACCTTCTCTGTGCCTGTTCACATTGCTTCGCAGAATCGCTTTTGTGCAGAAAACAGTAACACTTGTTCAGAACGAAAGAAAGCACAGAGCCCCAGATTCTATGTTGTCCTGGAGAGCTTGCAGAGCACTGGGGAAAGGCAGGCAGAGAATTCCCTGATAGCACCTTCTCTGTGCCTGGGAAGCAGAAGTGTTCACATTGCTTCGCAGAATCGCTTTTGTGCAGAAAACAGTAACACTTGTTCAGAACGAAAGAAAGCACAGAGCCCCAGATTTGCTGTTGTCCTGGAGAGCTTGCAGAGCACTGGGGAAAGGCAGGCAGAGAATTCCCTGATAGCACCTTCTCTGTGCCTGTTCACATTGCTTCGCAAGAATCGCTTTTGTGCAGAAAACAGTAACACTTGTTCAGAACGAAAGAAAGCACAGAGCCCCAGATTCTATGTTTTCCTGGAGAGCTTGCAGAGCACTGGGGAAAGGCAGGCAGAGAATTCCTTGCTAGTACCTTCTCTGTGCCTGTTCACATTGTTTCGCAGAATCGCTTTTGAGAAGAAAACTGTAACACTTGTTCAGAAGGAAAGAAAGCACAGAGCCCCAGATTCTATGTTGTCCTGGAGAGCTTGCAGAGCACTGGGGAAAGGCAGGCAGAGAATTCCCTGATAGTACCTTCTCTGTGCCTAGGAAGCAGAAGTGTTCACATTGCTTCGCAAGATTCGCTTTTGTGCAGAAAACAGTAACACTTGTTCAGAAGGAAAGAAAGCACAGAGCCCCAGATTTTATGTTGTCCTGGAGAGCTTGCAGAGCACTGGGGAAAGGCAGGCAGAGAATTCCCTGATAGCACCTTCTCTGTGCCTGTTCACATTGCTTCGCAGAATAGCTTTTGTGCAGAAAACAGTAACACTTGTTCAGAACGAAAGAAAGCACAGAGCCCCAGATTCTATGTTGTCCTGGAGAGCTTGCAGAGCACTGGGGAAAGGCAGGCAGAGAATTCCCTGCTAGCACCTTCTCTGTGCCTGGGAAGCAGAAGTGTTCACATTGCTTCGCAAGAATCGCTTTTGTGCAGAAAACAGTAACACTTGTTCAGAATGAAAGAAAGCACAGAGCCCCAGATTTGCTGTTCTCCTGGAGAGCTTGCAGAGCACTGGGGAAAGGCAGGCAGAGAATTCCCTGCTAGCACCTTCTCTGTGCCTGTTCACATTGCTTCGCAGAATCGCTTTTGTGCAGAAAACAGTAACACTTGTTCAGAACGAAAGAAAGCACAGAGCCCCAGATTCTATGTTGTCCTGGAGAGCTTGCAGAGCACTGGGGAAAGGCAGGCAGAGAATTCCCTGCTAGCACCTTCTCTGTGCCTGTTCACATTGCTTCGCAGAATCGCTTTTGTGCAGAAAACAGTAACACTTGTTCAGAACGAAAGAAAGCACAGAGCCCCAGATTCTATGTTGTCCTGGAGAGCTTGCAGAGCACTGGGGAAAGGCAGGCAGAGAATTCCCTGATAGTACCTTCTCTGTGCCTGGGAAGCAGAAGTGTTCACATTGCTTCGCAAGATTCGCTTTTGTGCAGAAAACAGTAACACTTGTTCAGAAGGAAAGAAAGCACAGAGCCCCAGATTCTATGTTGTCCTGGAGAGCTTGCAGAGCACTGGGGAAAGGCAGGCAGAGAATTCCTTGCTAGTACCTTCTCTGTGCCTGTTCACATTGTTTCGCAGAATCGCTTTTGTGAAGAAAACAGTAACACTTGTTCAGAAGGAAAGAAAGCACAGAGCCCCAGATTCTATGTTGTCCTGGAGAGCTTGCAGAGCACTGGGGAAAGGCAGGCAGAGAATTCCCTGATAGCACCTTCTCTGTGCCTGTTCACATTGCTTCGCAGAATCGCTTTTGTGCAGAAAACAGTAACACTTGTTCAGAACGAAAGAAAGCACAGAGCCCCAGATTCTATGTTGTCCTGGAGAGCTTGCAGAGCACTGGGGAAAGGCAGGCAGAGAATTCCCTGATAGTACCTTCTCTGTGCCTAGGAAGCAGAAGTGTTCACATTGCTTCGCAAGATTCGCTTTTGTGCAGAAAACAGTAACACTTGTTCAGAAGGAAAGAAAGCACAGAGCCCCAGATTTTATGTTGTCCTGGAGAGCTTGCAGAGCACTGGGGAAAGGCAGGCAGAGAATTCCCTGATAGCACCTTCTCTGTGCCTGTTCACATTGCTTCGCAGAATCGCTTTTGTGCAGAAAACAGTAACACTTGTTCAGAACGAAAGAAAGCACAGAGCCCCAGATTCTATGTTGTCCTGGAGAGCTTGCAGAGCACTGGGGAAAGGCAGGCAGAGAATTCCCTGCTAGCACCTTCTCTGTGCCTGGGAAGCAGAAGTGTTCACATTGCTTCGCAAGAATCGCTTTTGTGCAGAAAACAGTAACACTTGTTCAGAACGAAAGAAAGCACAGAGCCCCAGATTTGCTGTTCTCCTGGAGAGCTTGCAGAGCACTGGGGAAAGGCAGGCAGAGAATTCCCTGCTAGCACCTTCTCTGTGCCTGTTCACATTGCTTCGCAGAATCGCTTTTGTGCAGAAAACAGTAACACTTGTTCAGAACGAAAGAAAGCACAGAGCCCCAGATTTTATGTTGTCCTGGAGAGCTTGCAGAGCACTGGGGAAAGGCAGGCAGAGAATTCCCTGCTAGCACCTTCTCTGTGCCTGGGAAGCAGAAGTGTTCACATTGCTTCGCAAGATTCGCTTTTGTGCAGAAAACACTAACACTTGTTCAGAAGGAAAGAAAGCACAGAGCCCCAGATTTTATGTTGTCCTGGAGAGCTTGCAGAGCACTGGGGAAAGGCAGGCAGAGAATTCCCTGCTAGCACCTTCTCTGTGCCTGGGAAGCAGAAGTGTTCACATTACTTCGCAGAATCGCTTTTGTGCAGAAAACAGTAACACTTGTTCAGAACGAAAGAAAGCACAGAGCCCCAGATTCTATGTTGTCCTGGAGAGCTTGCAGAGCACTGGGGAAAGGCAGGCAGAGAATTCCCTGATAGCACCTTCTCTGTGCCTGGGAAGCAGAAGTGTTCACATTGCTTCGCAGAATCGCTTTTGTGCAGAAAACAGTAACACTTGTTCAGAAGGAAAGAAAGCACAGAGCCCCAGATTTTATGTTGTCCTGGAGAGATTGCAGAGCACTGGGGAAAGGCAGGCAGAGAATTCCCTGCTAGCACCTTCTCTGTGCCTGGGAAGCAGAAGTGTTCACATTACTTTGCAGAATCGCTTTTGTGCAGAAAACAGTAACACTTGTTCAGAAGGAAAGAAAGCACAGAGCCCCAGATTCTATGTTGTCCTGGAGAGCTTTCAGAGCACTGGGGAAAGGCAGGCAGAGAATTCCTTGCTAGCACCTTCTCTGTGCCTGGGAAGCAGAAGTGTTCACATTGCTTCGCAAGAATCACTTTTGTGAAGAAAACAGTAACACTTGTTCAGAAGGAAAGAAAGCACAGAGCCCCAGATTCTATGTTGTCCTGGAGAGCTTGCAGAGCACTGGGGAAAGGCAGGCAGAGAATTCCCTGCTTGCACCTTCTCTGTGCCTGTTCACATTGCTTCGCAGAATCGCTTTTGTGCAGAAAACAGTAACACTTGTTCAGAAGGAAAGAAAGCACAGAGCCCCAGATTCTATGTTGTCCTGGAGAGCTTGCAGAGCACTGGGGAAAGGCAGGCAGAGAATTCCCTGCTAGCACCTTCTCTGTGCCTGGGAAGCAGAAGTGTTCACATTGCTTCGCAAGAATCGCTTTTGTGCAGAAAACAGTAACACTTGTTCAGAAGGAAAGAAAGCACAGAGCCCCAGATTTTATGTTGTCCTGGAGAGCTTGCAGAGCACTGGGGAAAGGCAGGCAGAGAATTCCCTGCTTGCACCTTCTCTGTGCCTGGGAAGCAGAAGTGTTCACATTGCTTCGCAAGAATCGCTTTTGTGCAGAAAACAATAACACTTGTTCAGAAGGAAAGAAAGCACAGAGCCCCAGATTTTATGTTGTCCTGGAGAGCTTGCAGAGCACTGGGGAAAGGCAGGCAGAGAATTCCTTGCTAGCACCTTCTCTGTGCCTGGGAAGCAGAAGTGTTCACATTGCTTCGCAGAATCGCTTTTGTGCAGAAAACAGTAACACTTGTTCAGAAGGAAAGAAAGCACAGAGCCCCAGATTTTATGTTGTCCTGGAGAGCTTGCAGAGCACTGGGGAAAGGCAGGCAGAGAATTCCTTGCTAGCACCTTCTCTGTGCCTGGGAAGCAGAAGTGTTCACATTGCTTTGCAAGAATCGCTTTTGTGCAGAAAACAGTAACACTTGTTCAGAAGGAAAGAAAGCACAGAGCCCCAGATTCTATGTTGTCCTGGAGAGCTTGCAGAGCACTGGGGAAAGGCAGGCAGAGAATTCCCTGCTAGCACCTTCTCTGTGCCTGTTCACATTGCTTCGCAGAATCGCTTTTGTGCAGAAAACAGTAACACTTGTTCAGAAGGAAAGAAAGCACAGAGCCCCAGATTCTATGTTGTCCTGGAGAGCTTGCAGAGCACTGGGGAAAGGCAGGCAGAGAATTCCCTGCTAGCACCTTCTCTGTGCCTGGGAAGCAGAAGTGTTCACATTGCTTCGCAAGAATCGCTTTTGTGCAGAAAACAGTAACACTTGTTCAGAAGGAAAGAAAGCACAGAGCCCCAGATTCTATGTTGTCCTGGAGAGCTTTCAGAGCACTGGGGAAAGGCAGGCAGAGAATTCCCTGATAGCACCTTCTCTGTGCCTGTTCACATTGCTTCGCAGAATCGCTTTTGTGCAGAAAACAGTAACACTTGTTCAGAACGAAACAAAGCACAGAGCCCCAGATTCTATGTTGTCCTGGAGAGCTTGCAGAGCACTGGGGAAAGGCAGGCAGAGAATTCCCTGCTAGCACCTTCTCTGTGCCTGGGAAGCAGAAGTGTTCACATTGCTTCGCAAGAATCGCTTTTGTGAAGAAAACAGTAACACTTGTTCAGAACGAAAGAAAGCACAGAGCCCCAGATTTGCTGTTGTCCTGGAGAGCTTGCAGAGCACTGGGGAAAGGCAGGCAGAGAATTCCCTGATAGCACCTTCTCTGTGCCTGGGAAGCAGAAGTGTTCACATTGCTTCGCAGAATCGCTTTTGTGCAGAAAACAGTAACACTTGTTCAGAACGAAAGAAAGCACAGAGCCCCAGATTTGCTGTTGTCCTGGAGAGCTTGCAGAGCACTGGGGAAAGGCAGGCAGAGAATTCCCTGATAGCACCTTCTCTGTGCCTGTTCACATTGCTTCGCAGAATCGCTTTTGTGCAGAAAACAGTAACACTTGTTCAGAACGAAAGAAAGCACAGAGCCCCAGATTCTATGTTGTCCTGGAGAGCTTGCAGAGCACTGGGGAAAGGCAGGCAGAGAATTCCCTGCTAGCACCTTCTCTGTGCCTGGGAAGCAGAAGTGTTCACATTGCTTCGCAAGAATCGCTTTTGTGCAGAAAACAGTAACACTTGTTCAGAACGAAAGAAAGCACAGAGCCCCAGATTTGCTGTTCTCCTGGAGAGCTTGCAGAGCACTGGGGAAAGGCAGGCAGAGAATTCCCTGCTAGCACCTTCTCTGTGCCTGTTCACATTGCTTCGCAGAATCGCTTTTGTGCAGAAAACAGTAACACTTGTTCAGAACGAAAGAAAGCACAGAGCCCCAGATTCTATGTTGTCCTGGAGAGCTTGCAGAGCACTGGGGAAAGGCAGGCAGAGAATTCCCTGCTAGCACCTTCTCTGTGCCTGTTCACATTGCTTCGCAGAATCGCTTTTGTGCAGAAAACAGTAACACTTGTTCAGAACGAAAGAAAGCACAGAGCCCCAGATTCTATGTTGTCCTGGAGAGCTTGCAGAGCACTGGGGAAAGGCAGGCAGAGAATTCCCTGATAGTACCTTCTCTGTGCCTGGGAAGCAGAAGTGTTCACATTGCTTCGCAAGATTCGCTTTTGTGCAGAAAACAGTAACACTTGTTCAGAAGGAAAGAAAGCACAGAGCCCCAGATTTTATGTTGTCCTGGAGAGCTTGCAGAGCACTGGGGAAAGGCAGGCAGAGAATTCCTTGCTAGTACCTTCTCTGTGCCTGTTCACATTGTTTCGCAGAATCGCTTTTGTGAAGAAAACAGTAACACTTGTTCAGAAGGAAAGAAAGCACAGAGTCCCAGATTCTATGTTGTCCTGGAGAGCTTGCAGAGCACTGGGGAAAGGCAGGCAGAGAATTCCCTGCTAGCACCTTCTCTGTGCCTGTTCACATTGCTTCGCAGAATCGCTTTTGTGCAGAAAACAGTAACACTTGTTCAGAACGAAAGAAAGCACAGAGCCCCAGATTTGCTGTTGTCCTGGAGAGCTTGCAGAGCACTGGGGAAAGGCAGGCAGAGAATTCCCTGCTAGCACCTTCTCTGTGCCTGGGAAGCAGAAGTGTTCACATTGCTTCGCAAGAATCGCTTTTGTGCAGAAAACAGTAACACTTGTTCAGAACGAAAGAAAGCACAGAGCCCCAGATTTGCTGTTGTCCTGGAGAGCTTGCAGAGCACTGGGGAAAGGCAGGCAGAGAATTCCCTGCTAGCACCTTCTCTGTGCCTGGGAAGCAGAAGTGTTCACATTGCTTCGCAAGAATCGCTTTTGTGCAGAAAACAGTAACACTTGTTCAGAAGGAAAGAAAGCACAGAGCCCCAGATTTTATGTTGTCCTGGAGAGCTTTCAGAGCACTGGGGAAAGGCAGGCAGAGAATTCCTTCCTAGCACCTTCTCTGTGCCTGGGAAGCAGAAGTGTTCACATTGCTTCGCAGAATCGCTTTTGTGCAGAAAACAGTAACACTTGTTCAGAAGGAAAGAAAGCACAGAGCCCCAGATTCTATGTTGTCCTGGAGAGCTTGCAGAGCACTGGGGAAAGGCAGGCAGAGAATTCCCTGATAGCACCTTCTCTGTGCCTGTTCACATTGCTTCGCAGAATCGCTTTTGTGCAGAAAACAGTAACACTTGTTCAGAAGGAAAGAAAGCACAGAGCCCCAGATTCTATGTTGTCCTGGAGAGCTTGCAGAGCACTGGGGAAAGGCAGGCAGAGAATTCCCTGATAGCACCTTCTCTGTGCCTGTTCACATTGCTTCGCAGAATCGCTTTTGTGCAGAAAACAGTAACACTTGTTCAGAACGAAAGAAAGCACAGAGCCCCAGATTCTATGTTGTCCTGGAGAGCTTGCAGAGCACTGGGGAAAGGCAGGCAGAGAATTCCCTGCTAGCACCTTCTCTGTGCCTGGGAAGCAGAAGTGTTCACATTGCTTCGCAGAATCGCTTTTGTGCAGAAAACACTAACACTTGTTCAGAAGGAAAGAAAGCACAGAGCCCCAGATTTTATGTTGTCCTGGAGAGCTTGCAGAGCACTGGGGAAAGGCAGGTAGAGAATTCCCTGCTAGCACCTTCTCTGTGCCTGGGAAGCAGAAGTGTTCACATTGCTTCGCAGAATCGCTTTTGTGCAGAAAACAGTAACACTTGTTCAGAAGGAAAGAAAGCACAGAGCCCCAGATTTTATGTTGTCCTGGAGAGCTTGCAGAGCACTGGGGAAAGGCAGGCAGAGAATTCCTTGCTAGCACCTTCTCTGTGCCTGGGAAGCAGAAGTGTTCACATTGCTTTGCAAGAATCGCTTTTGTGCAGAAAACAGTAACACTTGTTCAGAAGGAAAGAAAGCACAGAGCCCCAGATTCTATGTTGTCCTGGAGAGCTTGCAGAGCACTGGGGAAAGGCAGGCAGAGAATTCCCTGCTAGCACCTTCTCTGTGCCTGTTCACATTGCTTCGCAGAATCGCTTTTGTGCAGAAAACAGTAACACTTGTTCAGAAGGAAAGAAAGCACAGAGCCCCAGATTCTATGTTGTCCTGGAGAGCTTGCAGAGCACTGGGGAAAGGCAGGCAGAGAATTCCCTGCTAGCACCTTCTCTGTGCCTGGGAAGCAGAAGTGTTCACATTGCTTCGCAAGAATCGCTTTTGTGCAGAAAACAGTAACACTTGTTCAGAAGGAAAGAAAGCACAGAGCCCCAGATTCTATGTTGTCCTGGAGAGCTTTCAGAGCACTGGGGAAAGGCAGGCAGAGAATTCCCTGATAGCACCTTCTCTGTGCCTGTTCACATTGCTTCGCAGAATCGCTTTTGTGCAGAAAACAGTAACACTTGTTCAGAACGAAACAAAGCACAGAGCCCCAGATTCTATGTTGTCCTGGAGAGCTTGCAGAGCACTGGGGAAAGGCAGGCAGAGAATTCCCTGCTAGCACCTTCTCTGTGCCTGGGAAGCAGAAGTGTTCACATTGCTTCGCAAGAATCGCTTTTGTGAAGAAAACAGTAACACTTGTTCAGAACGAAAGAAAGCACAGAGCCCCAGATTTGCTGTTGTCCTGGAGAGCTTGCAGAGCACTGGGGAAAGGCAGGCAGAGAATTCCCTGCTAGCACCTTCTCTGTGCCTGTTCACATTGCTTCGCAGAATCGCTTTTGTGCAGAAAACAGTAACACTTGTTCAGAACGAAAGAAAGCACAGAGCCCCAGATTCTATGTTGTCCTGGAGAGCTTGCAGAGCACTGGGGAAAGGCAGGCAGAGAATTCCCTGATAGCACCTTCTCTGTGCCTGGGAAGCAGAAGTGTTCACATTGCTTCGCAGAATCGCTTTTGTGCAGAAAACAGTAACACTTGTTCAGAACGAAAGAAAGCACAGAGCCCCAGATTTGCTGTTGTCCTGGAGAGCTTGCAGAGCACTGGGGAAAGGCAGGCAGAGAATTCCCTGATAGCACCTTCTCTGTGCCTGTTCACATTGCTTCGCAAGAATCGCTTTTGTGCAGAAAACAGTAACACTTGTTCAGAACGAAAGAAAGCACAGAGCCCCAGATTCTATGTTTTCCTGGAGAGCTTGCAGAGCACTGGGGAAAGGCAGGCAGAGAATTCCTTGCTAGTACCTTCTCTGTGCCTGTTCACATTGTTTCGCAGAATCGCTTTTGAGAAGAAAACTGTAACACTTGTTCAGAAGGAAAGAAAGCACAGAGCCCCAGATTCTATGTTGTCCTGGAGAGCTTGCAGAGCACTGGGGAAAGGCAGGCAGAGAATTCCCTGATAGTACCTTCTCTGTGCCTAGGAAGCAGAAGTGTTCACATTGCTTCGCAAGATTCGCTTTTGTGCAGAAAACAGTAACACTTGTTCAGAAGGAAAGAAAGCACAGAGCCCCAGATTTTATGTTGTCCTGGAGAGCTTGCAGAGCACTGGGGAAAGGCAGGCAGAGAATTCCCTGATAGCACCTTCTCTGTGCCTGTTCACATTGCTTCGCAGAATCGCTTTTGTGCAGAAAACAGTAACACTTGTTCAGAACGAAAGAAAGCACAGAGCCCCAGATTCTATGTTGTCCTGGAGAGCTTGCAGAGCACTGGGGAAAGGCAGGCAGAGAATTCCCTGCTAGCACCTTCTCTGTGCCTGGGAAGCAGAAGTGTTCACATTGCTTCGCAAGAATCGCTTTTGTGCTGAAAACAGTAACACTTGTTCAGAATGAAAGAAAGCACAGAGCCCCAGATTTGCTGTTCTCCTGGAGAGCTTGCAGAGCACTGGGGAAAGGCAGGCAGAGAATTCCCTGCTAGCACCTTCTCTGTGCCTGTTCACATTGCTTCGCAGAATCGCTTTTGTGCAGAAAACAGTAACACTTGTTCAGAACGAAAGAAAGCACAGAGCCCCAGATTCTATGTTGTCCTGGAGAGCTTGCAGAGCACTGGGGAAAGGCAGGCAGAGAATTCCCTGCTAGCACCTTCTCTGTGCCTGTTCACATTGCTTCGCAGAATCGCTTTTGTGCAGAAAACAGTAACACTTGTTCAGAACGAAAGAAAGCACAGAGCCCCAGATTCTATGTTGTCCTGGAGAGCTTGCAGAGCACTGGGGAAAGGCAGGCAGAGAATTCCCTGATAGTACCTTCTCTGTGCCTGGGAAGCAGAAGTGTTCACATTGCTTCGCAAGATTCGCTTTTGTGCAGAAAACAGTAACACTTGTTCAGAAGGAAAGAAAGCACAGAGCCCCAGATTCTATGTTGTCCTGGAGAGCTTGCAGAGCACTGGGGAAAGGCAGGCAGAGAATTCCTTGCTAGTACCTTCTCTGTGCCTGTTCACATTGTTTCGCAGAATCGCTTTTGTGAAGAAAACAGTAACACTTGTTCAGAAGGAAAGAAAGCACAGAGCCCCAGATTCTATGTTGTCCTGGAGAGCTTGCAGAGCACTGGGGAAAGGCAGGCAGAGAATTCCCTGATAGCACCTTCTCTGTGCCTGTTCACATTGCTTCGCAGAATCGCTTTTGTGCAGAAAACAGTAACACTTGTTCAGAACGAAAGAAAGCACAGAGCCCCAGATTCTATGTTGTCCTGGAGAGCTTGCAGAGCACTGGGGAAAGGCAGGCAGAGAATTCCCTGATAGTACCTTCTCTGTGCCTAGGAAGCAGAAGTGTTCACATTGCTTCGCAAGATTCGCTTTTGTGCAGAAAACAGTAACACTTGTTCAGAAGGAAAGAAAGCACAGAGCCCCAGATTTTATGTTGTCCTGGAGAGCTTGCAGAGCACTGGGGAAAGGCAGGCAGAGAATTCCCTGATAGCACCTTCTCTGTGCCTGTTCACATTGCTTCGCAGAATCGCTTTTGTGCAGAAAACAGTAACACTTGTTCAGAACGAAAGAAAGCACAGAGCCCCAGATTCTATGTTGTCCTGGAGAGCTTGCAGAGCACTGGGGAAAGGCAGGCAGAGAATTCCCTGCTAGCACCTTCTCTGTGCCTGGGAAGCAGAAGTGTTCACATTGCTTCGCAAGAATCGCTTTTGTGCAGAAAACAGTAACACTTGTTCAGAACGAAAGAAAGCACAGAGCCCCAGATTTGCTGTTCTCCTGGAGAGCTTGCAGAGCACTGGGGAAAGGCAGGCAGAGAATTCCCTGCTAGCACCTTCTCTGTGCCTGTTCACATTGCTTCGCAGAATCGCTTTTGTGCAGAAAACAGTAACACTTGTTCAGAACGAAAGAAAGCACAGAGCCCCAGATTTTATGTTGTCCTGGAGAGCTTGCAGAGCACTGGGGAAAGGCAGGCAGAGAATTCCCTGCTAGCACCTTCTCTGTGCCTGGGAAGCAGAAGTGTTCACATTGCTTCGCAAGATTCGCTTTTGTGCAGAAAACACTAACACTTGTTCAGAAGGAAAGAAAGCACAGAGCCCCAGATTTTATGTTGTCCTGGAGAGCTTGCAGAGCACTGGGGAAAGGCAGGCAGAGAATTCCCTGCTAGCACCTTCTCTGTGCCTGGGAAGCAGAAGTGTTCACATTACTTCGCAGAATCGCTTTTGTGCAGAAAACAGTAACACTTGTTCAGAACGAAAGAAAGCACAGAGCCCCAGATTCTATGTTGTCCTGGAGAGCTTGCAGAGCACTGGGGAAAGGCAGGCAGAGAATTCCTTGCTAGCACCTTCTCTGTGCCTGGGAAGCAGAAGTGTTCACATTGCTTCGCAGAATCGCTTTTGTGCAGAAAACAGTAACACTTGTTCAGAAGGAAAGAAAGCACAGAGCCCCAGATTTTATATTGTCCTGGAGAGCTTGCAGAGCACTGGGGAAAGGCAGGCAGAGAATTCCTTGCTAGCACCTTCTCTGTGCCTGGGAAGCAGAAGTGTTCACATTGCTCTGCAAGAATCGCTTTTGTGCAGAAAAGAGTAACACCTGTTCAGAAGGAAAGAAAGCACAGAGCCCCAGATTCTATGTTGTCCTGGAGAGCTTGCAGAGCACTGGGGAAAGGCAGGCAGAGAATTCCCTGATAGTACCTTCTCTGTCCATAGGAAGCAGAAGTGTTCACATTGCTTCGCAGAATCGCTTTTGTGCAGAAAACACTAACACTTGTTCAGAAGGAAAGAAAGCACAGAGCCCCAGATTTTATGTTGTCCTGGAGAGCTTGCAGAGCACTGGGGAAAGGCAGGCAGAGAATTCCCTGCTTGCACCTTCTCTGTGCCTTGGAAGCAGAAGTGTTCACATTTCTTCGCAGGAATCGCTTTTGTGCAGAAAACAGTAACACTTGTTCAGAAGGAAAGAAAGCACAGAGCCCCAGATTCTATGTTGTCCTGGAGAGCTTGCAGAGCACTGGGGAAAGGCAGGCAGAGAATTCCCTGCTAGCACCTTCTCTGTGCCTGTTCACATTGCTTCGCAGAATCGCTTTTGTGCAGAAAACAGTAACACTTGTTCAGAACGAAAGAAAGCACAGAGCCCCAGATTCTATGTTGTCCTGGAGAGCTTGCAGAGCACTGGGGAAAGGCAGGCAGAGAATTCCCTGCTAGCACCTTCTCTGTGCCTGGGAAGCAGAAGTGTTCACATTGCTTCGCAAGAATCGCTTTTGTGCAGAAAACAGTAACACTTGTTCAGAAGGAAAGAAAGCACAGAGCCCCAGATTTTATGTTGTCCTGGAGAGCTTTCAGAGCACTGGGGAAAGGCAGGCAGAGAATTCCTTGCTAGCACCTTCTCTGTGCCTGGGAAGCAGAAGTGTTCACATTGCTTCGCAGAATCGCTTTTGTGCAGAAAACAGTAACACTTGTTCAGAAGGAAAGAAAGCACAGAGCCCCAGATTCTATGTTGTCCTGGAGAGCTTGCAGAGCACTGGGGAAAGGCAGGCAGAGAATTCCCTGCTAGCACCTTCTCTGTGCCTGGGAAGCAGAAGTGTTCACATTGCTTCGCAAGAATCGCTTTTGTGCAGAAAACAGTAACACTTGTTCAGAAGGAAAGAAAGCACAGAGCCCCAGATTTTATGTTGTCCTGGAGAGCTTGCACAGCACTGGGGAAAGGCAGGCAGAGAATTCCTTGCTAGCACCTTCTCTGTGCCTGGGAAGCAGAAGTGTTCACATTGCTTCGCAGAATCGCTTTTGTGCAGAATACAGTAACACTTGTTCAGAAGGAAAGAAAGCACAGAGCCCCAGATTTTATGTTGTCCTGGAGAGCTTGCAGAGCACTGGGGAAAGGCAGGCAGAGAATTCCCTGATAGCACCTTCTCTGTGCCTGGGAAGCAGAAGTGTTCACATTGCTTTGCAAGAATAGCTTTTGTGCAGAAAACACTAACACTTGTTCAGAACGAAAGAAAGCACAGAGCCCCAGATTTTATGTTGTCCTGGAGAGCTTGCAGAGCACTGGGGAAAGGCAGGCAGAGAATTCCCTGATAGCACCTTCTCTGTGCCTGTTCACATTGCTTCGCAGAATCGCTTTTGTGCAGAAAACAGTAACACTTGTTCAGAACGAAAGAAAGCACAGAGCCCCAGATTCTATGTTGTCCTGGAGAGCTTGCAGAGCACTGGGGAAAGGCAGGCAGAGAATTCCCTGCTAGCACCTTCTCTGTGCCTGGGAAGCAGAAGTGTTCACATTGCTTCGCAAGAATCGCTTTTGTGCAGAAAACAGTAACACTTGTTCAGAAGGAAAGAAAGCACAGAGCCCCAGATTCTATGTTGTCCTGGAGAGCTTGCAGAGCACTGGGGAAAGGCAGGCAGAGAATTCCCTGCTAGCACCTTCTCTGTGCCTGGGAAGCAGAAGTGTTCACATTGCTTCGCAAGAATCGCTTTTGTGCAGAAAACAGTAACACTTGTTCAGAAGGAAAGAAAGCACAGAGCCCCAGATTTTATGTTGTCCTGGAGAGCTTGCAGAGCACTGGGGAAAGGCAGGCAGAGAATTCCCTGCTAGCACCTTCTCTGTGCCTGGGAAGCAGAAGTGTTCACATTGCTTCGCAAGAATCGCTTTTGTGCAGAAAACAGTAACACTTGTTCAGAAGGAAAGAAAGCACAGAGCCCCAGATTTTATGTTGTCCTGGAGAGCTTGCACAGCACTGGGGAAAGGCAGGCAGAGAATTCCTTGCTAGCACCTTCTCTGTGCCTGGGAAGCAGAAGTGTTCACATTGCTTCGCAGAATCGCTTTTGTGCAGAATACAGTAACACTTGTTCAGAAGGAAAGAAAGCACAGAGCCCCAGATTTTATGTTGTCCTGGAGAGCTTGCAGAGCACTGGGGAAAGGCAGGCAGAGAATTCCCTGATAGCACCTTCTCTGTGCCTGGGAAGCAGAAGTGTTCACATTGCTTTGCAAGAATAGCTTTTGTGCAGAAAACACTAACACTTGTTCAGAACAAAAGAAAGCACAGAGCCCCAGATTTTATGTTGTCCTGGAGAGCTTGCAGAGCACTGGGGAAAGGCAGGCAGAGAATTCCCTGATAGCACCTTCTCTGTGCCTGTTCACATTGCTTCGCAGAATCGCTTTTGTGAAGAAAACAGTAACACTTGTTCAGAAGGAAAGAAAGCACAGAGCCCCAGATTCTATGTTGTCCTGGAGAGCTTGCAGAGCACTGGGGAAAGGCAGGCAGAGAATTCCCTGATAGTACCTTCTCTGTGCCTAGGAAGCAGAAGTGTTCACATTGCTTCGCAGAATCGCTTTTGTGCAGAAAACAGTAACACTTGTTTAGAAGGAAAGAAAGCACAGAGCCCCAGATTCTATGTTGTACTGGAGAGCTTGCAGAGCACTGGGGAAAGGCAGGCAGAGAATTCCCTGATAGCACCTTCTCTGTGCCTGTTCACATTGCTTCGCAGAATCGCTTTTGTGCAGAAAACAGTAACACTTGTTCAGAACGAAAGAAAGCACAGAGCCCCAGATTCTATGTTGTCCTGGAGAGCTTGCAGAGCACTGGGGAAAGGCAGGCAGAGAATTCCCTGCTAGCACCTTCTCTGTGCCTGGGAAGCAGAAGTGTTCACATTGCTTCGCAAGAATCGCTTTTGTGCAGAAAACAGTAACACTTGTTCAGAACGAAAGAAAGCACAGAGCCCCAGATTCTATGTTGTCCTGGAGAGCTTGCAGAGCACTGGGGAAAGGCAGGCAGAGAATTCCCTGCTAGCACCTTCTCTGTGCCTGGGAAGCAGAAGTGTTCACATTGCTTCGCAGAATCGCTTTTGTGCAGAAAACAGTAACACTTGTTCAGAAGGAAAGAAAGCACAGAGCCCCAGATTTTATGTTGTCCTGGAGAGCTTGCAGAGCACTGGGGAAAGGCAGGCAGAGAATTCCCTGCTAGCACCTTCTCTGTGCCTGGGAAGCAGAAGTGTTCACATTGCTTCGCAAGATTCGCTTTTGTGCAGAAAACACTAACACTTGTTCAGAAGGAAAGAAAGCACAGAGCCCCAGATTCTATGTTGTCCTGGAGAGCTTGCAGAGCACTGGGGAAAGGCAGGCAGAGAATTCCTTGCTAGCACCTTCTCTGTGCCTGGGAAGCAGAAGTGTTCACATTGCTTCGCAAGAATCGCATTTGTGAAGAAAACAGTAACACTTGTTCAGAAGGAAAGAAAGCACAGAGCCCCAGATTTTATGTTGTCCTGGAGAGCTTGCAGAGCACTGGGGAAAGGCAGGCAGAGAATTCCTTGCTAGCACCTTCTCTGTGCCTGTTCACATTGCTTCGCAGAATCGCTTTTGTGCAGAAAACAGTAACACTTGTTCAGAAGGAAAGAAAGCACAGAGCCCCAGATTCTATGTTGTCCTGGAGAGCTTGCAGAGCACTGGGGAAAGGCAGGCAGAGAATTCCCTGCTAGCACCTTCTCTGTGCCTGGGAAGCAGAAGTGTTCACATTGCTTCGCAAGAATCGCTTTTGTGCAGAAAACAGTAACACTTGTTCAGAAGGAAAGAAAGCACAGAGCCCCAGATTTTATGTTGTCCTGGAGAGCTTGCAGAGCACTGGGGAAAGGCAGGCAGAGAATTCCCTGCTTGCACCTTCTCTGTGCCTGGGAAGCAGAAGTGTTCACATTGCTTCGCAAGAATCGCTTTTGTGCAGAAAACAATAACACTTGTTCAGAACGAAAGAAAGCACAGAGCCCCAGATTCTATGTTGTCCTGGAGAGCTTGCAGAGCACTGGGGAAAGGCAGGCAGAGAATTCCTTGCTAGCACCTTCTCTGTGCCTGGGAAGCAGAAGTGTTCACATTGCTTCGCAGAATCGCTTTTGTGCAGAAAACAGTAACACTTGTTCAGAAGGAAAGAAAGCACAGAGCCCCAGATTTTATGTTGTCCTGGAGAGCTTGCAGAGCACTGGGGAAAGGCAGGCAGAGAATTCCTTGCTAGCACCTTCTCTGTGCCTGGGAAGCAGAAGTGTTCACATTGCTTTGCAAGAATCGCTTTTGTGCAGAAAACAGTAACACTTGTTCAGAAGGAAAGAAAGCACAGAGCCCCAGATTCTATGTTGTCCTGGAGAGCTTGCAGAGCACTGGGGAAAGGCAGGCAGAGAATTCCCTGCTAGCACCTTCTCTGTGCCTGGGAAGCAGAAGTGTTCACATTACTTCGCAGAATCGCTTTTGTGCAGAAAACAGTAACACTTATTCAGAACGAAAGAAAGCACAGAGCCCCAGATTCTATGTTGTCCTGGAGAGCTTGCAGAGCACTGGGGAAAGGCAGGCAGAGAATTCCTTGCTAGCACCTTCTCTGTGCCTGGGAAGCAGAAGTGTTCACATTGCTTCGCAGAATCGCTTTTGTGCAGAAAACAGTAACACTTGTTCAGAAGGAAAGAAAGCACAGAGCCCCAGATTTTATATTGTCCTGGAGAGCTTGCAGAGCACTGGGGAAAGGCAGGCAGAGAATTCCTTGCTAGCACCTTCTCTGTGCCTGGGAAGCAGAAGTGTTCACATTGCTCTGCAAGAATCGCTTTTGTGCAGAAAAGAGTAACACCTGTTCAGAAGGAAAGAAAGCACAGAGCCCCAGATTCTATGTTGTCCTGGAGAGCTTGCAGAGCACTGGGGAAAGGCAGGCAGAGAATTCCCTGCTATCACCTTCTCTGTGCCTAGGAAGCAGAAGTGTTCACATTGCTTCGCAAGATTCGCTTTTGTGCAGAAAACACTAACACTTGTTCAGAAGGAAAGAAAGCACAGAGCCCCAGATTTTATGTTGTCCTGGAGAGCTTGCAGAGCACTGGGGAAAGGCAGGCAGAGAATTCCCTGCTTGCACCTTCTCTGTGCCTTGGAAGCAGAAGTGTTCACATTTCTTCGCAGGAATCGCTTTTGTGCAGAAAACAGTAACACTTGTTCAGAACGAAAGAAAGTACAGAGCCCCAGATTCTATGTTGTCCTGGAGAGCTTGCAGAGCACTGGGGAAAGGCAGGCAGAGAATTCCCTGCTAGCACCTTCTCTGTGCCTGGGAAGCAGAAGTGTTCACATTGCTTCGCAAGATTCGCTTTTGTGCAGAAAACACTAACACTTGTTCAGAAGGAAAGAAAGCACAGAGCCCCAGATTCTATGTTGTCCTGGAGAGCTTGCAGAGCACTGGGGAAAGGCAGGCAGAGAATTCCTTGCTAGCACCTTCTCTGTGCCTGGGAAGCAGAAGTGTTCACATTGCTTCGCAGAATCGCTTTTGTGCAGAAAACAGTAACACTTGTTCAGAAGGAAAGAAAGCACAGAGCCCCAGATTCTATGTTGTCCTGGAGAGCTTGCAGAGCACTGGGGAAAGGCAGGCAGAGAATTCCCTGCTAGCACCTTCTCTGTGCCTGGGAAGCAGAAGTGTTCACATTGCTTCGCAAGAATCGCTTTTGTGCAGAAAACAGTAACACTTGTTCAGAAGGAAAGAAAGCACAGAGCCCCAGATTTTATGTTGTCCTGGAGAGCTTGCACAGCACTGGGGAAAGGCAGGCAGAGAATTCCTTGCTAGCACCTTCTCTGTGCCTGGGAAGCAGAAGTGTTCACATTGCTTCGCAGAATCGCTTTTGTGCAGAATACAGTAACACTTGTTCAGAAGGAAAGAAAGCACAGAGCCCCAGATTTTATGTTGTCCTGGAGAGCTTGCAGAGCACTGGGGAAAGGCAGGCAGAGAATTCCCTGATAGCACCTTCTCTGTGCCTGGGAAGCAGAAGTGTTCACATTGCTTTGCAAGAATAGCTTTTGTGCAGAAAACACTAACACTTGTTCAGAACGAAAGAAAGCACAGAGCCCCAGATTTTATGTTGTCCTGGAGAGCTTGCAGAGCACTGGGGAAAGGCAGGCAGAGAATTCCCTGATAGCACCTTCTCTGTGCCTGTTCACATTGCTTCGCAGAATCGCTTTTGTGCAGAAAACAGTAACACTTGTTCAGAACGAAAGAAAGCACAGAGCCCCAGATTCTATGTTGTCCTGGAGAGCTTGCAGAGCACTGGGGAAAGGCAGGCAGAGAATTCCCTGCTAGCACCTTCTCTGTGCCTGGGAAGCAGAAGTGTTCACATTGCTTCGCAAGAATCGCTTTTGTGCAGAAAACAGTAACACTTGTTCAGAAGGAAAGAAAGCACAGAGCCCCAGATTCTATGTTGTCCTGGAGAGCTTGCAGAGCACTGGGGAAAGGCAGGCAGAGAATTCCCTGCTAGCACCTTCTCTGTGCCTGGGAAGCAGAAGTGTTCACATTGCTTCGCAAGAATCGCTTTTGTGCAGAAAACAGTAACACTTGTTCAGAAGGAAAGAAAGCACAGAGCCCCAGATTTTATGTTGTCCTGGAGAGCTTGCAGAGCACTGGGGAAAGGCAGGCAGAGAATTCCCTGCTAGCACCTTCTCTGTGCCTGTTCACATTGCTTCGCAGAATCGCTTTTGTGCAGAAAACAGTAACACTTGTTCAGAACGAAAGAAAGCACAGAGCCCCAGATTTGCTGTTGTCCTGGAGAGCTTGCAGAGCACTGGGGAAAGGCAGGCAGAGAATTCCCTGCTAGCACCTTCTCTGTGCCTGGGAAGCAGAAGTGTTCACATTGCTTCGCAAGAATCGCTTTTGTGCAGAAAACAGTAACACTTGTTCAGAAGGAAAGAAAGCACAGAGCCCCAGATTTTATATTGTCCTGGAGAGCTTGCAGAGCACTGGGGAAAGGCAGGCAGAGAATTCCTTGCTAGCACCTTCTCTGTGCCTGGGAAGCAGAAGTGTTCACATTGCTCTGCAAGAATCGCTTTTGTGCAGAAAAGAGTAACACCTGTTCAGAAGGAAAGAAAGCACAGAGCCCCAGATTCTATGTTGTCCTGGAGAGCTTGCAGAGCACTGGGGAAAGGCAGGCAGAGAATTCCCTGCTATCACCTTCTCTGTGCCTAGGAAGCAGAAGTGTTCACATTGCTTCGCAAGATTCGCTTTTGTGCAGAAAACACTAACACTTGTTCAGAAGGAAAGAAAGCACAGAGCCCCAGATTTTATGTTGTCCTGGAGAGCTTGCAGAGCACTGGGGAAAGGCAGGCAGAGAATTCCCTGCTTGCACCTTCTCTGTGCCTTGGAAGCAGAAGTGTTCACATTTCTTCGCAGGAATCGCTTTTGTGCAGAAAACAGTAACACTTGTTCAGAAGGAAAGAAAGCACAGAGCCCCAGATTCTATGTTGTCCTGGAGAGCTTGCAGAGCACTGGGGAAAGGCAGGCAGAGAATTCCCTGCTAGCACCTTCTCTGTGCCTGGGAAGCAGAAGTGTTCACATTGCTTCGCAAGAATCGCTTTTGTGCAGAAAACAGTAACACTTGTTCAGAAGGAAAGAAAGCACAGAGCCCCAGATTTTATGTTGTCCTGGAGAGCTTGCAGAGCACTGGGGAAAGGCAGGCAGAGAATTCCCTGCTAGCACCTTCTCTGTGCCTGTTCACATTGCTTCGCAGAATCGCTTTTGTGCAGAAAACAGTAACACTTGTTCAGAACGAAAGAAAGCACAGAGCCCCAGATTTGCTGTTGTCCTGGAGAGCTTGCAGAGCACTGGGGAAAGGCAGGCAGAGAATTCCTTGCTAGCACCTTCTCTGTGCCTGGGAAGCAGAAGTGTTCACATTGCTTCGCAGAATCGCTTTTGTGCAGAATACAGTAACACTTGTTCAGAAGGAAAGAAAGCACAGAGCCCCAGATTTTATGTTGTCCTGGAGAGCTTGCAGAGCACTGGGGAAAGGCAGGCAGAGAATTCCCTGATAGCACCTTCTCTGTGCCTGGGAAGCAGAAGTGTTCACATTGCTTTGCAAGAATAGCTTTTGTGCAGAAAACACTAACACTTGTTCAGAACGAAAGAAAGCACAGAGCCCCAGATTTTATGTTGTCCTGGAGAGCTTGCAGAGCACTGGGGAAAGGCAGGCAGAGAATTCCCTGATAGCACCTTCTCTGTGCCTGTTCACATTGCTTCGCAGAATCGCTTTTGTGCAGAAAACAGTAACACTTGTTCAGAAGGAAAGAAAGCACAGAGCCCCAGATTTTATGTTGTCCTGGAGAGCTTGCAGAGCACTGGGGAAAGGCAGGCAGAGAATTCCTTGCTAGCACCTTCTCTGTGCCTGTTCACATTGTTTCGCAGAATCGCTTTTGTGAAGAAAACAGTAACACTTGTTCAGAAGGAAAGAAAGCACAGAGCCCCAGATTCTATGTTGTCCTGGAGAGCTTGCAGAGCACTGGGGAAAGGCAGGCAGAGAATTCCCTGATAGTACCTTCTCTGTGCCTAGGAAGCAGAAGTGTTCACATTGCTTCGCAGAATCGCTTTTGTGCAGAAAACACTAACACTTGTTCAGAAGGAAAGAAAGCACAGAGCCCCAGATTTTATGTTGTACTGGAGAGCTTGCAGAGCACTGGGGAAAGGCAGGCAGAGAATTCCCTGATAGCACCTTCTCTGTGCCTGTTCACATTGCTTCGCAGAATCGCTTTTGTGCAGAAAACAGTAACACTTGTTCAGAACGAAAGAAAGCACAGAGCCCCAGATTCTATGTTGTCCTGGAGAGCTTGCAGAGCACTGGGGAAAGGCAGGCAGAGAATTCCCTGCTAGCACCTTCTCTGTGCCTGGGAAGCAGAAGTGTTCACATTGCTTCGCAAGAATCGCTTTTGTGCAGAAAACAGTAACACTTGTTCAGAACGAAAGAAAGCACAGAGCCCCAGATTCTATGTTGTCCTGGAGAGCTTGCAGAGCACTGGGGAAAGGCAGGCAGAGAATTCCCTGCTAGCACCTTCTCTGTGCCTGGGAAGCAGAAGTGTTCACATTGCTTCGCAGAATCGCTTTTGTGCAGAAAACAGTAACACTTGTTCAGAAGGAAAGAAAGCACAGAGCCCCAGATTTTATGTTGTCCTGGAGAGCTTGCAGAGCACTGGGGAAAGGCAGGCAGAGAATTCCCTGCTAGCACCTTCTCTGTGCCTGGGAAGCAGAAGTGTTCACATTGCTTCGCAAGATTCGCTTTTGTGCAGAAAACACTAACACTTGTTCAGAAGGAAAGAAAGCACAGAGCCCCAGATTCTATGTTGTCCTGGAGAGCTTGCAGAGCACTGGGGAAAGGCAGGCAGAGAATTCCTTGCTAGCACCTTCTCTGTGCCTGGGAAGCAGAAGTGTTCACATTGCTTCGCAAGAATCGCATTTGTGAAGAAAACAGTAACACTTGTTCAGAAGGAAAGAAAGCACAGAGCCCCAGATTTTATGTTGTCCTGGAGAGCTTGCAGAGCACTGGGGAAAGGCAGGCAGAGAATTCCTTGCTAGCACCTTCTCTGTGCCTGGGAAGCAGAAGTGTTCACATTGCTCTGCAAGAATCGCTTTTGTGCAGAAAACAGTAACACTTGTTCAGAAGGAAAGAAAGCACAGAGCCCCAGGTTTGCTGTTGTCCTGGAGAACTTGCAGAGCACTGGGGAAAGGCAGGCAGAGAATTCCCTGCTAGCACCTTCTCTGTGCCTGTTCACATTGCTTCGCAGAATCGCTTTTGTGCAGAAAACAGTAACACTTGTTCAGAAGGAAAGAAAGCACAGAGCCCCAGATTCTATGTTGTCCTGGAGAGCTTGCAGAGCACTGGGGAAAGGCAGGCAGAGAATTCCCTGCTAGCACCTTCTCTGTGCCTGGGAAGCAGAAGTGTTCACATTGCTTCGCAAGAATCGCTTTTGTGCAGAAAACAGTAACACTTGTTCAGAAGGAAAGAAAGCACAGAGCCCCAGATTTTATGTTGTCCTGGAGAGCTTGCAGAGCACTGGGGAAAGGCAGGCAGAGAATTCCCTGCTTGCACCTTCTCTGTGCCTGGGAAGCAGAAGTGTTCACATTGCTTCGCAAGAATCGCTTTTGTGCAGAAAACAATAACACTTGTTCAGAACGAAAGAAAGCACAGAGCCCCAGATTCTATGTTGTCCTGGAGAGCTTGCAGAGCACTGGGGAAAGGCAGGCAGAGAATTCCTTGCTAGCACCTTCTCTGTGCCTGGGAAGCAGAAGTGTTCACATTGCTTCGCAGAATCGCTTTTGTGCAGAAAACAGTAACACTTGTTCAGAAGGAAAGAAAGCACAGAGCCCCAGATTTTATGTTGTCCTGGAGAGCTTGCAGAGCACTGGGGAAAGGCAGGCAGAGAATTCCTTGCTAGCACCTTCTCTGTGCCTGGGAAGCAGAAGTGTTCACATTGCTTTGCAAGAATCGCTTTTGTGCAGAAAACAGTAACACTTGTTCAGAAGGAAAGAAAGCACAGAGCCCCAGATTCTATGTTGTCCTGGAGAGCTTGCAGAGCACTGGGGAAAGGCAGGCAGAGAATTCCCTGCTAGCACCTTCTCTGTGCCTGGGAAGCAGAAGTGTTCACATTACTTCGCAGAATCGCTTTTGTGCAGAAAACAGTAACACTTATTCAGAACGAAAGAAAGCACAGAGCCCCAGATTCTATGTTGTCCTGGAGAGCTTGCAGAGCACTGGGGAAAGGCAGGCAGAGAATTCCTTGCTAGCACCTTCTCTGTGCCTGGGAAGCAGAAGTGTTCACATTGCTTCGCAGAATCGCTTTTGTGCAGAAAACAGTAACACTTGTTCAGAAGGAAAGAAAGCACAGAGCCCCAGATTTTATATTGTCCTGGAGAGCTTGCAGAGCACTGGGGAAAGGCAGGCAGAGAATTCCTTGCTAGCACCTTCTCTGTGCCTGGGAAGCAGAAGTGTTCACATTGCTCTGCAAGAATCGCTTTTGTGCAGAAAAGAGTAACACCTGTTCAGAAGGAAAGAAAGCACAGAGCCCCAGATTCTATGTTGTCCTGGAGAGCTTGCAGAGCACTGGGGAAAGGCAGGCAGAGAATTCCCTGCTATCACCTTCTCTGTGCCTAGGAAGCAGAAGTGTTCACATTGCTTCGCAAGAATCGCATTTGTGAAGAAAACAGTAACACTTGTTCAGAAGGAAAGAAAGCACAGAGCCCCAGATTTTATGTTGTCCTGGAGAGCTTGCAGAGCACTGGGGAAAGGCAGGCAGAGAATTCCCTGCTTGCACCTTCTCTGTGCCTTGGAAGCAGAAGTGTTCACATTTCTTCGCAGGAATCGCTTTTGTGCAGAAAACAGTAACACTTGTTCAGAAGGAAAGAAAGCACAGAGCCCCAGATTCTATGTTGTCCTGGAGAGCTTGCAGAGCACTGGGGAAAGGCAGGCAGAGAATTCCCTGCTAGCACCTTCTCTGTGCCTGTTCACATTGCTTCGCAGAATCGCTTTTGTGCAGAAAACAGTAACACTTGTTCAGAACGAAAGAAAGTACAGAGCCCCAGATTCTATGTTGTCCTGGAGAGCTTGCAGAGCACTGGGGAAAGGCAGGCAGAGAATTCCCTGCTAGCACCTTCTCTGTGCCTGGGAAGCAGAAGTGTTCACATTGCTTCGCAAGATTCGCTTTTGTGCAGAAAACACTAACACTTGTTCAGAAGGAAAGAAAGCACAGAGCCCCAGATTCTATGTTGTCCTGGAGAGCTTGCAGAGCACTGGGGAAAGGCAGGCAGAGAATTCCTTGCTAGCACCTTCTCTGTGCCTGGGAAGCAGAAGTGTTCACATTGCTTCGCAGAATCGCTTTTGTGCAGAAAACAGTAACACTTGTTCAGAAGGAAAGAAAGCACAGAGCCCCAGATTCTATGTTGTCCTGGAGAGCTTGCAGAGCACTGGGGAAAGGCAGGCAGAGAATTCCCTGCTAGCACCTTCTCTGTGCCTGGGAAGCAGAAGTGTTCACATTGCTTCGCAAGAATCGCTTTTGTGCAGAAAACAGTAACACTTGTTCAGAAGGAAAGAAAGCACAGAGCCCCAGATTTTATGTTGTCCTGGAGAGCTTGCAGAGCACTGGGGAAAGGCAGGCAGAGAATTCCCTGATAGCACCTTCTCTGTGCCTGGGAAGCAGAAGTGTTCACATTGCTTTGCAAGAATAGCTTTTGTGCAGAAAACACTAACACTTGTTCAGAACGAAAGAAAGCACAGAGCCCCAGATTTTATGTTGTCCTGGAGAGCTTGCAGAGCACTGGGGAAAGGCAGGCAGAGAATTCCCTGATAGCACCTTCTCTGTGCCTGTTCACATTGCTTCGCAGAATCGCTTTTGTGCAGAAAACAGTAACACTTGTTCAGAACGAAAGAAAGCACAGAGCCCCAGATTCTATGTTGTCCTGGAGAGCTTGCAGAGCACTGGGGAAAGGCAGGCAGAGAATTCCCTGCTAGCACCTTCTCTGTGCCTGGGAAGCAGAAGTGTTCACATTGCTTCGCAAGAATCGCTTTTGTGCAGAAAACAGTAACACTTGTTCAGAAGGAAAGAAAGCACAGAGCCCCAGATTCTATGTTGTCCTGGAGAGCTTGCAGAGCACTGGGGAAAGGCAGGCAGAGAATTCCCTGCTAGCACCTTCTCTGTGCCTGGGAAGCAGAAGTGTTCACATTGCTTCGCAAGAATCGCTTTTGTGCAGAAAACAGTAACACTTGTTCAGAAGGAAAGAAAGCACAGAGCCCCAGATTTTATGTTGTCCTGGAGAGCTTGCAGAGCACTGGGGAAAGGCAGGCAGAGAATTCCCTGCTAGCACCTTCTCTGTGCCTGTTCACATTGCTTCGCAGAATCGCTTTTGTGCAGAAAACAGTAACACTTGTTCAGAACGAAAGAAAGCACAGAGCCCCAGATTTGCTGTTGTCCTGGAGAGCTTGCAGAGCACTGGGGAAAGGCAGGCAGAGAATTCCCTGCTAGCACCTTCTCTGTGCCTGGGAAGCAGAAGTGTTCACATTGCTTCGCAAGAATCGCTTTTGTGCAGAAAACAGTAACACTTGTTCAGAAGGAAAGAAAGCACAGAGCCCCAGATTTTATATTGTCCTGGAGAGCTTGCAGAGCACTGGGGAAAGGCAGGCAGAGAATTCCTTGCTAGCACCTTCTCTGTGCCTGGGAAGCAGAAGTGTTCACATTGCTCTGCAAGAATCGCTTTTGTGCAGAAAAGAGTAACACCTGTTCAGAAGGAAAGAAAGCACAGAGCCCCAGATTCTATGTTGTCCTGGAGAGCTTGCAGAGCACTGGGGAAAGGCAGGCAGAGAATTCCCTGCTATCACCTTCTCTGTGCCTAGGAAGCAGAAGTGTTCACATTGCTTCGCAAGATTCGCTTTTGTGCAGAAAACACTAACACTTGTTCAGAAGGAAAGAAAGCACAGAGCCCCAGATTTTATGTTGTCCTGGAGAGCTTGCAGAGCACTGGGGAAAGGCAGGCAGAGAATTCCCTGCTTGCACCTTCTCTGTGCCTTGGAAGCAGAAGTGTTCACATTTCTTCGCAGGAATCGCTTTTGTGCAGAAAACAGTAACACTTGTTCAGAAGGAAAGAAAGCACAGAGCCCCAGATTCTATGTTGTCCTGGAGAGCTTGCAGAGCACTGGGGAAAGGCAGGCAGAGAATTCCCTGCTAGCACCTTCTCTGTGCCTGTTCACATTGCTTCGCAGAATCGCTTTTGTGCAGAAAACAGTAACACTTGTTCAGAACGAAAGAAAGTACAGAGCCCCAGATTCTATGTTGTCCTGGAGAGCTTGCAGAGCACTGGGGAAAGGCAGGCAGAGAATTCCCTGCTAGCACCTTCTCTGTGCCTGGGAAGCAGAAGTGTTCACATTGCTTCGCAAGATTCGCTTTTGTGCAGAAAACACTAACACTTGTTCAGAAGGAAAGAAAGCACAGAGCCCCAGATTCTATGTTGTCCTGGAGAGCTTGCAGAGCACTGGGGAAAGGCAGGCAGAGAATTCCTTGCTAGCACCTTCTCTGTGCCTGGGAAGCAGAAGTGTTCACATTGCTTCGCAGAATCGCTTTTGTGCAGAAAACAGTAACACTTGTTCAGAAGGAAAGAAAGCACAGAGCCCCAGATTCTATGTTGTCCTGGAGAGCTTGCAGAGCACTGGGGAAAGGCAGGCAGAGAATTCCCTGCTAGCACCTTCTCTGTGCCTGGGAAGCAGAAGTGTTCACATTGCTTCGCAAGAATCGCTTTTGTGCAGAAAACAGTAACACTTGTTCAGAAGGAAAGAAAGCACAGAGCCCCAGATTTTATGTTGTCCTGGAGAGCTTGCACAGCACTGGGGAAAGGCAGGCAGAGAATTCCTTGCTAGCACCTTCTCTGTGCCTGGGAAGCAGAAGTGTTCACATTGCTTCGCAGAATCGCTTTTGTGCAGAATACAGTAACACTTGTTCAGAAGGAAAGAAAGCACAGAGCCCCAGATTTTATGTTGTCCTGGAGAGCTTGCAGAGCACTGGGGAAAGGCAGGCAGAGAATTCCCTGATAGCACCTTCTCTGTGCCTGGGAAGCAGAAGTGTTCACATTGCTTTGCAAGAATAGCTTTTGTGCAGAAAACACTAACACTTGTTCAGAACGAAAGAAAGCACAGAGCCCCAGATTTTATGTTGTCCTGGAGAGCTTGCAGAGCACTGGGGAAAGGCAGGCAGAGAATTCCCTGATAGCACCTTCTCTGTGCCTGTTCACATTGCTTCGCAGAATCGCTTTTGTGCAGAAAACAGTAACACTTGTTCAGAACGAAAGAAAGCACAGAGCCCCAGATTCTATGTTGTCCTGGAGAGCTTGCAGAGCACTGGGGAAAGGCAGGCAGAGAATTCCCTGCTAGCACCTTCTCTGTGCCTGGGAAGCAGAAGTGTTCACATTGCTTCGCAAGAATCGCTTTTGTGCAGAAAACAGTAACACTTGTTCAGAAGGAAAGAAAGCACAGAGCCCCAGATTCTATGTTGTCCTGGAGAGCTTGCAGAGCACTGGGGAAAGGCAGGCAGAGAATTCCCTGCTAGCACCTTCTCTGTGCCTGGGAAGCAGAAGTGTTCACATTGCTTCGCAAGAATCGCTTTTGTGCAGAAAACAGTAACACTTGTTCAGAAGGAAAGAAAGCACAGAGCCCCAGATTTTATGTTGTCCTGGAGAGCTTGCAGAGCACTGGGGAAAGGCAGGCAGAGAATTCCCTGCTAGCACCTTCTCTGTGCCTGTTCACATTGCTTCGCAGAATCGCTTTTGTGCAGAAAACAGTAACACTTGTTCAGAACGAAAGAAAGCACAGAGCCCCAGATTTGCTGTTGTCCTGGAGAGCTTGCAGAGCACTGGGGAAAGGCAGGCAGAGAATTCCCTGCTAGCACCTTCTCTGTGCCTGGGAAGCAGAAGTGTTCACATTGCTTCGCAAGAATCGCTTTTGTGCAGAAAACAGTAACACTTGTTCAGAAGGAAAGAAAGCACAGAGCCCCAGATTTTATGTTGTCCTGGAGAGCTTGCACAGCACTGGGGAAAGGCAGGCAGAGAATTCCTTGCTAGCACCTTCTCTGTGCCTGGGAAGCAGAAGTGTTCACATTGCTTCGCAGAATCGCTTTTGTGCAGAAAACAGTAACACTTGTTCAGAAGGAAAGAAAGCACAGAGCCCCAGATTTTATGTTGTCCTGGAGAGCTTGCAGAGCACTGGGGAAAGGCAGGCAGAGAATTCCCTGATAGCACCTTCTCTGTGCCTGGGAAGCAGAAGTGTTCACATTGCTTTGCAAGAATAGCTTTTGTGCAGAAAACACTAACACTTGTTCAGAACGAAAGAAAGCACAGAGCCCCAGATTTTATGTTGTCCTGGAGAGCTTGCAGAGCACTGGGGAAAGGCAGGCAGAGAATTCCCTGATAGCACCTTCTCTGTGCCTGTTCACATTGCTTCGCAGAATCGCTTTTGTGCAGAAAACAGTAACACTTGTTCAGAAGGAAAGAAAGCACAGAGCCCCAGATTTTATGTTGTCCTGGAGAGCTTGCAGAGCACTGGGGAAAGGCAGGCAGAGAATTCCTTGCTAGCACCTTCTCTGTGCCTGTTCACATTGTTTCGCAGAATCGCTTTTGTGAAGAAAACAGTAACACTTGTTCAGAAGGAAAGAAAGCACAGAGCCCCAGATTCTATGTTGTCCTGGAGAGCTTGCAGAGCACTGGGGAAAGGCAGGCAGAGAATTCCCTGATAGTACCTTCTCTGTGCCTAGGAAGCAGAAGTGTTCACATTGCTTCGCAGAATCGCTTTTGTGCAGAAAACACTAACACTTGTTCAGAAGGAAAGAAAGCACAGAGCCCCAGATTTTATGTTGTACTGGAGAGCTTGCAGAGCACTGGGGAAAGGCAGGCAGAGAATTCCCTGATAGCACCTTCTCTGTGCCTGTTCACATTGCTTCGCAGAATCGCTTTTGTGCAGAAAACAGTAACACTTGTTCAGAACGAAAGAAAGCACAGAGCCCCAGATTCTATGTTGTCCTGGAGAGCTTGCAGAGCACTGGGGAAAGGCAGGCAGAGAATTCCCTGCTAGCACCTTCTCTGTGCCTGGGAAGCAGAAGTGTTCACATTGCTTCGCAAGAATCGCTTTTGTGCAGAAAACAGTAACACTTGTTCAGAACGAAAGAAAGCACAGAGCCCCAGATTCTATGTTGTCCTGGAGAGCTTGCAGAGCACTGGGGAAAGGCAGGCAGAGAATTCCCTGCTAGCACCTTCTCTGTGCCTGGGAAGCAGAAGTGTTCACATTGCTTCGCAGAATCGCTTTTGTGCAGAAAACAGTAACACTTGTTCAGAAGGAAAGAAAGCACAGAGCCCCAGATTTTATGTTGTCCTGGAGAGCTTGCAGAGCACTGGGGAAAGGCAGGCAGAGAATTCCCTGCTAGCACCTTCTCTGTGCCTGGGAAGCAGAAGTGTTCACATTGCTTCGCAAGATTCGCTTTTGTGCAGAAAACACTAACACTTGTTCAGAAGGAAAGAAAGCACAGAGCCCCAGATTCTATGTTGTCCTGGAGAGCTTGCAGAGCACTGGGGAAAGGCAGGCAGAGAATTCCTTGCTAGCACCTTCTCTGTGCCTGGGAAGCAGAAGTGTTCACATTGCTTCGCAAGAATCGCATTTGTGAAGAAAACAGTAACACTTGTTCAGAAGGAAAGAAAGCACAGAGCCCCAGATTTTATGTTGTCCTGGAGAGCTTGCAGAGCACTGGGGAAAGGCAGGCAGAGAATTCCTTGCTAGCACCTTCTCTGTGCCTGGGAAGCAGAAGTGTTCACATTGCTCTGCAAGAATCGCTTTTGTGCAGAAAACAGTAACACTTGTTCAGAAGGAAAGAAAGCACAGAGCCCCAGGTTTGCTGTTGTCCTGGAGAACTTGCAGAGCACTGGGGAAAGGCAGGCAGAGAATTCCCTGCTAGCACCTTCTCTGTGCCTGTTCACATTGCTTCGCAGAATCGCTTTTGTGCAGAAAACAGTAACACTTGTTCAGAAGGAAAGAAAGCACAGAGCCCCAGATTCTATGTTGTCCTGGAGAGCTTGCAGAGCACTGGGGAAAGGCAGGCAGAGAATTCCCTGCTAGCACCTTCTCTGTGCCTGGGAAGCAGAAGTGTTCACATTGCTTCGCAAGAATCGCTTTTGTGCAGAAAACAGTAACACTTGTTCAGAAGGAAAGAAAGCACAGAGCCCCAGATTCTATGTTGTCCTGGAGAGCTTGCAGAGCACTGGGGAAAGGCAGGCAGAGAATTCCCTGCTAGCACCTTCTCTGTGCCTGTTCACATTGCTTCGCAGAATCGCTTTTGTGCAGAAAACAGTAACACTTGTTCAGAACGAAAGAAAGCACAGAGCCCCAGATTCTATGTTGTCCTGGAGAGCTTGCAGAGCACTGGGGAAAGGCAGGCAGAGAATTCCCTGCTAGCACCTTCTCTGTGCCTGGGAAGCAGAAGTGTTCACATTGCTTCGCAAGATTCGCTTTTGTGCAGAAAACACTAACACTTGTTCAGAAGGAAAGAAAGCACAGAGCCCCAGATTCTATGTTGTCCTGGAGAGCTTGCAGAGCACTGGGGAAAGGCAGGCAGAGAATTCCTTGCTAGCACCTTCTCTGTGCCTGGGAAGCAGAAGTGTTCACATTGCTTCGCAGAATCGCTTTTGTGCAGAAAACAGTAACACTTGTTCAGAAGGAAAGAAAGCACAGAGCCCCAGATTCTATGTTGTCCTGGAGAGCTTGCAGAGCACTGGGGAAAGGCAGGCAGAGAATTCCCTGCTAGCACCTTCTCTGTGCCTGGGAAGCAGAAGTGTTCACATTGCTTCGCAAGAATCGCTTTTGTGCAGAAAACAGTAACACTTGTTCAGAAGGAAAGAAAGCACAGAGCCCCAGATTTTATGTTGTCCTGGAGAGCTTGCACAGCACTGGGGAAAGGCAGGCAGAGAATTCCTTGCTAGCACCTTCTCTGTGCCTGGGAAGCAGAAGTGTTCACATTGCTTTGCAAGAATAGCTTTTGTGCAGAAAACACTAACACTTGTTCAGAACGAAAGAAAGCACAGAGCCCCAGATTTTATGTTGTCCTGGAGAGCTTGCAGAGCACTGGGGAAAGGCAGGCAGAGAATTCCCTGATAGCACCTTCTCTGTGCCTGTTCACATTGCTTCGCAGAATCGCTTTTGTGCAGAAAACAGTAACACTTGTTCAGAACGAAAGAAAGCACAGAGCCCCAGATTCTATGTTGTCCTGGAGAGCTTGCAGAGCACTGGGGAAAGGCAGGCAGAGAATTCCCTGCTAGCACCTTCTCTGTGCCTGGGAAGCAGAAGTGTTCACATTGCTTCGCAAGAATCGCTTTTGTGCAGAAAACAGTAACACTTGTTCAGAAGGAAAGAAAGCACAGAGCCCCAGATTCTATGTTGTCCTGGAGAGCTTGCAGAGCACTGGGGAAAGGCAGGCAGAGAATTCCCTGCTAGCACCTTCTCTGTGCCTGGGAAGCAGAAGTGTTCACATTGCTTCGCAAGAATCGCTTTTGTGCAGAAAACAGTAACACTTGTTCAGAAGGAAAGAAAGCACAGAGCCCCAGATTTTATGTTGTCCTGGAGAGCTTGCAGAGCACTGGGGAAAGGCAGGCAGAGAATTCCCTGCTAGCACCTTCTCTGTGCCTGTTCACATTGCTTCGCAGAATCGCTTTTGTGCAGAAAACAGTAACACTTGTTCAGAACGAAAGAAAGCACAGAGCCCCAGATTTGCTGTTGTCCTGGAGAGCTTGCAGAGCACTGGGGAAAGGCAGGCAGAGAATTCCCTGCTAGCACCTTCTCTGTGCCTGGGAAGCAGAAGTGTTCACATTGCTTCGCAAGAATCGCTTTTGTGCAGAAAACAGTAACACTTGTTCAGAAGGAAAGAAAGCACAGAGCCCCAGATTTTATGTTGTCCTGGAGAGCTTGCACAGCACTGGGGAAAGGCAGGCAGAGAATTCCTTGCTAGCACCTTCTCTGTGCCTGGGAAGCAGAAGTGTTCACATTGCTTCGCAGAATCGCTTTTGTGCAGAATACAGTAACACTTGTTCAGAAGGAAAGAAAGCACAGAGCCCCAGATTTTATGTTGTCCTGGAGAGCTTGCAGAGCACTGGGGAAAGGCAGGCAGAGAATTCCCTGATAGCACCTTCTCTGTGCCTGGGAAGCAGAAGTGTTCACATTGCTTTGCAAGAATAGCTTTTGTGCAGAAAACACTAACACTTGTTCAGAACGAAAGAAAGCACAGAGCCCCAGATTTTATGTTGTCCTGGAGAGCTTGCAGAGCACTGGGGAAAGGCAGGCAGAGAATTCCCTGATAGCACCTTCTCTGTGCCTGTTCACATTGCTTCGCAGAATCGCTTTTGTGCAGAAAACAGTAACACTTGTTCAGAAGGAAAGAAAGCACAGAGCCCCAGATTTTATGTTGTCCTGGAGAGCTTGCAGAGCACTGGGGAAAGGCAGGCAGAGAATTCCTTGCTAGCACCTTCTCTGTGCCTGTTCACATTGTTTCGCAGAATCGCTTTTGTGAAGAAAACAGTAACACTTGTTCAGAAGGAAAGAAAGCACAGAGCCCCAGATTCTATGTTGTCCTGGAGAGCTTGCAGAGCACTGGGGAAAGGCAGGCAGAGAATTCCCTGATAGTACCTTCTCTGTGCCTAGGAAGCAGAAGTGTTCACATTGCTTCGCAGAATCGCTTTTGTGCAGAAAACACTAACACTTGTTCAGAAGGAAAGAAAGCACAGAGCCCCAGATTTTATGTTGTACTGGAGAGCTTGCAGAGCACTGGGGAAAGGCAGGCAGAGAATTCCCTGATAGCACCTTCTCTGTGCCTGTTCACATTGCTTCGCAGAATCGCTTTTGTGCAGAAAACAGTAACACTTGTTCAGAACGAAAGAAAGCACAGAGCCCCAGATTCTATGTTGTCCTGGAGAGCTTGCAGAGCACTGGGGAAAGGCAGGCAGAGAATTCCCTGCTAGCACCTTCTCTGTGCCTGGGAAGCAGAAGTGTTCACATTGCTTCGCAGAATCGCTTTTGTGCAGAAAACAGTAACACTTGTTCAGAAGGAAAGAAAGCACAGAGCCCCAGATTCTATGTTGTCCTGGAGAGCTTGCAGAGCACTGGGGAAAGGCAGGCAGAGAATTCCCTGCTAGCACCTTCTCTGTGCCTGGGAAGCAGAAGTGTTCACATTGCTTCGCAGAATCGCTTTTGTGCAGAAAACAGTAACACTTGTTCAGAAGGAAAGAAAGCACAGAGCCCCAGATTTTATGTTGTCCTGGAGAGCTTGCAGAGCACTGGGGAAAGGCAGGCAGAGAATTCCCTGCTAGCACCTTCTCTGTGCCTGGGAAGCAGAAGTGTTCACATTGCTTCGCAAGATTCGCTTTTGTGCAGAAAACACTAACACTTGTTCAGAAGGAAAGAAAGCACAGAGCCCCAGATTCTATGTTGTCCTGGAGAGCTTGCAGAGCACTGGGGAAAGGCAGGCAGAGAATTCCTTGCTAGCACCTTCTCTGTGCCTGGGAAGCAGAAGTGTTCACATTGCTTCGCAAGAATCGCATTTGTGAAGAAAACAGTAACACTTGTTCAGAAGGAAAGAAAGCACAGAGCCCCAGATTTTATGTTGTCCTGGAGAGCTTGCAGAGCACTGGGGAAAGGCAGGCAGAGAATTCCTTGCTAGCACCTTCTCTGTGCCTGGGAAGCAGAAGTGTTCACATTGCTCTGCAAGAATCGCTTTTGTGCAGAAAACAGTAACACTTGTTCAGAAGGAAAGAAAGCACAGAGCCCCAGGTTTGCTGTTGTCCTGGAGAACTTGCAGAGCACTGGGGAAAGGCAGGCAGAGAATTCCCTGCTAGCACCTTCTCTGTGCCTGTTCACATTGCTTCGCAGAATCGCTTTTGTGCAGAAAACAGTAACACTTGTTCAGAAGGAAAGAAAGCACAGAGCCCCAGATTCTATGTTGTCCTGGAGAGCTTGCAGAGCACTGGGGAAAGGCAGGCAGAGAATTCCCTGCTAGCACCTTCTCTGTGCCTGGGAAGCAGAAGTGTTCACATTGCTTCGCAAGAATCGCTTTTGTGCAGAAAACAGTAACACTTGTTCAGAAGGAAAGAAAGCACAGAGCCCCAGATTTTATGTTGTCCTGGAGAGCTTGCAGAGCACTGGGGAAAGGCAGGCAGAGAATTCCCTGCTTGCACCTTCTCTGTGCCTGGGAAGCAGAAGTGTTCACATTGCTTCGCAAGAATCGCTTTTGTGCAGAAAACAATAACACTTGTTCAGAACGAAAGAAAGCACAGAGCCCCAGATTCTATGTTGTCCTGGAGAGCTTGCAGAGCACTGGGGAAAGGCAGGCAGAGAATTCCTTGCTAGCACCTTCTCTGTGCCTGGGAAGCAGAAGTGTTCACATTGCTTCGCAGAATCGCTTTTGTGCAGAAAACAGTAACACTTGTTCAGAAGGAAAGAAAGCACAGAGCCCCAGATTTTATGTTGTCCTGGAGAGCTTGCAGAGCACTGGGGAAAGGCAGGCAGAGAATTCCTTGCTAGCACCTTCTCTGTGCCTGGGAAGCAGAAGTGTTCACATTGCTTTGCAAGAATCGCTTTTGTGCAGAAAACAGTAACACTTGTTCAGAAGGAAAGAAAGCACAGAGCCCCAGATTCTATGTTGTCCTGGAGAGCTTGCAGAGCACTGGGGAAAGGCAGGCAGAGAATTCCCTGCTAGCACCTTCTCTGTGCCTGTTCACATTGCTTCGCAGAATCGCTTTTGTGCAGAAAACAGTAACACTTGTTCAGAAGGAAAGAAAGCACAGAGCCCCAGATTCTATGTTGTCCTGGAGAGCTTGCAGAGCACTGGGGAAAGGCAGGCAGAGAATTCCCTGCTAGCACCTTCTCTGTGCCTGGGAAGCAGAAGTGTTCACATTGCTTCGCAAGAATCGCTTTTGTGCAGAAAACAGTAACACTTGTTCAGAAGGAAAGAAAGCACAGAGCCCCAGATTCTATGTTGTCCTGGAGAGCTTTCAGAGCACTGGGGAAAGGCAGGCAGAGAATTCCCTGATAGCACCTTCTCTGTGCCTGTTCACATTGCTTCGCAGAATCGCTTTTGTGCAGAAAACAGTAACACTTGTTCAGAAGGAAAGAAAGCACAGAGCCCCAGATTTTATGTTGTCCTGGAGAGCTTGCAGAGCACTGGGGAAAGGCAGGCAGAGAATTCCCTGATAGTACCTTCTCTGTGCCTAGGAAGCAGAAGTGTTCACATTGCTTCGCAAGATTCGCTTTTGTGCAGAAAACAGTAACACTTGTTCAGAAGGAAAGAAAGCACAGAGCCCCAGATTTTATGTTGTCCTGGAGAGCTTGCAGAGCACTGGGGAAAGGCAGGCAGAGAATTCCCTGATAGCACCTTCTCTGTGCCTGTTTACATTGCTTCGCAGAATCGCTTTTGTGCAGAAAACAGTAACACTTGTTCAGAACGAAAGAAAGCACAGAGCCCCAGATTCTATGTTGTCCTGGAGAGCTTGCAGAGCACTGGGGAAAGGCAGGCAGAGAATTCCCTGCTAGCACCTTCTCTGTGCCTGGGAAGCAGAAGTGTTCACATTGCTTCGCAGAATCGCTTTTGTGCAGAATACAGTAACACTTGTTCAGAAGGAAAGAAAGCACAGAGCCCCAGATTTTATGTTGTCCTGGAGAGCTTGCAGAGCACTGGGGAAAGGCAGGCAGAGAATTCCTTGCTAGCACCTTCTCTGTGCCTGGGAAGCAGAAGTGTTCACATTGCTTTGCAAGAATCGCTTTTGTGCAGAAAACAGTAACACTTGTTCAGAAGGAAAGAAAGCACAGAGCCCCAGATTCTATGTTGTCCTGGAGAGCTTGCAGAGCACTGGGGAAAGGCAGGCAGAGAATTCCCTGATAGCACCTTCTCTGTGCCTGTTCACATTGCTTCGCAAGAATCGCTTTTGTGCAGAAAACAGTAACACTTGTTCAGAACGAAAGAAAGCACAGAGCCCCAGATTCTATGTTTTCCTGGAGAGCTTGCAGAGCACTGGGGAAAGGCAGGCAGAGAATTCCCTGCTAGCACCTTCTCTGTGCCTGGGAAGCAGAAGTGTTCACATTGCTTCGCAAGAATCGTTTTTGTGCAGAAAACAGTAACACTTGTTCAGAAGGAAAGAAAGCACAGAGCCCCAGATTTTATGTTGTCCTGGAGAGCTTTCAGAGCACTGGGGAAAGGCAGGCAGAGAATTCCTTGCTAGTACCTTCTCTGTGCCTGTTCACATTGTTTCGCAGAATCGCTTTTGTGCAGAAAACAGTAACACTTGTTCAGAAGGAAAGAAAGCACAGAGCCCCAGATTTTATGTTGTCCTGGAGAGCTTGCAGAGCACTGGGGAAAGGCAGGCAGAGAATTCCCTGATAGCACCTTCTCTGTGCCTGTTCACATTGCTTCGCAGAATCGCTTTTGTGCAGAAAACAGTAACACTTGTTCAGAACGAAAGAAAGCACAGAGCCCCAGATTCTATGTTGTCCTGGAGAGCTTGCAGAGCACTGGGGAAAGGCAGGCAGAGAATTCCCTGCTAGCACCTTCTCTGTGCCTGGGAAGCAGAAGTGTTCACATTGCTTCGCAGAATCGCTTTTGTGCAGAATACAGTAACACTTGTTCAGAACGAAAGAAAGCACAGAGCCCCAGATTTTATGTTGTCCTGGAGAGCTTGCAGAGCACTGGGGAAAGGCAGGCAGAGAATTCCTTGCTAGCACCTTCTCTGTGCCTGGGAAGCAGAAGTGTTCACATTGCTTTGCAAGAATCGCTTTTGTGCAGAAAACAGTAACACTTGTTCAGAAGGAAAGAAAGCACAGAGCCCCAGATTCTATGTTGTCCTGGAGAGCTTGCAGAGCACTGGGGAAAGGCAGGCAGAGAATTCCCTGATAGCACCTTCTCTGTGCCTGTTCACATTGCTTCGCAAGAATCGCTTTTGTGCAGAAAACAGTAACACTTGTTCAGAACGAAAGAAAGCACAGAGCCCCAGATTCTATGTTTTCCTGGAGAGCTTGCAGAGCACTGGGGAAAGGCAGGCAGAGAATTCCCTGCTAGCACCTTCTCTGTGCCTGGGAAGCAGAAGTGTTCACATTGCTTCGCAAGAATCGTTTTTGTGCAGAAAACAGTAACACTTGTTCAGAAGGAAAGAAAGCACAGAGCCCCAGATTTTATGTTGTCCTGGAGAGCTTTCAGAGCACTGGGGAAAGGCAGGCAGAGAATTCCTTGCTAGTACCTTCTCTGTGCCTGTTCACATTGTTTCGCAGAATCGCTTTTGTGCAGAAAACAGTAACACTTGTTCAGAAGGAAAGAAAGCACAGAGCCCCAGATTCTATGTTGTCCTGGAGAGCTTGCAGAGCACTGGGGAAAGGCAGGCAGAGAATTCCCTGATAGTACCTTCTCTGTGCCTAGGAAGCAGATGTGTTCACATTGCTTCACAAGATTCGCTTTTGAACAGAAAACAGTAACACTTGTTCAGAAGGAAAGAAAGCACAGAGACCCAGATTTTATGTTGTCCTGGAGAGCTTGCAGAGCACTGGGGAAAGGCAGGCAGAGAATTCCCTGCTAGCACCTTCTCTGTGCCTGTTCACATTGCTTCGCAGAATCGCTTTTGTGCAGAAAACAGTAACACTTGTTCAGAACGAAAGAAAGCACAGAGCCCCAGATTCTATGTTGTCCTGGAGAGCTTGCAGAGCACTGGGGAAAGGCAGGCAGAGAATTCCCTGCTAGCACCTTCTCTGTGCCTGGGAAGCAGAAGTGTTCACATTGCTTCGCAAGAATCGCTTTTGTGCAGAAAACAGTAACACTTGTTCAGAACGAAAGAAAGCACAGAGCCCCAGATTTGCTGTTGTCCTGGAGAGCTTGCAGAGCACTGGGGAAAGGCAGGCAGAGAATTCCCTGCTAGCACCTTCTCTGTGCCTGTTCACATTGCTTCGCAGAATCGCTTTTGTGCAGAAAACAGTAACACTTGTTCAGAACGAAAGAAAGCACAGAGCCCCAGATTCTATGTTGTCCTGGAGAGCTTGCAGAGCACTGGGGAAAGGCAGGCAGAGAATTCCCTGCTAGCACCTTCTCTGTGCCTGTTCACATTGCTTCGCAGAATCGCTTTTGTGCAGAAAACAGTAACACTTGTTCAGAAGGAAAGAAAGCACAGAGCCCCAGATTCTATGTTGTCCTGGAGAGCTTGCAGAGCACTGGGGAAAGGCAGGCAGAGAATTCCCTGATAGCACCTTCTCTGTGCCTGTTCACATTGCTTCGCAAGAATCGCTTTTGTGCAGAAAACAGTAACACTTGTTCAGAACGAAAGAAAGCACAGAGCCCCAGATTCTATGTTTTCCTGGAGAGCTTGCAGAGCACTGGGGAAAGGCAGGCAGAGAATTCCCTGCTAGCACCTTCTCTGTGCCTGGGAAGCAGAAGTGTTCACATAGCTTCGCAAGAATCGTTTTTGTGCAGAAAACAGTAACACTTGTTCAGAAGGAAAGAAAGCACAGAGCCCCAGATTTTATGTTGTCCTGGAGAGCTTTCAGAGCACTGGGGAAAGGCAGGCAGAGAATTCCTTGCTAGTACCTTCTCTGTGCCTGTTCACATTGTTTCGCAGAATCGCTTTTGTGAAGAAAACAGTAACACTTGTTCAGAAGGAAAGAAAGCACAGAGCCCCAGATTCTATGTTGTCCTGGAGAGCTTGCAGAGCACTGGGGAAAGGCAGGCAGAGAATTCCCTGCTAGCACCTTCTCTGTGCCTGTTCACATTGCTTCGCAGAATCGCTTTTGTGCAGAAAACAGTAACACTTGTTCAGAACGAAAGAAAGCACAGAGCCCCAGATTCTATGTTGTCCTGGAGAGCTTGCAGAGCACTGGGGAAAGGCAGGCAGAGAATTCCCTGCTAGCACCTTCTCTGTGCCTGGGAAGCAGAAGTGTTCACATTGCTTCGCAAGAATCGCTTTTGTGCAGAAAACAGTAACACTTGTTCAGAAGGAAAGAAAGCACAGAGCCCCAGATTCTATGTTGTCCTGGAGAGCTTGCAGAGCACTGGGGAAAGGCAGGCAGAGAATTCCCTGCTAGCACCTTCTCTGTGCCTGGGAAGCAGAAGTGTTCACATTGCTTCGCAAGAATCGCTTTTGTGCAGAAAACAGTAACACTTGTTCAGAAGGAAAGAAAGCACAGAGACCCAGATTTTATGTTGTCCTGGAGAGCTTGCAGAGCACTGGGGAAAGGCAGGCAGAGAATTCCCTGCTAGCACCTTCTCTGTGCCTGTTCACATTGCTTCGCAGAATCGCTTTTGTGCAGAAAACAGTAACACTTGTTCAGAACGAAAGAAAGCACAGAGCCCCAGATTCTATGTTGTCCTGGAGAGCTTGCAGAGCACTGGGGAAAGGCAGGCAGAGAATTCCCTGCTAGCACCTTCTCTGTGCCTGGGAAGCAGAAGTGTTCACATTGCTTCGCAAGAATCGCTTTTGTGCAGACAACAGTAACACTTGTTCAGAACGAAAGAAAGCACAGAGCCCCAGATTTGCTGTTGTCCTGGAGAGCTTGCAGAGCACTGGGGAAAGGCAGGCAGAGAATTCCCTGCTAGCACCTTCTCTGTGCCTGTTCACATTGCTTCGCAGAATCGCTTTTGTGCAGAAAACAGTAACACTTGTTCAGAACGAAAGAAAGCACAGAGCCCCAGATTCTATGTTGTCCTGGAGAGCTTGCAGAGCACTGGGGAAAGGCAGGCAGAGAATTCCCTGCTAGCACCTTCTCTGTGCCTGTTCACATTGCTTCGCAGAATCGCTTTTGTGCAGAAAACAGTAACACTTGTTCAGAAGGAAAGAAAGCACAGAGCCCCAGATTCTATGTTGTCCTGGAGAGCTTGCAGAGCACTGGGGAAAGGCAGGCAGAGAATTCCCTGATAGCACCTTCTCTGTGCCTGTTCACATTGCTTCGCAAGAATCGCTTTTGTGCAGAAAACAGTAACACTTGTTCAGAACGAAAGAAAGCACAGAGCCCCAGATTCTATGTTTTCCTGGAGAGCTTGCAGAGCACTGGGGAAAGGCAGGCAGAGAATTCCCTGCTAGCACCTTCTCTGTGCCTGGGAAGCAGAAGTGTTCACATAGCTTCGCAAGAATCGTTTTTGTGCAGAAAACAGTAACACTTGTTCAGAAGGAAAGAAAGCACAGAGCCCCAGATTTTATGTTGTCCTGGAGAGCTTTCAGAGCACTGGGGAAAGGCAGGCAGAGAATTCCTTGCTAGTACCTTCTCTGTGCCTGTTCACATTGTTTCGCAGAATCGCTTTTGTGAAGAAAACAGTAACACTTGTTCAGAAGGAAAGAAAGCACAGAGCCCCAGATTCTATGTTGTCCTGGAGAGCTTGCAGAGCACTGGGGAAAGGCAGGCAGAGAATTCCCTGCTAGCACCTTCTCTGTGCCTGTTCACATTGCTTCGCAGAATCGCTTTTGTGCAGAAAACAGTAACACTTGTTCAGAAGGAAAGAAAGCACAGAGCCCCAGATTCTATGTTGTCCTGGAGAGCTTGCAGAGCACTGGGGAAAGGCAGGCAGAGAATTCCCTGCTAGCACCTTCTCTGTGCCTGGGAAGCAGAAGTGTTCACATTGCTTCGCAAGAATCGCTTTTGTGCAGAAAACAGTAACACTTGTTCAGAACGAAAGAAAGCACAGAGCCCCAGATTCTATGTTGTCCTGGAGAGCTTGCAGAGCACTGGGGAAAGGCAGGCAGAGAATTCCCTGCTAGCACCTTCTCTGTGCCTGGGAAGCAGAAGTGTTCACATTGCTTCGCAAGAATCGCTTTTGTGCAGAAAACAGTAACACTTGTTCAGAAGGAAAGAAAGCACAGAGCCCCAGATTTTATGTTGTCCTGGAGAGCTTTCAGAGCACTGGGGAAAGGCAGGCAGAGAATTCCTTGCTAGCACCTTCTCTGTGCCTGGGAAGCAGAAGTGTTCACATTGCTTCGCAGAATCGCTTTTGTGCAGAAAACAGTAACACTTGTTCAGAAGGAAAGAAAGCACAGCGCCCCAGATTCTATGTTGTCCTGGAGAGCTTGCAGAGCACTGGGGAAAGGCAGGCAGAGAATTCCCTGATAGCACCTTCTCTGTGCCTGTTCACATTGCTTCGCAGAATCGCTTTTGTGCAGAAAACAGTAACACTTGTTCAGAACGAAAGAAAGCACAGAGCCCCAGATTCTATGTTGTCCTGGAGAGCTTGCAGAGCACTGGGGAAAGGCAGGCAGAGAATTCCCTGATAGTACCTTCTCTGTGCCTGGGAAGCAGAAGTGTTCACATTGCTTCGCAAGATTCGCTATTGTGCAGAACACACTAACACTTGTTCAGAAGGAAAGAAAGCACAGAGCCCCAGATTTTATGTTGTCCTGGAGAGCTTGCAGAGCACTGGGGAAAGGCAGGCAGAGAATTCCCTGTTAGCACCTTCTCTGTGCCTGGGAAGCAGAAGTGTTCACATTGCTTCGCAGAATCGCTTTTGTGCAGAAAACAGTAACACTTGTTCAGAAGGAAAGAAAGCACAGAGCCCCAGATTTTATGTTGTCCTGGAGAGCTTGCAGAGCACTGGGGAAAGGCAGGCAGAGAATTCCCTGCTAGCACCTTCTCTGTACATGTTCACATTGCTTCGCAGAATCGCTTTTGTGCAGATAACAGTAACACTTGTTCAGAACGAAAAAAAGCACAGAGCCCCAGATTCTATGTTGTCCTGGAGAGCTTGCAGAGCACTGGGGAAAGGCAGGCAGAGAATTCCCTGCTAGCACCTTCTCTGTGCCTGGGAAGCAGAAGTGTTCACATTGCTTCGCAAGAATCGCTTTTGTGCAGAAAACAGTAACACTTGTTCAGAAGGAAAGAAAGCACAGAGCCCCAGATTTTATGTTGTCCTGGAGAGCTTGCATAGCACTGGGGAAAGGCAGGCAGAGAATTCCCTGCTAGCACCTTCTCTGTGCCTGGGAAGCAGAAGTGTTCACATTGCTTCGCAGAATCGCTTTTGTGCAGAAAACAGTAACACTTGTTCAGAACGAAAGAAAGCACAGAGCCCCAGATTTGCTGTTGTCCTGGAGAGCTTGCAGAGCACTGGGGAAAGGCAGGCAGAGAATTCCCTGCTAGCACCTTCTCTGTGCCTGTTCACATTGCTTCGCAGAATCGCTTTTGTGCAGAAAACAGTAACACTTGTTCAGAACGAAAGAAAGCACAGAGCCCCAGATTCTATGTTGTCCTGGAGAGCTTGCAGAGCACTGGGGAAAGGCAGGCAGAGAATTCCCTGCTAGCACCTTCTCTGTGCCTGTTCACATTGCTTCGCAGAATCGCTTTTGTGCAGAAAACTGTAACACTTGTTCATAAGGAAAGAAAGCACAGAGCCCCAGATTCTATGTTGTCCTGGAGAGCTTGCAGAGCACTGGGGAAAGGCAGGCAGAGAATTCCCTGATAGCACCTTCTCTGTGCCTGTTCACATTGCTTCGCAAGAATCGCTTTTGTGCAGAAAACAGTAACACTTGTTCAGAACGAAAGAAAGCACAGAGCCCCAGATTCTATGTTTTCCTGGAGAGCTTGCAGAGCACTGGGGAAAGGCAGGCAGAGAATTCCCTGCTAGCACCTTCTCTGTGCCTGGGAAGCAGAAGTGTTCACATTGCTTCGCAAGAATCGTTTTTGTGCAGAAAACAGTAACACTTGTTCAGAAGGAAAGAAAGCACAGAGCCCCAGATTTTATGTTGTCCTGGAGAGCTTTCAGAGCACTGGGGAAAGGCAGGCAGAGAATTCCTTGCTAGTACCTTCTCTGTGCCTGTTCACATTGTTTCGCAGAATCGCTTTTGTGAAGAAAACAGTAACACTTGTTCAGAAGGAAAGAAAGCACAGAGCCCCAGATTCTATGTTGTCCTGGAGAGCTTGCAGAGCACTGGGGAAAGGCAGGCAGAGAATTCCCTGATAGCACCTTCTCTGTGCCTGTTCACATTGCTTCGCAGAATCGCTTTTGTGCAGAAAACAGTAACACTTGTTCAGAAGGAAAGAAAGCACAGAGCCCCAGATTCTATGTTGTCCTGGAGAGCTTGCAGAGCACTGGGGAAAGGCAGGCAGAGAATTCCCTGCTAGCACCTTCTCTGTGCCTGGGAAGCAGAAGTGTTCACATTGCTTCGCAAGAATCGCTTTTGTGCAGAAAACAGTAACACTTGTTCAGAACGAAAGAAAGCACAGAGCCCCAGATTTGCTGTTGTCCTGGAGAGCTTGCAGAGCACTGGGGAAAGGCAGGCAGAGAATTCCCTGCTAGCACCTTCTCTGTGCCTGGGAAGCAGAAGTGTTCACATTGCTTCGCAAGAATCGCTTTTGTGCAGAAAACAGTAACACTTGTTCAGAACGAAAGAAAGCACAGAGCCCCAGATTCTATGTTGTCCTGGAGAGCTTTCAGAGCACTGGGGAAAGGCAGGCAGAGAATTCCTTGCTAGCACCTTCTCTGTGCCTGGGAAGCAGAAGTGTTCACATTGCTTCGCAGAATCGCTTTTGTGCAGAAAACAGTAACACTTGTTCAGAAGGAAAGAAAGCACAGCGCCCCAGATTCTATGTTGTCCTGGAGAGCTTGCAGAGCACTGGGGAAAGGCAGGCAGAGAATTCCCTGCTAGCACCTTCTCTGTGCCTGTTCACATTGCTTCGCAGAATCGCTTTTGTGCAGAAAACAGTAACACTTGTTCAGAACGAAAGAAAGCACAGAGCCCCAGATTCTATGTTGTCCTGGAGAGCTTGCAGAGCACTGGGGAAAGGCAGGCAGAGAATTCCCTGATAGTACCTTCTCTGTGCCTGGGAAGCAGAAGTGTTCACATTGCTTCGCAAGATTCGCTATTGTGCAGAACACACTAACACTTGTTCAGAAGGAAAGAAAGCACAGAGCCCCAGATTTTATGTTGTCCTGGAGAGCTTGCAGAGCACTGGGGAAAGGCAGGCAGAGAATTCCCTGTTAGCACCTTCTCTGTGCCTGGGAAGCAGAAGTGTTCACATTGCTTCGCAGAATCGCTTTTGTGCAGAAAACAGTAACACTTGTTCAGAAGGAAAGAAAGCACAGAGCCCCAGATTTTATGTTGTCCTGGAGAGCTTGCAGAGCACTGGGGAAAGGCAGGCAGAGAATTCCCTGCTAGCACCTTCTCTGTACATGTTCACATTGCTTCGCAGAATCGCTTTTGTGCAGATAACAGTAACACTTGTTCAGAACGAAAAAAAGCACAGAGCCCCAGATTCTATGTTGTCCTGGAGAGCTTGCAGAGCACTGGGGAAAGGCAGGCAGAGAATTCCCTGCTAGCACCTTCTCTGTGCCTGGGAAGCAGAAGTGTTCACATTGCTTCGCAAGAATCGCTTTTGTGCAGAAAACAGTAACACTTGTTCAGAAGGAAAGAAAGCACAGAGCCCCAGATTTTATGTTGTCCTGGAGAGCTTGCATAGCACTGGGGAAAGGCAGGCAGAGAATTCCCTGCTAGCACCTTCTCTGTGCCTGGGAAGCAGAAGTGTTCACATTGCTTCGCAGAATCGCTTTTGTGCAGAAAACAGTAACACTTGTTCAGAACGAAAGAAAGCACAGAGCCCCAGATTCTATGTTGTCCTGGAGAGCTTGCAGAGCACTGGGGAAAGGCAGGCAGAGAATTCCCTGCTAGCACCTTCTCTGTGCCTGTTCACATTGCTTCGCAGAATCGCTTTTGTGCAGAAAACAGTAACACTTGTTCAGAACGAAAGAAAGCACAGAGCCCCAGATTCTATGTTGTCCTGGAGAGCTTGCAGAGCACTGGGGAAAGGCAGGCAGAGAATTCCCTGCTAGCACCTTCTCTGTGCCTGGGAAGCAGAAGTGTTCACATTACTTCACAGAATCGCTATGTGCAGAAAACAGTAACACTTGTTCAGAAGGAAAGAAAGCACAGAGCCCCAGATTTTATGTTGTCCTGGAGAGCTTGCAGAGCACTGGGGAAAGGCAGGCAGAGAATTCCTTGCTAGCACCTTCTCTGTGCCTGGGAAGCAGAAGTGTTCACATTGCTTTGCAAGAATCGCTTTTGTGCAGAAAACAGTAACACTTGTTCAGAAGGAAAGAAAGCACAGAGCCCCAGATTTGCTGTTGTCCTGGAGAGCTTGCAGAGCACTGGGGAAAGGCAGGCAGAGAATTCCTTGCTAGCACCTTCTCTGTGCCTGTTCACATTGTTTCGCAGAATCGCTTTTGTGAAGAAAACAGTAACACTTGTTCAGAAGGAAAGAAAGCACAGAGCCCCAGATTCTATGTTGTCCTGGAGAGCTTGCAGAGCACTGGGGAAAGGCAGGCAGAGAATTCCCTGATAGCACCTTCTCTGTGCCTGTTCACATTGCTTCGCAGAATCGCTTTCGTGCAGAAAACAGTAACACTTGTTCAGAAGGAAAGAAAGCACAGAGCCCCAGATTCTATGTTGTCCTGGAGAGCTTGCAGAGCACTGGGGAAAGGCAGGCAGAGAATTCCCTGCTAGCACCTTCTCTGTGCCTGTTCACATTGCTTCGCAAGAATCGCTTTTGTGCAGAAAACAGTAACACTTGTTCAGAAGGAAAGAAAGCACAGAGCCCCAGATTCTATGTTGTCCTGGAGAGCTTGCAGAGCACTGGGGAAAGGCAGGCAGAGAATTCCCTGCTAGCACCTTCTCTGTCCCTGGGAAGCAGAAGTGTTCACATTGCTTCGCAAGAATCGCTTTTGTGAAGAAAACAGTAACACTTGTTCAGAACGAAAGAAAGCACAGAGCCCCAGATTTGCTGTTGTCCTGGAGAGCTTGCAGAGCACTGGGGAAAGGCAGGCAGAGAATTCCCTGATAGCACCTTCTCTGTGCCTGTTCACATTGCTTCGCAGAATCGCTTTTGTGCAGAAAACAGTAACACTTGTTCAGAACGAAAGAAAGCACAGAGCCCCAGATTTGCTGTTCTCCTGGAGAGCTTGCAGAGCACTGGGGAAAGGCAGGCAGAGAATTCCCTGCTAGCACCTTCTCTGTGCCTGGGAAGCAGAAGTGTTCACATTGCTTCGCAAGAATCGCTTTTGTGCAGAAAACAGTAACACTTGTTCAGAAGGAAAGAAAGCACAGAGCCCCAGATTTTATGTTGTCCTGGAGAGCTTGCAGAGCACTGGGGAAAGGCAGGCAGAGAATTCCTTGCTAGCACCTTCTCTGTGCCTGGGAAGCAGAAGTGTTCACATTGCTTCGCAGAATCGCTTTTGTGCAGAAAACAGTAACACTTGTTCAGAAGGAAAGAAAGCACAGAGCCCCAGATTCTATGTTGTCCTGGAGAGCTTGCAGAGCACTGGGGAAAGGCAGGCAGAGAATTCCCTGATAGCACCTTCTCTGTGCCTGTTCACATTGCTTCGCAGAATCGCTTTTGTGCAGAAAACAGTAACACTTGTTCAGAAGGAAAGAAAGCACAGAGCCCCAGATTCTATGTTGTCCTGGAGAGCTTGCAGAGCACTGGGGAAAGGCAGGCAGAGAATTCCCTGCTAGCACCTTCTCTGTGCCTGTTCACATTGCTTCGCAGAATCGCTTTTGTGCAGAAAACAGTAACACTTGTTCAGAAGGAAAGAAAGCACAGAGCCCCAGATTCTATGTTGTCCTGGAGAGCTTGCAGAGCACTGGGGAAAGGCAGGCAGAGAATTCCCTGCTAGCACCTTCTCTGTGCCTGGGAAGCAGAAGTGTTCACATTGCTTCGCAAGAATCGCTTTTGTGCAGAAAACAGTAACACTTGTTCAGAACGAAAGAAAGCACAGAGCCCCAGATTTGCTGTTCTCCTGGAGAGCTTGCAGAGCACTGGGGAAAGGCAGGCAGAGAATTCCCTGCTAGCACCTTCTCTGTGCCTGTTCAGATTGCTTCGCAGAATCGCTTTTGTGCAGAAAACAGTAACACTTGTTCAGAACGAAAGAAAGCACAGAGCCCCAGATTCTATGTTGTCCTGGAGAGCTTGCAGAGCACTGGGGAAAGGCAGGCAGAGAATTCCCTGCTAGCACCTTCTCTGTGCCTGGGAAGCAGAAGTGTTCACATTGCTTCGCAAGAATCGCTTTTGTGCAGAAAACAGTAACACTTGTTCAGAACGAAAGAAAGCACAGAGCCCCAGATTCTATGTTGTCCTGGAGAGCTTGCAGAGCACTGGGGAAAGGCAGGCAGAGAATTCCCTGCTTGCACCTTCTCTGTGCCTGGGAAGCAGAAGTGTTCACATTGCTTCGCAAGAATCGCTTTTGTGCAGAAAACAGTAACACTTGTTCAGAAGGAAAGAAAGCACAGAGCCCCAGATTTTATGTTGTCCTGGAGAGCTTGCAGAGCACTGGGGAAAGGCAGGCAGAGAATTCCTTGCTAGCACCTTCTCTGTGCCTGGGAAGCAGAAGTGTTCACATTGCTTCGCAGAATCGCTTTTGTGCAGAAAACAGTAACACTTGTTCAGAAGGAAAGAAAGCACAGAGCCCCAGATTTTATGTTGTCCTGGAGAGCTTGCAGAGCACTGGGGAAAGGCAGGCAGAGAATTCCTTGCTAGCACCTTCTCTGTGCCTGGGAAGCAGAAGTGTTCACATTGCTTTGCAAGAACCGCTTTTGTGCAGAAAACAGTAACACTTGTTCAGAAGGAAAGAAAGCACAGAGCCCCAGATTCTATGTTGTCCTGGAGAGCTTGCAGAGCACTGGGGAAAGGCAGGCAGAGAATTCCCTGCTAGCACCTTCTCTGTGCCTGTTCACATTGCTTCGCAGAATCGCTTTTGTGCAGAAAACAGTAACACTTGTTCAGAAGGAAAGAAAGCACAGAGCCCCAGATTCTATGTTGTCCTGGAGAGCTTTCAGAGCACTGGGGAAAGGCAGGCAGAGAATTCCCTGATAGCACCTTCTCTGTGCCTGTTCACATTGCTTCGCAGAATCGCTTTTGTGCAGAAAACAGTAACACTTGTTCAGAAGGAAAGAAAGCACAGAGCCCCAGATTCTATGTTGTCCTGGAGAGCTTGCAGAGCACTGGGGAAAGGCAGGCAGAGAATTCCCTGCTAGCACCTTCTCTGTGCCTGGGAAGCAGAAGTGTTCACATTGCTTCGCAAGAATCGCTTTTGTGCAGAAAACAGTAACACTTGTTCAGAACGAAAGAAAGCACAGAGCCCCAGATTCTATGTTGTCCTGGAGAGCTTGCAGAGCACTGGGGAAAGGCAGGCAGAGAATTCCCTGATAGCACCTTCTCTGTGCCTGGGAAGCAGAAGTGTTCACATTGCTTCGCAGAATCGCTTTTGTGCAGAAAACAGTAACACTTGTTCAGAAGGAAAGAAAGCACAGAGCCCCAGATTCTATGTTGTCCTGGAGAGCTTGCAGAGCACTGGGGAAAGGCAGGCAGAGAATTCCCTGCTAGCACCTTCTCTGTGCCTGGGAAGCAGAAGTGTTCACATTGCTTCGCAAGAATCGCTTTTGTGCAGAAAACAGTAACACTTGTTCAGAACGAAAGAAAGCACAGAGCCCCAGATTTGCTGTTCTCCTGGAGAGCTTGCAGAGCACTGGGGAAAGGCAGGCAGAGAATTCCCTGCTAGCACCTTCTCTGTGCCTGTTCAGATTGCTTCGCAGAATCGCTTTTGTGCAGAAAACAGTAACACTTGTTCAGAACGAAAGAAAGCACAGAGCCCCAGATTTGCTGTTCTCCTGGAGAGCTTGCAGAGCACTGGGGAAAGGCAGGCAGAGAATTCCCTGCTAGCACCTTCTCTGTGCCTGGGAAGCAGAAGTGTTCACATTGCTTCGCAAGAATCGCTTTTGTGCAGAAAACAGTAACACTTGTTCAGAAGGAAAGAAAGCACAGAGCCCCAGATTTTATGTTGTCCTGGAGAGCTTGCAGAGCACTGGGGAAAGGCAGGCAGAGAATTCCCTGCTTGCACCTTCTCTGTGCCTGGGAAGCAGAAGTGTTCACATTGCTTCGCAAGAATCGCTTTTGTGCAGAAAACAGTAACACTTGTTCAGAAGGAAAGAAAGCACAGAGCCCCAGATTTTATGTTGTCCTGGAGAGCTTGCAGAGCACTGGGGAAAGGCAGGCAGAGAATTCCTTGCTAGCACCTTCTCTGTGCCTGGGAAGCAGCAGTGTTCACATTGCTTCGCAGAATCGCTTTTGTGCAGAAAACAGTAACACTTGTTCAGAAGGAAAGAAAGCACAGAGCCCCAGATTTTATGTTGTCCTGGAGAGCTTGCAGAGCACTGGGGAAAGGCAGGCAGAGAATTCCTTGCTAGCACCTTCTCTGTGCCTGGGAAGCAGAAGTGTTCACATTGCTTTGCAAGAACCGCTTTTGTGCAGAAAACAGTAACACTTGTTCAGAAGGAAAGAAAGCACAGAGCCCCAGATTCTATGTTGTCCTGGAGAGCTTGCAGAGCACTGGGGAAAGGCAGGCAGAGAATTCCCTGCTAGCACCTTCTCTGTGCCTGTTCACATTGCTTCGCAGAATCGCTTTTGTGCAGAAAACAGTAACACTTGTTCAGAAGGAAAGAAAGCACAGAGCCCCAGATTCTATGTTGTCCTGGAGAGCTTGCAGAGCACTGGGGAAAGGCAGGCAGAGAATTCCTTGCTAGCACCTTCTCTGTGCCTGGGAAGCAGAAGTGTTCACATTGCTTCGCAAGAATCGCTTTTGTGCAGAAAACAGTAACACTTGTTCAGAAGGAAAGAAAGCACAGAGCCCCAGATTCTATGTTGTCCTGGAGAGCTTTCAGAGCACTGGGGAAAGGCAGGCAGAGAATTCCCTGATAGCACCTACTCTGTGCCTGTTCACATTGCTTCGCAGAATCGCTTTTGTGCAGAAAACAGTAACACTTGTTCAGAAGGAAAGAAAGCACAGAGCCCCAGATTCTATGTTGTCCTGGAGAGCTTGCAGAGCACTGGGGAAAGGCAGGCAGAGATTTCCCTGATAGCACCTTCTCTGTGCCTGGGAAGCAGAAGTGTTCACATTGCTTCGCAAGAATCGCTTTTGTGAAGAAAACAGTAACACTTGTTCAGAACGAAAGAAAGCACAGAGCCCCAGATTTGCTGTTGTCCTGGAGAGCTTGCAGAGCACTGGGGAAAGGCAGGCAGAGAATTCCCTGCTAGCACCTTCTCTGTGCCTGGGAAGCAGAAGTGTTCACATTGCTTCGCAGAATCGCTTTTGTGCAGAAAACAGTAACACTTGTTCAGAAGGAAAGAAAGCACAGAGCCCCAGATTCTATGTTGTCCTGGAGAGCTTGCAGAGCACTGGGGAAAGGCAGGCAGAGAATTCCCTGCTAGCACCTTCTCTGTGCCTGGGAAGCAGAAGTGTTCACATTGCTTCGCAAGAATCGCTTTTGTGCAGAAAACAGTAACACTTGTTCAGAAGGAAAGAAAGCACAGAGCCCCAGATTCTATGTTGTCCTGGAGAGCTTTCAGAGCACTGGGGAAAGGCAGGCAGAGAATTCCCTGATAGCACCTTCTCTGTGCCTGTTCACATTGCTTCGCAGAATCGCTTTTGTGCAGAAAACAGTAACACTTGTTCAGAAGGAAAGAAAGCACAGAGCCCCAGATTCTATGTTGTCCTGGAGAGCTTGCAGAGCACTGGGGAAAGGCAGGCAGAGAATTCCCTGCTAGCACCTTCTCTGTGCCTGTTCACATTGCTTCGCAGAATCGCTTTTGTGCAGAAAACAGTAACACTTGTTCAGAACGAAAGAAAGCACAGAGCCCCAGATTTGCTGTTCTCCTGGAGAGCTTGCAGAGCACTGGGGAAAGGCAGGCAGAGAATTCCCTGCTAGCACCTTCTCTGTGCCTGTTCAGATTGCTTCGCAGAATCGCTTTTGTGCAGAAAACAGTAACACTTGTTCAGAACGAAAGAAAGCACAGAGCCCCAGATTCTATGTTGTCCTGGAGAGCTTGCAGAGCACTGGGGAAAGGCAGGCAGAGAATTCCCTGCTAGCACCTTCTCTGTGCCTGGGAAGCAGAAGTGTTCACATTGCTTCGCAAGAATCGCTTTTGTGCAGAAAACAGTAACACTTGTTCAGAAGGAAAGAAAGCACAGAGCCCCAGATTTTATGTTGTCCTGGAGAGCTTGCAGAGCACTGGGGAAAGGCAGGCAGAGAATTCCTTGCTAGCACCTTCTCTGTGCCTGGGAAGCAGAAGTGTTCACATTGCTTCGCAGAATCGCTTTTGTGCAGAAAACAGTAACACTTGTTCAGAAGGAAAGAAAGCACAGAGCCCCAGATTCTATGTTGTCCTGGAGAGCTTGCAGAGCACTGGGGAAAGGCAGGCAGAGAATTCCCTGATAGCACCTTCTCTGTGCCTGTTCACATTGCTTCGCAGAATCGCTTTCGTGCAGAAAACAGTAACACTTGTTCAGAAGGAAAGAAAGCACAGAGCCCCAGATTCTATGTTGTCCTGGAGAGCTTGCAGAGCACTGGGGAAAGGCAGGCAGAGAATTCCCTGCTAGCACCTTCTCTGTGCCTGTTCACATTGCTTCGCAAGAATCGCTTTTGTGCAGAAAACAGTAACACTTGTTCAGAAGGAAAGAAAGCACAGAGCCCCAGATTCTATGTTGTCCTGGAGAGCTTGCAGAGCACTGGGGAAAGGCAGGCAGAGAATTCCCTGCTAGCACCTTCTCTGTCCCTGGGAAGCAGAAGTGTTCACATTGCTTCGCAAGAATCGCTTTTGTGAAGAAAACAGTAACACTTGTTCAGAACGAAAGAAAGCACAGAGCCCCAGATTTGCTGTTGTCCTGGAGAGCTTGCAGAGCACTGGGGAAAGGCAGGCAGAGAATTCCCTGATAGCACCTTCTCTGTGCCTGTTCACATTGCTTCGCAGAATCGCTTTTGTGCAGAAAACAGTAACACTTGTTCAGAAGGAAAGAAAGCACAGAGCCCCAGATTCTATGTTGTCCTGGAGAGCTTGCAGAGCACTGGGGAAAGGCAGGCAGAGAATTCCCTGCTAGCACCTTCTCTGTGCCTGTTCACATTGCTTCGCAGAATCGCTTTTGTGCAGAAAACAGTAACACTTGTTCAGAACGAAAGAAAGCACAGAGCCCCAGATTTGCTGTTCTCCTGGAGAGCTTGCAGAGCACTGGGGAAAGGCAGGCAGAGAATTCCCTGCTAGCACCTTCTCTGTGCCTGGGAAGCAGAAGTGTTCACATTGCTTCGCAAGAATCGCTTTTGTGCAGAAAACAGTAACACTTGTTCAGAAGGAAAGAAAGCACAGAGCCCCAGATTTTATGTTGTCCTGGAGAGCTTGCAGAGCACTGGGGAAAGGCAGGCAGAGAATTCCTTGCTAGCACCTTCTCTGTGCCTGGGAAGCAGAAGTGTTCACATTGCTTCGCAGAATCGCTTTTGTGCAGAAAACAGTAACACTTGTTCAGAAGGAAAGAAAGCACAGAGCCCCAGATTCTATGTTGTCCTGGAGAGCTTGCAGAGCACTGGGGAAAGGCAGGCAGAGAATTCCCTGATAGCACCTTCTCTGTGCCTGGGAAGCAGAAGTGTTCACATTGCTTCGCAAGAATCGCTTTTGTGAAGAAAACAGTAACACTTGTTCAGAACGAAAGAAAGCACAGAGCCCCAGATTTGCTGTTGTCCTGGAGAGCTTGCAGAGCACTGGGGAAAGGCAGGCAGAGAATTCCCTGATAGCACCTTCTCTGTGCCTGTTCACATTGCTTCGCAGAATCGCTTTTGTGCAGAAAACAGTAACACTTGTTCAGAAGGAAAGAAAGCACAGAGCCCCAGATTCTATGTTGTCCTGGAGAGCTTGCAGAGCACTGGGGAAAGGCAGGCAGAGAATTCCCTGCTAGCACCTTCTCTGTGCCTGTTCACATTGCTTCGCAGAATCGCTTTTGTGCAGAAAACAGTAACACTTGTTCAGAACGAAAGAAAGCACAGAGCCCCAGATTCTATGTTGTCCTGGAGAGCTTGCAGAGCACTGGGGAAAGGCAGGCAGAGAATTCCCTGCTAGCACCTTCTCTGTGCCTGGGAAGCAGAAGTGTTCACATTGCTTCGCAAGAATCGCTTTTGTGCAGAAAACAGTAACACTTGTTCAGAACGAAAGAAAGCACAGAGCCCCAGATTTGCTGTTCTCCTGGAGAGCTTGCAGAGCACTGGGGAAAGGCAGGCAGAGAATTCCCTGCTAGCACCTTCTCTGTGCCTGTTCAGATTGCTTCGCAGAATCGCTTTTGTGCAGAAAACAGTAACACTTGTTCAGAACGAAAGAAAGCACAGAGCCCCAGATTCTATGTTGTCCTGGAGAGCTTGCAGAGCACTGGGGAAAGGCAGGCAGAGAATTCCCTGCTAGCACCTTCTCTGTGCCTGGGAAGCAGAAGTGTTCACATTGCTTCGCAAGAATCGCTTTTGTGCAGAAAACAGTAACACTTGTTCAGAACGAAAGAAAGCACAGAGCCCCAGATTTTATGTTGTCCTGGAGAGCTTGCAGAGCACTGGGGAAAGGCAGGCAGAGAATTCCTTGCTAGCACCTTCTCTGTGCCTGGGAAGCAGAAGTGTTCACATTGCTTCGCAAGATTCGCTTTTGTGCAGAAAACACTAACACTTGTTCAGAAGGAAAGAAAGCACAGAGCCCCAGATTTTATGTTGTCCTGGAGAGCTTGCAGAGCACTGGGGAAAGGCAGGCAGAGAATTCCTTGCTAGCACCTTCTCTGTGCCTGGGAAGCAGAAGTGTTCACATTGCTTTGCAAGAACCGCTTTTGTGCAGAAAACAGTAACACTTGTTCAGAAGGAAAGAAAGCACAGAGCCCCAGATTCTATGTTGTCCTGGAGAGCTTGCAGAGCACTGGGGAAAGGCAGGCAGAGAATTCCCTGCTAGCACCTTCTCTGTGCCTGTTCACATTGCTTCGCAGAATCGCTTTTGTGCAGAAAACAGTAACACTTGTTCAGAAGGAAAGAAAGCACAGAGCCCCAGATTCTATGTTGTCCTGGAGAGCTTTCAGAGCACTGGGGAAAGGCAGGCAGAGAATTCCCTGATAGCACCTTCTCTGTGCCTGTTCACATTGCTTCGCAGAATCGCTTTTGTGCAGAAAACAGTAACACTTGTTCAGAAGGAAAGAAAGCACAGAGCCCCAGATTCTATGTTGTCCTGGAGAGCTTGCAGAGCACTGGGGAAAGGCAGGCAGAGAATTCCCTGCTAGCACCTTCTCTGTGCCTGGGAAGCAGAAGTGTTCACATTGCTTCGCAAGAATCGCTTTTGTGCAGAAAACAGTAACACTTGTTCAGAACGAAAGAAAGCACAGAGCCCCAGATTCTATGTTGTCCTGGAGAGCTTGCAGAGCACTGGGGAAAGGCAGGCAGAGAATTCCCTGATAGCACCTTCTCTGTGCCTGGGAAGCAGAAGTGTTCACATTGCTTCGCAGAATCGCTTTTGTGCAGAAAACAGTAACACTTGTTCAGAAGGAAAGAAAGCACAGAGCCCCAGATTTTATGTTGTCCTGGAGAGCTTGCAGAGCACTGGGGAAAGGCAGGCAGAGAATTCCCTGCTAGCACCTTCTCTGTGCCTGGGAAGCAGAAGTGTTCACATTGCTTCGCAAGAATCGCTTTTGTGCAGAAAACAGTAACACTTGTTCAGAACGAAAGAAAGCACAGAGCCCCAGATTTGCTGTTCTCCTGGAGAGCTTGCAGAGCACTGGGGAAAGGCAGGCAGAGAATTCCCTGCTAGCACCTTCTCTGTGCCTGTTCAGATTGCTTCGCAGAATCGCTTTTGTGCAGAAAACAGTAACACTTGTTCAGAACGAAAGAAAGCACAGAGCCCCAGATTCTATGTTGTCCTGGAGAGCTTGCAGAGCACTGGGGAAAGGCAGGCAGAGAATTCCCTGCTAGCACCTTCTCTGTGCCTGGGAAGCAGAAGTGTTCACATTGCTTCGCAAGAATCGCTTTTGTGCAGAAAACAGTAACACTTGTTCAGAAGGAAAGAAAGCACAGAGCCCCAGATTTTATGTTGTCCTGGAGAGCTTGCAGAGCACTGGGGAAAGGCAGGCAGAGAATTCCCTGCTTGCACCTTCTCTGTGCCTGGGAAGCAGAAGTGTTCACATTGCTTCGCAAGAATCGCTTTTGTGCAGAAAACAGTAACACTTGTTCAGAAGGAAAGAAAGCACAGAGCCCCAGATTTTATGTTGTCCTGGAGAGCTTGCAGAGCACTGGGGAAAGGCAGGCAGAGAATTCCTTGCTAGCACCTTCTCTGTGCCTGGGAAGCAGCAGTGTTCACATTGCTTCGCAGAATCGCTTTTGTGCAGAAAACAGTAGCACTTGTTCTGAAGGAAAGAAAGCACAGAGCCCCAGATTTTATGTTGTCCTGGAGAGCTTGCAGAGCACTGGGGAAAGGCAGGCAGAGAATTCCTTGCTAGCACCTTCTCTGTGCCTGGGAAGCAGAAGTGTTCACATTGCTTTGCAAGAACCGCTTTTGTGCAGAAAACAGTAACACTTGTTCAGAAGGAAAGAAAGCACAGAGCCCCAGATTCTATGTTGTCCTGGAGAGCTTGCAGAGCACTGGGGAAAGGCAGGCAGAGAATTCCCTGCTAGCACCTTCTCTGTGCCTGTTCACATTGCTTCGCAGAATCGCTTTTGTGCAGAAAACAGTAACACTTGTTCAGAAGGAAAGAAAGCACAGAGCCCCAGATTCTATGTTGTCCTGGAGAGCTTGCAGAGCACTGGGGAAAGGCAGGCAGAGAATTCCTTGCTAGCACCTTCTCTGTGCCTGGGAAGCAGAAGTGTTCACATTGCTTCGCAAGAATCGCTTTTGTGCAGAAAACAGTAACACTTGTTCAGAAGGAAAGAAAGCACAGAGCCCCAGATTCTATGTTGTCCTGGAGAGCTTTCAGAGCACTGGGGAAAGGCAGGCAGAGAATTCCCTGATAGCACCTACTCTGTGCCTGTTCACATTGCTTCGCAGAATCGCTTTTGTGCAGAAAACAGTAACACTTGTTCAGAAGGAAAGAAAGCACAGAGCCCCAGATTCTATGTTGTCCTGGAGAGCTTGCAGAGCACTGGGGAAAGGCAGGCAGAGATTTCCCTGATAGCACCTTCTCTGTGCCTGGGAAGCAGAAGTGTTCACATTGCTTCGCAAGAATCGCTTTTGTGAAGAAAACAGTAACACTTGTTCAGAACGAAAGAAAGCACAGAGCCCCAGATTTGCTGTTGTCCTGGAGAGCTTGCAGAGCACTGGGGAAAGGCAGGCAGAGAATTCCCTGCTAGCACCTTCTCTGTGCCTGGGAAGCAGAAGTGTTAACATTGCTTCGCAAGAATCGCTTTTGTGCAGAAAACAGTAACACTTGTTCAGAACGAAAGAAAGCACAGAGCCCCAGATTTTATGTTGTCCTGGAGAGCTTGCAGAGCACTGGGGAAAGGCAGGCAGAGAATTCCCTGCTAGCACCTTCTCTGTGCCTGGGAAGCAGAAGTGTTCACATTACTTTGCAGAATCGCTTTTGTGCAGAAAACAGTAACACTTGTTCAGAAGGAAAGAAAGCACAGAGCCCCAGATTTGCTGTTGTCCTGGAGAGCTTGCAGAGCACTGGGGAAAGGCAGGCAGAGAATTCCCTGATAGCACCTTCTCTGTGCCTGGGAAGCAGAAGTGTTCACATTGCTTCGCAGAATCGCTTTTGTGCAGAAAACAGTAACACTTGTTCAGAAGGAAAGAAAGCACAGAGCCCCAGATTTTATGTTGTCCTGGAGAGCTTGCAGAGCACTGGGGAAAGGCAGGCAGAGAATTCCCTGATAGCACCTTCTCTGTGCCTGTTCACATTGCTTCGCAGAATCGCTTTTGTGCAGAAAACAGTAACACTTGTTCAGAAGGAAAGAAAGCACAGAGCCCCAGATTCTATGTTGTCCTGGAGAGCTTGCAGAGCACTGGGGAAAGGCAGGCAGAGAATTCCCTGCTAGCACCTTCTCTGTGCCTGTTCACATTGCTTCGCAGAATCGCTTTTGTGCAGAAAACAGTAACACTTGTTCAGAACGAAAGAAAGCACAGAGCCCCAGATTCTATGTTGTCCTGGAGAGCTTGCAGAGCACTGGGGAAAGGCAGGCAGAGAATTCCCTGCTAGCACCTTCTCTGTGCCTGGGAAGCAGAAGTGTTCACATTGCTTCGCAAGAATCGCTTTTGTGCAGAAAACAGTAACACTTGTTCAGAACGAAAGAAAGCACAGAGCCCCAGATTTGCTGTTCTCCTGGAGAGCTTGCAGAGCACTGGGGAAAGGCAGGCAGAGAATTCCCTGCTAGCACCTTCTCTGTGCCTGTTCAGATTGCTTCGCAGAATCGCTTTTGTGCAGAAAACAGTAACACTTGTTCAGAACGAAAGAAAGCACAGAGCCCCAGATTCTATGTTGTCCTGGAGAGCTTGCAGAGCACTGGGGAAAGGCAGGCAGAGAATTCCCTGCTAGCACCTTCTCTGTGCCTGGGAAGCAGAAGTGTTCACATTGCTTCGCAAGAATCGCTTTTGTGCAGAAAACAGTAACACTTGTTCAGAACGAAAGAAAGCACAGAGCCCCAGATTTTATGTTGTCCTGGAGAGCTTGCAGAGCACTGGGGAAAGGCAGGCAGAGAATTCCTTGCTAGCACCTTCTCTGTGCCTGGGAAGCAGAAGTGTTCACATTGCTTCGCAAGATTCGCTTTTGTGCAGAAAACAGTAACACTTGTTCAGAAGGAAAGAAAGCACAGAGCCCCAGATTTTATGTTGTCCTGGAGAGCTTGCAGAGCACTGGGGAAAGGCAGGCAGAGAATTCCTTGCTAGCACCTTCTCTGTGCCTGGGAAGCAGAAGTGTTCACATTGCTTTGCAAGAACCGCTTTTGTGCAGAAAACAGTAACACTTGTTCAGAAGGAAAGAAAGCACAGAGCCCCAGATTCTATGTTGTCCTGGAGAGCTTGCAGAGCACTGGGGAAAGGCAGGCAGAGAATTCCCTGCTAGCACCTTCTCTGTGCCTGTTCACATTGCTTCGCAGAATCGCTTTTGTGCAGAAAACAGTAACACTTGTTCAGAAGGAAAGAAAGCACAGAGCCCCAGATTCTATGTTGTCCTGGAGAGCTTTCAGAGCACTGGGGAAAGGCAGGCAGAGAATTCCCTGATAGCACCTTCTCTGTGCCTGTTCACATTGCTTCGCAGAATCGCTTTTGTGCAGAAAACAGTAACACTTGTTCAGAAGGAAAGAAAGCACAGAGCCCCAGATTCTATGTTGTCCTGGAGAGCTTGCAGAGCACTGGGGAAAGGCAGGCAGAGAATTCCCTGCTAGCACCTTCTCTGTGCCTGGGAAGCAGAAGTGTTCACATTGCTTCGCAAGAATCGCTTTTGTGCAGAAAACAGTAACACTTGTTCAGAACGAAAGAAAGCACAGAGCCCCAGATTCTATGTTGTCCTGGAGAGCTTGCAGAGCACTGGGGAAAGGCAGGCAGAGAATTCCCTGATAGCACCTTCTCTGTGCCTGGGAAGCAGAAGTGTTCACATTGCTTCGCAGAATCGCTTTTGTGCAGAAAACAGTAACACTTGTTCAGAAGGAAAGAAAGCACAGAGCCCCAGATTTTATGTTGTCCTGGAGAGCTTGCAGAGCACTGGGGAAAGGCAGGCAGAGAATTCCCTGCTAGCACCTTCTCTGTGCCTGGGAAGCAGAAGTGTTCACATTGCTTCGCAAGAATCGCTTTTGTGCAGAAAACAGTAACACTTGTTCAGAACGAAAGAAAGCACAGAGCCCCAGATTTGCTGTTCTCCTGGAGAGCTTGCAGAGCACTGGGGAAAGGCAGGCAGAGAATTCCCTGCTAGCACCTTCTCTGTGCCTGTTCAGATTGCTTCGCAGAATCGCTTTTGTGCAGAAAACAGTAACACTTGTTCAGAACGAAAGAAAGCACAGAGCCCCAGATTCTATGTTGTCCTGGAGAGCTTGCAGAGCACTGGGGAAAGGCAGGCAGAGAATTCCCTGCTAGCACCTTCTCTGTGCCTGGGAAGCAGAAGTGTTCACATTGCTTCGCAAGAATCGCTTTTGTGCAGAAAACAGTAACACTTGTTCAGAAGGAAAGAAAGCACAGAGCCCCAGATTTTATGTTGTCCTGGAGAGCTTGCAGAGCACTGGGGAAAGGCAGGCAGAGAATTCCCTGCTTGCACCTTCTCTGTGCCTGGGAAGCAGAAGTGTTCACATTGCTTCGCAAGAATCGCTTTTGTGCAGAAAACAGTAACACTTGTTCAGAAGGAAAGAAAGCACAGAGCCCCAGATTTTATGTTGTCCTGGAGAGCTTGCAGAGCACTGGGGAAAGGCAGGCAGAGAATTCCTTGCTAGCACCTTCTCTGTGCCTGGGAAGCAGCAGTGTTCACATTGCTTCGCAGAATCGCTTTTGTGCAGAAAACAGTAGCACTTGTTCTGAAGGAAAGAAAGCACAGAGCCCCAGATTTTATGTTGTCCTGGAGAGCTTGCAGAGCACTGGGGAAAGGCAGGCAGAGAATTCCTTGCTAGCACCTTCTCTGTGCCTGGGAAGCAGAAGTGTTCACATTGCTTTGCAAGAACCGCTTTTGTGCAGAAAACAGTAACACTTGTTCAGAAGGAAAGAAAGCACAGAGCCCCAGATTCTATGTTGTCCTGGAGAGCTTGCAGAGCACTGGGGAAAGGCAGGCAGAGAATTCCCTGCTAGCACCTTCTCTGTGCCTGTTCACATTGCTTCGCAGAATCGCTTTTGTGCAGAAAACAGTAACACTTGTTCAGAAGGAAAGAAAGCACAGAGCCCCAGATTCTATGTTGTCCTGGAGAGCTTGCAGAGCACTGGGGAAAGGCAGGCAGAGAATTCCTTGCTAGCACCTTCTCTGTGCCTGGGAAGCAGAAGTGTTCACATTGCTTCGCAAGAATCGCTTTTGTGCAGAAAACAGTAACACTTGTTCAGAAGGAAAGAAAGCACAGAGCCCCAGATTCTATGTTGTCCTGGAGAGCTTTCAGAGCACTGGGGAAAGGCAGGCAGAGAATTCCCTGATAGCACCTACTCTGTGCCTGTTCACATTGCTTCGCAGAATCGCTTTTGTGCAGAAAACAGTAACACTTGTTCAGAAGGAAAGAAAGCACAGAGCCCCAGATTCTATGTTGTCCTGGAGAGCTTGCAGAGCACTGGGGAAAGGCAGGCAGAGATTTCCCTGATAGCACCTTCTCTGTGCCTGGGAAGCAGAAGTGTTCACATTGCTTCGCAAGAATCGCTTTTGTGAAGAAAACAGTAACACTTGTTCAGAACGAAAGAAAGCACAGAGCCCCAGATTTGCTGTTGTCCTGGAGAGCTTGCAGAGCACTGGGGAAAGGCAGGCAGAGAATTCCCTGCTAGCACCTTCTCTGTGCCTGGGAAGCAGAAGTGTTAACATTGCTTCGCAAGAATCGCTTTTGTGCAGAAAACAGTAACACTTGTTCAGAACGAAAGAAAGCACAGAGCCCCAGATTTTATGTTGTCCTGGAGAGCTTGCAGAGCACTGGGGAAAGGCAGGCAGAGAATTCCCTGCTAGCACCTTCTCTGTGCCTGGGAAGCAGAAGTGTTCACATTACTTTGCAGAATCGCTTTTGTGCAGAAAACAGTAACACTTGTTCAGAAGGAAAGAAAGCACAGAGCCCCAGATTTGCTGTTGTCCTGGAGAGCTTGCAGAGCACTGGGGAAAGGCAGGCAGAGAATTCCCTGATAGCACCTTCTCTGTGCCTGGGAAGCAGAAGTGTTCACATTGCTTCGCAGAATCGCTTTTGTGCAGAAAACAGTAACACTTGTTCAGAAGGAAAGAAAGCACAGAGCCCCAGATTTTATGTTGTCCTGGAGAGCTTGCAGAGCACTGGGGAAAGGCAGGCAGAGAATTCCCTGCTAGCACCTTCTCTGTGCCTGGGAAGCAGAAGTGTTCACATTACTTTGCAGAATCGCTTTTGTGCAGAAAACACTAACACTTGTTCAGAAGGAAAGAAAGCACAGAGCCCCAGATTCTATGTTGTCCTGGAGAGCTTGCAGAGCACTGGGGAAAGGCAGGCAGAGAATTCCTTGCTAGCACCTTCTCTGTGCCTGGGAAGCAGAAGTGTTCACATTGCTCTGCAAGAATCGCTTTTGTGCAGAAAACAGTAACACTTGTTCAGAAGGAAAGAAAGCACAGAGCCCCAGATTTGCTGTTGTCCTGGAGAGCTTGCAGAGCACTGGGGAAAGGCAGGCAGAGAATTCCCTGATAGCACCTTCTCTGTGCCTGGGAAGCAGAAGTGTTCACATTGCTTCGCAGAATCGCTTTTGTGCAGAAAACAGTAACACTTGTTCAGAACGAAAGAAAGCACAGAGCCCCAGATTCTATGTTGTCCTGGAGAGCTTGCAGAGCACTGGGGAAAGGCAGGCAGAGAATTCCCTACTAGCACCTTCTCTGTGCCTGGGAAGCAGAAGTGTTCACATTGCTTCGCAAGAATCGCTTTTGTGCAGAAAACAGTAACACTTGTTCAGAAGGAAAGAAAGCACAGAGCCCCAGATTTTATGTTGTCCTGGAGAGCTTGCAGAGCACTGGGGAAAGGCAGGCAGAGAATTCCCTGCTTGCACCTTCTCTGTGCCTGGGAAGCAGAAGTGTTCACATTGCTTCGCAAGAATCGCTTTTGTGCAGAAAACAGTAACACTTGTTCAGAAGGAAAGAAAGCACAGAGCCCCAGATTTTATGTTGTCCTGGAGAGCTTGCAGAGCACTGGGGAAAGGCAGGCAGAGAATTCCTTGCTAGCACCTTCTCTGTGCCTGGGAAGCAGAAGTGTTCACATTGCTTCGCAGAATCGCTTTTGTGCAGAAAACAGTAACACTTGTTCAGAAGGAAAGAAAGCACAGAGCCCCAGATTTTATGTTGTCCTGGAGAGCTTGCAGAGCACTGGGGAAAGGCAGGCAGAGAATTCCTTGCTAGCACCTTCTCTGTGCCTGGGAAGCAGAAGTGTTCACATTGCTTTGCAAGAATCGCTTTTGTGCAGAAAACAGTAACACTTGTTCAGAAGGAAAGAAAGCACAGAGCCCCAGATTCTATGTTGTCCTGGAGAGCTTGCAGAGCACTGGGGAAAGGCAGGCAGAGAATTCCCTGCTAGCACCTTCTCTGTGCCTGTTCACATTGCTTCGCAGAATCGCTTTTGTGCAGAAAACAGTAACACTTGTTCAGAAGGAAAGAAAGCACAGAGCCCCAGATTCTATGTTGTCCTGGAGAGCTTGCAGAGCACTGGGGAAAGGCAGGCAGAGAATTCCCTGCTAGCACCTTCTCTGTGCCTGGGAAGCAGAAGTGTTCACATTGCTTCGCAGAATCGCTTTTGTGCAGAAAACAGTAACACTTGTTCAGAAGGAAAGAAAGCACAGAGCCCCAGATTTTATGTTGTCCTGGAGAGCTTGCAGAGCACTGGGGAAAGGCAGGCAGAGAATTCCTTGCTAGCACCTTCTCTGTGCCTGGGAAGCAGAAGTGTTCACATTGCTTTGCAAGAACCGCTTTTGTGCAGAAAACAGTAACACTTGTTCAGAAGGAAAGAAAGCACAGAGCCCCAGATTCTATGTTGTCCTGGAGAGCTTGCAGAGCACTGGGGAAAGGCAGGCAGAGAATTCCCTGCTAGCACCTTCTCTGTGCCTGTTCACATTGTTTCGCAGAATCGCTTTTGTGCAGAAAACAGTAACACTTGTTCAGAAGGAAAGAAAGCACAGAGCCCCAGATTCTATGTTGTCCTGGAGAGCTTGCAGAGCACTGGGGAAAGGCAGGCAGAGAATTCCCTGCTAGCACCTTCTCTGTGCCTGGGAAGCAGAAGTGTTCACATTGCTTCGCAAGAATCGCTTTTGTGCAGAAAACAGTAACACTTGTTCAGAAGGAAAGAAAGCACAGAGCCCCAGATTCTATGTTGTCCTGGAGAGCTTGCAGAGCACTGGGGAAAGGCAGGCAGAGAATTCCCTGATAGCACCTTCTCTGTGCCTGTTCACATTGCTTCGCAGAATCGCTTTTGTGCAGAAAACAGTAACACTTTTTCAGAAGGAAAGAAAGCACAGAGCCCCAGATTTGCTGTTGTCCTGGAGAGCTTGCAGAGCACTGGGGAAAGGCAGGCAGAGAATTCCCTGATAGCACCTTCTCTGTGCCTGGGAAGCAGAAGTGTTCACATTGCTCTGCAAGAATCGCTTTTGTGCAGAAAACAGTAACACTTGTTCAGAACGAAAGAAAGCACAGAGCCCCAGATTTGCTGTTGTCCTGGAGAGCTTGCAGAGCACTGGGGAAAGGCAGGCAGAGAATTCCCTGCTAGCACCTTCTCTGTGCCTGGGAAGCAGAAGTGTTCACATTGCTTCGCAAGAATCGCTTTTGTGCAGAAAACAGTAACACTTGTTCAGAACGAAAGAAAGCACAGAGCCCCAGATTTGCTGTTCTCCTGGAGAGCTTGCAGAGCACTGGGGAAAGGCAGGCAGAGAATTCCCTGCTAGCACCTTCTCTGTGCCTGTTCACATTGCTTCGCAGAATCGCTTTTGTGCAGAAAACAGTAACACTTGTTCAGAACGAAAGAAAGCACAGAGCCCCAGATTCTATGTTGTCCTGGAGAGCTTGCAGAGCACTGGGGAAAGGCAGGCAGAGAATTCCCTGATAGCACCTTCTCTGTGCCTGGGAAGCAGAAGTGTTCACATTGCTTCGCAAGAATCGCTTTTGTGCAGAAAACAGTAACACTTGTTCAGAACGAAAGAAAGCACAGAGCCCCAGATTCTATGTTGTCCTGGAGAGCTTGCAGAGCACTGGGGAAAGGCAGGCAGAGAATTCCCTGCTAGCACCTTCTCTGTGCCTGGGAAGCAGAAGTGTTCACATTGCTTCGCAAGAATCGCTTTTGTGCAGAAAACAGTAACACTTGTTCAGAAGGAAAGAAAGCACAGAGCCCCAGATTTTATGTTGTCCTGGAGAGCTTGCAGAGCACTGGGGAAAGGCAGGCAGAGAATTCCCTGCTTGCACCTTCTCTGTGCCTGGGAAGCAGAAGTGTTCACATTGCTTCGCAAGAATCGCTTTTGTGCAGAAAACAGTAACACTTGTTCAGAAGGAAAGAAAGCACAGAGCCCCAGATTTTATGTTGTCCTGGAGAGCTTGCAGAGCACTGGGGAAAGGCAGGCAGAGAATTCCTTGCTAGCACCTTCTCTGTGCCTGGGAAGCAGAAGTGTTCACATTGCTTCGCAGAATCGCTTTTGTGCAGAAAACAGTAACACTTGTTCAGAAGGAAAGAAAGCACAGAGTCCCAGATTTTATGTTGTCCTGGAGAGCTTGCAGAGCACTGGGGAAAGGCAGGCAGAGAATTCCTTGCTAGCACCTTCTCTGTGCCTGGGAAGCAGAAGTGTTCACATTGCTTTGCAAGAACCGCTTTTGTGCAGAAAACAGTAACACTTGTTCAGAAGGAAAGAAAGCACAGAGCCCCAGATTCTATGTTGTCCTGGAGAGCTTGCAGAGCACTGGGGAAAGGCAGGCAGAGAATTCCCTGCTAGCACCTTCTCTGTGCCTGTTCACATTGCTTCGCAGAATCGCTTTTGTGCAGAAAACAGTAACACTTGTTCAGAAGGAAAGAAAGCACAGAGCCCCAGATTCTATGTTGTCCTGGAGAGCTTGCAGAGCACTGGGGAAAGGCAGGCAGAGAATTCCCTGCTAGCACCTTCTCTGTGCCTGGGAAGCAGAAGTGTTCACATTGCTTCGCAAGAATCGCTTTTGTGCAGAAAACAGTAACACTTGTTCAGAACGAAAGAAAGCACAGAGCCCCAGATTTGCTGTTGTCCTGGAGAGCTTGCAGAGCACTGGGGAAAGGCAGGCAGAGAATTCCCTGCTAGCACCTTCTCTGTGCCTGGGAAGCAGAAGTGTTCACATTGCTTCGCAAGAATCGCTTTTGTGCAGAAAACAGTAACACTTGTTCAGAACGAAAGAAAGCACAGAGCCCCAGATTTGCTGTTCTCCTGGAGAGCTTGCAGAGCACTGGGGAAAGGCAGGCAGAGAATTCCCTGCTAGCACCTTCTCTGTGCCTGTTCACATTGCTTCGCAGAATCGCTTTTGTGCAGAAAACAGTAACACTTGTTCAGAAGGAAAGAAAGCACAGAGCCCCAGATTTTATGTTGTCCTGGAGAGCTTGCAGAGCACTGGGGAAAGGCAGGCAGAGAATTCCCTGCTAGCACCTTCTCTGTGCCTGGGAAGCAGAAGTGTTCACATTGCTTCGCAAGAATCGCTTTTGTGCAGAAAACAGTAACACTTGTTCAGAACGAAAGAAAGCACAGAGCCCCAGATTTGCTGTTCTCCTGGAGAGCTTGCAGAGCACTGGGGAAAGGCAGGCAGAGAATTCCCTGCTAGCACCTTCTCTGTGCCTGTTCAGATTGCTTCGCAGAATAGCTTTTGTGCAGAAAACAGTAACACTTGTTCAGAACGAAAGAAAGCACAGAGCCCCAGATTCTATGTTGTCCTGGAGAGCTTGCAGAGCACTGGGGAAAGGCAGGCAGAGAATTCCCTGCTAGCACCTTCTCTGTGCCTGGGAAGCAGAAGTGTTCACATTGCTTCGCAAGAATCGCTTTTGTGCAGAAAACAGTAACACTTGTTCAGAAGGAAAGAAAGCACAGAGCCCCAGATTTTATGTTGTCCTGGAGAGCTTGCAGAGCACTGGGGAAAGGCAGGCAGAGAATTCCCTGCTTGCACCTTCTCTGTGCCTGGGAAGCAGAAGTGTTCACATTGCTTCGCAAGAATCGCTTTTGTGCAGAAAACAGTAACACTTGTTCAGAAGGAAAGAAAGCACAGAGCCCCAGATTTTATGTTGTCCTGGAGAGCTTGCAGAGCACTGGGGAAAGGCAGGCAGAGAATTCCTTGCTAGCACCTTCTCTGTGCCTGGGAAGCAGAAGTGTTCACATTGCTTCGCAGAATCGCTTTTGTGCAGAAAACAGTAACACTTGTTCAGAAGGAAAGAAAGCACAGAGCCCCAGATTTTATGTTGTCCTGGAGAGCTTGCAGAGCACTGGGGAAAGGCAGGCAGAGAATTCCTTGCTAGCACCTTCTCTGTGCCTGGGAAGCAGAAGTGTTCACATTGCTTTGCAAGAACCGCTTTTGTGCAGAAAACAGTAACACTTGTTCAGAAGGAAAGAAAGCACAGAGCCCCAGATTCTATGTTGTCCTGGAGAGCTTGCAGAGCACTGGGGAAAGGCAGGCAGAGAATTCCCTGCTAGCACCTTCTCTGTGCCTGTTCACATTGCTTCGCAGAATCGCTTTTGTGCAGAAAACAGTAACACTTGTTCAGAAGGAAAGAAAGCACAGAGCCCCAGATTCTATGTTGTCCTGGAGAGCTTTCAGAGCACTGGGGAAAGGCAGGCAGAGAATTCCCTGATAGCACCTTCTCTGTGCCTGTTCACATTGCTTCGCAGAATCGCTTTTGTGCAGAAAACAGTAACACTTGTTCAGAAGGAAAGAAAGCACAGAGCCCCAGATTCTATGTTGTCCTGGAGAGCTTGCAGAGCACTGGGGAAAGGCAGGCAGAGAATTCCCTGATAGCACCTTCTCTGTGCCTGGGAAGCAGAAGTGTTCACATTGCTTCGCAAGAATCGCTTTTGTGCAGAAAACAGTAACACTTGTTCAGAACGAAAGAAAGCACAGAGCCCCAGATTCTATGTTGTCCTGGAGAGCTTGCAGAGCACTGGGGAAAGGCAGGCAGAGAATTCCCTGCTAGCACCTTCTCTGTGCCTGGGAAGCAGAAGTGTTCACATTGCTTCGCAAGAATCGCTTTTGTGCAGAAAACAGTAACACTTGTTCAGAAGGAAAGAAAGCACAGAGCCCCAGATTTTATGTTGTCCTGGAGAGCTTGCAGAGCACTGGGGAAAGGCAGGCAGAGAATTCCCTGCTTGCACCTTCTCTGTGCCTGGGAAGCAGAAGTGTTCACATTGCTTCGCAAGAATCGCTTTTGTGCAGAAAACAGTAACACTTGTTCAGAAGGAAAGAAAGCACAGAGCCCCAGATTTTATGTTGTCCTGGAGAGCTTGCAGAGCACTGGGGAAAGGCAGGCAGAGAATTCCTTGCTAGCACCTTCTCTGTGCCTGGGAAGCAGAAGTGTTCACATTGCTTCGCAGAATCGCTTTTGTGCAGAAAACAGTAACACTTGTTCAGAAGGAAAGAAAGCACAGAGCCCCAGATTTTATGTTGTCCTGGAGAGCTTGCAGAGCACTGGGGAAAGGCAGGCAGAGAATTCCTTGCTAGCACCTTCTCTGTGCCTGGGAAGCAGAAGTGTTCACATTGCTTTGCAAGAACCGCTTTTGTGCAGAAAACAGTAACACTTGTTCAGAAGGAAAGAAAGCACAGAGCCCCAGATTCTATGTTGTCCTGGAGAGCTTTCAGAGCACTGGGGAAAGGCAGGCAGAGAATTCCCTGATAGCACCTACTCTGTGCCTGTTCACATTGCTTCGCAGAATCGCTTTTGTGCAGAAAACAGTAACACTTGTTCAGAAGGAAAGAAAGCACAGAGCCCCAGATTCTATGTTGTCCTGGAGAGCTTGCAGAGCACTGGGGAAAGGCAGGCAGAGAATTCCTTGCTAGCACCTTCTCTGTGCCTGGGAAGCAGAAGTGTTCACATTGCTTCGCAAGAATCGCTTTTGTGAAGAAAACAGTAACACTTGTTCAGAACGAAAGCAAGCACAGAGCCCCAGATTTGCTGTTGTCCTGGAGAGCTTGCAGAGCACTGGGGAAAGGCAGGCAGAGAATTCCCTGCTAGCACCTTCTCTGTGCCTGGGAAGCAGAAGTGTTCACATTGCTTCGCAAGAATCGCTTTTGTGCAGAAAACAGTAACACTTGTTCAGAACGAAAGAAAGCACAGAGCCCCAGATTTGCTGTTCTCCTGGAGAGCTTGCAGAGCACTGGGGAAAGGCAGGCAGAGAATTCCCTGCTAGCACCTTCTCTGTGCCTGTTCACATTGCTTCGCAGAATCGCTTTTGTGCAGAAAACAGTAACACTTGTTCAGAACGAAAGAAAGCACAGAGCCCCAGATTCTATGTTGTCCTGGAGAGCTTGCAGAGCACTGGGGAAAGGCAGGCAGAGAATTCCCTGATAGCACCTTCTCTGTGCCTGGGAAGCAGAAGTGTTCACATTGCTTCGCAGAATCGCTTTTGTGCAGAAAACAGTAACACTTGTTCAGAAGGAAAGAAAGCACAGAGCCCCAGATTTTATGTTGTCCTGGAGAGCTTGCAGAGCACTGGGGAAAGGCAGGCAGAGAATTCCCTGCTAGCACCTTCTCTGTGCCTGGGAAGCAGAAGTGTTCACATTACTTTGCAGAATCGCTTTTGTGCAGAAAACAGTAACACTTGTTCAGAAGGAAAGAAAGCACAGAGCCCCAGATTCTATGTTGTCCTGGAGAGCTTGCAGAGCACTGGGGAAAGGCAGGCAGAGAATTCCCTGCTAGCACCTTCTCTGTGCCTGGGAAGCAGAAGTGTTCACATTGCTTCGCAAGAATCGCTTTTGTGCAGAAAACAGTAACACTTGTTCAGAACGAAAGAAAGCACAGAGCCCCAGATTTGCTGTTCTCCTGGAGAGCTTGCAGAGCACTGGGGAAAGGCAGGCAGAGAATTCCCTGCTAGCACCTTCTCTGTGCCTGTTCACATTGCTTCGCAAGAATCGCTTTTGTGCAGAAAACAGTAACACTTGTTCAGAACGAAAGAAAGCACAGAGCCCCAGATTCTATGTTGTCCTGGAGAGCTTGCAGAGCACTGGGGAAAGGCAGGCAGAGAATTCCCTGATAGCACCTTCTCTGTGCCTGGGAAGCAGAAGTGTTCACATTGCTTCGCAGAATCGCTTTTGTGCAGAAAACAGTAACACTTGTTCAGAACGAAAGAAAGCACAGAGCCCCAGATTCTATGTTGTCCTGGAGAGCTTGCAGAGCACTGGGGAAAGGCAGGCAGAGAATTCCCTACTAGCACCTTCTCTGTGCCTGGGAAGCAGAAGTGTTCACATTGCTTCGCAAGAATCGCTTTTGTGCAGAAAACAGTAACACTTGTTCAGAAGGAAAGAAAGCACAGAGCCCCAGATTTTATGTTGTCCTGGAGAGCTTGCAGAGCACTGGGGAAAGGCAGGCAGAGAATTCCCTGCTTGCACCTTCTCTGTGCCTGGGAAGCAGAAGTGTTCACATTGCTTCGCAAGAATCGCTTTTGTGCAGAAAACAGTAACACTTGTTCAGAAGGAAAGAAAGCACAGAGCCCCAGATTTTATGTTGTCCTGGAGAGCTTGCAGAGCACTGGGGAAAGGCAGGCAGAGAATTCCTTGCTAGCACCTTCTCTGTGCCTGGGAAGCAGAAGTGTTCACATTGCTTCGCAGAATCGCTTTTGTGCAGAAAACAGTAACACTTGTTCAGAAGGAAAGAAAGCACAGAGCCCCAGATTTTATGTTGTCCTGGAGAGCTTGCAGAGCACTGGGGAAAGGCAGGCAGAGAATTCCTTGCTAGCACCTTCTCTGTGCCTGGGAAGCAGAAGTGTTCACATTGCTTTGCAAGAATCGCTTTTGTGCAGAAAACAGTAACACTTGTTCAGAAGGAAAGAAAGCACAGAGCCCCAGATTCTATGTTGTCCTGGAGAGCTTGCAGAGCACTGGGGAAAGGCAGGCAGAGAATTCCCTGCTAGCACCTTCTCTGTGCCTGTTCACATTGCTTCGCAGAATCGCTTTTGTGCAGAAAACAGTAACACTTGTTCAGAAGGAAAGAAAGCACAGAGCCCCAGATTCTATGTTGTCCTGGAGAGCTTGCAGAGCACTGGGGAAAGGCAGGCAGAGAATTCCCTGCTAGCACCTTCTCTGTGCCTGGGAAGCAGAAGTGTTCACATTGCTTCGCAGAATCGCTTTTGTGCAGAAAACAGTAACACTTGTTCAGAAGGAAAGAAAGCACAGAGCCCCAGATTTTATTTTGTCCTGGAGAGCTTGCAGAGCACTGGGGAAAGGCAGGCAGAGAATTCCTTGCTAGCACCTTCTCTGTGCCTGGGAAGCAGAAGTGTTCACATTGCTTTGCAAGAACCGCTTTTGTGCAGAAAACAGTAACACTTGTTCAGAAGGAAAGAAAGCACAGAGCCCCAGATTCTATGTTGTCCTGGAGAGCTTGCAGAGCACTGGGGAAAGGCAGGCAGAGAATTCCCTGCTAGCACCTTCTCTGTGCCTGTTCACATTGCTTCGCAGAATCGCTTTTGTGCAGAAAACAGTAACACTTGTTCAGAAGGAAAGAAAGCACAGAGCCCCAGATTCTATGTTGTCCTGGAGAGCTTGCAGAGCACTGGGGAAAGGCAGGCAGAGAATTCCCTGCTAGCACCTTCTCTGTGCCTGGGAAGCAGAAGTGTTCACATTGCTTCGCAAGAATCGCTTTTGTGCAGAAAACAGTAACACTTGTTCAGAAGGAAAGAAAGCACAGAGCCCCAGATTCTATGTTGTCCTGGAGAGCTTTCAGAGCACTGGGGAAAGGCAGGCAGAGAATTCCTTGCTAGCACCTTCTCTGTGCCTGTTCACATTGCTTCGCAGAATCGCTTTTGTGCAGAAAACAGTAACACTTGTTCAGAAGGAAAGAAAGCACAGAGCCCCAGATTCTATGTTGTCCTGGAGAGCTTGCAGAGCACTGGGGAAAGGCAGGCAGAGAATTCCCTGATAGCACCTTCTCTGTGCCTGGGAAGCAGAAGTGTTCACATTGCTTCGCAAGAATCGCTTTTGTGAAGAAAACAGTAACACTTGTTCAGAACGAAAGAAAGCACAGAGCCCCAGATTTGCTGTTGTCCTGGAGAGCTTGCAGAGCACTGGGGAAAGGCAGGCAGAGAATTCCCTGCTAGCACCTTCTCTGTGCCTGGGAAGCAGAAGTGTTCACATTGCTTCGCAAGAATCGCTTTTGTGCAGAAAACAGTAACACTTGTTCAGAACGAAAGAAAGCACAGAGCCCCAGATTTGCTGTTCTCCTGGAGAGCTTGCAGAGCACTGGGGAAAGGCAGGCAGAGAATTCCCTGCTAGCACCTTCTCTGTGCCTGTTCAGATTGCTTCGCAGAATCGCTTTTGTGCAGAAAACAGTAACACTTGTTCAGAACGAAAGAAAGCACAGAGCCCCAGATTCTATGTTGTCCTGGAGAGCTTGCAGAGCACGGGGAAAGGCAGGCAGAGAATTCCCTGATAGCACCTTCTCTGTGCCTGGGAAGCAGAAGTGTTCACATTGCTTCGCAGAATCGCTTTTGTGCAGAAAACAGTAACACTTGTTCAGAAGGAAAGAAAGCACAGAGCCCCAGATTCTATGTTGTCCTGGAGAGCTTGCAGAGCACTGGGGAAAGGCAGGCAGAGAATTCCTTGCTAGCACCTTCTCTGTGCCTGGGAAGCAGAAGTGTTCACATTGCTCTGCAAGAATCGCTTTTGTGCAGAAAACAGTAACACTTGTTCAGAAGGAAAGAAAGCACAGAGCCCCAGATTTGCTGTTGTCCTGGAGAGCTTGCAGAGCACTGGGGAAAGGCAGGCAGAGAATTCCCTGCTAGCACCTTCTCTGTGCCTGGGAAGCAGAAGTGTTCACATTGCTTCGCAAGAATCGCTTTTGTGCAGAAAACAGTAACACTTGTTCAGAAGGAAAGAAAGCACAGAGCCCCAGATTCTATGTTGTCCTGGAGAGCTTGCAGAGCACTGGGGAAAGGCAGGCAGAGAATTCCCTGCTAGCACCTTCTCTGTGCCTGTTCACATTGCTTCGCAAGAATCGCTTTTGTGCAGAAAACAGTAACACTTGTTCAGAACGAAAGAAAGCACAGAGCCCCAGATTCTATGTTGTCCTGGAGAGCTTGCAGAGCACTGGGGAAAGGCAGGCAGAGAATTCCCTGATAGCACCTTCTCTGTGCCTGGGAAGCAGAAGTGTTCACATTGCTTCGCAGAATCGCTTTTGTGCAGAAAACAGTAACACTTGTTCAGAACGAAAGAAAGCACAGAGCCCCAGATTCTATGTTGTCCTGGAGAGCTTGCAGAGCACTGGGGAAAGGCAGGCAGAGAATTCCCTGCTAGCACCTTCTCTGTGCCTGTGAAGCAGAAGTGTTCACATTGCTTCGCAAGAATCGCTTTTGTGCAGAAAACAGTAACACTTGTTCAGAAGGAAAGAAAGCACAGAGCCCCAGATTTTATGTTGTCCTGGAGAGCTTGCAGAGCACTGGGGAAAGGCAGGCAGAGAATTCCCTGCTTGCACCTTCTCTGTGCCTGGGAAGCAGAAGTGTTCACATTGCTTCGCAAGAATCGCTTTTGTGCAGAAAACAGTAACACTTGTTCAGAAGGAAAGAAAGCACAGAGCCCCAGATTTTATGTTGTCCTGGAGAGCTTGCAGAGCACTGGGGAAAGGCAGGCAGAGAATTCCTTGCTAGCACCTTCTCTGTGCCTGGGAAGCAGAAGTGTTCACATTGCTTCGCAGAATCGCTTTTGTGCAGAAAACAGTAACACTTGTTCAGAAGGAAAGAAAGCACAGAGTCCCAGATTTTATGTTGTCCTGGAGAGCTTGCAGAGCACTGGGGAAAGGCAGGCAGAGAATTCCTTGCTAGCACCTTCTCTGTGCCTGGGAAGCAGAAGTGTTCACATTGCTTTGCAAGAACCGCTTTTGTGCAGAAAACAGTAACACTTGTTCAGAAGGAAAGAAAGCACAGAGCCCCAGATTCTATGTTGTCCTGGAGAGCTTGCAGAGCACTGGGGAAAGGCAGGCAGAGAATTCCCTGCTAGCACCTTCTCTGTGCCTGTTCACATTGCTTCGCAGAATCGCTTTTGTGCAGAAAACAGTAACACTTGTTCAGAAGGAAAGAAAGCACAGAGCCCCAGATTCTATGTTGTCCTGGAGAGCTTGCAGAGCACTGGGGAAAGGCAGGCAGAGAATTCCCTGCTAGCACCTTCTCTGTGCCTGGGAAGCAGAAGTGTTCACATTGCTTCGCAAGAATCGCTTTTGTGCAGAAAACAGTAACACTTGTTCAGAAGGAAAGAAAGCACAGAGCCCCAGATTCTATGTTGTCCTGGAGAGCTTTCAGAGCACTGGGGAAAGGCAGGCAGAGAATTCCCTGATAGCACCTTCTCTGTGCCTGTTCACATTGCTTCGCAGAATCGCTTTTGTGCAGAAAACAGTAACACTTGTTCAGAAGGAAAGAAAGCACAGAGCCCCAGATTCTATGTTGTCCTGGAGAGCTTGCAGAGCACTGGGGAAAGGCAGGCAGAGAATTCCCTGATAGCACCTTCTCTGTGCCTGGGAAGCAGAAGTGTTCACATTGCTTCGCAAGAATCGCTTTTGTGAAGAAAACAGTAACACTTGTTCAGAACGAAAGAAAGCACAGAGCCCCAGATTTGCTGTTGTCCTGGAGAGCTTGCAGAGCACTGGGGAAAGGCAGGCAGAGAATTCCCTGCTAGCACCTTCTCTGTGCCTGGGAAGCAGAAGTGTTCACATTGCTTCGCAAGAATCGCTTTTGTGCAGAAAACAGTAACACTTGTTCAGAACGAAAGAAAGCACAGAGCCCCAGATTTGCTGTTCTCCTGGAGAGCTTGCAGAGCACTGGGGAAAGGCAGGCAGAGAATTCCCTGCTAGCACCTTCTCTGTGCCTGTTCACATTGCTTCGCAGAATCGCTTTTGTGCAGAAAACAGTAACACTTGTTCAGAACGAAAGAAAGCACAGAGCCCCAGATTCTATGTTGTCCTGGAGAGCTTGCAGAGCACTGGGGAAAGGCAGGCAGAGAATTCCCTGATAGCACCTTCTCTGTGCCTGGGAAGCAGAAGTGTTCACATTGCTTCGCAGAATCGCTTTTGTGCAGAAAACAGTAACACTTGTTCAGAAGGAAAGAAAGCACAGAGCCCCAGATTTTATGTTGTCCTGGAGAGCTTGCAGAGCACTGGGGAAAGGCAGGCAGAGAATTCCCTGCTAGCACCTTCTCTGTGCCTGGGAAGCAGAAGTGTTCACATTGCTTCGCAAGAATCGCTTTTGTGCAGAAAACAGTAACACTTGTTCAGAACGAAAGAAAGCACAGAGCCCCAGATTTGCTGTTCTCCTGGAGAGCTTGCAGAGCACTGGGGAAAGGCAGGCAGAGAATTCCCTGCTAGCACCTTCTCTGTGCCTGTTCAGATTGCTTCGCAGAATCGCTTTTGTGCAGAAAACAGTAACACTTGTTCAGAACGAAAGAAAGCACAGAGCCCCAGATTCTATTTTGTCCTGGAGAGCTTGCAGAGCACTGGGGAAAGGCAGGCAGAGAATTCCCTGCTAGCACCTTCTCTGTGCCTGGGAAGCAGAAGTGTTCACATTGCTTCGCAAGAATCGCTTTTGTGCAGAAAACAGTAACACTTGTTCAGAAGGAAAGAAAGCACAGAGCCCCAGATTTTATGTTGTCCTGGAGAGCTTGCAGAGCACTGGGGAAAGGCAGGCAGAGAATTCCCTGCTTGCACCTTCTCTGTGCCTGGGAAGCAGAAGTGTTCACATTGCTTCGCAAGAATCGCTTTTGTGCAGAAAACAGTAACACTTGTTCAGAAGGAAAGAAAGCACAGAGCCCCAGATTTTATGTTGTCCTGGAGAGCTTGCAGAGCACTGGGGAAAGGCAGGCAGAGAATTCCTTGCTAGCACCTTCTCTGTGCCTGGGAAGCAGAAGTGTTCACATTGCTTCGCAGAATCGCTTTTGTGCAGAAAACAGTAACACTTGTTCAGAAGGAAAGAAAGCACAGAGCCCCAGATTTTATGTTGTCCTGGAGAGCTTGCAGAGCACTGGGGAAAGGCAGGCAGAGAATTCCTTGCTAGCACCTTCTCTGTGCCTGGGAAGCAGAAGTGTTCACATTGCTTTGCAAGAACCGCTTTTGTGCAGAAAACAGTAACACTTGTTCAGAAGGAAAGAAAGCACAGAGCCCCAGATTCTATGTTGTCCTGGAGAGCTTGCAGAGCACTGGGGAAAGGCAGGCAGAGAATTCCCTGCTAGCACCTTCTCTGTGCCTGTTCACATTGCTTCGCAGAATCGCTTTTGTGCAGAAAACAGTAACACTTGTTCAGAAGGAAAGAAAGCACAGAGCCCCAGATTCTATGTTGTCCTGGAGAGCTTGCAGAGCACTGGGGAAAGGCAGGCAGAGAATTCCCTGCTAGCACCTTCTCTGTGCCTGGGAAGCAGAAGTGTTCACATTGCTTCGCAGAATCGCTTTTGTGCAGAAAACAGTAACACTTGTTCAGAAGGAAAGAAAGCACAGAGCCCCAGATTTTATGTTGTCCTGGAGAGCTTGCAGAGCACTGGGGAAAGGCAGGCAGAGAATTCCCTGCTAGCACCTTCTCTGTGCCTGGAAAGCAGAAATGTTCACATTGCTTCGCAAGAATCGCTTTTGTGCAGAAAACAGTAACACTTGTTCAGAACGAAAGAAAGCACAGAGCCCCAGATTTGCTGTTCTCCTGGAGAGCTTGCAGAGCACTGGGGAAAGGCAGGCAGAGAATTCCCTGCTAGCACCTTCTCTGTGCCTGTTCAGATTGCTTCGCAGAATCGCTTTTGTGCAGAAAACAGTAACACTTGTTCAGAAGGAAAGAAAGCACAGAGCCCCAGATTCTATGTTGTCCTGGAGAGCTTGCAGAGCACTGGGGAAAGGCAGGCAGAGAATTCCCTGCTAGCACCTTCTCTGTGCCTGGGAAGCAGAAGTGTTCACATTGCTTCGCAAGAATCGCTTTTGTGCAGAAAACAGTAACACTTGTTCAGAAGGAAAGAAAGCACAGAGCCCCAGATTTTATGTTGTCCTGGAGAGCTTGCAGAGCACTGGGGAAAGGCAGGCAGAGAATTCCCTGCTTGCACCTTCTCTGTGCCTGGGAAGCAGAAGTGTTCACATTGCTTCGCAAGAATCGCTTTTGTGCAGAAAACAGTAACACTTGTTCAGAAGGAAAGAAAGCACAGAGCCCCAGATTTTATGTTGTCCTGGAGAGCTTGCAGAGCACTGGGGAAAGGCAGGCAGAGAATTCCTTGCTAGCACCTTCTCTGTGCCTGGGAAGCAGAAGTGTTCACATTGCTTCGCAGAATCGCTTTTGTGCAGAAAACAGTAACACTTGTTCAGAAGGAAAGAAAGCACAGAGCCCCAGATTTTATGTTGTCCTGGAGAGCTTGCAGAGCACTGGGGAAAGGCAGGCAGAGAATTCCTTGCTAGCACCTTCTCTGTGCCTGGGAAGCAGAAGTGTTCACATTGCTTCGCAAGAATCGCTTTTGTGCAGAAAACAGTAACACTTGTTCAGAAGGAAAGAAAGCACAGAGCCCCAGATTCTATGTTGTCCTGGAGAGCTTTCAGAGCACTGGGGAAAGGCAGGCAGAGAATTCCCTGATAGCACCTTCTCTGTGCCTGTTCACATTGCTTCGCAGAATCGCTTTTGTGCAGAAAACAGTAACACTTGTTCAGAAGGAAAGAAAGCACAGAGCCCCAGATTCTATGTTGTCCTGGAGAGCTTGCAGAGCACTGGGGAAAGGCAGGCAGAGAATTCCCTGCTAGCACCTTCTCTGTGCCTGGGAAGCAGAAGTGTTCACATTGCTTCGCAAGAATCGCTTTTGTGAAGAAAACAGTAACACTTGTTCAGAACGAAAGAAAGCACAGAGCCCCAGATTTGCTGTTGTCCTGGAGAGCTTGCAGAGCACTGGGGAAAGGCAGGCAGAGAATTCCCTGCTAGCACCTTCTCTGTGCCTGGGAAGCAGAAGTGTTCACATTGCTTCGCAAGAATCGCTTTTGTGCAGAAAACAGTAACACTTGTTCAGAACGAAAGAAAGCACAGAGCCCCAGATTTGCTGTTCTCCTGGAGAGCTTGCAGAGCACTGGGGAAAGGCAGGCAGAGAATTCCCTGCTAGCACCTTCTCTGTGCCTGTTCACATTGCTTCGCAGAATCGCTTTTGTGCAGAAAACAGTAACACTTGTTCAGAACGAAAGAAAGCACAGAGCCCCAGATTCTATGTTGTCCTGGAGAGCTTGCAGAGCACTGGGGAAAGGCAGGCAGAGAATTCCCTGATAGCACCTTCTCTGTGCCTGGGAAGCAGAAGTGTTCACATTGCTTCGCAAGAATCGCTTTTGTGAAGAAAACAGTAACACTTGTTCAGAACGAAAGAAAGCACAGAGCCCCAGATTTGCTGTTCTCCTGGAGAGCTTGCAGAGCACTGGGGAAAGGCAGGCAGAGCATTCCCTGCTAGCACCTTCTCTGTGCCTGTTCACATTGCTTCGCAGAATCGCTTTTGTGCAGAAAACAGTAACACTTGTTCAGAAGGAAAGAAAGCACAGAGCCCCAGATTTGCTGTTTTCCTGGAGAGCTTGCAGAGCACTGGGGAAAGGCAGGCAGAGAATTCCTTGCTAGCACCTTCTCTGTGCCTGGGAAGCAGAAGTGTTCACATTGCTTCGCAAGAATCGCTTTTGTGCAGAAAACAGTAACACTTGTTCAGAAGGAAAGAAAGCACAGAGCCCCAGATTCTATGTTGTCCTGGAGAGCTTTCAGAGCACTGGGGAAAGGCAGGCAGAGAATTCCCTGATAGCACCTTCTCTGTGCCTGTTCACATTGCTTCGCTGAATCGCTTTTGTGCAGAAAACAGTAACACTTGTTCAGAAGGAAAGAAAGCACAGAGCCCCAGATTCTATGTTGTCCTGGAGAGCTTGCAGAGCACTGGGGAAAGGCAGGCAGAGAATTCCTTGCTAGCACCTTCTCTGTGCCTGGGAAGCAGAAGTGTTCACATTGCTTCGCAGAATCGCTTTTGTGCAGAAAACAGTAACACTTGTTCAGAAGGAAAGAAAGCACAGAGCCCCAGATTTTATGTTGTCCTGGAGAGCTTGCAGAGCACTGGGGAAAGGCAGGCAGAGAATTCCTTGCTAGCACCTTCTCTGTGCCTGGGAAGCAGAAGTGTTCACATTGCTTTGCAAGAATCGCTTTTGTGCAGAAAACAGTAACACTTGTTCAGAAGGAAAGAAAGCACAGAGCCCCAGATTCTATGTTGTCCTGGAGAGCTTGCAGAGCACTGGGGAAAGGCAGGCAGAGAATTCCCTGCTAGCACCTTCTCTGTGCCTGTTCACATTGCTTCGCAGAATCGCTTTTGTGCAGAAAACAGTAACACTTGTTCAGAAGGAAAGAAAGCACAGAGCCCCAGATTCTATGTTGTCCTGGAGAGCTTGCAGAGCACTGGGGAAAGGCAGGCAGAGAATTCCCTGATAGCACCTTCTCTGTGCCTGGGAAGCAGAAGTGTTCACATTGCTTCGCAGAATCGCTTTTGTGCAGAAAACAGTAACACTTGTTCAGAAGGAAAGAAAGCACAGAGCCCCAGATTTTATGTTGTCCTGGAGAGCTTGCAGAGCACTGGGGAAAGGCAGGCAGAGAATTCCCTGCTAGCACCTTCTCTGTGCCTGGGAAGCAGAAGTGTTCACATTGCTTCGCAAGAATCGCTTTTGTGCAGAAAACAGTAACACTTGTTCAGAAGGAAAGAAAGCACAGAGCCCCAGATTCTATGTTGTCCTGGAGAGCTTTCAGAGCACTGGGGAAAGGCAGGCAGAGAATTCCCTGATAGCACCTTCTCTGTGCCTGTTCACATTGCTTCGCAGAATCGCTTTTGTGCAGAAAACAGTAACACTTGTTCAGAAGGAAAGAAAGCACAGAGCCCCAGATTCTATGTTGTCCTGGAGAGCTTGCAGAGCACTGGGGAAAGGCAGGCAGAGAATTCCCTGATAGCACCTTCTCTGTGCCTGGGAAGCAGAAGTGTTCACATTGCTTCGCAAGAATCGCTTTTGTGAAGAAAACAGTAACACTTGTTCAGAACGAAAGAAAGCACAGAGCCCCAGATTTGCTGTTGTCCTGGAGAGCTTGCAGAGCACTGGGGAAAGGCAGGCAGAGAATTCCCTGCTAGCACCTTCTCTGTGCCTGGGAAGCAGAAGTGTTCACATTGCTTCGCAAGAATCGCTTTTGTGCAGAAAACAGTAACACTTGTTCAGAACGAAAGAAAGCACAGAGCCCCAGATTTGCTGTTCTCCTGGAGAGCTTGCAGAGCACTGGGGAAAGGCAGGCAGAGAATTCCCTGCTAGCACCTTCTCTGTGCCTGTTCACATTGCTTCGCAGAATCGCTTTTGTGCAGAAAACAGTAACACTTGTTCAGAACGAAAGAAAGCACAGAGCCCCAGATTCTATGTTGTCCTGGAGAGCTTGCAGAGCACTGGGGAAAGGCAGGCAGAGAATTCCCTGATAGCACCTTCTCTGTGCCTGGGAAGCAGAAGTGTTCACATTGCTTCGCAAGAATCGCTTTTGTGAAGAAAACAGTAACACTTGTTCAGAACGAAAGAAAGCACAGAGCCCCAGATTTGCTGTTCTCCTGGAGAGCTTGCAGAGCACTGGGGAAAGGCAGGCAGAGCATTCCCTGCTAGCACCTTCTCTGTGCCTGTTCACATTGCTTCGCTGAATCGCTTTTGTGCAGAAAACAGTAACACTTGTTCAGAAGGAAAGAAAGCACAGAGCCCCAGATTCTATGTTGTCCTGGAGAGCTTGCAGAGCACTGGGGAAAGGCAGGCAGAGAATTCCTTGCTAGCACCTTCTCTGTGCCTGGGAAGCAGAAGTGTTCACATTGCTTCGCAGAATCGCTTTTGTGCAGAAAACAGTAACACTTGTTCAGAAGGAAAGAAAGCACAGAGCCCCAGATTTTATGTTGTCCTGGAGAGCTTGCAGAGCACTGGGGAAAGGCAGGCAGAGAATTCCTTGCTAGCACCTTCTCTGTGCCTGGGAAGCAGAAGTGTTCACATTGCTTTGCAAGAATCGCTTTTGTGCAGAAAACAGTAACACTTGTTCAGAAGGAAAGAAAGCACAGAGCCCCAGATTCTATGTTGTCCTGGAGAGCTTGCAGAGCACTGGGGAAAGGCAGGCAGAGAATTCCTTGCTAGCACCTTCTCTGTGCCTGGGAAGCAGAAGTGTTCACATTGCTTCGCAGAATCGCTTTTGTGCAGAAAACAGTAACACTTGTTCAGAAGGAAAGAAAGCACAGAGCCCCAGATTTTATGTTGTCCTGGAGAGCTTGCAGAGCACTGGGGAAAGGCAGGCAGAGAATTCCTTGCTAGCACCTTCTCTGTGCCTGGGAAGCAGAAGTGTTCACATTGCTTTGCAAGAATCGCTTTTGTGCAGAAAACAGTAACACTTGTTCAGAAGGAAAGAAAGCACAGAGCCCCAGATTCTATGTTGTCCTGGAGAGCTTGCAGAGCACTGGGGAAAGGCAGGCAGAGAATTCCCTGCTAGCACCTTCTCTGTGCCTGTTCACATTGCTTCGCAGAATCGCTTTTGTGCAGAAAACAGTAACACTTGTTCAGAAGGAAAGAAAGCACAGAGCCCCAGATTCTATGTTGTCCTGGAGAGCTTGCAGAGCACTGGGGAAAGGCAGGCAGAGAATTCCCTGATAGCACCTTCTCTGTGCCTGGGAAGCAGAAGTGTTCACATTGCTTCGCAGAATCGCTTTTGTGCAGAAAACAGTAACACTTGTTCAGAAGGAAAGAAAGCACAGAGCCCCAGATTTTATGTTGTCCTGGAGAGCTTGCAGAGCACTGGGGAAAGGCAGGCAGAGAATTCCCTGCTAGCACCTTCTCTGTGCCTGGGAAGCAGAAGTGTTCACATTGCTTCGCAAGAATCGCTTTTGTGCAGAAAACAGTAACACTTGTTCAGAACGAAAGAAAGCACAGAGCCCCAGATTTGCTGTTCTCCTGGAGAGCTTGCAGAGCACTGGGGAAAGGCAGGCAGAGAATTCCCTGCTAGCACCTTCTCTGTGCCTTTTCAGATTGCTTCGCAGAATCGCTTTTGTGCAGAAAACAGTAACACTTGTTCAGAACGAAAGAAAGCACAGAGCCCCAGATTCTATGTTGTCCTGGAGAGCTTGCAGAGCACTGGGGAAAGGCAGGCAGAGAATTCCCTGCTAGCACCTTCTCTGTGCCTGGGAAGCAGAAGTGTTCACATTGCTTCGCAAGAATCGCTTTTGTGCAGAAAACAGTAACACTTGTTCAGAACGAAAGAAAGCGCAGAGCCCCAGATTCTATGTTGTCCTGGAGAGCTTGCAGAGCACTGGGGAAAGGCAGGCAGAGAATTCCCTGCTAGCACCTTCTCTGTGCCTGGGAAGCAGAAGTGTTCACATTGCTTCGCAAGAATCGCTTTTGTGCAGAAAACAGTAACACTTGTTCAGAAGGAAAGAAAGCACAGAGCCCCAGATTTTATGTTGTCCTGGAGAGCTTGCAGAGCACTGGGGAAAGGCAGGCAGAGAATTCCCTGCTTGCACCTTCTCTGTGCCTGGGAAGCAGAAGTGTTCACATTGCTTCGCAAGAATCGCTTTTGTGCAGAAAACAGTAACACTTGTTCAGAAGGAAAGAAAGCACAGAGCCCCAGATTTTATGTTGTCCTGGAGAGCTTGCAGAGCACTGGGGAAAGGCAGGCAGAGAATTCCTTGCTAGCACCTTCTCTGTGCCTGGGAAGCAGAAGTGTTCACATTGCTTCGCAGAATCGCTTTTGTGCAGAAAACAGTAACACTTGTTCAGAAGGAAAGAAAGCACAGAGCCCCAGATTTTATGTTGTCCTGGAGAGCTTGCAGAGCACTGGGGAAAGGCAGGCAGAGAATTCCTTGCTAGCACCTTCTCTGTGCCTGGGAAGCAGAAGTGTTCACATTGCTTTGCAAGAACCGCTTTTGTGCAGAAAACAGTAACACTTGTTCAGAAGGAAAGAAAGCACAGAGCCCCAGATTCTATGTTGTCCTGGAGAGCTTGCAGAGCACTGGGGAAAGGCAGGCAGAGAATTCCCTGCTAGCACCTTCTCTGTGCCTGTTCACATTGCTTCGCAGAATCGCTTTTGTGCAGAAAACAGTAACACTTGTTCAGAAGGAAAGAAAGCACAGAGCCCCAGATTCTATGTTGTCCTGGAGAGCTTGCAGAGCACTGGGGAAAGGCAGGCAGAGAATTCCCTGCTAGCACCTTCTCTGTGCCTGGGAAGCAGAAGTGTTCACATTGCTTCGCAAGAATCGCTTTTGTGCAGAAAACAGTAACACTTGTTCAGAAGGAAAGAAAGCACAGAGCCCCAGATTCTATGTTGTCCTGGAGAGCTTTCAGAGCACTGGGGAAAGGCAGGCAGAGAATTCCCTGATAGCACCTTCTCTGTGCCTGTTCACATTGCTTCGCAGAATCGCTTTTGTGCAGAAAACAGTAACACTTGTTCAGAAGGAAAGAAAGCACAGAGCCCCAGATTCTATGTTGTCCTGGAGAGCTTGCAGAGCACTGGGGAAAGGCAGGCAGAGAATTCCCTGCTAGCACCTTCTCTGTGCCTGGGAAGCAGAAGTGTTCACATTGCTTCGCAAGAATCGCTTTTGTGCAGAAAACAGTAACACTTGTTCAGAACGAAAGAAAGCACAGAGCCCCAGATTTGCTGTTCTCCTGGAGAGCTTGCAGAGCACTGGGGAAAGGCAGGCAGAGAATTCCCTGCTAGCACCTTCTCTGTGCCTGTTCACATTGCTTCGCAGAATCGCTTTTGTGCAGAAAACAGTAACACTTGTTCAGAACGAAAGAAAGCACAGAGCCCCAGATTCTATGTTGTCCTGGAGAGCTTGCAGAGCACTGGGGAAAGGCAGGCAGAGAATTCCCTGCTAGCACCTTCTCTGTGCCTGGGAAGCAGAAGTGTTCACATTGCTTCGCAGAATCGCTTTTGTGCAGAAAACAGTAACACTTGTTCAGAAGGAAAGAAAGCACAGAGCCCCAGATTTTATGTTGTCCTGGAGAGCTTGCAGAGCACTGGGGAAAGGCAGGCAGAGAATTCCCTGCTAGCACCTTCTCTGTGCCTGGGAAGCAGAAGTGTTCACATTGCTTCGCAAGAATCGCTTTTGTGCAGAAAACAGTAACACTTGTTCAGAACGAAAGAAAGCACAGAGCCCCAGATTTGCTGTTCTCCTGGAGAGCTTGCAGAGCACTGGGGAAAGGCAGGCAGAGAATTCCCTGCTAGCACCTTCTCTGTGCCTGTTCAGATTGCTTCGCAGAATCGCTTTTGTGCAGAAAACAGTAACACTTGTTCAGAACGAAAGAAAGCACAGAGCCCCAGATTCTATGTTGTCCTGGAGAGCTTGCAGAGCACTGGGGAAAGGCAGGCAGAGAATTCCCTGCTAGCACCTTCTCTGTGCCTGGGAAGCAGAAGTGTTCACATTGCTTCGCAAGAATCGCTTTTGTGCAGAAAACAGTAACACTTGTTCAGAAGGAAAGAAAGCACAGAGCCCCAGATTTTATGTTGTCCTGGAGAGCTTGCAGAGCACTGGGGAAAGGCAGGCAGAGAATTCCCTGCTTGCACCTTCTCTGTGCCTGGGAAGCAGAAGTGTTCACATTGCTTCGCAAGAATCGCTTTTGTGCAGAAAACAGTAACACTTGTTCAGAAGGAAAGAAAGCACAGAGCCCCAGATTTTATGTTGTCCTGGAGAGCTTGCAGAGCACTGGGGAAAGGCAGGCAGAGAATTCCTTGCTAGCACCTTCTCTGTGCCTGGGAAGCAGAAGTGTTCACATTGCTTCGCAGAATCGCTTTTGTGCAGAAAACAGTAACACTTGTTCAGAAGGAAAGAAAGCACAGAGCCCCAGATTTTATGTTGTCCTGGAGAGCTTGCAGAGCACTGGGGAAAGGCAGGCAGAGAATTCCTTGCTAGCACCTTCTCTGTGCCTGGGAAGCAGAAGTGTTCACATTGCTTTGCAAGAACCGCTTTTGTGCAGAAAACAGTAACACTTGTTCAGAAGGAAAGAAAGCACAGAGCCCCAGATTCTATGTTGTCCTGGAGAGCTTGCAGAGCACTGGGGAAAGGCAGGCAGAGAATTCCCTGCTAGCACCTTCTCTGTGCCTGTTCACATTGCTTCGCAGAATCGCTTTTGTGCAGAAAACAGTAACACTTGTTCAGAAGGAAAGAAAGCACAGAGCCCCAGATTCTATGTTGTCCTGGAGAGCTTGCAGAGCACTGGGGAAAGGCAGGCAGAGAATTCCCTGCTAGCACCTTCTCTGTGCCTGGGAAGCAGAAGTGTTCACATTGCTTCGCAAGAATCGCTTTTGTGCAGAAAACAGTAACACTTGTTCAGAAGGAAAGAAAGCACAGAGCCCCAGATTTTATGTTGTCCTGGAGAGCTTGCAGAGCACTGGGGAAAGGCAGGCAGAGAATTCCCTGCTTGCACCTTCTCTGTGCCTGGGAAGCAGAAGTGTTCACATTGCTTCGCAAGAATCGCTTTTGTGCAGAAAACAGTAACACTTGTTCAGAAGGAAAGAAAGCACAGAGCCCCAGATTTTATGTTGTCCTGGAGAGCTTGCAGAGCACTGGGGAAAGGCAGGCAGAGAATTCCTTGCTAGCACCTTCTCTGTGCCTGGGAAGCAGAAGTGTTCACATTGCTTCGCAGAATCGCTTTTGTGCAGAAAACAGTAACACTTGTTCAGAAGGAAAGAAAGCACAGAGCCCCAGATTTTATGTTGTCCTGGAGAGCTTGCAGAGCACTGGGGAAAGGCAGGCAGAGAATTCCTTGCTAGCACCTTCTCTGTGCCTGGGAAGCAGAAGTGTTCACATTGCTTTGCAAGAACCGCTTTTGTGCAGAAAACAGTAACACTTGTTCAGAAGGAAAGAAAGCACAGAGCCCCAGATTCTATGTTGTCCTGGAGAGCTTGCAGAGCACTGGGGAAAGGCAGGCAGAGAATTCCCTGATAGTACCTTCTCTGTGCCTGGGAAGCAGAAGTGTTCACATTGCTTCGCAAGAATCGCTTTTGTGCAGAAAACACTAACACTTGTTCAGAAGGAAAGAAAGCACAGAGCCCCAGATTCTATGTTGTCCTGGAGAGCTTTCAGAGCACTGGGGAAAGGCAGGCAGAGAATTCCCTGATAGCACCTTCTCTGTGCCTGTTCACATTGCTTCGCAGAATCGCTTTTGTGCAGAAAACAGTAACACTTGTTCAGAAGGAAAGAAAGCACAGAGCCCCAGATTCTATGTTGTCCTGGAGAGCTTGCAGAGCACTGGGGAAAGGCAGGCAGAGAATTCCCTGATAGCACCTTCTCTGTGCCTGGGAAGCAGAAGTGTTCACATTGCTTCGCAAGAATCGCTTTTGTGAAGAAAACAGTAACACTTGTTCAGAACGAAAGAAAGCACAGAGCCCCAGATTTGCTGTTGTCCTGGAGAGCTTGCAGAGCACTGGGGAAAGGCAGGCAGAGAATTCCCTGCTAGCACCTTCTCTGTGCCTGGGAAGCAGAAGTGTTCACATTGCTTCGCAAGAATCGCTTTTGTGCAGAAAACAGTAACACTTGTTTAGAACGAAAGAAAGCACAGAGCCCCAGATTTGCTGTTCTCCTGGAGAGCTTGCAGAGCACTGGGGAAAGGCAGGCAGAGAATTCCCTGCTAGCACCTTCTCTGTGCCTGTTCACATTGCTTCGCAGAATCGCTTTTGTGCAGAAAACAGTAACACTTGTTCAGAAGGAAAGAAAGCACAGAGCCCCAGATTCTATGTTGTCCTGGAGAGCTTGCAGAGCACTGGGGAAAGGCAGGCAGAGAATTCCCTGATAGCACCTTCTCTGTGCCTGGGAAGCAGAAGTGTTCACATTGCTTCGCAGAATCGCTTTTGTGCAGAAAACAGTAACACTTGTTCAGAAGGAAAGAAAGCACAGAGCCCCAGATTTTATGTTGTCCTGGAGAGCTTGCAGAGCACTGGGGAAAGGCAGGCAGAGAATTCCTTGCTAGCACCTTCTCTGTGCCTGGGAAGCAGAAGTGTTCACATTGCTCTGCAAGAATCGCTTTTGTGCAGAAAACAGTAACACTTGTTCAGAAGGAAAGAAAGCACAGAGCCCCAGATTTGCTGTTGTCCTGGAGAGCTTGCAGAGCACTGGGGAAAGGCAGGCAGAGAATTCCCTGCTAGCACCTTCTCTGTGCCTGGGAAGCAGAAGTGTTCACATTGCTTCGCAAGAATCGCTTTTGTGCAGAAAACAGTAACACTTGTTCAGAACGAAAGAAAGCACAGAGCCCCAGATTTGCTGTTCTCCTGGAGAGCTTGCAGAGCACTGGGGAAAGGCAGGCAGAGAATTCCCTGCTAGCACCTTCTCTGTGCCTGTTCACATTGCTTCGCAAGAATCGCTTTTGTGCAGAAAACAGTAACACTTGTTCAGAACGAAAGAAAGCACAGAGCCCCAGATTCTATGTTGTCCTGGAGAGCTTGCAGAGCACTGGGGAAAGGCAGGCAGAGAATTCCCTGATAGCACCTTCTCTGTGCCTGGGAAGCAGAAGTGTTCACATTGCTTCGCAGAATCGCTTTTGTGCAGAAAACAGTAACACTTGTTCAGAACGAAAGAAAGCACAGAGCCCCAGATTCTATGTTGTCCTGGAGAGCTTGCAGAGCACTGGGGAAAGGCAGGCAGAGAATTCCCTACTAGCACCTTCTCTGTGCCTGGGAAGCAGAAGTGTTCACATTGCTTCGCAAGAATCGCTTTTGTGCAGAAAACAGTAACACTTGTTCAGAAGGAAAGAAAGCACAGAGCCCCAGATTTTATGTTGTCCTGGAGAGCTTGCAGAGCACTGGGGAAAGGCAGGCAGAGAATTCCCTGCTTGCACCTTCTCTGTGCCTGGGAAGCAGAAGTGTTCACATTGCTTCGCAAGAATCGCTTTTGTGCAGAAAACAGTAACACTTGTTCAGAAGGAAAGAAAGCACAGAGCCCCAGATTTTATGTTGTCCTGGAGAGCTTGCAGAGCACTGGGGAAAGGCAGGCAGAGAATTCCTTGCTAGCACCTTCTCTGTGCCTGGGAAGCAGAAGTGTTCACATTGCTTCGCAGAATCGCTTTTGTGCAGAAAACAGTAACACTTGTTCAGAAGGAAAGAAAGCACAGAGCCCCAGATTTTATGTTGTCCTGGAGAGCTTGCAGAGCACTGGGGAAAGGCAGGCAGAGAATTCCTTGCTAGCACCTTCTCTGTGCCTGGGAAGCAGAAGTGTTCACATTGCTTTGCAAGAATCGCTTTTGTGCAGAAAACAGTAACACTTGTTCAGAAGGAAAGAAAGCACAGAGCCCCAGATTCTATGTTGTCCTGGAGAGCTTGCAGAGCACTGGGGAAAGGCAGGCAGAGAATTCCCTGCTAGCACCTTCTCTGTGCCTGTTCACATTGCTTCGCAGAATCGCTTTTGTGCAGAAAACAGTAACACTTGTTCAGAAGGAAAGAAAGCACAGAGCCCCAGATTCTATGTTGTCCTGGAGAGCTTGCAGAGCACTGGGGAAAGGCAGGCAGAGAATTCCCTGCTAGCACCTTCTCTGTGCCTGGGAAGCAGAAGTGTTCACATTGCTTCGCAGAATCGCTTTTGTGCAGAAAACAGTAACACTTGTTCAGAAGGAAAGAAAGCACAGAGCCCCAGATTTTATGTTGTCCTGGAGAGCTTGCAGAGCACTGGGGAAAGGCAGGCAGAGAATTCCTTGCTAGCACCTTCTCTGTGCCTGGGAAGCAGAAGTGTTCACATTGCTTTGCAAGAACCGCTTTTGTGCAGAAAACAGTAACACTTGTTCAGAAGGAAAGAAAGCACAGAGCCCCAGATTCTATGTTGTCCTGGAGAGCTTGCAGAGCACTGGGGAAAGGCAGGCAGAGAATTCCCTGCTAGCACCTTCTCTGTGCCTGTTCACATTGCTTCGCAGAATCGCTTTTGTGCAGAAAACAGTAACACTTGTTCAGAAGGAAAGAAAGCACAGAGCCCCAGATTCTATGTTGTCCTGGAGAGCTTGCAGAGCACTGGGGAAAGGCAGGCAGAGAATTCCCTGCTAGCACCTTCTCTGTGCCTGGGAAGCAGAAGTGTTCACATTGCTTCGCAAGAATCGCTTTTGTGCAGAAAACAGTAACACTTGTTCAGAAGGAAAGAAAGCACAGAGCCCCAGATTCTATGTTGTCCTGGAGAGCTTTCAGAGCACTGGGGAAAGGCAGGCAGAGAATTCCTTGCTAGCACCTTCTCTGTGCCTGTTCACATTGCTTCGCAGAATCGCTTTTGTGCAGAAAACAGTAACACTTGTTCAGAAGGAAAGAAAGCACAGAGCCCCAGATTCTATGTTGTCCTGGAGAGCTTGCAGAGCACTGGGGAAAGGCAGGCAGAGAATTCCCTGATAGCACCTTCTCTGTGCCTGGGAAGCAGAAGTGTTCACATTGCTTCGCAAGAATCGCTTTTGTGAAGAAAACAGTAACACTTGTTCAGAACGAAAGAAAGCACAGAGCCCCAGATTTGCTGTTGTCCTGGAGAGCTTGCAGAGCACTGGGGAAAGGCAGGCAGAGAATTCCCTGCTAGCACCTTCTCTGTGCCTGGGAAGCAGAAGTGTTCACATTGCTTCGCAAGAATCGCTTTTGTGCAGAAAACAGTAACACTTGTTCAGAACGAAAGAAAGCACAGAGCCCCAGATTTGCTGTTCTCCTGGAGAGCTTGCAGAGCACTGGGGAAAGGCAGGCAGAGAATTCCCTGCTAGCACCTTCTCTGTGCCTGTTCAGATTGCTTCGCAGAATCGCTTTTGTGCAGAAAACAGTAACACTTGTTCAGAACGAAAGAAAGCACAGAGCCCCAGATTCTATGTTGTCCTGGAGAGCTTGCAGAGCACGGGGGAAAGGCAGGCAGAGAATTCCCTGATAGCACCTTCTCTGTGCCTGGGAAGCAGAAGTGTTCACATTGCTTCGCAGAATCGCTTTTGTGCAGAAAACAGTAACACTTGTTCAGAAGGAAAGAAAGCACAGAGCCCCAGATTCTATGTTGTCCTGGAGAGCTTGCAGAGCACTGGGGAAAGGCAGGCAGAGAATTCCTTGCTAGCACCTTCTCTGTGCCTGGGAAGCAGAAGTGTTCACATTGCTCTGCAAGAATCGCTTTTGTGCAGAAAACAGTAACACTTGTTCAGAAGGAAAGAAAGCACAGAGCCCCAGATTTGCTGTTGTCCTGGAGAGCTTGCAGAGCACTGGGGAAAGGCAGGCAGAGAATTCCCTGCTAGCACCTTCTCTGTGCCTGGGAAGCAGAAGTGTTCACATTGCTTCGCAAGAATCGCTTTTGTGCAGAAAACAGTAACACTTGTTCAGAAGGAAAGAAAGCACAGAGCCCCAGATTCTATGTTGTCCTGGAGAGCTTGCAGAGCACTGGGGAAAGGCAGGCAGAGAATTCCCTGCTAGCACCTTCTCTGTGCCTGTTCACATTGCTTCGCAAGAATCGCTTTTGTGCAGAAAACAGTAACACTTGTTCAGAACGAAAGAAAGCACAGAGCCCCAGATTCTATGTTGTCCTGGAGAGCTTGCAGAGCACTGGGGAAAGGCAGGCAGAGAATTCCCTGCTAGCACCTTCTCTGTGCCTGGGAAGCAGAAGTGTTCACATTGCTTCGCAAGAATCGCTTTTGTGCAGAAAACAGTAACACTTGTTCAGAAGGAAAGAAAGCACAGAGCCCCAGATTTTATGTTGTCCTGGAGAGCTTGCAGAGCACTGGGGAAAGGCAGGCAGAGAATTCCCTGCTTGCACCTTCTCTGTGCCTGGGAAGCAGAAGTGTTCACATTGCTTCGCAAGAATCGCTTTTGTGCAGAAAACAGTAACACTTGTTCAGAAGGAAAGAAAGCACAGAGCCCCAGATTTTATGTTTTCCTGGAGAGCTTGCAGAGCACTGGGGAAAGGCAGGCAGAGAATTCCTTGCTAGCACCTTCTCTGTGCCTGGGAAGCAGAAGTGTTCACATTGCTTCGCAGAATCGCTTTTGTGCAGAAAACAGTAACACTTGTTCAGAAGGAAAGAAAGCACAGAGTCCCAGATTTTATGTTGTCCTGGAGAGCTTGCAGAGCACTGGGGAAAGGCAGGCAGAGAATTCCTTGCTAGCACCTTCTCTGTGCCTGGGAAGCAGAAGTGTTCACATTGCTTTGCAAGAACCGCTTTTGTGCAGAAAACAGTAACACTTGTTCAGAAGGAAAGAAAGCACAGAGCCCCAGATTCTATGTTGTCCTGGAGAGCTTGCAGAGCACTGGGGAAAGGCAGGCAGAGAATTCCCTGCTAGCACCTTCTCTGTGCCTGTTCACATTGCTTCGCAGAATCGCTTTTGTGCAGAAAACAGTAACACTTGTTCAGAAGGAAAGAAAGCACAGAGCCCCAGATTCTATGTTGTCCTGGAGAGCTTGCAGAGCACTGGGGAAAGGCAGGCAGAGAATTCCCTGCTAGCACCTTCTCTGTGCCTGGGAAGCAGAAGTGTTCACATTGCTTCGCAAGAATCGCTTTTGTGCAGAAAACAGTAACACTTGTTCAGAAGGAAAGAAAGCACAGAGCCCCAGATTCTATGTTGTCCTGGAGAGCTTTCAGAGCACTGGGGAAAGGCAGGCAGAGAATTCCCTGATAGCACCTTCTCTGTGCCTGTTCACATTGCTTCGCAGAATCGCTTTTGTGCAGAAAACAGTAACACTTGTTCAGAAGGAAAGAAAGCACAGAGCCCCAGATTCTATGTTGTCCTGGAGAGCTTGCAGAGCACTGGGGAAAGGCAGGCAGAGAATTCCCTGATAGCACCTTCTCTGTGCCTGGGAAGCAGAAGTGTTCACATTGCTTCGCAAGAATCGCTTTTGTGAAGAAAACAGTAACACTTGTTCAGAACGAAAGAAAGCACAGAGCCCCAGATTTGCTGTTGTCCTGGAGAGCTTGCAGAGCACTGGGGAAAGGCAGGCAGAGAATTCCCTGCTAGCACCTTCTCTGTGCCTGGGAAGCAGAAGTGTTCACATTGCTTCGCAAGAATCGCTTTTGTGCAGAAAACAGTAACACTTGTTCAGAACGAAAGAAAGCACAGAGCCCCAGATTTGCTGTTCTCCTGGAGAGCTTGCAGAGCACTGGGGAAAGGCAGGCAGAGAATTCCCTGCTAGCACCTTCTCTGTGCCTGTTCACATTGCTTCGCAGAATCGCTTTTGTGCAGAAAACAGTAACACTTGTTCAGAACGAAAGAAAGCACAGAGCCCCAGATTCTATGTTGTCCTGGAGAGCTTGCAGAGCACTGGGGAAAGGCAGGCAGAGAATTCCCTGATAGCACCTTCTCTGTGCCTGGGAAGCAGAAGTGTTCACATTGCTTCGCAGAATCGCTTTTGTGCAGAAAACAGTAACACTTGTTCAGAAGGAAAGAAAGCACAGAGCCCCAGATTTTATGTTGTCCTGGAGAGCTTGCAGAGCACTGGGGAAAGGCAGGCAGAGAATTCCCTGCTAGCACCTTCTCTGTGCCTGGGAAGCAGAAGTGTTCACATTGCTTCGCAAGAATCGCTTTTGTGCAGAAAACAGTAACACTTGTTCAGAACGAAAGAAAGCACAGAGCCCCAGATTTGCTGTTCTCCTGGAGAGCTTGCAGAGCACTGGGGAAAGGCAGGCAGAGAATTCCCTGCTAGCACCTTCTCTGTGCCTGTTCAGATTGCTTCGCAGAATCGCTTTTGTGCAGAAAACAGTAACACTTGTTCAGAACGAAAGAAAGCACAGAGCCCCAGATTCTATGTTGTCCTGGAGAGCTTGCAGAGCACTGGGGAAAGGCAGGCAGAGAATTCCCTGCTAGCACCTTCTCTGTGCCTGGGAAGCAGAAGTGTTCACATTGCTTCGCAAGAATCGCTTTTGTGCAGAAAACAGTAACACTTGTTCAGAAGGAAAGAAAGCACAGAGCCCCAGATTTTATGTTGTCCTGGAGAGCTTGCAGAGCACTGGGGAAAGGCAGGCAGAGAATTCCCTGCTTGCACCTTCTCTGTGCCTGGGAAGCAGAAGTGTTCACATTGCTTCGCAAGAATCGCTTTTGTGCAGAAAACAGTAACACTTGTTCAGAAGGAAAGAAAGCACAGAGCCCCAGATTTTATGTTGTCCTGGAGAGCTTGCAGAGCACTGGGGAAAGGCAGGCAGAGAATTCCTTGCTAGCACCTTCTCTGTGCCTGGGAAGCAGAAGTGTTCACATTGCTTCGCAGAATCGCTTTTGTGCAGAAAACAGTAACACTTGTTCAGAAGGAAAGAAAGCACAGAGCCCCAGATTTTATGTTGTCCTGGAGAGCTTGCAGAGCACTGGGGAAAGGCAGGCAGAGAATTCCTTGCTAGCACCTTCTCTGTGCCTGGGAAGCAGAAGTGTTCACATTGCTTTGCAAGAACCGCTTTTGTGCAGAAAACAGTAACACTTGTTCAGAAGGAAAGAAAGCACAGAGCCCCAGATTCTATGTTGTCCTGGAGAGCTTGCAGAGCACTGGGGAAAGGCAGGCAGAGAATTCCCTGCTAGCACCTTCTCTGTGCCTGTTCACATTGCTTCGCAGAATCGCTTTTGTGCAGAAAACAGTAACACTTGTTCAGAAGGAAAGAAAGCACAGAGCCCCAGATTCTATGTTGTCCTGGAGAGCTTGCAGAGCACTGGGGAAAGGCAGGCAGAGAATTCCCTGATAGCACCTTCTCTGTGCCTGGGAAGCAGAAGTGTTCACATTGCTTCGCAGAATCGCTTTTGTGCAGAAAACAGTAACACTTGTTCAGAAGGAAAGAAAGCACAGAGCCCCAGATTTTATGTTGTCCTGGAGAGCTTGCAGAGCACTGGGGAAAGGCAGGCAGAGAATTCCCTGCTAGCACCTTCTCTGTGCCTGGAAAGCAGAAATGTTCACATTGCTTCGCAAGAATCGCTTTTGTGCAGAAAACAGTAACACTTGTTCAGAACGAAAGAAAGCACAGAGCCCCAGATTTGCTGTTCTCCTGGAGAGCTTGCAGAGCACTGGGGAAAGGCAGGCAGAGAATTCCCTGCTAGCACCTTCTCTGTGCCTGTTCAGATTGCTTCGCAGAATCGCTTTTGTGCAGAAAACAGTAACACTTGTTCAGAAGGAAAGAAAGCACAGAGCCCCAGATTCTATGTTGTCCTGGAGAGCTTGCAGAGCACTGGGGAAAGGCAGGCAGAGAATTCCCTGCTAGCACCTTCTCTGTGCCTGGGAAGCAGAAGTGTTCACATTGCTTCGCAAGAATCGCTTTTGTGCAGAAAACAGTAACACTTGTTCAGAAGGAAAGAAAGCACAGAGCCCCAGATTTTATGTTGTCCTGGAGAGCTTGCAGAGCACTGGGGAAAGGCAGGCAGAGAATTCCCTGCTTGCACCTTCTCTGTGCCTGGGAAGCAGAAGTGTTCACATTGCTTCGCAAGAATCGCTTTTGTGCAGAAAACAGTAACACTTGTTCAGAAGGAAAGAAAGCACAGAGCCCCAGATTCTATGTTGTCCTGGAGAGCTTGCAGAGCACTGGGGAAAGGCAGGCAGAGAATTCCTTGCTAGCACCTTCTCTGTGCCTGGGAAGCAGAAGTGTTCACATTGCTTCGCAGAATCGCTTTTGTGCAGAAAACAGTAACACTTGTTCAGAAGGAAAGAAAGCACAGAGCCCCAGATTTTATGTTGTCCTGGAGAGCTTGCAGAGCACTGGGGAAAGGCAGGCAGAGAATTCCTTGCTAGCACCTTCTCTGTGCCTGGGAAGCAGAAGTGTTCACATTGCTTTGCAAGAACCGCTTTTGTGCAGAAAACAGTAACACTTGTTCAGAAGGAAAGAAAGCACAGAGCCCCAGATTCTATGTTGTCCTGGAGAGCTTGCAGAGCACTGGGGAAAGGCAGGCAGAGAATTCCCTGATAGCACCTTCTCTGTGCCTGGGAAGCAGAAGTGTTCACATTGCTTCGCAAGAATCGCTTTTGTGCAGAAAACAGTAACACTTGTTCAGAAGGAAAGAAAGCACAGAGCCCCAGATTCTATGTTGTCCTGGAGAGCTTTCAGAGCACTGGGGAAAGGCAGGCAGAGAATTCCTTGCTAGTACCTTCTCTGTGCCTGTTCACATTGTTTCGCAGAATCGCTTTTGTGAAGAAAACAGTAACACTTGTTCAGAAGGAAAGAAAGCACAGAGCCCCAGATTCTATGTTGTCCTGGAGAGCTTGCAGAGCACTGGGGAAAGGCAGGCAGAGAATTCCCTGATAGTACCTTCTCTGTGCCTAGGAAGCAGAAGTGTTCACATTGCTTCGCAAGAATCGCTTTTGTGCAGAAAACAGTAACACTTGTTCAGAAGGAAAGAAAGCACAGAGCCCCAGATTCTATGTTGTCCTGGAGAGCTTTCAGAGCACTGGGGAAAGGCAGGCAGAGAATTCCCTGATAGCACCTTCTCTGTGCCTGTTCACATTGCTTCGCAGAATCGCTTTTGTGCAGAAAACAGTAACACTTGTTCAGAAGGAAAGAAAGCACAGAGCCCCAGATTCTATGTTGTCCTGGAGAGCTTGCAGAGCACTGGGGAAAGGCAGGCAGAGAATTCCCTGATAGCACCTTCTCTGTGCCTGGGAAGCAGAAGTGTTCACATTGCTTCGCAGAATCGCTTTTGTGCAGAAAACAGTAACACTTGTTCAGAAGGAAAGAAAGCACAGAGCCCCAGATTTTATGTTGTCCTGGAGAGCTTGCAGAGCACTGGGGAAAGGCAGGCAGAGAATTCCTTGCTAGCACCTTCTCTGTGCCTGGGAAGCAGAAGTGTTCACATTGCTCTGCAAGAATCGCTTTTGTGCAGAAAACAGTAACACTTGTTCAGAAGGAAAGAAAGCACAGAGCCCCAGATTTGCTGTTGTCCTGGAGAGCTTGCAGAGCACTGGGGAAAGGCAGGCAGAGAATTCCCTGCTAGCACCTTCTCTGTGCCTGGGAAGCAGAAGTGTTCACATTGCTTCGCAAGAATCGCTTTTGTGCAGAAAACAGTAACACTTGTTCAGAAGGAAAGAAAGCACAGAGCCCCAGATTCTATGTTGTCCTGGAGAGCTTTCAGAGCACTGGGGAAAGGCAGGCAGAGAATTCCTTGCTAGTACCTTCTCTGTGCCTGTTCACATTGTTTCGCAGAATCGCTTTTGTGAAGAAAACAGTAACACTTGTTCAGAAGGAAAGAAAGCACAGAGCCCCAGATTCTATGTTGTCCTGGAGAGCTTGCAGAGCACTGGGGAAAGGCAGGCAGAGAATTCCCTGATAGTACCTTCTCTGTGCCTAGGAAGCAGAAGTGTTCACATTGCTTCGCAAGAATCGCTTTTGTGCAGAAAACAGTAACACTTGTTCAGAAGGAAAGAAAGCACAGAGCCCCAGATTCTATGTTGTCCTGGAGAGCTTTCAGAGCACTGGGGAAAGGCAGGCAGAGAATTCCCTGATAGCACCTTCTCTGTGCCTGGGAAGCAGAAGTGTTCACATTGCTTCGCAAGAATCGCTTTTGTGCAGAAAACAGTAACACTTGTTCAGAAGGAAAGAAAGCACAGAGCCCCAGATTTTATGTTGTCCTGGAGAGCTTGCAGAGCACTGGGGAAAGGCAGGCAGAGAATTCCCTGCTTGCACCTTCTCTGTGCCTGGGAAGCAGAAGTGTTCACATTGCTTCGCAAGAATCGCTTTTGTGCAGAAAACAGTAACACTTGTTCAGAAGGAAAGAAAGCACAGAGCCCCAGATTTTATGTTGTCCTGGAGAGCTTGCAGAGCACTGGGGAAAGGCAGGCAGAGAATTCCTTGCTAGCACCTTCTCTGTGCCTGGGAAGCAGAAGTGTTCACATTGCTTCGCAGAATCGCTTTTGTGCAGAAAACAGTAACACTTGTTCAGAAGGAAAGAAAGCACAGAGCCCCAGATTTTATGTTGTCCTGGAGAGCTTGCAGAGCACTGGGGAAAGGCAGGCAGAGAATTCCTTGCTAGCACCTTCTCTGTGCCTGGGAAGCAGAAGTGTTCACATTGCTTTGCAAGAATCGCTTTTGTGCAGAAAACAGTAACACTTGTTCAGAAGGAAAGAAAGCACAGAGCCCCAGATTCTATGTTGTCCTGGAGAGCTTGCAGAGCACTGGGGAAAGGCAGGCAGAGAATTCCCTGCTAGCACCTTCTCTGTGCCTGTTCACATTGCTTCGCAGAATCGCTTTTGTGCAGAAAACAGTAACACTTGTTCAGAAGGAAAGAAAGCACAGAGCCCCAGATTCTATGTTGTCCTGGAGAGCTTGCAGAGCACTGGGGAAAGGCAGGCAGAGAATTCCCTGCTAGCACCTTCTCTGTGCCTGGGAAGCAGAAGTGTTCACATTGCTTCGCAGAATCGCTTTTGTGCAGAAAACAGTAACACTTGTTCAGAAGGAAAGAAAGCACAGAGCCCCAGATTTTATGTTGTCCTGGAGAGCTTGCAGAGCACTGGGGAAAGGCAGGCAGAGAATTCCTTGCTAGCACCTTCTCTGTGCCTGGGAAGCAGAAGTGTTCACATTGCTTTGCAAGAACCGCTTTTGTGCAGAAAACAGTAACACTTGTTCAGAAGGAAAGAAAGCACAGAGCCCCAGATTCTATGTTGTCCTGGAGAGCTTGCAGAGCACTGGGGAAAGGCAGGCAGAGAATTCCCTGCTAGCACCTTCTCTGTGCCTGTTCACATTGCTTCGCAGAATCGCTTTTGTGCAGAAAACAGTAACACTTGTTCAGAAGGAAAGAAAGCACAGAGCCCCAGATTCTATGTTGTCCTGGAGAGCTTGCAGAGCACTGGGGAAAGGCAGGCAGAGAATTCCCTGCTAGCACCTTCTCTGTGCCTGGGAAGCAGAAGTGTTCACATTGCTTCGCAAGAATCGCTTTTGTGCAGAAAACAGTAACACTTCTTCAGAAGGAAAGAAAGCACAGAGCCCCAGATTCTATGTTGTCCTGGAGAGCTTGCAGAGCACTGGGGAAAGGCAGGCAGAGAATTCCTTGCTAGCACCTTCTCTGTGCCTGTTCACATTGCTTCGCAGAATCGCTTTTGTGCAGAAAACAGTAACACTTGTTCAGAAGGAAAGAAAGCACAGAGCCCCAGATTCTATGTTGTCCTGGAGAGCTTGCAGAGCACTGGGGAAAGGCAGGCAGAGAATTCCCTGCTAGCACCTTCTCTGTGCCTGGGAAGCAGAAGTGTTCACATTGCTTCGCAAGAATCGCTTTTGTGCAGAAAACAGTAACACTTGTTCAGAACGAAAGAAAGCACAGAGCCCCAGATTTGCTGTTCTCCTGGAGAGCTTGCAGAGCACTGGGGAAAGGCAGGCAGAGAATTCCCTGCTAGCACCTTCTCTGTGCCTGTTCAGATTGCTTCGCAGAATCGCTTTTGTGCAGAAAACAGTAACACTTGTTCAGAACGAAAGAAAGCACAGAGCCCCAGATTCTATGTTGTCCTGGAGAGCTTGCAGAGCACGGGGGAAAGGCAGGCAGAGAATTCCCTGATAGCACCTTCTCTGTGCCTGGGAAGCAGAAGTGTTCACATTGCTTCGCAGAATCGCTTTTGTGCAGAAAACAGTAACACTTGTTCAGAAGGAAAGAAAGCACAGAGCCCCAGATTCTATGTTGTCCTGGAGAGCTTGCAGAGCACTGGGGAAAGGCAGGCAGAGAATTCCTTGCTAGCACCTTCTCTGTGCCTGGGAAGCAGAAGTGTTCACATTGCTCTGCAAGAATCGCTTTTGTGCAGAAAACAGTAACACTTGTTCAGAAGGAAAGAAAGCACAGAGCCCCAGATTTGCTGTTGTCCTGGAGAGCTTGCAGAGCACTGGGGAAAGGCAGGCAGAGAATTCCCTGCTAGCACCTTCTCTGTGCCTGGGAAGCAGAAGTGTTCACATTGCTTCGCAAGAATCGCTTTTGTGCAGAAAACAGTAACACTTGTTCAGAAGGAAAGAAAGCACAGAGCCCCAGATTCTATGTTGTCCTGGAGAGCTTGCAGAGCACTGGGGAAAGGCAGGCAGAGAATTCCCTGCTAGCACCTTCTCTGTGCCTGTTCACATTGCTTCGCAAGAATCGCTTTTGTGCAGAAAACAGTAACACTTGTTCAGAACGAAAGAAAGCACAGAGCCCCAGATTCTATGTTGTCCTGGAGAGCTTGCAGAGCACTGGGGAAAGGCAGGCAGAGAATTCCCTGCTAGCACCTTCTCTGTGCCTGGGAAGCAGAAGTGTTCACATTGCTTCGCAAGAATCGCTTTTGTGCAGAAAACAGTAACACTTGTTCAGAAGGAAAGAAAGCACAGAGCCCCAGATTTTATGTTGTCCTGGAGAGCTTGCAGAGCACTGGGGAAAGGCAGGCAGAGAATTCCCTGCTTGCACCTTCTCTGTGCCTGGGAAGCAGAAGTGTTCACATTGCTTCGCAAGAATCGCTTTTGTGCAGAAAACAGTAACACTTGTTCAGAAGGAAAGAAAGCACAGAGCCCCAGATTTTATGTTTTCCTGGAGAGCTTGCAGAGCACTGGGGAAAGGCAGGCAGAGAATTCCTTGCTAGCACCTTCTCTGTGCCTGGGAAGCAGAAGTGTTCACATTGCTTCGCAGAATCGCTTTTGTGCAGAAAACAGTAACACTTGTTCAGAAGGAAAGAAAGCACAGAGTCCCAGATTTTATGTTGTCCTGGAGAGCTTGCAGAGCACTGGGGAAAGGCAGGCAGAGAATTCCTTGCTAGCACCTTCTCTGTGCCTGGGAAGCAGAAGTGTTCACATTGCTTTGCAAGAACCGCTTTTGTGCAGAAAACAGTAACACTTGTTCAGAAGGAAAGAAAGCACAGAGCCCCAGATTCTATGTTGTCCTGGAGAGCTTGCAGAGCACTGGGGAAAGGCAGGCAGAGAATTCCCTGCTAGCACCTTCTCTGTGCCTGTTCACATTGCTTCGCAGAATCGCTTTTGTGCAGAAAACAGTAACACTTGTTCAGAAGGAAAGAAAGCACAGAGCCCCAGATTCTATGTTGTCCTGGAGAGCTTGCAGAGCACTGGGGAAAGGCAGGCAGAGAATTCCCTGATAGCACCTTCTCTGTGCCTGGGAAGCAGAAGTGTTCACATTGCTTCGCAAGAATCGCTTTTGTGAAGAAAACAGTAACACTTGTTCAGAACGAAAGAAAGCACAGAGCCCCAGATTTGCTGTTGTCCTGGAGAGCTTGCAGAGCACTGGGGAAAGGCAGGCAGAGAATTCCCTGCTAGCACCTTCTCTGTGCCTGGGAAGCAGAAGTGTTCACATTGCTTCGCAAGAATCGCTTTTGTGCAGAAAACAGTAACACTTGTTCAGAACGAAAGAAAGCACAGAGCCCCAGATTTGCTGTTCTCCTGGAGAGCTTGCAGAGCACTGGGGAAAGGCAGGCAGAGAATTCCCTGCTAGCACCTTCTCTGTGCCTGTTCACATTGCTTCGCAGAATCGCTTTTGTGCAGAAAACAGTAACACTTGTTCAGAACGAAAGAAAGCACAGAGCCCCAGATTCTATGTTGTCCTGGAGAGCTTGCAGAGCACTGGGGAAAGGCAGGCAGAGAATTCCCTGATAGCACCTTCTCTGTGCCTGGGAAGCAGAAGTGTTCACATTGCTTCGCAGAATCGCTTTTGTGCAGAAAACAGTAACACTTGTTCAGAAGGAAAGAAAGCACAGAGCCCCAGATTTTATGTTGTCCTGGAGAGCTTGCAGAGCACTGGGGAAAGGCAGGCAGAGAATTCCCTGCTAGCACCTTCTCTGTGCCTGGGAAGCAGAAGTGTTCACATTGCTTCGCAAGAATCGCTTTTGTGCAGAAAACAGTAACACTTGTTCAGAACGAAAGAAAGCACAGAGCCCCAGATTTGCTGTTCTCCTGGAGAGCTTGCAGAGCACTGGGGAAAGGCAGGCAGAGAATTCCCTGCTAGCACCTTCTCTGTGCCTGTTCAGATTGCTTCGCAGAATCGCTTTTGTGCAGAAAACAGTAACACTTGTTCAGAACGAAAGAAAGCACAGAGCCCCAGATTCTATGTTGTCCTGGAGAGCTTGCAGAGCACTGGGGAAAGGCAGGCAGAGAATTCCCTGCTAGCACCTTCTCTGTGCCTGGGAAGCAGAAGTGTTCACATTGCTTCGCAAGAATCGCTTTTGTGCAGAAAACAGTAACACTTGTTCAGAAGGAAAGAAAGCACAGAGCCCCAGATTTTATGTTGTCCTGGAGAGCTTGCAGAGCACTGGGGAAAGGCAGGCAGAGAATTCCCTGCTTGCACCTTCTCTGTGCCTGGGAAGCAGAAGTGTTCACATTGCTTCGCAAGAATCGCTTTTGTGCAGAAAACAGTAACACTTGTTCAGAAGGAAAGAAAGCACAGAGCCCCAGATTTTATGTTGTCCTGGAGAGCTTGCAGAGCACTGGGGAAAGGCAGGCAGAGAATTCCTTGCTAGCACCTTCTCTGTGCCTGGGAAGCAGAAGTGTTCACATTGCTTCGCAGAATCGCTTTTGTGCAGAAAACAGTAACACTTGTTCAGAAGGAAAGAAAGCACAGAGCCCCAGATTTTATGTTGTCCTGGAGAGCTTGCAGAGCACTGGGGAAAGGCAGGCAGAGAATTCCTTGCTAGCACCTTCTCTGTGCCTGGGAAGCAGAAGTGTTCACATTGCTTTGCAAGAACCGCTTTTGTGCAGAAAACAGTAACACTTGTTCAGAAGGAAAGAAAGCACAGAGCCCCAGATTCTATGTTGTCCTGGAGAGCTTGCAGAGCACTGGGGAAAGGCAGGCAGAGAATTCCCTGCTAGCACCTTCTCTGTGCCTGTTCACATTGCTTCGCAGAATCGCTTTTGTGCAGAAAACAGTAACACTTGTTCAGAAGGAAAGAAAGCACAGAGCCCCAGATTCTATGTTGTCCTGGAGAGCTTGCAGAGCACTGGGGAAAGGCAGGCAGAGAATTCCCTGATAGCACCTTCTCTGTGCCTGGGAAGCAGAAGTGTTCACATTGCTTCGCAGAATCGCTTTTGTGCAGAAAACAGTAACACTTGTTCAGAAGGAAAGAAAGCACAGAGCCCCAGATTTTATGTTGTCCTGGAGAGCTTGCAGAGCACTGGGGAAAGGCAGGCAGAGAATTCCCTGCTAGCACCTTCTCTGTGCCTGGAAAGCAGAAATGTTCACATTGCTTCGCAAGAATCGCTTTTGTGCAGAAAACAGTAACACTTGTTCAGAACGAAAGAAAGCACAGAGCCCCAGATTTGCTGTTCTCCTGGAGAGCTTGCAGAGCACTGGGGAAAGGCAGGCAGAGAATTCCCTGCTAGCACCTTCTCTGTGCCTGTTCAGATTGCTTCGCAGAATCGCTTTTGTGCAGAAAACAGTAACACTTGTTCAGAAGGAAAGAAAGCACAGAGCCCCAGATTCTATGTTGTCCTGGAGAGCTTGCAGAGCACTGGGGAAAGGCAGGCAGAGAATTCCCTGCTAGCACCTTCTCTGTGCCTGGGAAGCAGAAGTGTTCACATTGCTTCGCAAGAATCGCTTTTGTGCAGAAAACAGTAACACTTGTTCAGAAGGAAAGAAAGCACAGAGCCCCAGATTTTATGTTGTCCTGGAGAGCTTGCAGAGCACTGGGGAAAGGCAGGCAGAGAATTCCCTGCTTGCACCTTCTCTGTGCCTGGGAAGCAGAAGTGTTCACATTGCTTCGCAAGAATCGCTTTTGTGCAGAAAACAGTAACACTTGTTCAGAAGGAAAGAAAGCACAGAGCCCCAGATTTTATGTTGTCCTGGAGAGCTTGCAGAGCACTGGGGAAAGGCAGGCAGAGAATTCCTTGCTAGCACCTTCTCTGTGCCTGGGAAGCAGAAGTGTTCACATTGCTTCGCAGAATCGCTTTTGTGCAGAAAACAGTAACACTTGTTCAGAAGGAAAGAAAGCACAGAGCCCCAGATTTTATGTTGTCCTGGAGAGCTTGCAGAGCACTGGGGAAAGGCAGGCAGAGAATTCCTTGCTAGCACCTTCTCTGTGCCTGGGAAGCAGAAGTGTTCACATTGCTTTGCAAGAACCGCTTTTGTGCAGAAAACAGTAACACTTGTTCAGAAGGAAAGAAAGCACAGAGCCCCAGATTCTATGTTGTCCTGGAGAGCTTGCAGAGCACTGGGGAAAGGCAGGCAGAGAATTCCCTGCTAGCACCTTCTCTGTGCCTGGGAAGCAGAAGTGTTCACATTGCTTCGCAAGAATCGCTTTTGTGCAGAAAACAGTAACACTTGTTCAGAAGGAAAGAAAGCACAGAGCCCCAGATTCTATGTTGTCCTGGAGAGCTTTCAGAGCACTGGGGAAAGGCAGGCAGAGAATTCCTTGCTAGTACCTTCTCTGTGCCTGTTCACATTGTTTCGCAGAATCGCTTTTGTGAAGAAAACAGTAACACTTGTTCAGAAGGAAAGAAAGCACAGAGCCCCAGATTCTATGTTGTCCTGGAGAGCTTGCAGAGCACTGGGGAAAGGCAGGCAGAGAATTCCCTGATAGTACCTTCTCTGTGCCTAGGAAGCAGAAGTGTTCACATTGCTTCGCAAGAATCGCTTTTGTGCAGAAAACAGTAACACTTGTTCAGAAGGAAAGAAAGCACAGAGCCCCAGATTCTATGTTGTCCTGGAGAGCTTTCAGAGCACTGGGGAAAGGCAGGCAGAGAATTCCCTGATAGCACCTTCTCTGTGCCTGTTCACATTGCTTCGCAGAATCGCTTTTGTGCAGAAAACAGTAACACTTGTTCAGAAGGAAAGAAAGCACAGAGCCCCAGATTCTATGTTGTCCTGGAGAGCTTGCAGAGCACTGGGGAAAGGCAGGCAGAGAATTCCCTGATAGCACCTTCTCTGTGCCTGGGAAGCAGAAGTGTTCACATTGCTTCGCAAGAATCGCTTTTGTGAAGAAAACAGTAACACTTGTTCAGAACGAAAGAAAGCACAGAGCCCCAGATTTGCTGTTGTCCTGGAGAGCTTGCAGAGCACTGGGGAAAGGCAGGCAGAGAATTCCCTGCTAGCACCTTCTCTGTGCCTGGGAAGCAGAAGTGTTCACATTGCTTCGCAGAATCGCTTTTGTGCAGAAAACACTAACACTTGTTCAGAAGGAAAGAAAGCACAGAGCCCCAGATTCTATGTTGTCCTGGAGAGCTTGCAGAGCACTGGGGAAAGGCAGGCAGAGAATTCCCTGATAGTACCTTCTCTGTGCCTAGGAAGCAGAAGTGTTCACATTGCTTCGCAAGAATCGCTTTTGTGCAGAAAACAGTAACACTTGTTCAGAAGGAAAGAAAGCACAGAGCCCCAGATTCTATGTTGTCCTGGAGAGCTTGCAGAGCACTGGGGAAAGGCAGGCAGAGAATTCCCTGATAGCACCTTCTCTGTGCCTGGGAAGCAGAAGTGTTCACATTGCTTCGCAGAATCGCTTTTGTGCAGAATACAGTAACACTTGTTCAGAAGGAAAGAAAGCACAGAGCCCCAGATTCTATGTTGTCCTGGAGAGCTTGCAGAGCACTGGGGAAAGGCAGGCAGAGAATTCCTTGCTAGCACCTTCTCTGTGCCTGGGAAGCAGAAGTGTTCACATTGCTTTGCAAGAATCGCTTTTGTGCAGAAAACAGTAACACTTGTTCAGAAGGAAAGAAAGCACAGAGCCCCAGATTCTATGTTGTCCTGGAGAGCTTGCAGAGCACTGGGGAAAGGCAGGCAGAGAATTCCCTGATAGCACCTTCTCTGTGCCTGTTCACATTGCTTCGCAAGAATCGCTTTTGTGCAGAAAACAGTAACACTTGTTCAGAACGAAAGAAAGCACAGAGCCCCAGATTTGATGTTGTCCTGGAGAGCTTGCAGAGCACTGGGGAAAGGCAGGCAGAGAATTCCTTGCTAGTACCTTCTCTGTGCCTGTTCACATTGTTTCGCAGAATCGCTTTTGTGAAGAAAACAGTAACACTTGTTCAGAAGGAAAGAAAGCACAGAGCCCCAGATTCTATGTTGTCCTGGAGAGCTTGCAGAGCACTGGGGAAAGGCAGGCAGAGAATTCCCTGATAGTACCTTCTCTGTGCCTAGGAAGCAGAAGTGTTCACATTGCTTCGCAAGAATCGCTTTTGTGCAGAAAACAGTAACACTTGTTCAGAAGGAAAGAAAGCACAGAGCCCCAGATTCTATGTTGTCCTGGAGAGCTTGCAGAGCACTGGGGAAAGGCAGGCAGAGAATTCCCTGATAGCACCTTCTCTGTGCCTGTTCACATTGCTTCGCAGAATCGCTTTTGTGCAGAAAACAGTAACACTTGTTCAGAAGGAAAGAAAGCACAGAGCCCCAGATTCTATGTTGTCCTGGAGAGCTTGCAGAGCACTGGGGAAAGGCAGGCAGAGAATTCCCTGATAGCACCTTCTCTGTGCCTGGGAAGCAGAAGTGTTCACATTGCTTCGCAAGAATCGCTTTTGTGAAGAAAACAGTAACACTTGTTCAGAACGAAAGAAAGCACAGAGCCCCAGATTTGCTGTTGTCCTGGAGAGCTTGCAGAGCACTGGGGAAAGGCAGGCAGAGAATTCCCTGCTAGCACCTTCTCTGTGCCTGGGAAGCAGAAGTGTTCACATTGCTTCGCAGAATCGCTTTTGTGCAGAAAACAGTAACACTTGTTCAGAAGGAAAGAAAGCACAGAGCCCCAGATTCTATGTTGTCCTGGAGAGCTTGCAGAGCACTGGGGAAAGGCAGGCAGAGAATTCCCTGATAGCACCTTCTCTGTGCCTGTTCACATTGCTTCGCAGAATCGCTTTTGTGCAGAAAACAGTAACACTTGTTCAGAACGAAAGAAAGCACAGAGCCCCGGATTCTATGTTGTCCTGGAGAGCTTGCAGAGCACTGGGGAAAGGCAGGCAGAGAATTCCCTGCTAGCACCTTCTCTGTGCCTGGGAAGCAGAAGTGTTCACATTGCTTCGCAGAATCGCTTTTGTGCAGAAAACAGTAACACTTGTTCAGAACGAAAGAAAGCACAGAGCCCCAGATTCTATGTTGTCCTGGAGAGCTTGCAGAGCACTGGGGAAAGGCAGGCAGAGAATTCCCTGCTAGCACCTTCTCTGTGCCTGGGAAGCAGAAGTGTTCACATTGCTTCGCAAGAATCGCTTTTGTGCAGAAAACAGTAACACTTGTTCAGAACGAAAGAAAGCACAGAGCCCCAGATTTGCTGTTGTCCTGGAGAGCTTGCAGAGCACTGGGGAAAGGCAGGCAGAGAATTCCCTGCTAGCACCTTCTCTGTGCCTGGGAAGCAGAAGTGTTCACATTGCTTCGCAGAACCGCTTTTGTGCAGAAAACAGTAACACTTGTTCAGAAGGAAAGAAAGCACAGAGCCCCAGATTCTATGTTGTCCTGGAGAGCTTGCAGAGCACTGGGGAAAGGCAGGCAGAGAATTCCTTGCTAGCACCTTCTCTGTGCCTGTTCACATTGTTTCGCAGAATCGCTTTTGTGAAGAAAACAGTAACACTTGTTCAGAAGGAAAGAAAGCACAGAGCCCCAGATTCTATGTTGTCCTGGAGAGCTTGCAGAGCACTGGGGAAAGGCAGGCAGAGAATTCCCTGATAGTACCTTCTCTGTGCCTAGGAAGCAGAAGTGTTCACATTGCTTCGCAAGATTCGCTTTTGTGCAGAAAACAGTAACACTTGTTCAGAAGGAAAGAAAGCACAGAGCCCCAGATTCTATGTTGTCCTGGAGAGCTTGCAGAGCACTGGGGAAAGGCAGGCAGAGAATTCCCTGATAGCACCTTCTCTGTGCCTGGGAAGCAGAAGTGTTCACATTGCTTCGCAGAATCGCTTTTGTGCAGAATACAGTAACACTTGTTCAGAAGGAAAGAAAGCACAGAGCCCCAGATTCTATGTTGTCCTGGAGAGCTTGCAGAGCACTGGGGAAAGGCAGGCAGAGAATTCCTTGCTAGCACCTTCTCTGTGCCTGGGAAGCAGAAGTGTTCACATTGCTTTGCAAGAATCGCTTTTGTGCAGAAAACAGTAACACTTGTTCAGAAGGAAAGAAAGCACAGAGCCCCAGATTCTATGTTGTCCTGGAGAGCTTGCAGAGCACTGGGGAAAGGCAGGCAGAGAATTCCCTGATAGCACCTTCTCTGTGCCTGTTCACATTGCTTCGCAAGAATCGCTTTTGTGCAGAAAACAGTAACACTTGTTCAGAACGAAAGAAAGCACAGAGCCCCAGATTTGATGTTGTCCTGGAGAGCTTGCAGAGCACTGGGGAAAGGCAGGCAGAGAATTCCTTGCTAGTACCTTCTCTGTGCCTGTTCACATTGTTTCGCAGAATCGCTTTTGTGAAGAAAACAGTAACACTTGTTCAGAAGGAAAGAAAGCACAGAGCCCCAGATTCTATGTTGTCCTGGAGAGCTTGCAGAGCACTGGGGAAAGGCAGGCAGAGAATTCCCTGATAGCACCTTCTCTGTGCCTGGGAAGCAGAAGTGTTCACATTGCTTCGCAGAATCGCTTTTGTGCAGAAAAGAGTAACACTTGTTCAGAACGAAAGAAAGCACAGAGCCCCAGATTCTATGTTGTCCTGGAGAGCTTGCAGAGCACTGGGGAAAGGCAGGCAGAGAATTCCCTGATAGCACCTTCTCTGTGCCTGGGAAGCAGAAGTGTTCACATTGCTTTGCAAGAATCGCTTTTGTGCAGAAAAGAGTAACACTTGTTCAGAACGAAAGAAAGCACAGAGCCCCAGATTCTATGTTGTCCTGGAGAGCTTGCAGAGCACTGGGGAAAGGCAGGCAGAGAATTCCCTGATAGCACCTTCTCTGTGCCTGTTCACATTGCTTCGCAAGAATCGCTTTTGTGCAGAAAACAGTAACACTTGTTCAGAACGAAAGAAAGCACAGAGCCCCAGATTCTATGTTTTCCTGGAGAGCTTGCAGAGCACTGGGGAAAGGCAGGCAGAGAATTCCTTGCTAGTACCTTCTCTGTGCCTGTTCACATTGCTTCGCAAGAATCGCTTTTGTGAAGAAAACAGTAACACCTGTTCAGAAGGAAAGAAAGCACAGAGCCCCAGATTCTATGTTGTCCTGGAGAGCTTGCAGAGCACTGGGGAAAGGCAGGCAGAGAATTCCCTGATAGTACCTTCTCTGTGCCTAGGAAGCAGAAGTGTTCACATTGCTTCGCAAGATTCGCTTTTATGCAGAAAACAGTAACACTTGTTCAGAAGGAAAGAAAGCACAGAGCCCCAGATTTTATGTTGTCCTGGAGAGCTTGCAGAGCACTGGGGAAAGGCAGGCAGAGAATTCCCTGATAGCACCTTCTCTGTGCCTGTTCACATTGCTTCGCAGAATCGCTTTTGTGCAGAAAACAGTAACACTTGTTCAGAACGAAAGAAAGCACAGAGCCCCAGATTCTATGTTGTCCTGGAGAGCTTGCAGAGCACTGGGGAAAGGCAGGCAGAGAATTCCCTGATAGCACCTTCTCTGTGCCTGGGAAGCAGAAGTGTTCACATTGCTTCGCAGAATCGCTTTTGTGCAGAAAACAGTAACACTTGTTCAGAACGAAAGAAAGCACAGAGCCCCAGATTTTATGTTGTCCTGGAGAGCTTGCAGAGCACTGGGGAAAGGCAGGCAGAGAATTCCTTGCTAGCACCTTCTCTGTGCCTGTTCACATTGTTTCGCAGAATCGCTTTTGTGAAGAAAACAGTAACACTTGTTCAGAAGGAAAGAAAGCACAGAGCCCCAGATTCTATGTTGTCCTGGAGAGCTTGCAGAGCACTGGGGAAAGGCAGGCAGAGAATTCCCTGATAGTACCTTCTCTGTGCCTGGGAAGCAGAAGTGTTCACATTGCTTCGCAAGATTCGCTTTTGTGCAGAAAACACTAACACTTGTTCAGAAGGAAAGAAAGCACAGAGCCCCAGATTCTATGTTGTCCTGGAGAGCTTGCAGAGCACTGGGGAAAGGCAGGCAGAGAATTCCCTGATAGCACCTTCTCTGTGCCTGGGAAGCAGAAGTGTTCACATTGCTTCGCAGAATCGCTTTTGTGCAGAATACAGTAACACTTGTTCAGAAGGAAAGAAAGCACAGAGCCCCAGATTTTATGTTGTCCTGGAGAGCTTGCAGAGCACTGGGGAAAGGCAGGCAGAGAATTCCTTGCTAGCACCTTCTCTGTGCCTGGGAAGCAGAAGTGTTCACATTGCTTTGCAAGAATCGCTTTTGTGCAGAAAACAGTAACACTTGTTCAGAAGGAAAGAAAGCACAGAGCCCCAGATTCTATGTTGTCCTGGAGAGCTTGCAGAGCACTGGGGAAAGGCAGGCAGAGAATTCCCTGATAGCACCTTCTCTGTGCCTGGGAAGCAGAAGTGTTCACATTGCTTCGCAGAATCGCTTTTGTGCAGAATACAGTAACACTTGTTCAGAAGGAAAGAAAGCACAGAGCCCCAGATTCTATGTTGTCCTGGAGAGCTTGCAGAGCACTGGGGAAAGGCAGGCAGAGAATTCCCTGATAGCACCTTCTCTGTGCCTGGGAAGCAGAAGTGTTCACATTGCTTCGCAAGAATCGCTTTTGTGCAGAAAACAGTAACACTTGTTCAGAACGAAAGAAAGCACAGAGCCCCAGATTCTATGTTTTCCTGGAGAGCTTGCAGAGCACTGGGGAAAGGCAGGCAGAGAATTCCTTGCTAGTACCTTCTCTGTGCCTGTTCACATTGTTTCGCAGAATCGCTTTTGTGAAGAAAACAGTAACACTTGTTCAGAAGGAAAGAAAGCACAGAGCCCCAGATTCTATGTTGTCCTGGAGAGCTTGCAGAGCACTGGGGAAAGGCAGGCAGAGAATTCCCTGATAGTACCTTCTCTGTGCCTAGGAAGCAGAAGTGTTCACATTGCTTCGCAAGATTCGCTTTTGTGCAGAAAACAGTAACACTTGTTCAGAAGGAAAGAAAGCACAGAGCCCCAGATTTTATGTTGTCCTGGAGAGCTTGCAGAGCACTGGGGAAAGGCAGGCAGAGAATTCCCTGATAGCACCTTCTCTGTGCCTGTTCACATTGCTTCGCAGAATCGCTTTTGTGCAGAAAACAGTAACACTTGTTCAGAACGAAAGAAAGCACAGAGCCCCAGATTCTATGTTGTCCTGGAGAGCTTGCAGAGCACTGGGGAAAGGCAGGCAGAGAATTCCCTGCTAGCACCTTCTCTGTGCCTGGGAAGCAGAAGTGTTCACATTGCTTCGCAGAATCGCTTTTGTGCAGAATACAGTAACACTTGTTCAGAAGGAAAGAAAGCACAGAGCCCCAGATTTTATGTTGTCCTGGAGAGCTTGCAGAGCACTGGGGAAAGGCAGGCAGAGAATTCCTTGCTAGCACCTTCTCTGTGCCTGGGAAGCAGAAGTGTTCACATTGCTTTGCAAGAATCGCTTTTGTGCAGAAAACAGTAACACTTGTTCAGAAGGAAAGAAAGCACAGAGCCCCAGATTCTATGTTGTCCTGGAGAGCTTGCAGAGCACTGGGGAAAGGCAGGCAGAGAATTCCCTGATAGCACCTTCTCTGTGCCTGTTCACATTGCTTCGCAAGAATCGCTTTTGTGCAGAAAACAGTAACACTTGTTCAGAAGGAAAGAAAGCACAGAGCCCCAGATTTTATGTTGTCCTGGAGAGCTTTCAGAGCACTGGGGAAAGGCAGGCAGAGAATTCCTTGCTAGTACCTTCTCTGTGCCTGTTCACATTGTTTCGCAGAATCGCTTTTGTGAAGAAAACAGTAACACTTGTTCAGAAGGAAAGAAAGCACAGAGCCCCAGATTCTATGTTGTCCTGGAGAGCTTGCAGAGCACTGGGGAAAGGCAGGCAGAGAATTCCCTGATAGTACCTTCTCTGTGCCTAGGAAGCAGAAGTGTTCACATTGCTTCGCAAGATTCGCTTTTGTGCAGAAAACAGTAACACTTGTTCAGAAGGAAAGAAAGCACAGAGCCCCAGATTTTATGTTGTCCTGGAGAGCTTGCAGAGCACTGGGGAAAGGCAGGCAGAGAATTCCCTGCTAGCACCTTCTCTGTGCCTGGGAAGCAGAAGTGTTCACATTGCTTCGCAAGAATCGCTTTTGTGCAGAAAACAGTAACACTTGTTCAGAACGAAAGAAAGCACAGAGCCCCAGATTTGCTGTTCTCCTGGAGAGCTTGCAGAGCACTGGGGAAAGGCAGGCAGAGAATTCCCTGCTAGCACCTTCTCTGTGCCTGTTCACATTGCTTCGCAGAATCGCTTTTGTGCAGAAAACAGTAACACTTGTTCAGAACGAAAGAAAGCACAGAGCCCCAGATTCTATGTTGTCCTGGAGAGCTTGCAGAGCACTGGGGAAAGGCAGGCAGAGAATTCCCTGCTAGCACCTTCTCTGTGCCTGGGAAGCAGAAGTGTTCACATTGCTTCGCAAGAATCGCTTTTGTGCAGAAAACAGTAACACTTGTTCAGAACGAAAGAAAGCACAGAGCCCCAGATTTGCTGTTCTCCTGGAGAGCTTGCAGAGCACTGGGGAAAGGCAGGCAGAGAATTCCCTGCTAGCACCTTCTCTGTGCCTGTTCACATTGCTTCGCAGAATCGCTTTTGTGCAGAAAACAGTAACACTTGTTCAGAACGAAAGAAAGCACAGAGCCCCAGATTCTATGTTGTCCTGGAGAGCTTGCAGAGCACTGGGGAAAGGCAGGCAGAGAATTCCCTGCTAGCACCTTCTCTGTGCCTGTTCACATTGCTTCGCAGAATCGCTTTTGTGCAGAAAACAGTAACACTTGTTCAGAACGAAAGAAAGCACAGAGCCCCAGATTCTATGTTGTCCTGGAGAGCTTGCAGAGCACTGGGGAAAGGCAGGCAGAGAATTCCCTGATAGTACCTTCTCTGTGCCTGGGAAGCAGAAGTGTTCACATTGCTTCGCAAGATTCGCTTTTGTGCAGAAAACACTAACACTTGTTCAGAAGGAAAGAAAGCACAGAGCCCCAGATTTTATGTTGTCCTGGAGAGCTTGCAGAGCACTGGGGAAAGGCAGGCAGAGAATTCCCTGCTAGCACCTTCTCTGTGCCTGGGAAGCAGAAGTGTTCACATTACTTCGCAGAATCGCTTTTGTGCAGAAAACAGTAACACTTGTTCAGAAGGAAAGAAAGCACAGAGCCCCAGATTTGCTGTTGTCCTGGAGAGCTTGCAGAGCACTGGGGAAAGGCAGGCAGAGAATTCCCTGCTAGCACCTTCTCTGTGCCTGTTCACATTGCTTCGCAGAATCGCTTTTGTGCAGAAAACAGTAACACTTGTTCAGAACGAAAGAAAGCACAGAGCCCCAGATTCTATGTTGTCCTGGAGAGCTTGCAGAGCACTGGGGAAAGGCAGGCAGAGAATTCCCTGCTAGCACCTTCTCTGTGCCTGTTCACATTGCTTCGCAGAATCGCTTTTGTGCAGAAAACAGTAACACTTGTTCAGAACGAAAGAAAGCACAGAGCCCCAGATTCTATGTTGTCCTGGAGAGCTTGCAGAGCACTGGGGAAAGGCAGGCAGAGAATTCCCTGATAGCACCTTCTCTGTGCCTGTTCACATTGCTTCGCAGAATCGCTTTTGTGCAGAAAACAGTAACACTTGTTCAGAACGAAAGAAAGCACAGAGCCCCAGATTCTATGTTGTCCTGGAGAGCTTTCAGAGCACTGGGGAAAGGCAGGCAGAGAATTCCTTGTTAGTACCTTCTCTGTGCCTGTTCACATTGTTTCGCAGAATCGCTTTTGTGAAGAAAACAGTAACACTTGTTCAGAAGGAAAGAAAGCACAGAGCCCCAGATTCTATGTTGTCCTGGAGAGCTTGCAGAGCACTGGGGAAAGGCAGGCAGAGAATTCCCTGATAGTACCTTCTCTGTGCCTAGGAAGCAGAAGTGTTCACATTGCTTCGCAAGATTCGCTTTTGTGCAGAAAACAGTAACACTTGTTCAGAACGAAAGAAAGCACAGAGCCCCAGATTTGCTGTTCTCCTGGAGAGCTTGCAGAGCACTGGGGAAAGGCAGGCAGAGAATTCCCTGCTAGCACCTTCTCTGTGCCTGTTCACATTGCTTCGCAGAATCGCTTTTGTGCAGAAAACAGTAACACTTGTTCAGAACGAAAGAAAGCACAGAGCCCCAGATTCTATGTTGTCCTGGAGAGCTTGCAGAGCACTGGGGAAAGGCAGGCAGAGAATTCCCTGCTAGCACCTTCTCTGTGCCTGTTCACATTGCTTCGCAGAATCGCTTTTGTGCAGAAAACAGTAACACTTGTTCAGAACGAAAGAAAGCACAGAGCCCCAGATTCTATGTTGTCCTGGAGAGCTTGCAGAGCACTGGGGAAAGGCAGGCAGAGAATTCCCTGATAGTACCTTCTCTGTGCCTGGGAAGCAGAAGTGTTCACATTGCTTCGCAAGATTCGCTTTTGTGCAGAAAACACTAACACTTGTTCAGAAGGAAAGAAAGCACAGAGCCCCAGATTCTATGTTGTCCTGGAGAGCTTGCAGAGCACTGGGGAAAGGCAGGCAGAGAATTCCCTGCTAGCACCTTCTCTGTGCCTGGGAAGCAGCAGTGTTCACATTGCTTCGCAAGAATCGCTTTTGTGCAGAAAACAGTAACACTTGTTCAGAACGAAAGAAAGCACAGAGCCCCAGATTTGCTGTTCTCCTGGAGAGCTTGCAGAGCACTGGGGAAAGGCAGGCAGAGAATTCCCTGCTAGCACCTTCTCTGTGCCTGTTCACATTGCTTCGCAGAATCGCTTTTGTGCAGAAAACAGTAACACTTGTTCAGAACGAAAGAAAGCACAGAGCCCCAGATTCTATGTTGTCCTGGAGAGCTTGCAGAGCACTGGGGAAAGGCAGGCAGAGAATTCCCTGCTAGCACCTTCTCTGTGCCTGTTCACATTGCTTCGCAGAATCGCTTTTGTGCAGAAAACAGTAACACTTGTTCAGAAGGAAAGAAAGCACAGAGCCCCAGATTCTATGTTGTCCTGGAGAGCTTGCAGAGCACTGGGGAAAGGCAGGCAGAGAATTCCCTGCTAGCACCTTCTCTGTGCCTGGGAAGCAGAAGTGTTCACATTGCTTCGCAAGAATCGCTTTTGTGCAGAAAACAGTAACACTTGTTCAGAACGAAAGAAAGCACAGAGCCCCAGATTTGCTGTTCTCCTGGAGAGCTTGCAGAGCACTGGGGAAAGGCAGGCAGAGAATTCCCTGCTAGCACCTTCTCTGTGCCTGTTCACATTGCTTCGCAGAATCGCTTTTGTGCAGAAAACAGTAACACTTGTTCAGAACGAAAGAAAGCACAGAGCCCCAGATTCTATGTTGTCCTGGAGAGCTTGCAGAGCACTGGGGAAAGGCAGGCAGAGAATTCCCTGATAGCACCTTCTCTGTGCCTGTTCACATTGCTTCGCAGAATCACTTTTGTGCAGAAAACAGTAACACTTGTTCAGAACGAAAGAAAGCACAGAGCCCCAGATTCTATGTTGTCCTGGAGAGCTTGCAGAGCACTGGGGAAAGGCAGGCAGAGAATTCCCTGCTAGCACCTTCTCTGTGCCTGTTCACATTGCTTCGCAGAATCGCTTTTGTGCAGAAAACACTAACACTTGTTCAGAAGGAAAGAAAGCACAGAGCCCCAGATTTTATGTTGTCCTGGAGAGCTTGCAGAGCACTGGGGAAAGGCAGGCAGAGAATTCCCTGATAGCACCTTCTCTGTGCCTGGGAAGCAGAAGTGTTCACATTGCTTCGCAAGATTCGCTTTTGTGCAGAAAACACTAACACTTGTTCAGAAGGAAAGAAAGCACAGAGCCCCAGATTTTATGTTGTCCTGGAGAGCTTGCAGAGCACTGGGGAAAGGCAGGCAGAGAATTCCCTGCTAGCACCTTCTCTGTGCCTGGGAAGCAGAAGTGTTCACATTACTTCGCAGAATCGCTTTTGTGCAGAAAACAGTAACACTTGTTCAGAACGAAAGAAAGCACAGAGCCCCAGATTCTATGTTGTCCTGGAGAGCTTGCAGAGCACTGGGGAAAGGCAGGCAGAGAATTCCTTGCTAGCACCTTCTCTGTGCCTGGGAAGCAGAAGTGTTCACATTGCTTCGCAGAATCGCTTTTGTGCAGAAAACAGTAACACTTGTTCAGAAGGAAAGAAAGCACAGAGCCCCAGATTCTATGTTGTCCTGGAGAGCTTGCAGAGCACTGGGGAAAGGCAGGCAGAGAATTCCCTGCTAGCACCTTCTCTGTGCCTGTTCACATTGCTTCGCAGAATCGCTTTTGTGCAGAAAACAGTAACACTTGTTCAGAACGAAAGAAAGCACAGAGCCCCAGATTCTATGTTGTCCTGGAGAGCTTGCAGAGCACTGGGGAAAGGCAGGCAGAGAATTCCCTGCTAGCACCTTCTCTGTGCCTGGGAAGCAGAAGTGTTCACATTGCTTCGCAAGAATCGCTTTTGTGCAGAAAACAGTAACACTTGTTCAGAAGGAAAGAAAGCACAGAGCCCCAGATTCTATGTTGTCCTGGAGAGCTTGCAGAGCACTGGGGAAAGGCAGGCAGAGAATTCCCTGCTAGCACCTTCTCTGTGCCTGTTCACATTGCTTCGCAGAATCGCTTTTGTGCAGAAAACAGTAACACTTGTTCAGAAGGAAAGAAAGCACAGAGCCCCAGATTCTATGTTGTCCTGGAGAGCTTGCAGAGCACTGGGGAAAGGCAGGCAGAGAATTCCCTGCTAGCACCTTCTCTGTGCCTGGGAAGCAGAAGTGTTCACATTGCTTCGCAAGAATCGCTTTTGTGCAGAAAACAGTAACACTTGTTCAGAAGGAAAGAAAGCACAGAGCCCCAGATTCTATGTTGTCCTGGAGAGCTTTCAGAGCACTGGGGAAAGGCAGGCAGAGAATTCCCTGATAGCACCTTCTCTGTGCCTGTTCACATTGCTTCGCAGAATCGCTTTTGTGCAGAAAACAGTAACACTTGTTCAGAAGCAAAGAAAGCACAGAGCCCCAGATTCTATGTTGTCCTGGAGAGCTTGCAGAGCACTGGGGAAAGGCAGGCAGAGAATTCCCTGCTAGCACCTTCTCTGTGCCTGGGAAGCAGAAGTGTTCACATTGCTTCGCAAGAATCGCTTTTGTGCAGAAAACAGTAACACTTGTTCAGAACGAAAGAAAGCACAGAGCCCCAGATTTGCTGTTCTCCTGGAGAGCTTGCAGAGCACTGGGGAAAGGCAGGCAGAGAATTCCCTGCTAGCACCTTCTCTGTGCCTGTTCACATTGCTTCGCAGAATCGCTTTTGTGCAGAAAACAGTAACACTTGTTCAGAAGGAAAGAAAGCACAGAGCCCCAGATTCTATGTTGTCCTGGAGAGCTTGCAGAGCACTGGGGAAAGGCAGGCAGAGAATTCCCTGATAGCACCTTCTCTGTGCCTGGGAAGCAGAAGTGTTCACATTGCTTCGCAAGAATCGCTTTTGTGCAGAAAACAGTAACACTTGTTCAGAAGGAAAGAAAGCACAGAGCCCCAGATTTTATGTTGTCCTGGAGAGCTTGCAGAGCACTGGGGAAAGGCAGGCAGAGAATTCCTTGCTAGCACCTTCTCTGTGCCTGGGAAGCAGAAGTGTTCACATTGCTTCGCAGAATCGCTTTTGTGCAGAAAACAGTAACACTTGTTCAGAAGGAAAGAAAGCACAGAGCCCCAGATTTTATGTTGTCCTGGAGAGCTTGCAGAGCACTGGGGAAAGGCAGGCAGAGAATTCCTTGCTAGCACCTTCTCTGTGCCTGGGAAGCAGAAGTGTTCACATTGCTTTGCAAGAATCGCTTTTGTGCAGAAAACAGTAACACTTGTTCAGAAGGAAAGAAAGCACAGAGCCCCAGATTCTATGTTGTCCTGGAGAGCTTGCAGAGCACTGGGGAAAGGCAGGCAGAGAATTCCCTGCTAGCACCTTCTCTGTGCCTGTTCACATTGCTTCGCAGAATCGCTTTTGTGCAGAAAACAGTAACACTTGTTCAGAAGGAAAGAAAGCACAGAGCCCCAGATTCTATGTTGTCCTGGAGAGCTTGCAGAGCACTGGGGAAAGGCAGGCAGAGAATTCCCTGCTAGCACCTTCTCTGTGCCTGGGAAGCAGAAGTGTTCACATTGCTTCGCAAGAATCGCTTTTGTGCAGAAAACAGTAACACTTGTTCAGAAGGAAAGAAAGCACAGAGCCCCAGATTCTATGTTGTCCTGGAGAGCTTGCAGAGCACTGGGGAAAGGCAGGCAGAGAATTCCCTGCTAGCACCTTCTCTGTGCCTGTTCACATTGCTTCGCAGAATCGCTTTTGTGCAGAAAACAGTAACACTTGTTCAGAAGGAAAGAAAGCACAGAGCCCCAGATTCTATGTTGTCCTGGAGAGCTTGCAGAGCACTGGGGAAAGGCAGGCAGAGAATTCCCTGATAGCACCTTCTCTGTGCCTGTTCACATTGCTTCGCAGAATCGCTTTTGTGCAGAAAACAGTAACACTTGTTCAGAACGAAAGAAAGCACAGAGCCCCAGATTCTATGTTGTCCTGGAGAGCTTGCAGAGCACTGGGGAAAGGCAGGCAGAGAATTCCCTGCTAGCACCTTCTCTGTGCCTGGGAAGCAGAAGTGTTCACATTGCTTCGCAAGAATCGCTTTTGTGCAGAAAACAGTAACACTTGTTCAGAAGGAAAGAAAGCACAGAGCCCCAGATTTTATGTTGTCCTGGAGAGCTTGCAGAGCACTGGGGAAAGGCAGGCAGAGAATTCCCTGCTAGCACCTTCTCTGTGCCTGGGAAGCAGAAGTGTTCACATTGCTTCGCAAGAATCGCTTTTGTGAAGAAAACAGTAACACTTGTTCAGAACGAAAGAAAGCACAGAGCCCCAGATTTGCTGTTTTCCTGGAGAGCTTGCAGAGCACTGGGGAAAGGCAGGCAGAGAATTCCCTGATAGCACCTTCTCTGTGCCTGTTCACATTGCTTCGCAGAATCGCTTTTGTGCAGAAAACAGTAACACTTGTTCAGAAGGAAAGAAAGCACAGAGCCCCAGATTTTATGTTGTCCTGGAGAGCTTGCAGAGCACTGGGGAAAGGCAGGCAGAGAATTCCTTGCTAGCACCTTCTCTGTGCCTGGGAAGCAGAAGTGTTCACATTGCTTCGCAGAATCGCTTTTGTGCAGAAAACAGTAACACTTGTTCAGAACGAAAGAAAGCACAGAGCCCCAGATTCTATGTTGTCCTGGAGAGCTTGCAGAGCACTGGGGAAAGGCAGGCAGAGAATTCCCTGCTAGCACCTTCTCTGTGCCTGGGAAGCAGAAGTGTTCACATTGCTTCGCAAGAATCGCTTTTGTGCAGAAAACAGTAACACTTGTTCAGAACGAAAGAAAGCACAGAGCCCCAGATTTGCTGTTCTCCTGGAGAGCTTGCAGAGCACTGGGGAAAGGCAGGCAGAGAATTCCCTGATAGCACCTTCTCTGTGCCTGGGAAGCAGAAGTGTTCACATTGCTTCGCAGAATCGCTTTTGTGCAGAAAACAGTAACACTTGTTCAGAAGGAAAGAAAGCACAGAGCCCCAGATTTTATGTTGTCCTGGAGAGCTTGCAGAGCACTGGGGAAAGGCAGGCAGAGAATTCCTTGCTAGCACCTTCTCTGTGCCTGGGAAGCAGAAGTGTTCACATTGCTTCGCAAGAATCGCTTTTGTGAAGAAAACAGTAACACTTGTTCAGAAGGAAAGAAAGCACAGAGCCCCAGATTTTATGTTGTCCTGGAGAGCTTGCAGAGCACTGGGGAAAGGCAGGCAGAGAATTCCTTGCTAGCACCTTCTCTGTGCCTGGGAAGCAGAAGTGTTCACATTGCTCTGCAAGAATCGCTTTTGTGCAGAAAACAGTAACACTTGTTCAGAAGGAAAGAAAGCACAGAGCCCCAGATTCTATGTTGTCCTGGAGAGCTTGCAGAGCACTGGGGAAAGGCAGGCAGAGAATTCCCTGCTAGCACCTTCTCTGTGCCTGTTCACATTGCTTCGCAGAATCGCTTTTGTGCAGAAAACAGTAACACTTGTTCAGAACGAAAGAAAGCACAGAGCCCCAGATTCTATGTTGTCCTGGAGAGCTTGCAGAGCACTGGGGAAAGGCAGGCAGAGAATTCCCTGCTAGCACCTTCTCTGTGCCTGGGAAGCAGAAGTGTTCACATTGCTTCGCAGAATCGCTTTTGTGCAGAAAACAGTAACACTTGTTCAGAACGAAAGAAAGCACAGAGCCCCAGATTCTATGTTGTCCTGGAGAGCTTGCAGAGCACTGGGGAAAGGCAGGCAGAGAATTCCCTGATAGCACCTTCTCTGTGCCTGGGAAGCAGAAGTGTTCACATTGCTTCGCAAGAATCGCTTTTGTGCAGAAAACAGTAACACTTGTTCAGAAGGAAAGAAAGCACAGAGCCCCAGATTTTATGTTGTCCTGGAGAGCTTGCAGAGCACTGGGGAAAGGCAGGCAGAGAATTCCCTGCTTGCACCTTCTCTGTGCCTGGGAAGCAGAAGTTTTCACATTGCTTCGCAAGAATCGCTTTTGTGCAGAAAACAGTAACACTTGTTCAGAAGGAAAGAAAGCACAGAGCCCCAGATTTTATGTTGTCCTGGAGAGCTTGCAGAGCACTGGGGAAAGGCAGGCAGAGAATTCCTTGCTAGCACCTTCTCTGTGCCTGGGAAGCAGAAGTGTTCACATTGCTTTGCAAGAATCGCTTTTGTGCAGAAAACAGTAACACTTGTTCAGAAGGAAAGAAAGCACAGAGCCCCAGATTCTATGTTGTCCTGGAGAGCTTGCAGAGCACTGGGGAAAGGCAGGCAGAGAATTCCCTGCTAGCACCTTCTCTGTGCCTGTTCACATTGCTTCGCAGAATCGCTTTTGTGCAGAAAACAGTAACACTTGTTCAGAAGGAAAGAAAGCACAGAGCCCCAGATTCTATGTTGTCCTGGAGAGCTTGCAGAGCACTGGGGAAAGGCAGGCAGAGAATTCCCTGCTAGCACCTTCTCTGTGCCTGGGAAGCAGAAGTGTTCACATTGCTTCGCAAGAATCGCTTTTGTGCAGAAAACAGTAACACTTGTTCAGAAGGAAAGAAAGCACAGAGCCCCAGATTCTATGTTGTCCTGGAGAGCTTGCAGAGCACTGGGGAAAGGCAGGCAGAGAATTCCCTGCTAGCACCTTCTCTGTGCCTGGGAAGCAGAAGTGTTCACATTGCTTCGCAAGAATCGCTTTTGTGAAGAAAACAGTAACACTTGTTCAGAACGAAAGAAAGCACAGAGCCCCAGATTTGCTGTTGTCCTGGAGAGCTTGCAGAGCACTGGGGAAAGGCAGGCAGAGAATTCCCTGCTAGCACCTTCTCTGTGCCTGGGAAGCAGAAGTGTTCACATTGCTTCGCAAGAATCACTTTTGTGCAGAAAACAGTAACACTTGTTCAGAACGAAAGAAAGCACAGAGCCCCAGATTTGCTGTTCTCCTGGAGAGCTTGCAGAGCACTGGGGAAAGGCAGGCAGAGAATTCCCTGCTAGCACCTTCTCTGTGCCTGTTCACATTGCTTCGCAGAATCGCTTTTGTGCAGAAAACAGTAACACTTGTTCAGAACGAAAGAAAGCACAGAGCCCCAGATTCTATGTTGTCCTGGAGAGCTTGCAGAGCACTGGGGAAAGGCAGGCAGAGAATTCCTTGCTAGCACCTTCTCTGTGCCTGGGAAGCAGAAGTGTTCACATTGCTTTGCAAGAATCGCTTTTGTGCAGAAAACAGTAACACTTGTTCAGAAGGAAAGAAAGCACAGAGCCCCAGATTCTATGTTGTCCTGGAGAGCTTTCAGAGCACTGGGGAAAGGCAGGCAGAGAATTCCCTGCTAGCACCTTCTCTGTGCCTGTTCACATTGCTTCGCAGAATCGCTTTTGTGCAGAAAACAGTAACACTTGTTCAGAACGAAAGAAAGCACAGAGCCCCAGATTTGCTGTTGTCCTGGAGAGCTTGCAGAGCACTGGGGAAAGGCAGGCAGAGAATTCCCTGCTAGCACCTTCTCTGTGCCTGGGAAGCAGAAGTGTTCACATTGCTTCGCAAGAATCGCTTTTGTGCAGAAAACAGTAACACTTGTTCAGAAGGAAAGAAAGCACAGAGCCCCAGATTTTATGTTGTCCTGGAGAGCTTGCAGAGCACTGGGGAAAGGCAGGCAGAGAATTCCTTGCTAGCACCTTCTCTGTGCCTGGGAAGCAGAAGTGTTCACATTGCTTCGCAAGAATCGCTTTTGTGAAGAAAACAGTAACACTTGTTCAGAAGGAAAGAAAGCACAGAGCCCCAGATTTTATGTTGTCCTGGAGAGCTTGCAGAGCACTGGGGAAAGGCAGGCAGAGAATTCCTTGCTAGCACCTTCTCTGTGCCTGGGAAGCAGAAGTGTTCACATTGCTCTGCAAGAATCGCTTTTGTGCAGAAAACAGTAACACTTGTTCAGAAGGAAAGAAAGCACAGAGCCCCAGATTCTATGTTGTCCTGGAGAGCTTGCAGAGCACTGGGGAAAGGCAGGCAGAGAATTCCCTGCTAGCACCTTCTCTGTGCCTGTTCACATTGCTTCGCAGAATCGCTTTTGTGCAGAAAACAGTAACACTTGTTCAGAACGAAAGAAAGCACAGAGCCCCAGATTCTATGTTGTCCTGGAGAGCTTGCAGAGCACTGGGGAAAGGCAGGCAGAGAATTCCCTGATAGCACCTTCTCTGTGCCTGGGAAGCAGAAGTGTTCACATTGCTTCGCAAGAATCGCTTTTGTGCAGAAAACAGTAACACTTGTTCAGAACGAAAGAAAGCACAGAGCCCCAGATTTTATGTTGTCCTGGAGAGCTTGCAGAGCACTGGGGAAAGGCAGGCAGAGAATTCCCTGCTAGCACCTTCTCTGTGCCTGGGAAGCAGAAGTGTTCACATTGCTTCGCAAGAATCGCTTTTGTGCAGAAAACAGTAACACTTCTTCAGAAGGAAAGAAAGCACAGAGCCCCAGATTCTATGTTGTCCTGGAGAGCTTGCAGAGCACTGGGGAAAGGCAGGCAGAGAATTCCCTGCTAGCACCTTCTCTGTGCCTGGGAAGCAGAAGTGTTCACATTGCTTCGCAAGAATCGCTTTTGTGAAGAAAACAGTAACACTTGTTCAGAACGAAAGAAAGCACAGAGCCCCAGATTTGCTGTTGTCCTGGAGAGCTTGCAGAGCACTGGGGAAAGGCAGGCAGAGAATTCCCTGCTAGCACCTTCTCTGTGCCTGGGAAGCAGAAGTGTTCACATTGCTTCGCAAGAATCACTTTTGTGCAGAAAACAGTAACACTTGTTCAGAACGAAAGAAAGCACAGAGCCCCAGATTTGCTGTTCTCCTGGAGAGCTTGCAGAGCACTGGGGAAAGGCAGGCAGAGAATTCCCTGCTAGCACCTTCTCTGTGCCTGTTCACATTGCTTCGCAGAATCGCTTTTGTGCAGAAAACAGTAACACTTGTTCAGAACGAAAGAAAGCACAGAGCCCCAGATTCTATGTTGTCCTGGAGAGCTTGCAGAGCACTCGGGAAAGGCAGGCAGAGAATTCCTTGCTAGCACCTTCTCTGTGCCTGGGAAGCAGAAGTGTTCACATTGCTTTGCAAGAATGGCTTTTGTGCAGAAAACAGTAACACTTGTTCAGAAGGAAAGAAAGCACAGAGCCCCAGATTCTATGTTGTCCTGGAGAGCTTGCAGAGCACTGGGGAAAGGCAGGCAGAGAATTCCCTGCTAGCACCTTCTCTGTGCCTGTTCACATTGCTTCGCAGAATCGCTTTTGTGCAGAAAACAGTAACACTTGTTCAGAAGGAAAGAAAGCACAGAGCCCCAGATTCTATGTTGTCCTGGAGAGCTTTCAGAGCACTGGGGAAAGGCAGGCAGAGAATTCCCTGCTAGCACCTTCTCTGTGCCTGTTCACATTGCTTCGCAGAATCGCTTTTGTGCAGAAAACAGTAACACTTGTTCAGAACGAAAGAAAGCACAGAGCCCCAGATTCTATGTTGTCCTGGAGAGCTTGCAGAGCACTGGGGAAAGGCAGGCAGAGAATTCCCTGCTAGCACCTTCTCTGTGCCTGGGAAGCAGAAGTGTTCACATTGCTTCGCAAGAATCGCTTTTGTGCAGAAAACAGTAACACTTGTTCAGAAGGAAAGAAAGCACAGAGCCCCAGATTTTATGTTGTCCTGGAGAGCTTGCAGAGCACTGGGGAAAGGCAGGCAGAGAATTCCCTGCTTGCACCTTCTCTGTGCCTTGGAAGCAGAAGTGTTCACATTTCTTCGCAGGAATCGCTTTTGTGCAGAAAACAGTAACACTTGTTCAGAAGGAAAGAAAGCACAGAGCCCCAGATTCTATGTTGTCCTGGAGAGCTTGCAGAGCACTGGGGAAAGGCAGGCAGAGAATTCCTTGATAGCACCTTCTCTGTGCCTGTTCACATTGCTTCGCAGAATCGCTTTTGTGCAGAAAACACTAACACTTGTTCAGAAGGAAAGAAAGCACAGAGCCCCAGATTCTATGTTGTCCTGGAGAGCTTGCAGAGCACTGGGGAAAGGCAGGCAGAGAATTCCCTGCTAGCACCTTCTCTGTGCCTGGGAAGCAGAAGTGTTCACATTGCTTCGCAAGAATCGCTTTTGTGCAGAAAACAGTAACACTTGTTCAGAAGGAAAGAAAGCACAGAGCCCAGATTTTATGTTGTCCTGGAGAGCTTGCAGAGCACTGGGGAAAGGCAGGCAGAGAATTCCCTGCTAGCACCTTCTCTGTGCCTGTTCACATTGCTTCGCAGAATCGCTTTTGTGCAGAAAACAGTAACACTTGTTCAGAACGAAAGAAAGCACAGAGCCCCAGATTTGCTGTTGTCCTGGAGAGCTTGCAGAGCACTGGGGAAAGGCAGGCAGAGAATTCCCTGCTAGCACCTTCTCTGTGCCTGGGAAGCAGAAGTGTTCACATTGCTTCGCAAGAATCGCTTTTGTGCAGAAAACAGTAACACTTGTTCAGAAGGAAAGAAAGCACAGAGCCCCAGATTTTATGTTGTCCTGGAGAGCTTGCACAGCACTGGGGAAAGGCAGGCAGAGAATTCCCTGATAGCACCTTCTCTGTGCCTGTTCACATTGCTTCGCAGAATCGCTTTTGTGCAGAAAACAGTAACACTTGTTCAGAAGGAAAGAAAGCACAGAGCCCCAGATTTTATGTTGTCCTGGAGAGCTTGCAGAGCACTGGGGAAAGGCAGGCAGAGAATTCCTTGCTAGCACCTTCTCTGTGCCTGTTCACATTGTTTCGCAGAATCGCTTTTGTGAAGAAAACAGTAACACTTGTTCAGAACGAAAGAAAGCACAGAGCCCCAGATTCTATGTTGTCCTGGAGAGCTTGCAGAGCACTGGGGAAAGGCAGGCAGAGAATTCCCTGATAGCACCTTCTCTGTGCCTGTTCACATTGCTTCGCAGAATCGCTTTTGTGCAGAAAACAGTAACACTTGTTCAGAAGGAAAGAAAGCACAGAGCCCCAGATTCTATGTTGTCCTGGAGAGCTTGCAGAGCACTGGGGAAAGGCAGGCAGAGAATTCCTTGCTAGCACCTTCTCTGTGCCTGGGAAGCAGAAGTGTTCACATTGCTTCGCAAGAATCGCTTTTGTGCAGAAAACAGTAACACTTGTTCAGAAGGAAAGAAAGCACAGAGCCCCAGATTCTATGTTGTCCTGGAGAGCTTTCAGAGCACTGGGGAAAGGCAGGCAGAGAATTCCCTGATAGCACCTTCTCTGTGCCTGTTCACATTGCTTCGCAGAATCGCTTTTGTGCAGAAAACAGTAACACTTGTTCAGAACGAAAGAAAGCACAGAGCCCCAGATTCTATGTTGTCCTGGAGAGCTTGCAGAGCACTGGGGAAAGGCAGGCAGAGAATTCCTTGCTAGCACCTTCTCTGTGCCTGGGAAGCAGAAGTGTTCACATTGCTTTGCAAGAATCGCTTTTGTGCAGAAAACAGTAACACTTGTTCAGAAGGAAAGAAAGCACAGAGCCCCAGATTCTATGTTGTCCTGGAGAGCTTGCAGAGCACTGGGGAAAGGCAGGCAGAGAATTCCCTGATAGCACCTTCTCTGTGCCTGGGAAGCAGAAGTGTTCACATTGCTTCGCAAGAATCGCTTTTGTGCAGAAAACAGTAACACTTGTTCAGAAGGAAAGAAAGCACAGAGCCCCAGATTTTATGTTGTCCTGGAGAGCTTGCAGAGCACTGGGGAAAGGCAGGCAGAGAATTCCTTGCTAGCACCTTCTCTGTGCCTGGGAAGCAGAAGTGTTCACATTGCTCTGCAAGAATCGCTTTTGTGCAGAAAACAGTAACACTTGTTCAGAAGGAAAGAAAGCACAGAGCCCCAGATTCTATGTTGTCCTGGAGAGCTTGCAGAGCACTGGGGAAAGGCAGGCAGAGAATTCCCTGCTAGCACCTTCTCTGTGCCTGTTCACATTGCTTCGCAGAATCGCTTTTGTGCAGAAAACAGTAACACTTGTTCAGAACGAAAGAAAGCACAGAGCCCCAGATTCTATGTTGTCCTGGAGAGCTTGCAGAGCACTGGGGAAAGGCAGGCAGAGAATTCCCTGATAGCACCTTCTCTGTGCCTGGGAAGCAGAAGTGTTCACATTGCTTCGCAAGAATCGCTTTTGTGCAGAAAACAGTAACACTTGTTCAGAACGAAAGAAAGCACAGAGCCCCAGATTTTATGTTGTCCTGGAGAGCTTGCAGAGCACTGGGGAAAGGCAGGCAGAGAATTCCCTGCTAGCACCTTCTCTGTGCCTGGGAAGCAGAAGTGTTCACATTGCTTCGCAAGAATCGCTTTTGTGCAGAAAACAGTAACACTTCTTCAGAAGGAAAGAAAGCACAGAGCCCCAGATTCTATGTTGTCCTGGAGAGCTTGCAGAGCACTGGGGAAAGGCAGGCAGAGAATTCCCTGCTAGCACCTTCTCTGTGCCTGGGAAGCAGAAGTGTTCACATTGCTTCGCAAGAATCGCTTTTGTGAAGAAAACAGTAACACTTGTTCAGAACGAAAGAAAGCACAGAGCCCCAGATTTGCTGTTGTCCTGGAGAGCTTGCAGAGCACTGGGGAAAGGCAGGCAGAGAATTCCCTGCTAGCACCTTCTCTGTGCCTGGGAAGCAGAAGTGTTCACATTGCTTCGCAAGAATCACTTTTGTGCAGAAAACAGTAACACTTGTTCAGAACGAAAGAAAGCACAGAGCCCCAGATTTGCTGTTCTCCTGGAGAGCTTGCAGAGCACTGGGGAAAGGCAGGCAGAGAATTCCCTGCTAGCACCTTCTCTGTGCCTGTTCACATTGCTTCGCAGAATCGCTTTTGTGCAGAAAACAGTAACACTTGTTCAGAACGAAAGAAAGCACAGAGCCCCAGATTCTATGTTGTCCTGGAGAGCTTGCAGAGCACTGGGGAAAGGCAGGCAGAGAATTCCTTGCTAGCACCTTCTCTGTGCCTGGGAAGCAGAAGTGTTCACATTGCTTTGCAAGAATCGCTTTTGTGCAGAAAACAGTAACACTTGTTCAGAAGGAAAGAAAGCACAGAGCCCCAGATTCTATGTTGTCCTGGAGAGCTTGCAGAGCACTGGGGAAAGGCAGGCAGAGAATTCCCTGCTAGCACCTTCTCTGTGCCTGTTCACATTGCTTCGCAGAATCGCTTTTGTGCAGAAAACAGTAACACTTGTTCAGAAGGAAAGAAAGCACAGAGCCCCAGATTCTATGTTGTCCTGGAGAGCTTTCAGAGCACTGGGGAAAGGCAGGCAGAGAATTCCCTGCTAGCACCTTCTCTGTGCCTGTTCACATTGCTTCGCAGAATCGCTTTTGTGCAGAAAACAGTAACACTTGTTCAGAACGAAAGAAAGCACAGAGCCCCAGATTCTATGTTGTCCTGGAGAGCTTGCAGAGCACTGGGGAAAGGCAGGCAGAGAATTCCCTGCTAGCACCTTCTCTGTGCCTGGGAAGCAGAAGTGTTCACATTGCTTCGCAAGAATCGCTTTTGTGCAGAAAACAGTAACACTTGTTCAGAAGGAAAGAAAGCACAGAGCCCCAGATTTTATGTTGTCCTGGAGAGCTTGCAGAGCACTGGGGAAAGGCAGGCAGAGAATTCCCTGCTTGCACCTTCTCTGTGCCTTGGAAGCAGAAGTGTTCACATTTCTTCGCAGGAATCGCTTTTGTGCAGAAAACAGTAACACTTGTTCAGAAGGAAAGAAAGCACAGAGCCCCAGATTCTATGTTGTCCTGGAGAGCTTGCAGAGCACTGGGGAAAGGCAGGCAGAGAATTCCTTGATAGCACCTTCTCTGTGCCTGTTCACATTGCTTCGCAGAATCGCTTTTGTGCAGAAAACACTAACACTTGTTCAGAAGGAAAGAAAGCACAGAGCCCCAGATTCTATGTTGTCCTGGAGAGCTTGCAGAGCACTGGGGAAAGGCAGGCAGAGAATTCCCTGCTAGCACCTTCTCTGTGCCTGGGAAGCAGAAGTGTTCACATTGCTTCGCAAGAATCGCTTTTGTGCAGAAAACAGTAACACTTGTTCAGAAGGAAAGAAAGCACAGAGCCCAGATTTTATGTTGTCCTGGAGAGCTTGCAGAGCACTGGGGAAAGGCAGGCAGAGAATTCCCTGCTAGCACCTTCTCTGTGCCTGTTCACATTGCTTCGCAGAATCGCTTTTGTGCAGAAAACAGTAACACTTGTTCAGAACGAAAGAAAGCACAGAGCCCCAGATTTGCTGTTGTCCTGGAGAGCTTGCAGAGCACTGGGGAAAGGCAGGCAGAGAATTCCCTGCTAGCACCTTCTCTGTGCCTGGGAAGCAGAAGTGTTCACATTGCTTCGCAAGAATCGCTTTTGTGCAGAAAACAGTAACACTTGTTCAGAAGGAAAGAAAGCACAGAGCCCCAGATTTTATGTTGTCCTGGAGAGCTTGCACAGCACTGGGGAAAGGCAGGCAGAGAATTCCCTGATAGCACCTTCTCTGTGCCTGTTCACATTGCTTCGCAGAATCGCTTTTGTGCAGAAAACAGTAACACTTGTTCAGAAGGAAAGAAAGCACAGAGCCCCAGATTTTATGTTGTCCTGGAGAGCTTGCAGAGCACTGGGGAAAGGCAGGCAGAGAATTCCTTGCTAGCACCTTCTCTGTGCCTGTTCACATTGTTTCGCAGAATCGCTTTTGTGAAGAAAACAGTAACACTTGTTCAGAACGAAAGAAAGCACAGAGCCCCAGATTCTATGTTGTCCTGGAGAGCTTGCAGAGCACTGGGGAAAGGCAGGCAGAGAATTCCCTGATAGCACCTTCTCTGTGCCTGTTCACATTGCTTCGCAGAATCGCTTTTGTGCAGAAAACAGTAACACTTGTTCAGAAGGAAAGAAAGCACAGAGCCCCAGATTCTATGTTGTCCTGGAGAGCTTGCAGAGCACTGGGGAAAGGCAGGCAGAGAATTCCTTGCTAGCACCTTCTCTGTGCCTGGGAAGCAGAAGTGTTCACATTGCTTCGCAAGAATCGCTTTTGTGCAGAAAACAGTAACACTTGTTCAGAAGGAAAGAAAGCACAGAGCCCCAGATTCTATGTTGTCCTGGAGAGCTTTCAGAGCACTGGGGAAAGGCAGGCAGAGAATTCCCTGATAGCACCTTCTCTGTGCCTGTTCACATTGCTTCGCAGAATCGCTTTTGTGCAGAAAACAGTAACACTTGTTCAGAACGAAAGAAAGCACAGAGCCCCAGATTCTATGTTGTCCTGGAGAGCTTGCAGAGCACTGGGGAAAGGCAGGCAGAGAATTCCTTGCTAGCACCTTCTCTGTGCCTGGGAAGCAGAAGTGTTCACATTGCTCTGCAAGAATCGCTTTTGTGCAGAAAACAGTAACACTTGTTCAGAAGGAAAGAAAGCACAGAGCCCCAGATTCTATGTTGTCCTGGAGAGCTTGCAGAGCACTGGGGAAAGGCAGGCAGAGAATTCCCTGCTAGCACCTTCTCTGTGCCTGTTCACATTGCTTCGCAGAATCGCTTTTGTGCAGAAAACAGTAACACTTGTTCAGAACGAAAGAAAGCACAGAGCCCCAGATTCTATGTTGTCCTGGAGAGCTTGCAGAGCACTGGGGAAAGGCAGGCAGAGAATTCCCTGCTAGCACCTTCTCTGTGCCTGGGAAGCAGAAGTGTTCACATTGCTTCGCAAGAATCGCTTTTGTGCAGAAAACAGTAACACTTGTTCAGAAGGAAAGAAAGCACAGAGCCCCAGATTTTATGTTGTCCTGGAGAGCTTGCAGAGCACTGGGGAAAGGCAGGCAGAGAATTCCTTGCTAGCACCTTCTCTGTGCCTGGGAAGCAGAAGTGTTCACATTGCTTCGCAAGAATCGCTTTTGTGAAGAAAACAGTAACACTTGTTCAGAAGGAAAGAAAGCACAGAGCCCCAGATTTTATGTTGTCCTGGAGAGCTTGCAGAGCACTGGGGAAAGGCAGGCAGAGAATTCCTTGCTAGCACCTTCTCTGTGCCTGGGAAGCAGAAGTGTTCACATTGCTCTGCAAGAATCGCTTTTGTGCAGAAAACAGTAACACTTGTTCAGAAGGAAAGAAAGCACAGAGCCCCAGATTCTATGTTGTCCTGGAGAGCTTGCAGAGCACTGGGGAAAGGCAGGCAGAGAATTCCCTGCTAGCACCTTCTCTGTGCCTGTTCACATTGCTTCGCAGAATCGCTTTTGTGCAGAAAACAGTAACACTTGTTCAGAACGAAAGAAAGCACAGAGCCCCAGATTCTATGTTGTCCTGGAGAGCTTGCAGAGCACTGGGGAAAGGCAGGCAGAGAATTCCCTGATAGCACCTTCTCTGTGCCTGGGAAGCAGAAGTGTTCACATTGCTTCGCAAGAATCGCTTTTGTGCAGAAAACAGTAACACTTGTTCAGAACGAAAGAAAGCACAGAGCCCCAGATTTTATGTTGTCCTGGAGAGCTTGCAGAGCACTGGGGAAAGGCAGGCAGAGAATTCCCTGCTAGCACCTTCTCTGTGCCTGGGAAGCAGAAGTGTTCACATTGCTTCGCAAGAATCGCTTTTGTGCAGAAAACAGTAACACTTCTTCAGAAGGAAAGAAAGCACAGAGCCCCAGATTCTATGTTGTCCTGGAGAGCTTGCAGAGCACTGGGGAAAGGCAGGCAGAGAATTCCCTGCTAGCACCTTCTCTGTGCCTGGGAAGCAGAAGTGTTCACATTGCTTCGCAAGAATCGCTTTTGTGAAGAAAACAGTAACACTTGTTCAGAACGAAAGAAAGCACAGAGCCCCAGATTTGCTGTTGTCCTGGAGAGCTTGCAGAGCACTGGGGAAAGGCAGGCAGAGAATTCCCTGCTAGCACCTTCTCTGTGCCTGGGAAGCAGAAGTGTTCACATTGCTTCGCAAGAATCACTTTTGTGCAGAAAACAGTAACACTTGTTCAGAACGAAAGAAAGCACAGAGCCCCAGATTTGCTGTTCTCCTGGAGAGCTTGCAGAGCACTGGGGAAAGGCAGGCAGAGAATTCCCTGCTAGCACCTTCTCTGTGCCTGTTCACATTGCTTCGCAGAATCGCTTTTGTGCAGAAAACAGTAACACTTGTTCAGAACGAAAGAAAGCACAGAGCCCCAGATTCTATGTTGTCCTGGAGAGCTTGCAGAGCACTGGGGAAAGGCAGGCAGAGAATTCCTTGCTAGCACCTTCTCTGTGCCTGGGAAGCAGAAGTGTTCACATTGCTTTGCAAGAATCGCTTTTGTGCAGAAAACAGTAACACTTGTTCAGAAGGAAAGAAAGCACAGAGCCCCAGATTCTATGTTGTCCTGGAGAGCTTGCAGAGCACTGGGGAAAGGCAGGCAGAGAATTCCCTGCTAGCACCTTCTCTGTGCCTGTTCACATTGCTTCGCAGAATCGCTTTTGTGCAGAAAACAGTAACACTTGTTCAGAAGGAAAGAAAGCACAGAGCCCCAGATTCTATGTTGTCCTGGAGAGCTTTCAGAGCACTGGGGAAAGGCAGGCAGAGAATTCCCTGCTAGCACCTTCTCTGTGCCTGTTCACATTGCTTCGCAGAATCGCTTTTGTGCAGAAAACAGTAACACTTGTTCAGAACGAAAGAAAGCACAGAGCCCCAGATTCTATGTTGTCCTGGAGAGCTTGCAGAGCACTGGGGAAAGGCAGGCAGAGAATTCCCTGCTAGCACCTTCTCTGTGCCTGGGAAGCAGAAGTGTTCACATTGCTTCGCAAGAATCGCTTTTGTGCAGAAAACAGTAACACTTGTTCAGAAGGAAAGAAAGCACAGAGCCCCAGATTTTATGTTGTCCTGGAGAGCTTGCAGAGCACTGGGGAAAGGCAGGCAGAGAATTCCCTGCTTGCACCTTCTCTGTGCCTTGGAAGCAGAAGTGTTCACATTTCTTCGCAGGAATCGCTTTTGTGCAGAAAACAGTAACACTTGTTCAGAAGGAAAGAAAGCACAGAGCCCCAGATTCTATGTTGTCCTGGAGAGCTTGCAGAGCACTGGGGAAAGGCAGGCAGAGAATTCCTTGATAGCACCTTCTCTGTGCCTGTTCACATTGCTTCGCAGAATCGCTTTTGTGCAGAAAACAGTAACACTTGTTCAGAAGGAAAGAAAGCACAGAGCCCCAGATTCTATGTTGTCCTGGAGAGCTTGCAGAGCACTGGGGAAAGGCAGGCAGAGAATTCCCTGCTAGCACCTTCTCTGTGCCTGGGAAGCAGAAGTGTTCACATTGCTTCGCAAGAATCGCTTTTGTGCAGAAAACAGTAACACTTGTTCAGAAGGAAAGAAAGCACAGAGCCCAGATTTTATGTTGTCCTGGAGAGCTTGCAGAGCACTGGGGAAAGGCAGGCAGAGAATTCCCTGCTAGCACCTTCTCTGTGCCTGTTCACATTGCTTCGCAGAATCGCTTTTGTGCAGAAAACAGTAACACTTGTTCAGAACGAAAGAAAGCACAGAGCCCCAGATTTGCTGTTGTCCTGGAGAGCTTGCAGAGCACTGGGGAAAGGCAGGCAGAGAATTCCCTGCTAGCACCTTCTCTGTGCCTGGGAAGCAGAAGTGTTCACATTGCTTCGCAAGAATCGCTTTTGTGCAGAAAACAGTAACACTTGTTCAGAAGGAAAGAAAGCACAGAGCCCCAGATTTTATGTTGTCCTGGAGAGCTTGCACAGCACTGGGGAAAGGCAGGCAGAGAATTCCCTGATAGCACCTTCTCTGTGCCTGTTCACATTGCTTCGCAGAATCGCTTTTGTGCAGAAAACAGTAACACTTGTTCAGAAGGAAAGAAAGCACAGAGCCCCAGATTTTATGTTGTCCTGGAGAGCTTGCAGAGCACTGGGGAAAGGCAGGCAGAGAATTCCTTGCTAGCACCTTCTCTGTGCCTGTTCACATTGTTTCGCAGAATCGCTTTTGTGAAGAAAACAGTAACACTTGTTCAGAAGGAAAGAAAGCACAGAGCCCCAGATTCTATGTTGTCCTGGAGAGCTTGCAGAGCACTGGGGAAAGGCAGGCAGAGAATTCCCTGATAGCACCTTCTCTGTGCCTGTTCACATTGCTTCGCAGAATCGCTTTTGTGCAGAAAACAGTAACACTTGTTCAGAAGGAAAGAAAGCACAGAGCCCCAGATTCTATGTTGTCCTGGAGAGCTTGCAGAGCACTGGGGAAAGGCAGGCAGAGAATTCCTTGCTAGCACCTTCTCTGTGCCTGGGAAGCAGAAGTGTTCACATTGCTTCGCAAGAATCGCTTTTGTGCAGAAAACAGTAACACTTGTTCAGAAGGAAAGAAAGCACAGAGCCCCAGATTCTATGTTGTCCTGGAGAGCTTTCAGAGCACTGGGGAAAGGCAGGCAGAGAATTCCCTGATAGCACCTTCTCTGTGCCTGTTCACATTGCTTCGCAGAATCGCTTTTGTGCAGAAAACAGTAACACTTGTTCAGAAGGAAAGAAAGCACAGAGCCCCAGATTTGCTGTTGTCCTGGAGAGCTTGCAGAGCACTGGGGAAAGGCAGGCAGAGAATTCCCTGCTAGCACCTTCTCTGTGCCTGGGAAGCAGAAGTGTTCACATTGCTTCGCAAGAATCGCTTTTGTGCAGAAAACAGTAACACTTGTTCAGAAGGAAAGAAAGCACAGAGCCCCAGATTTTATGTTGTCCTGGAGAGCTTGCAGAGCACTGGGGAAAGGCAGGCAGAGAATTCCCTGCTTGCACCTTCTCTGTGCCTGGGAAGCAGAAGTGTTCACATTGCTTCGCAAGAATCGCTTTTGTGAAGAAAACAGTAACACTTGTTCAGAACGAAAGAAAGCACAGAGCCCCAGATTTGCTGTTCTCCTGGAGAGCTTGCAGAGCACTGGGGAAAGGCAGGCAGAGAATTCCCTGCTAGCACCTTCTCTGTGCCTGTTCACATTGCTTCGCAGAATCGCTTTTGTGCAGAAAACAGTAACACTTGTTCAGAACGAAAGAAAGCACAGAGCCCCAGATTCTATGTTGTCCTGGAGAGCTTGCAGAGCACTGGGGAAAGGCAGGCAGAGAATTCCCTGCTAGCACCTTCTCTGTGCCTGGGAAGCAGAAGTGTTCACATTGCTTCGCAAGAATCGCTTTTGTGCAGAAAACAGTAACACTTGTTCAGAAGGAAAGAAAGCACAGAGCCCCAGATTTTATGTTGTCCTGGAGAGCTTGCAGAGCACTGGGGAAAGGCAGGCAGAGAATTCCCTGCTTGCACCTTCTCTGTGCCTGGGAAGCAGAAGTGTTCTCATTGCTTCGCAAGAATCGCTTTTGTGCAGAAAACAGTAACACTTGTTCAGAAGGAAAGAAAGCACAGAGCCCCAGATTTTATGTTGTCCTGGAGAGCTTGCAGAGCACTGGGGAAAGGCAGGCAGAGAATTCCTTGCTAGCACCTTCTCTGTGCCTGGGAAGCAGAAGTGTTCACATTGCTTTGCAAGAATCGCTTTTGTGCAGAAAACAGTAACACTTGTTCAGAAGGAAATAAAGCACAGAGCCCCAGATTCTATGTTGTCCTGGAGAGCTTGCAGAGCACTGGGGAAAGGCAGGCAGAGAATTCCTTGCTAGCACCTTCTCTGTGCCTGGGAAGCAGAAGTGTTCACATTGCTTCGCAAGAATCGCTTTTGTGCAGAAAACAGTAACACTTGTTCAGAAGGAAAGAAAGCACAGAGCCCCAGATTTGCTGTTGTCCTGGAGAGCTTGCAGAGCACTGGGGAAAGGCAGGCAGAGAATTCCTTGCTAGCACCTTCTCTGTGCCTGGGAAGCAGAAGTGTTCACATTGCTCTGCAAGAATTGCTTTTGTGCAGAAAACAGTAACACTTGTTCAGAAGGAAAGAAAGCACAGAGCCCCAGATTTTATGTTGTCCTGGAGAGCTTGCAGAGCACTGGGGAAAGGCAGGCAGAGAATTCCCTGATAGCACCTTCTCTGTGCCTGGGAAGCAGAAGTGTTCACATTGCTTCGCAAGAATCGCTTTTGTGCAGAAAACAGTAACACTTGTTCAGAAGGAAAGAAAGCACAGAGCCCCAGATTTTATGTTGTCCTGGAGAGCTTGCAGAGCACTCGGGAAAGGCAGGCAGAGAATTCCCTGCTATCACCTTCTCTGTGCCTGGGAAGCAGAAGTGTTCACATTACTTTGCAGAATCGCTTTTGTGCAGAAAACAGTAACACTTGTTCAGAAGGAAAGAAAGCACAGAGCCCCAGATTCTATGTTGTCCTGGAGAGCTTGCAGAGCACTGGGGAAAGGCAGGCAGAGAATTCCCTGCTAGCACCTTCTCTGTGCCTGTTCACATTGCTTCGCAGAATCGCTTTTGTGCAGAAAACAGTAACACTTGTTCAGAACGAAAGAAAGCACAGAGCCCCAGATTCTATGTTGTCCTGGAGAGCTTGCAGAGCACTGGGGAAAGGCAGGCAGAGAATTCCCTGCTAGCACCTTCTCTGTGCCTGGGAAGCAGAAGTGTTCACATTGCTTCGCAAGAATCGCTTTTGTGCAGAAAACAGTAACACTTGTTCAGAAGGAAAGAAAGCACAGAGCCCCAGATTTTATGTTGTCCTGGAGAGCTTGCAGAGCACTGGGGAAAGGCAGGCAGAGAATTCCCTGCTTGCACCTTCTCTGTGCCTGGGAAGCAGAAGTGTTCACATTGCTTCGCAAGAATCGCTTTTGTGCAGAAAACAGTAACACTTGTTCAGAAGGAAAGAAAGCACAAAGCCCCAGATTTTATGTTGTCCTGGAGAGCTTGCAGAGCACTGGGGAAAGGCAGGCAGAGAATTCCTTGCTAGCACCTTCTCTGTGCCTGGGAAGCAGAAGTGTTCACACTGCTTCGCAGAATCGCTTTTGTGCAGAAAACAGTAACACTTGTTCAGAAGGAAAGAAAGCACAGAGCCCCAGATTCTATGTTGTCCTGGAGAGCTTGCAGAGCACTGGGGAAAGGCAGGCAGAGAATTCCCTGCTAGCACCTTCTCTGTGCCTGGGAAGCAGAAGTGTTCACATTGCTTCGCAAGAATCGCTTTTGTGCAGAAAACAGTAACACTTGTTCAGAAGGAAAGAAAGCACAGAGCCCCAGATTCTATGTTGTCCTGGAGAGCTTTCAGAGCACTGGGGAAAGGCAGGCAGAGAATTCCCTGATAGCACCTTCTCTGTGCCTGTTCACATTGCTTCGCAGAATCGCTTTTGTGCAGAAAACAGTAACACTTGTTCAGAAGGAAAGAAAGCACAGAGCCCCAGATTCTATGTTGTCCTGGAGAGCTTGCAGAGCACTGGGGAAAGGCAGGCAGAGAATTCCCTGATAGCACCTTCTCTGTGCCTGGGAAGCAGAAGTGTTCACATTGCTTCGCAAGAATCGCTTTTGTGAAGAAAACAGTAACACTTGTTCAGAACGAAAGAAAGCACAGAGCCCCAGATTTGCTGTTGTCCTGGAGAGCTTGCAGAGCACTGGGGAAAGGCAGGCAGAGAATTCCCTGCTAGCACCTTCTCTGTGCCTGGGAAGCAGAAGTGTTCACATTGCTTCGCAGAATCGCTTTTGTGCAGAAAACACTAACACTTGTTCAGAAGGAAAGAAAGCACAGAGCCCCAGATTTTATGTTGTCCTGGAGAGCTTGCAGAGCACTGGGGAAAGGCAGGCAGAGAATTCCCTGATAGCACCTTCTCTGTGCCTGTTCACATTGCTTCGCAGAATCGCTTTTGTGCAGAAAACAGTAACACTTGTTCAGAACGAAAGAAAGCACAGAGCCCCAGATTCTATGTTGTCCTGGAGAGCTTGCAGAGCACTGGGGAAAGGCAGGCAGAGAATTCCCTGCTAGCACCTTCTCTGTGCCTGGGAAGCAGAAGTGTTCACATTGCTTCGCAGAATCGCTTTTGTGCAGAAAACAGTAACACTTGTTCAGAACGAAAGAAAGCACAGAGCCCCAGATTCTATGTTGTCCTGGAGAGCTTGCAGAGCACTGGGGAAAGGCAGGCAGAGAATTCCCTGCTAGCACCTTCTCTGTGCCTGGGAAGCAGAAGTGTTCACATTGCTTCGCAAGAATCGCTTTTGTGCAGAAAACAGTAACACTTGTTCAGAACGAAAGAAAGCACAGAGCCCCAGATTTGCTGTTGTCCTGGAGAGCTTGCAGAGCACTGGGGAAAGGCAGGCAGAGAATTCCCTGATAGCACCTTCTCTGTGCCTGGGAAGCAGAAGTGTTCACATTGCTTCGCAGAACCGCTTTTGTGCAGAAAACAGTAACACTTGTTCAGAAGGAAAGAAAGCACAGAGCCCCAGATTTTATGTTGTCCTGGAGAGCTTGCAGAGCACTGGGGAAAGGCAGGCAGATAATTCCTTGCTAGCACCTTCTCTGTGCCTGGGAAGCAGAAGTGTTCACATTGCTTCGCAGAATCGCTTTTGTGCAGAAAACAGTAACACTTGTTCAGAAGGAAAGAAAGCACAGAGCCCCAGATTCTATGTTGTCCTGGAGAGCTTGCAGAGCACTGGGGAAAGGCAGGCAGAGAATTCCTTGCTAGCACCTTCTCTGTGCCTGTTCACATTGTTTCGCAGAATCGCTTTTGTGAAGAAAACAGTAACACTTGTTCAGAAGGAAAGAAAGCACAGAGCCCCAGATTCTATGTTGTCCTGGAGAGCTTGCAGAGCACTGGGGAAAGGCAGGCAGAGAATTCCCTGATAGTACCTTCTCTGTGCCTAGGAAGCAGAAGTGTTCACATTGCTTCGCAAGATTCGCTTTTGTGCAGAAAACACTAACACTTGTTCAGAAGGAAAGAAAGCACAGAGCCCCAGATTCTATGTTGTCCTGGAGAGCTTGCAGAGCACTGGGGAAAGGCAGGCAGAGAATTCCCTGATAGCACCTTCTCTGTGCCTGGGAAGCAGAAGTGTTCACATTGCTTTGCAAGAATCGCTTTTGTGCAGAAAACAGTAACACTTGTTCAGAAGGAAAGAAAGCACAGAGCCCCAGATTCTATGTTGTCCTGGAGAGCTTTCAGAGCACTGGGGAAAGGCAGGCAGAGAATTCCCTGATAGCACCTTCTCTGTGCCTGTTCACATTGCTTCGCAGAATCGCTTTTGTGCAGAAAACAGTAACACTTGTTCAGAAGGAAAGAAAGCACAGAGCCCCAGATTCTATGTTGTCCTGGAGAGCTTGCAGAGCACTGGGGAAAGGCAGGCAGAGAATTCCCTGATAGCACCTTCTCTGTGCCTGGGAAGCAGAAGTGTTCACATTGCTTCGCAAGAATCGCTTTTGTGAAGAAAACAGTAACACTTGTTCAGAACGAAAGAAAGCACAGAGCCCCAGATTTGCTGTTGTCCTGGAGAGCTTGCAGAGCACTGGGGAAAGGCAGGCAGAGAATTCCCTGCTAGCACCTTCTCTGTGCCTGGGAAGCAGAAGTGTTCACATTGCTTCGCAGAATCGCTTTTGTGCAGAAAACACTAACACTTGTTCAGAAGGAAAGAAAGCACAGAGCCCCAGATTTTATGTTGTCCTGGAGAGCTTGCAGAGCACTGGGGAAAGGCAGGCAGAGAATTCCCTGATAGCACCTTCTCTGTGCCTGTTCACATTGCTTCGCAGAATCGCTTTTGTGCAGAAAACAGTAACACTTGTTCAGAACGAAAGAAAGCACAGAGCCCCAGATTCTATGTTGTCCTGGAGAGCTTGCAGAGCACTGGGGAAAGGCAGGCAGAGAATTCCCTGCTAGCACCTTCTCTGTGCCTGGGAAGCAGAAGTGTTCACATTGCTTCGCAGAATCGCTTTTGTGCAGAAAACAGTAACACTTGTTCAGAACGAAAGAAAGCACAGAGCCCCAGATTCTATGTTGTCCTGGAGAGCTTGCAGAGCACTGGGGAAAGGCAGGCAGAGAATTCCCTGCTAGCACCTTCTCTGTGCCTGGGAAGCAGAAGTGTTCACATTGCTTCGCAGAACCGCTTTTGTGCAGAAAACAGTAACACTTGTTCAGAAGGAAAGAAAGCACAGAGCCCCAGATTTTATGTTGTCCTGGAGAGCTTGCAGAGCACTGGGGAAAGGCAGGCAGATAATTCCTTGCTAGCACCTTCTCTGTGCCTGGGAAGCAGAAGTGTTCACATTGCTTCGCAGAATCGCTTTTGTGCAGAAAACAGTAACACTTGTTCAGAAGGAAAGAAAGCACAGAGCCCCAGATTCTATGTTGTCCTGGAGAGCTTGCAGAGCACTGGGGAAAGGCAGGCAGAGAATTCCTTGCTAGCACCTTCTCTGTGCCTGTTCACATTGTTTCGCAGAATCGCTTTTGTGAAGAAAACAGTAACACTTGTTCAGAAGGAAAGAAAGCACAGAGCCCCAGATTCTATGTTGTCCTGGAGAGCTTGCAGAGCACTGGGGAAAGGCAGGCAGAGAATTCCCTGATAGTACCTTCTCTGTGCCTAGGAAGCAGAAGTGTTCACATTGCTTCGCAAGATTCGCTTTTGTGCAGAAAACACTAACACTTGTTCAGAAGGAAAGAAAGCACAGAGCCCCAGATTCTATGTTGTCCTGGAGAGCTTGCAGAGCACTGGGGAAAGGCAGGCAGAGAATTCCCTGATAGCACCTTCTCTGTGCCTGTTCACATTGCTTCGCAAGAATCGCTTTTGTGCAGAAAACAGTAACACTTGTTCAGAACGAAAGAAAGCACAGAGCCCCAGATTCTATGTTTTCCTGGAGAGCTTGCAGAGCACTGGGGAAAGGCAGGCAGAGAATTCCTTGCTAGTACCTTCTCTGTGCCTGTTCACATTGTTTCGCAGAATCGCTTTTGTGAAGAAAACAGTAACACCTGTTCAGAAGGAAAGAAAGCACAGAGCCCCAGATTCTATGTTGTCCTGGAGAGCTTGCAGAGCACTGGGGAAAGGCAGGCAGAGAATTCCCTGATAGTACCTTCTCTGTGCCTAGGAAGCAGAAGTGTTCACATTGCTTCGCAAGATTCGCTTTTATGCAGAAAACAGTAACACTTGTTCAGAAGGAAAGAAAGCACAGAGCCCCAGATTTTATGTTGTCCTGGAGAGCTTGCAGAGCACTGGGGAAAGGCAGGCAGAGAATTCCCTGATAGCACCTTCTCTGTGCCTGTTCACATTGCTTCGCAGAATCGCTTTTGTGCAGAAAACAGTAACACTTGTTCAGAACGAAAGAAAGCACAGAGCCCCAGATTCTATGTTGTCCTGGAGAGCTTGCAGAGCACTGGGGAAAGGCAGGCAGAGAATTGCCTGATAGCACCTTCTCTGTGCCTGGGAAGCAGAAGTGTTCACATTGCTTCGCAGAATCGCTTTTGTGCAGAATACAGTAACACTTGTTCAGAAGGAAAGAAAGCACCGAGCCCCAGATTTTATGTTGTCCTGGAGAGCTTGCAGAGCACTGGGGAAAGGCAGGCAGAGAATTCCTTGCTAGCACCTTCTCTGTGCCTGTTCACATTGTTTTGCAGAATCGCTTTTGTGAAGAAAACAGTAACACTTGTTCAGAAGGAAAGAAAGCACAGAGCCCCAGATTCTATGTTGTCCTGGAGAGCTTGCAGAGCACTGGGGAAAGGCAGGCAGAGAATTCCCTGATAGTACCTTCTCTGTGCCTAGGAAGCAGAAGTGTTCACATTGCTTCGCAAGATTCGCTTTTGTGCAGAAAACACTAACACTTGTTCAGAAGGAAAGAAAGCACAGAGCCCCAGATTCTATGTTGTCCTGGAGAGCTTGCAGAGCACTGGGGAAAGGCAGGCAGAGAATTCCCTGATAGCACCTTCTCTGTGCCTGTTCACATTGCTTCGCAGAATCGCTTTTGTGCAGAAAACAGTAACACTTGTTCAGAAGGAAAGAAAGCACAGAGCCCCAGATTCTATGTTGTCCTGGAGAGCTTGCAGAGCACTGGGGAAAGGCAGGCAGAGAATTCCCTGCTAGCACCTTCTCTGTGCCTGGGAAGCAGAAGTGTTCACATTGCTTCTCAGAATCGCTTTTGTGCAGAATACAGTAACACTTGTTCAGAAGGAAAGAAAGCACAGAGCCCCAGATTTTATGTTGTCCTGGAGAGCTTGCAGAGCACTGGGGAAAGGCAGGCAGAGAATTCCTTGCTAGCACCTTCTCTGTGCCTGGGAAGCAGAAGTGTTCACATTGCTTTGCAAGAATCGCTTTTGTGCAGAAAACAGTAACACTTGTTCAGAAGGAAAGAAAGCACAGAGCCCCAGATTCTATGTTGTCCTGGAGAGCTTGCAGAGCACTGGGGAAAGGCAGGCAGAGAATTCCCTGCTAGCACCTTCTCTGTGCCTGTTCACATTGCTTCGCAAGAATCGCTTTTGTGCAGAAAACAGTAACACTTGTTCAGAACGAAAGAAAGCACAGAGCCCCAGATTCTATGTTGTCCTGGAGAGCTTGCAGAGCACTGGGGAAAGGCAGGCAGAGAATTCCCTGCTAGCACCTTCTCTGTGCCTGGGAAGCAGAAGTGTTCACATTGCTTCGCAAGAATCGCTTTTGTGCAGAAAACAGTAACACTTGTTCAGAACGAAAGAAAGCACAGAGCCCCAGATTTGCTGTTCTCCTGGAGAGCTTGCAGAGCACTGGGGAAAGGCAGGCAGAGAATTCCCTGCTAGCACCTTCTCTGTGCCTGTTCACATTGCTTCGCAGAATCGCTTTTGTGCAGAAAACAGTAACACTTGTTCAGAACGAAAGAAAGCACAGAGCCCCAGATTCTATGTTGTCCTGGAGAGCTTGCAGAGCACTGGGGAAAGGCAGGCAGAGAATTCCCTGCTAGCACCTTCTCTGTGCCTGTTCACATTGCTTCGCAGAATCGCTTTTGTGCAGAAAACAGTAACACTTGTTCAGAACGAAAGAAAGCACAGAGCCCCAGATTCTATGTTGTCCTGGAGAGCTTGCAGAGCACTGGGGAAAGGCAGGCAGAGAATTCCCTGATAGTACCTTCTCTGTGCCTGGGAAGCAGAAGTGTTCACATTGCTTCGCAAGATTCGCTTTTGTGCAGAAAACACTAACACTTGTTCAGAAGGAAAGAAAGCACAGAGCCCCAGATTTTATGTTGTCCTGGAGAGCTTGCAGAGCACTGGGGAAAGGCAGGCAGAGAATTCCCTGCTAGCACCTTCTCTGTGCCTGGGAAGCAGAAGTGTTCACATTACTTCGCAGAATCGCTTTTGTGCAGAAAACAGTAACACTTGTTCAGAAGGAAAGAAAGCACAGAGCCCCAGATTCTATGTTGTCCTGGAGAGCTTGCAGAGCACTGGGGAAAGGCAGGCAGAGAATTCCTTGCTAGCACCTTCTCTGTGCCTGGGAAGCAGAAGTGTTCACATTGCTCTGCAAGAATCGCTTTTGTGCAGAAAACAGTAACACTTGTTCAGAAGGAAAGAAAGCACAGAGCCCCAGATTTGCTGTTGTCCTGGAGAGCTTGCAGAGCACTGGGGAAAGGCAGGCAGAGAATTCCTTGCTAGCACCTTCTCTGTGCCTGGGAAGCAGAAGTGTTCACATTGCTCTGCAAGAATCGCTTTTGTGCAGAAAACACTAACACTTGTTCAGAAGGAAAGAAAGCACAGAGCCCCAGATTCTATGTTGTCCTGGAGAGCTTGCAGAGCACTGGGGAAAGGCAGGCAGAGAATTCCCTGCTAGCACCTTCTCTGTGCCTGTTCACATTGCTTCGCAGAATCGCTTTTGTGCAGAAAACAGTAACACTTGTTCAGAACGAAAGAAAGCACAGAGCCCCAGATTTGCTGTTCTCCTGGAGAGCTTGCAGAGCACTGGGGAAAGGCAGGCAGAGAATTCCCTGATAGCACCTTCTCTGTGCCTGTTCACATTGCTTCGCAGAATCGCTTTTGTGCAGAAAACAGTAACACTTGTTCAGAACGAAAGAAAGCACAGAGCCCCAGATTCTATGTTGTCCTGGAGAGCTTTCAGAGCACTGGGGAAAGGCAGGCAGAGAATTCCTTGCTAGTACCTTCTCTGTGCCTGTTCACATTGTTTCGCAGAATCATTTTGTGAAGAAAACAGTAACACTTGTTCAGAAGGAAAGAAAGCACAGAGCCCCAGATTCTATGTTGTCCTGGAGAGCTTGCAGAGCACTGGGGAAAGGCAGGCAGAGAATTCCCTGATAGTACCTTCTCTGTGCCTAGGAAGCAGAAGTGTTCACATTGCTTCGCAAGATTCGCTTTTGTGCAGAAAACAGTAACACTTGTTCAGAAGGAAAGAAAGCACAGAGCCCCAGATTTTATGTTGTCCTGGAGAGCTTGCAGAGCACTGGGGAAAGGCAGGCAGAGAATTCCCTGATAGCACCTTCTCTGTGCCTGTTCACATTGCTTCGCAGAATCGCTTTTGTGCAGAAAACAGTAACACTTGTTCAGAACGAAAGAAAGCACAGAGCCCCAGATTCTATGTTTTCCTGGAGAGCTTGCAGAGCACTGGGGAAAGGCAGGCAGAGAATTCCCTGCTAGCACCTTCTCTGTGCCTGGGAAGCAGAAGTGTTCACATTGCTTCGCAAGAATCGCTTTTGTGCAGAAAACAGTAACACTTGTTCAGAACGAAAGAAAGCACAGAGCCCCAGATTTGCTGTTCTCCTAGAGAGCTTGCAGAGCACTGGGGAAAGGCAGGCAGAGAATTCCCTGCTAGCACCTTCTCTGTGCCTGTTCACATTGCTTCGCAGAATCGCTTTTGTGCAGAAAACAGTAACACTTGTTCAGAACGAAAGAAAGCACAGAGCCCCAGATTCTATGTTGTCCTGGAGAGCTTGCAGAGCACTGGGGAAATGCAGGCAGAGAATTCCCTGCTAGCACCTTCTCTGTGCCTGTTCACATTGCTTCGCAGAATCGCTTTTGTGCAGAAAACAGTAACACTTGTTCAGAACGAAAGAAAGCACAGAGCCCCAGATTCTATGTTGTCCTGGAGAGCTTGCAGAGCACTGGGGAAAGGCAGGCAGAGAATTCCCTGATAGTACCTTCTCTGTGCCTGGGAAGCAGAAGTGTTCACATTGCTTCGCAAGATTCGCTTTTGTGCAGAAAACACTAACACTTGTTCAGAACGAAAGAAAGCACAGAGCCCCAGATTCTATGTTGTCCTGGAGAGCTTGCAGAGCACTGGGGAAAGGCAGGCAGAGAATTCCCTGCTAGCACCTTCTCTGTGCCTGGGAAGCAGAAGTGTTCACATTGCTTCGCAGAATCGCTTTTGTGCAGAAAACAGTAACACTTGTTCAGAAGGAAAGAAAGCACAGAGCCCCAGATTCTATGTTGTCCTGGAGAGCTTGCAGAGCACTGGGGAAAGGCAGGCAGAGAATTCCTTGCTAGCACCTTCTCTGTGCCTGGGAAGCAGAAGTGTTCACATTGCTCTGCAAGAATCGCTTTTGTGCAGAAAACACTAACACTTGTTCAGAAGGAAAGAAAGCACAGAGCCCCAGATTCTATGTTGTCCTGGAGAGCTTGCAGAGCACTGGGGAAAGGCAGGCAGAGAATTCCCTGCTAGCACCTTCTCTGTGCCTGTTCACATTGCTTCGTAGAATCGCTTTTGTGCAGAAAACAGTAACTCTTGTTCAGAACGAAAGAAAGCACAGAGCCCCAGATTCTATGTTGTCCTGGAGAGCTTGCAGAGCACTGGGGAAAGGCAGGCAGAGAATTCCCTGCTAGCACCTTCTCTGTGCCTGGGAAGCAGAAGTGTTCACATTGCTTCGCAAGAATCGCTTTTGTGCAGAAAACAGTAACACTTGTTCAGAAGGAAAGAAAGCACAGAGCCCCAGATTTTATGTTGTCCTGGAGAGCTTGCAGAGCACTGGGGAAAGGCAGGCAGAGAATTCCTTTCTAGTACCTTCTCTGTGCCTGTTCACATTGTTTCGCAGAATCGCTTTTGTGCAGAAAACAGTAACACTTGTTCAGAAGGAAAGAAAGCACAGAGCCCCAGATTCTATGTTGTCCTGGAGAGCTTGCAGAGCACTGGGGAAAGGCAGGCAGAGAATTCCCTGCTAGCACCTTCTCTGTGCCTGGGAAGCAGAAGTGTTCACATTGCTTCGCAAGAATCGCTTTTGTGCAGAAAACAGTAACACTTGTTCAGAACGAAAGAAAGCACAGAGCCCCAGATTCTATGTTGTCCTGGAGAGCTTGCAGAGCACTGGGGAAAGGCAGGCAGAGAATTCCCTGCTAGCACCTTCTCTGTGCCTGTTCACATTGCTTCACAGAATCGCTTTTGTGCAGAAAACAGTAACACTTGTTCAGAACGAAAGAAAGCACAGAGCCCCAGATTCTATGTTGTCCTGGAGAGCTTGCAGAGCACTGGGGAAAGGCAGGCAGAGAATTCCCTGCTAGCACCTTCTCTGTGCCTGGGAAGCAGAAGTGTTCACATTGCTTTGCAAGAATCGCTTTTGTGCAGAAAACAGTAACACTTGTTCAGAAGGAAAGAAAGCACAGAGCCCCAGATTTTATGTTGTCCTGGAGAGCTTGCAGAGCACTGGGGAAAGGCAGGCAGAGAATTCCTTGCTAGTACCTTCTCTGTGCCTGTTCACATTGTTTCGCAGAATCGCTTTTGTGCAGAAAACAGTAACACTTGTTCAGAAGGAAAGAAAGCACAGAGCCCCAGATTTTATGTTGTCCTGGAGAGCTTGCAGAGCACTGGGGAAAGGCAGGCAGAGAATTCCCTGCTAGCACCTTCTCTGTGCCTGGGAAGCAGAAGTGTTCACATTGCTTCGCAAGAATCGCTTTTGTGCTGAAAACAGTAACACTTGTTCAGAACGAAAGAAAGCACAGAGCCCCAGATTTGCTGTTCTCCTGGAGAGCTTGCAGAGCACTGGGGAAAGGCAGGCAGAGAATTCCCTGCTAGCACCTTCTCTGTGCCTGTTCACATTGCTTCGCAGAATCGCTTTTGTGCAGAAAACAGTAACACTTGTTCAGAACGAAAGAAAGCACAGAGCCCCAGATTCTATGTTGTCCTGGAGAGCTTGCAGAGCACTGGGGAAAGGCAGGCAGAGAATTCCCTGCTAGCACCTTCTCTGTGCCTGTTCACATTGCTTCGCAGAATCGCTTTTGTGCAGAAAACAGTAACACTTGTTCAGAAGGAAAGAAAGCACAGAGCCCCAGATTTTATGTTGTCCTGGAGAGCTTGCAGAGCACTGGGGAAAGGCAGGCAGAGAATTCCCTGATAGCACCTTCTCTGTGCCTGTTCACATTGCTTCGCAAGAATCGCTTTTGTGCAGAAAACAGTAACACTTGTTCAGAACGAAAGAAAGCACAGAGCCCCAGATTCTATGTTTTCCTGGAGAGCTTGCAGAGCACTGGGGAAAGGCAGGCAGAGAATTCCCTGCTAGCACCTTCTCTGTGCCTGGGAAGCAGAAGTGTTCACATTGCTTCGCAAGAATCGTTTTTGTGCAGAAAACAGTAACACTTGTTCAGAAGGAAAGAAAGCACAGATCCCCAGATTTTATGTTGTCCTGGAGAGCTTTCAGAGCACTGGGGAAAGGCAGGCAGAGAATTCCTTGCTAGTACCTTCTCTGTGCCTGTTCACATTGTTTCGCAGAATCGCTTTTGTGAAGAAAACAGTAACACTTGTTCAGAAGGAAAGAAAGCACAGAGCCCCAGATTCTATGTTGTCCTGGAGAGCTTGCAGAGCACTGGGGAAAGGCAGGCAGAGAATTCCCTGCTAGCACCTTCTCTGTGCCTGTTCACATTGCTTCGCAGAATCGCTTTTGTGCAGAAAACAGTAACACTTGTTCAGAAGGAAAGAAAGCACAGAGCCCCAGATTCTATGTTGTCCTGGAGAGCTTTCAGAGCACTGGGGAAAGGCAGGCAGAGAATTCCCTGCTAGCACCTTCTCTGTACCTGTTCACATTGCTTCGCAGAATCGCTTTTGTGCAGAAAACAGTAACACTTGTTCAGAACGAAAGAAAGCACAGAGCCCCAGATTCTATGTTGTCCTGGAGAGCTTGCAGAGCACTGGGGAAAGGCAGGCAGAGAATTCCCTGCTAGCACCTTCTCTGTGCCTGGGAAGCAGAAGTGTTCACATTGCTTCGCAAGAATCGCTTTTGTGCAGAAAACAGTAACACTTGTTCAGAAGGAAAGAAAGCACAGAGCCCCAGATTTTATGTTGTCCTGGAGAGCTTGCAGAGCACTGGGGAAAGGCAGGCAGAGAATTCCCTGCTTGCACCTTCTCTGTGCCTTGGAAGCAGAAGTGTTCACATTTCTTCGCAGGAATCGCTTTTGTGCAGAAAACAGTAACACTTGTTCAGAAGGAAAGAAAGCACAGAGCCCCAGATTCTATGTTGTCCTGGAGAGCTTGCAGAGCACTGGGGAAAGGCAGGCAGAGAATTCCTTGATAGCACCTTCTCTGTGCCTGTTCACATTGCTTCGCAGAATCGCTTTTGTGCAGAAAACAGTAACACTTGTTCAGAAGGAAAGAAAGCACAGAGCCCCAGATTCTATGTTGTCCTGGAGAGCTTGCAGAGCACTGGGGAAAGGCAGGCAGAGAATTCCCTGCTAGCACCTTCTCTGTGCCTGGGAAGCAGAAGTGTTCACATTGCTTCGCAAGAATCGCTTTTGTGCAGAAAACAGTAACACTTGTTCAGAAGGAAAGAAAGCACAGAGCCCCAGATTTTATGTTGTCCTGGAGAGCTTGCAGAGCACTGGGGAAAGGCAGGCAGAGAATTCCTTGCTAGTACCTTCTCTGTGCCTGTTCACATTGTTACGCAGAATCGCTTTTGTGCAGAAAACAGTAACACTTGTTCAGAAGGAAAGAAAGCACAGAGCCCCAGATTCTATGTTGTCCTGGAGAGCTTGCAGAGCACTGGGGAAAGGCAGGCAGAGAATTCCCTGCTAGCACCTTCTCTGTGCCTGGGAAGCAGAAGTGTTCACATTGCTTCGCAAGAATCGCTTTTGTGCAGAAAACAGTAACACTTGTTCAGAACGAAAGAAAGCACAGAGCCCCAGATTTGCTGTTCTCCTGGAGAGCTTGCAGAGCACTGGGGAAAGGCAGGCAGAGAATTCCCTGCTAGCACCTTCTCTGTGCCTGTTCACATTGCTTCGCAGAATCGCTTTTGTGCAGAAAACAGTAACACTTGTTCAGAACGAAAGAAAGCACAGAGCCCCAGATTCTATGTTGTCCTGGAGAGCTTGCAGAGCACTGGGGAAAGGCAGGCAGAGAATTCCCTGCTAGCACCTTCTCTGTGCCTGGGAAGCAGAAGTGTTCACATTGCTTCGCAAGAATCGCTTTTGTGCAGAAAACAGTAACACTTGTTCAGAAGGAAAGAAAGCACAGAGCCCCAGATTTTATGTTGTCCTGGAGAGCTTGCAGAGCACTGGGAAAAGGCAGGCAGAGAATTCCTTGCTAGCACCTTCTCTGTGCCTGGGAAGCAGAAGTGTTCACATTGCTTTGCAAGAATCGCTTTTGTGCAGAAAACAGTAACACTTGTTCAGAACGAAAGAAAGCACAGAGCCCCAGATTCTATGTTTTCCTGGAGAGCTTGCAGAGCACTGGGGAAAGGCAGGCAGAGAATTCCTTGCTAGTACCTTCTCTGTGCCTGTTCACATTGTTTCGCAGAATCGCTTTTGTGAAGAAAACAGTAACACTTGTTCAGAAGGAAAGAAAGCACAGAGCCCCAGATTCTATGTTGTCCTGGAGAGCTTGCAGAGCACTGGGGAAAGGCAGGCAGAGAATTCCCTGATAGTACCTTCTCTGTGCCTAGGAAGCAGAAGTGTTCACATTGCTTCGCAAGATTTGCTTTTGTGCAGAAAACACTAACACTTGTTCAGAACGAAAGAAAGCACAGAGCCCCAGATTCTATGTTGTCCTGGAGAGCTTGCAGAGCACTGGGGAAAGGCAGGCAGAGAATTCCCTGATAGCACCTTCTCTGTGCCTGGGAAGCAGAAGTGTTCACATTGCTTCGCAGAATCGCTTTTGAGCAGAATACAGTAACACTTGTTCAGAAGGAAAGAAAGCACAGAGCCCCAGATTTTATGTTGTCCTGGAGAGCTTGCAGAGCACTGGGGAAAGGCAGGCAGAGAATTCCTTGCTAGCACCTTCTCTGTGCCTGGGAAGCAGAAGTGTTCACATTGCTTTGCAAGAATCGCTTTTGTGCAGAAAACAGTAACACTTGTTCAGAAGGAAAGAAAGCACAGAGCCCCAGATTCTATGTTGTCCTGGAGAGCTTGCAGAGCACTGGGGAAAGGCAGGCAGAGAATTCCCTGATAGCACCTTCTCTGTGCCTGTTCACATTGCTTCGCAAGAATCGTTTTTGTGCAGAAAACAGTAACACTTGTTCAGAAGGAAAGAAAGCACAGAGCCCCAGATTTTATGTTGTCCTGGAGAGCTTTCAGAGCACTGGGGAAAGGCAGGCAGAGAATTCCTTGCTAGCACCTTCTCTGTGCCTGTTCACATTGTTTCGCAGAATCGCTTTTGTGAAGAAAACAGTAACACTTGTTCAGAAGGAAAGAAAGCACAGAGCCCCAGATTCTATGTTGTCCTGGAGAGCTTGCAGAGCACTGGGGAAAGGCAGGCAGAGAATTCCCTGCTAGCACCTTCTCTGTGCCTGTTCACATTGCTTCGCAGAATCGCTTTTGTGCAGAAAACAGTAACACTTGTTCAGAACGAAAGAAAGCACAGAGCCCCAGATTCTATGTTGTCCTGGAGAGCTTGCAGAGCACTGGGGAAAGGCAGGCAGAGAATTCCCTGCTAGCACCTTCTCTGTGCCTGGGAAGCAGAAGTGTTCACATTGCTTCGCAAGAATCGCTTTTGTGCAGAAAACAGTAACACTTGTTCAGAACGAAAGAAAGCACAGAGCCCCAGATTTGCTGTTCTCCTGGAGAGCTTGCAGAGCACTGGGGAAAGGCAGGCAGAGAATTCCCTGCTAGCACCTTCTCTGTGCCTGTTCACATTGCTTCGCAGAATCGCTTTTGTGCAGAAAACAGTAACACTTGTTCAGAAGGAAAGAAAGCAGAGAGCCCCAGATTCTATGTTGTCCTGGAGAGCTTGCAGAGCACTGGGGAAAGGCAGGCAGAGAATTCCCTGCTAGCACCTTCTCTGTGCCTGGGAAGCAGAAGTGTTCACATTGCTTCGCAGAATCGCTTTTGTGCAGAAAACAGTAACACTTGTTCAGAACGAAAGAAAGCACAGAGCCCCAGATTTGCTGTTCTCCTGGAGAGCTTGCAGAGCACTGGGGAAAGGCAGGCAGAGAATTCCCTGATAGCACCTTCTCTGTGCCTGTTCACATTGCTTCGCAGAATCGCTTTTGTGCAGAAAACAGTAACACTTGTTCAGAAGGAAAGAAAGCACAGAGCCCCAGATTCTATGTTGTCCTGGAGAGCTTGCAGAGCACTGGGGAAAGGCAGGCAGAGAATTCCCTGATAGCACCTTCTCTGTGCCTGGGAAGCAGAAGTGTTCACATTGCTTCGCAAGAATCGCTTTTGTGAAGAAAACAGTAACACTTGTTCAGAACGAAAGAAAGCACAGAGCCCCAGATTTGCTGTTGTCCTGGAGAGCTTGCAGAGCACTGGGGAAAGGCAGGCAGAGAATTCCCTGCTAGCACCTTCTCTGTGCCTGGGAAGCAGAAGTGTTCACATTGCTTCGCAAGAATCGCTTTTGTGCAGAAAACAGTAACACTTGTTCAGAACGAAAGAAAGCACAGAGCCCCAGATTCTATGTTGTCCTGGAGAGCTTGCAGAGCACTGGGGAAAGGCAGGCAGAGAATTCCCTGCTAGCACCTTCTCTGTGCCTGTTCACATTGCTTCGCAGAATCGCTTTTGTGCAGAAAACAGTAACACTTGTTCAGAACGAAAGAAAGCACAGAGCCCCAGATTCTATGTTGTCCTGGAGAGCTTGCAGAGCACTGGGGAAAGGCAGGCAGAGAATTCCCTGATAGCACCTTCTCTGTGCCTGGGAAGCAGAAGTGTTCACATTGCTTCGCAGAATCGCTTTTGTGCAGAAAACAGTAACACTTGTTCAGAAGGAAAGAAAGCACAGAGCCCCAGATTTTATGTTGTCCTGGAGAGCTTGCAGAGCACTGGGGAAAGGCAGGCAGAGAATTCCCTGCTAGCACCTTCTCTGTGCCTGGGAAGCAGAAGTGTTCACATTACTTTGCAGAATCGCTTTTGTGCAGAAAACAGTAACACTTGTTCAGAAGGAAATAAAGCACAGAGCCCCAGATTCTATGTTGTCCTGGAGAGCTTGCAGAGCACTGGGGAAAGGCAGGCAGAGAATTCCCTGATAGCACCTTCTCTGTGCCTGGGAAGCAGAAGTGTTCATATTGCTTCGCAAGAATCGCTTTTGTGAAGAAAACAGTAACACTTGTTCAGAACGAAAGAAAGCACAGAGCCCCAGATTTGCTGTTGTCCTGGAGAGCTTGCAGAGCACTGGGGAAAGGCAGGCAGAGAATTCCCTGCTAGCACCTTCTCTGTGCCTGGGAAGCAGAAGTGTTCACATTGCTTCGCAGAATCGCTTTTGTGCAGAAAACACTAACACTTGTTCAGAAGGAAAGAAAGCACAGAGCCCCAGATTTTATGTTGTCCTGGAGAGCTTGCAGAGCACTGGGGAAAGGCAGGCAGAGAATTCCCTGATAGCACCTTCTCTGTGCCTGTTCACATTGCTTCGCAGAATCGCTTTTGTGCAGAAAACAGTAACACTTGTTCAGAACGAAAGAAAGCACAGAGCCCCAGATTCTATGTTGTCCTGGAGAGCTTGCAGAGCACTGGGGAAAGGCAGGCAGAGAATTCCCTGCTAGCACCTTCTCTGTGCCTGGGAAGCAGAAGTGTTCACATTGCTTCGCAGAATCGCTTTTGTGCAGAAAACAGTAACACTTGTTCAGAACGAAAGAAAGCACAGAGCCCCAGATTCTATGTTGTCCTGGAGAGCTTGCAGAGCACTGGGGAAAGGCAGGCAGAGAATTCCCTGCTAGCACCTTCTCTGTGCCTGGGAAGCAGAAGTGTTCACATTGCTTCGCAAGAATCGCTTTTGTGCAGAAAACAGTAACACTTGTTCAGAACGAAAGAAAGCACAGAGCCCCAGATTTGCTGTTGTCCTGGAGAGCTTGCAGAGCACTGGGGAAAGGCAGGCAGAGAATTCCCTGCTAGCACCTTCTCTGTGCCTGGGAAGCAGAAGTGTTCACATTGCTTCGCAGAACCGCTTTTGTGCAGAAAACAGTAACACTTGTTCAGAAGGAAAGAAAGCACAGAGCCCCAGATTTTATGTTGTCCTGGAGAGCTTGCAGAGCACTGGGGAAAGGCAGGCATATAATTCCTTGCTAGCACCTTCTCTGTGCCTGGGAAGCAGAAGTGTTCACATTGCTTCGCAGAATCGCTTTTGTGCAGAAAACAGTAACACTTGTTCAGAAGGAAAGAAAGCACAGAGCCCCAGATTCTATGTTGTCCTGGAGAGCTTGCAGAGCACTGGGGAAAGGCAGGCAGAGAATTCCTTGCTAGCACCTTCTCTGTGCCTGTTCACATTGTTTCGCAGAATCGCTTTTGTGAACAAAACAGTAACACTTGTTCAGAAGGAAAGAAAGCACAGAGCCCCAGATTCTATGTTGTCCTGGAGAGCTTGCAGAGCACTGGGGAAAGGCAGGCAGAGAATTCCCTGATAGTACCTTCTCTGTGCCTAGGAAGCAGAAGTGTTCACATTGCTTCGCAAGATTCGCTTTTGTGCAGAAAACACTAACACTTGTTCAGAAGGAAAGAAAGCACAGAGCCCCAGATTCTATGTTGTCCTGGAGAGCTTGCAGAGCACTGGGGAAAGGCAGGCAGAGAATTCCCTGATAGCACCTTCTCTGTGCCTGGGAAGCAGAAGTGTTCACATTGCTTCGCAGAATCGCTTTTGTGCAGAATACAGTAACACTTGTTCAGAAGGAAAGAAAGCACAGAGCCCCAGATTCTATGTTGTCCTGGAGAGCTTGCAGAGCACTGGGGAAAGGCAGGCAGAGAATTCCTTGCTAGCACCTTCTCTGTGCCTGGGAAGCAGAAGTGTTCACATTGCTTTGCAAGAATCGCTTTTGTGCAGAAAACAGTAACACTTGTTCAGAAGGAAAGAAAGCACAGAGCCCCAGATTCTATGTTGTCCTGGAGAGCTTGCAGAGCACTGGGGAAAGGCAGGCAGAGAATTCCCTGCTAGCACCTTCTCTGTGCCTGTTCACATTGTTTCGCAGAATCGCTTTTGTGAAGAAAACAGTAACACTTGTTCAGAAGGAAAGAAAGCACAGAGCCCCAGATTCTATGTTGTCCTGGAGAGCTTGCAGAGCACTGGGGAAAGGCAGGCAGAGAATTCCCTGATAGCACCTTCTCTGTGCCTGTTCACATTGCTTCGCAAGAATCGCTTTTGTGCAGAAAACAGTAACACTTGTTCAGAACGAAAGAAAGCACAGAGCCCCAGATTCTATGTTTTCCTGGAGAGCTTGCAGAGCACTGGGGAAAGGCAGGCAGAGAATTCCTTGCTAGTACCTTCTCTGTGCCTGTTCACATTGTTTCGCAGAATCGCTTTTGTGAAGAAAACAGTAACACCTGTTCAGAAGGAAAGAAAGCACAGAGCCCCAGATTCTATGTTCTCCTGGAGAGCTTGCAGAGCACTGGGGAAAGGCAGGCAGAGAATTCCCTGATAGTACCTTCTCTGTGCCTAGGAAGCAGAAGTGTTCACATTGCTTCGCAAGATTCGCTTTTATGCAGAAAACAGTAACACTTGTTCAGAAGGAAAGAAAGCACAGAGCCCCAGATTTTATGTTGTCCTGGAGAGCTTGCAGAGCACTGGGGAAAGGCAGGCAGAGAATTCCCTGATAGCACCTTCTCTGTGCCTGTTCACATTGCTTCGCAGAATCGCTTTTGTGCAGAAAACAGTAACACTTGTTCAGAACGAAAGAAAGCACAGAGCCCCAGATTCTATGTTGTCCTGGAGAGCTTGCAGAGCACTGGGGAAAGGCAGGCAGAGAATTCCCTGATAGCACCTTCTCTGTGCCTGGGATGCAGAAGTGTTCACATTGCTTCGCAGAATCGCTTTTGTGCAGAATACAGTAACACTTGTTCAGAAGGAAAGAAAGCACCGAGCCCCAGATTTTATGTTGTCCTGGAGAGCTTGCAGAGCACTGGGGAAAGGCAGGCAGAGAATTCCTTGCTAGCACCTTCTCTGTGCCTGTTCACATTGTTTCGCAGAATCGCTTTTGTGAAGAAAACAGTAACACTTGTTCAGAAGGAAAGAAAGCACAGAGCCCCAGATTCTATGTTGTCCTGGAGAGCTTGCAGAGCACTGGGGAAAGGCAGGCAGAGAATTCCCTGATAGTACCTTCTCTGTGCCTAGGAAGCAGAAGTGTTCACATTGCTTCGCAAGATTCGCTTTTGTGCAGAAAACACTAACACTTGTTCAGAAGGAAAGAAAGCACAGAGCCCCAGATTCTATGTTGTCCTGGAGAGCTTGCAGAGCACTGGGGAAAGGCAGGCAGAGAATTCCCTGATAGCACCTTCTCTGTGCCTGGGAAGCAGAAGTGTTCACATTGCTTCGCAGAATCGCTTTTGTGCAGAATACAGTAACACTTGTTCAGAAGGAAAGAAAGCACAGAGCCCCAGATTTTATGTTGTCCTGGAGAGCTTGCAGAGCACTGGGGAAAGGCAGGCAGAGAATTCCTTGCTAGCACCTTCTCTGTGCCTGGGAAGCAGAAGTGTTCACATTGCTTTGCAAGAATCGCTTTTGTGCAGAAAACAGTAACACTTGTTCAGAAGGAAAGAAAGCACAGAGCCCCAGATTCTATGTTGTCCTGGAGAGCTTGCAGAGCACTGGGGAAAGGCAGGCAGAGAATTCCCTGCTAGCACCTTCTCTGTGCCTGTTCACATTGCTTCGCAAGAATCGCTTTTGTGCAGAAAACAGTAACACTTGTTCAGAACGAAAGAAAGCACAGAGCCCCAGATTCTATGTTGTCCTGGAGAGCTTGCAGAGCACTGGGGAAAGGCAGGCAGAGAATTCCCTGCTAGCACCTTCTCTGTGCCTGGGAAGCAGAAGTGTTCACATTGCTTCGCAAGAATCGCTTTTGTGCAGAAAACAGTAACACTTGTTCAGAACGAAAGAAAGCACAGAGCCCCAGATTCTATGTTGTCCTGGAGAGCTTGCAGAGCACTGGGGAAAGGCAGGCAGAGAATTCCCTGATAGTACCTTCTCTGTGCCTGGGAAGCAGAAGTGTTCACATTGCTTCGCAAGATTCGCTTTTGTGCAGAAAACACTAACACTTGTTCAGAAGGAAAGAAAGCACAGAGCCCCAGATTTTATGTTGTCCTGGAGAGCTTGCAGAGCACTGGGGAAAGGCAGGCAGAGAATTCCCTGCTAGCACCTTCTCTGTGCCTGGGAAGCAGAAGTGTTCACATTGTTTCGCAGAATCGCTTTTGTGAAGAAAACAGTAACACTTGTTCAGAACGAAAGAAAGCACAGAGCCCCAGATTCTATGTTGTCCTGGAGAGCTTGCAGAGCACTGGGGAAAGGCAGGCAGAGAATTCCCTGCTAGCACCTTCTCTGTGCCTGTTCACATTGCTTCGCAGAATCGCTTTTGTGCAGAAAACAGTAACACTTGTTCAGAACGAAAGAAAGCACAGAGCCCCAGATTTGCTGTTCTCCTGGAGAGCTTGCAGAGCACTGGGGAAAGGCAGGCAGAGAATTCCCTGATAGCACCTTCTCTGTGCCTGTTCACATTGCTTCGCAGAATCGCTTTTGTGCAGAAAACAGTAACACTTGTTCAGAACGAAAGAAAGCACAGAGCCCCAGATTCTATGTTGTCCTGGAGAGCTTTCAGAGCACTGGGGAAAGGCAGGCAGAGAATTCCTTGCTAGTACCTTCTCTGTGCCTGTTCACATTGTTTCGCAGAATCATTTTGTGAAGAAAACAGTAACACTTGTTCAGAAGGAAAGAAAGCACAGAGCCCCAGATTCTATGTTGTCCTGGAGAGCTTGCAGAGCACTGGGGAAAGGCAGGCAGAGAATTCCCTGATAGTACCTTCTCTGTGCCTAGGAAGCAGAAGTGTTCACATTGCTTCGCAAGATTCGCTTTTGTGCAGAAAACAGTAACACTTGTTCAGAAGGAAAGAAAGCACAGAGCCCCAGATTTTATGTTGTCCTGGAGAGCTTGCAGAGCACTGGGGAAAGGCAGGCAGAGAATTCCCTGATAGCACCTTCTCTGTGCCTGTTCACATTGCTTCGCAGAATCGCTTTTGTGCAGAAAACAGTAACACTTGTTCAGAACGAAAGAAAGCACAGAGCCCCAGATTCTATGTTTTCCTGGAGAGCTTGCAGAGCACTGGGGAAAGGCAGGCAGAGAATTCCCTGCTAGCACCTTCTCTGTGCCTGGGAAGCAGAAGTGTTCACATTGCTTCGCAAGAATCGCTTTTGTGCAGAAAACAGTAACACTTGTTCAGAACGAAAGAAAGCACAGAGCCCCAGATTTGCTGTTCTCCTGGAGAGCTTGCAGAGCACTGGGGAAAGGCAGGCAGAGAATTCCCTGCTAGCACCTTCTCTGTGCCTGTTCACATTGCTTCGCAGAATCGCTTTTGTGCAGAAAACAGTAACACTTGTTCAGAACGAAAGAAAGCACAGAGCCCCAGATTCTATGTTGTCCTGGAGAGCTTGCAGAGCACTGGGGAAATGCAGGCAGAGAATTCCCTGCTAGCACCTTCTCTGTGCCTGTTCACATTGCTTCGCAGAATCGCTTTTGTGCAGAAAACAGTAACACTTGTTCAGAACGAAAGAAAGCACAGAGCCCCAGATTTGCTGTTGTCCTGGAGAGCTTGCAGAGCACTGGGGAAAGGCAGGCAGAGAATTCCCTGATAGTACCTTCTCTGTGCCTGGGAAGCAGAAGTGTTCACATTGCTTCGCAAGATTCGCTTTTGTGCAGAAAACACTAACACTTGTTCAGAAGGAAAGAAAGCACAGAGCCCCAGATTTTATGTTGTCCTGGAGAGCTTGCAGAGCACTGGGGAAAGGCAGGCAGAGAATTCCCTGCTAGCACCTTCTCTGTGCCTGGGAAGCAGAAGTGTTCACATTGCTTCGCAGAATCGCTTTTGTGCAGAAAACAGTAACACTTGTTCAGAAGGAAAGAAAGCACAGAGCCCCAGATTTGCTGTTGTCCTGGAGAGCTTGCAGAGCACTGGGGAAAGGCAGGCAGAGAATTCCCTGCTAGCACCTTCTCTGTGCCTGGGAAGCAGAAGTGTTCACATTGCTCTGCAAGAATCGCTTTTGTGCAGAAAACACTAACACTTGTTCAGAAGGAAAGAAAGCACAGAGCCCCAGATTCTATGTTGTCCTGGAGAGCTTGCAGAGCACTGGGGAAAGGCAGGCAGAGAATTCCCTGCTAGCACCTTCTCTGTGCCTGTTCACATTGCTTCGTAGAATCGCTTTTGTGCAGAAAACAGTAACTCTTGTTCAGAACGAAAGAAAGCACAGAGCCCCAGATTCTATGTTGTCCTGGAGAGCTTGCAGAGCACTGGGGAAAGGCAGGCAGAGAATTCCCTGCTAGCACCTTCTCTGTGCCTGGGAAGCAGAAGTGTTCACATTGCTTCGCAAGAATCGCTTTTGTGCAGAAAACAGTAACACTTGTTCAGAAGGAAAGAAAGCACAGAGCCCCAGATTTTATGTTGTCCTGGAGAGCTTGCAGAGCACTGGGGAAAGGCAGGCAGAGAATTCCTTGCTAGTACCTTCTCTGTGCCTGTTCACATTGTTTCGCAGAATCGCTTTTGTGCAGAAAACAGTAACACTTGTTCAGAAGGAAAGAAAGCACAGAGCCCCAGATTCTATGTTGTCCTGGAGAGCTTGCAGAGCACTGGGGAAAGGCAGGCAGAGAATTCCCTGCTAGCACCTTCTCTGTGCCTGGGAAGCAGAAGTGTTCACATTGCTTCGCAAGAATCGCTTTTGTGCAGAAAACAGTAACACTTGTTCAGAACGAAAGAAAGCACAGAGCCCCAGATTTGCTGTTCTCCTGGAGAGCTTGCAGAGCACTGGGGAAAGGCAGGCAGAGAATTCCCTGCTAGCACCTTCTCTGTGCCTGTTCACATTGCTTCACAGAATCGCTTTTGTGCAGAAAACAGTAACACTTGTTCAGAACGAAAGAAAGCACAGAGCCCCAGATTCTATGTTGTCCTGGAGAGCTTGCAGAGCACTGGGGAAAGGCAGGCAGAGAATTCCCTGCTAGCACCTTCTCTGTGCCTGGGAAGCAGAAGTGTTCACATTGCTTTGCAAGAATCGCTTTTGTGCAGAAAACAGTAACACTTGTTCAGAAGGAAAGAAAGCACAGAGCCCCAGATTTTATGTTGTCCTGGAGAGCTTGCAGAGCACTGGGGAAATGCAGGCAGAGAATTCCCTGCTAGCACCTTCTCTGTGCCTGTTCACATTGCTTCGCAGAATCGCTTTTGTGCAGAAAACAGTAACACTTGTTCAGAACGAAAGAAAGCACAGAGCCCCAGATTCTATGTTGTCCTGGAGAGCTTGCAGAGCACTGGGGAAAGGCAGGCAGAGAATTCCCTGATAGTACCTTCTCTGTGCCTGGGAAGCAGAAGTGTTCACATTGCTTCGCAAGATTCGCTTTTGTGCAGAAAACACTAACACTTGTTCAGAAGGAAAGAAAGCACAGAGCCCCAGATTTTATGTTGTCCTGGAGAGCTTGCAGAGCACTGGGGAAAGGCAGGCAGAGAATTCCCTGCTAGCACCTTCTCTGTGCCTGGGAAGCAGAAGTGTTCACATTGCTTCGCAGAATCGCTTTTGTGCAGAAAACAGTAACACTTGTTCAGAAGGAAAGAAAGCACAGAGCCCCAGATTTGCTGTTGTCCTGGAGAGCTTGCAGAGCACTGGGGAAAGGCAGGCAGAGAATTCCTTGCTAGCACCTTCTCTGTGCCTGGGAAGCAGAAGTGTTCACATTGCTCTGCAAGAATCGCTTTTGTGCAGAAAACACTAACACTTGTTCAGAAGGAAAGAAAGCACAGAGCCCCAGATTCTATGTTGTCCTGGAGAGCTTGCAGAGCACTGGGGAAAGGCAGGCAGAGAATTCCCTGATAGCACCTTCTCTGTGCCTGTTCACATTGCTTCGTAGAATCGCTTTTGTGCAGAAAACAGTAACTCTTGTTCAGAACGAAAGAAAGCACAGAGCCCCAGATTCTATGTTGTCCTGGAGAGCTTGCAGAGCACTGGGGAAAGGCAGGCAGAGAATTCCCTGCTTGCACCTTCTCTGTGCCTGGGAAGCAGAAGTGTTCACATTGCTTCGCAAGAATCGCTTTTGTGCAGAAAACAGTAACACTTGTTCAGAAGGAAAGAAAGCACAGAGCCCCAGATTTTATGTTGTCCTGGAGAGCTTGCAGAGCACTGGGGAAAGGCAGGCAGAGAATTCCTTGCTAGTACCTTCTCTGTGCCTGTTCACATTGTTTCGCAGAATCGCTTTTGTGCAGAAAACAGTAACACTTGTTCAGAAGGAAAGAAAGCACAGAGCCCCAGATTCTATGTTGTCCTGGAGAGCTTGCAGAGCACTGGGGAAAGGCAGGCAGAGAATTCCCTGCTAGCACCTTCTCTGTGCCTGGGAAGCAGAAGTGTTCACATTGCTTCGCAAGAATCGCTTTTGTGCAGAAAACAGTAACACTTGTTCAGAACGAAAGAAAGCACAGAGCCCCAGATTTGCTGTTCTCCTGGAGAGCTTGCAGAGCACTGGGGAAAGGCAGGCAGAGAATTCCCTGCTAGCACCTTCTCTGTGCCTGTTCACATTGCTTCACAGAATCGCTTTTGTGCAGAAAACAGTAACACTTGTTCAGAACGAAAGAAAGCACAGAGCCCCAGATTCTATGTTGTCCTGGAGAGCTTGCAGAGCACTGGGGAAAGGCAGGCAGAGAATTCCCTGCTAGCACCTTCTCTGTGCCTGGGAAGCAGAAGTGTTCACATTGCTTTGCAAGAATCGCTTTTGTGCAGAAAACAGTAACACTTGTTCAGAAGGAAAGAAAGCACAGAGCCCCAGATTTTATGTTGTCCTGGAGAGCTTGCAGAGCACTGGGGAAAGGCAGGCAGAGAATTCCTTGCTAGCACCTTCTCTGTGCCTGTTCACATTGTTTCGCAGAATCGCTTTTGTGCAGAAAACAGTAACACTTGTTCAGAAGGAAAGAAAGCACAGAGCCCCAGATTTTATGTTGTCCTGGAGAGCTTGCAGAGCACTGGGGAAAGGCAGGCAGAGAATTCCCTGCTAGCACCTTCTCTGTGCCTGGGAAGCAGAAGTGTTCACATTGCTTCGCAAGAATCGCTTTTGTGCAGAAAACAGTAACACTTGTTCAGAACGAAAGAAAGCACAGAGCCCCAGATTTGCTGTTCTCCTGGAGAGCTTGCAGAGCACTGGGGAAAGGCAGGCAGAGAATTCCCTGCTAGCACCTTCTCTGTGCCTGTTCACATTGCTTCGCAGAATCGCTTTTGTGCAGAAAACAGTAACACTTGTTCAGAACGAAAGAAAGCACAGAGCCCCAGATTCTATGTTGTCCTGGAGAGCTTGCAGAGCACTGGGGAAAGGCAGGCAGAGAATTCCCTGCTAGCACCTTCTCTGTGCCTGGGAAGCAGAAGTGTTCACATTGCTTCGCAAGAATCGCTTTTGTGCAGAAAACAGTAACACTTGTTCAGAAGGAAAGAAAGCACAGAGCCCCAGATTTTATGTTGTCCTGGAGAGCTTGCAGAGCACTGGGGAAAGGCAGGCAGAGAATTCCCTGATAGCACCTTCTCTGTGCCTGTTCACATTGCTTCGCAAGAATCGCTTTTGTGCAGAAAACAGTAACACTTGTTCAGAACGAAAGAAAGCACAGAGCCCCAGATTCTATGTTTTCCTGGAGAGCTTGCAGAGCACTGGGGAAAGGCAGGCAGAGAATTCCCTGCTAGCACCTTCTCTGTGCCTGGGAAGCAGAAGTGTTCACATTGCTTCGCAAGAATCGTTTTTGTGCAGAAAACAGTAACACTTGTTCAGAAGGAAAGAAAGCACAGATCCCCAGATTTTATGTTGTCCTGGAGAGCTTGCAGAGCACTGGGGAAAGGCAGGCAGAGAATTCCTTGCTAGTACCTTCTCTGTGCCTGTTCACAATGTTTCGCAGAATCGCTTTTGTGAAGAAAACAGTAACACTTGTTCAGAAGGAAAGAAAGCACAGAGCCCCAGATTCTATGTTGTCCTGGAGAGCTTGCAGAGCACTGGGGAAAGGCAGGCAGAGAATTCCTTGCTAGCACCTTCTCTGTGCCTGGGAAGCAGAAGTGTTCACATTGCTCTGCAAGAATCGCTTTTGTGCAGAAAACACTAACACTTGTTCAGAAGGAAAGAAAGCACAGAGCCCCAGATTCTATGTTGTCCTGGAGAGCTTGCAGAGCACTGGGGAAAGGCAGGCAGAGAATTCCCTGCTAGCACCTTCTCTGTGCCTGTTCACATTGCTTCGTAGAATCGCTTTTGTGCAGAAAACAGTAACTCTTGTTCAGAACGAAAGAAAGCACAGAGCCCCAGATTCTATGTTGTCCTGGAGAGATTGCAGAGCACTGGGGAAAGGCAGGCAGAGAATTCCCTGCTAGCACCTTCTCTGTGCCTGGGAAGCAGAAGTGTTCACATTGCTTCGCAAGAATCGCTTTTGTGCAGAAAACAGTAACACTTGTTCAGAAGGAAAGAAAGCACAGAGCCCCAGATTTTATGTTGTCCTGGAGAGCTTGCAGAGCACTGGGGAAAGGCAGGCAGAGAATTCCTTGCTAGTACCTTCTCTGTGCCTGTTCACATTGTTTCGCAGAATCGCTTTTGTGCAGAAAACAGTAACACTTGTTCAGAAGGAAAGAAAGCACAGAGCCCCAGATTCTATGTTGTCCTGGAGAGCTTGCAGAGCACTGGGGAAAGGCAGGCAGAGAATTCCCTGCTAGCACCTTCTCTGTGCCTGTTCACATTGCTTCGTAGAATCGCTTTTGTGCAGAAAACAGTAACTCTTGTTCAGAACGAAAGAAAGCACAGAGCCCCAGATTCTATGTTGTCCTGGAGAGCTTGCAGAGCACTGGGGAAAGGCAGGCAGAGAATTCCCTGCTAGCACCTTCTCTGTGCCTGGGAAGCAGAAGTGTTCACATTGCTTCGCAAGAATCGCTTTTGTGCAGAAAACAGTAACACTTGTTCAGAAGGAAAGAAAGCACAGAGCCCCAGATTTTATGTTGTCCTGGAGAGCTTGCAGAGCACTGGGGAAAGGCAGGCAGAGAATTCCTTGCTAGTACCTTCTCTGTGCCTGTTCACATTGTTACGCAGAATCGCTTTTGTGCAGAAAACAGTAACACTTGTTCAGAAGGAAAGAAAGCACAGAGCCCCAGATTCTATGTTGTCCTGGAGAGCTTGCAGAGCACTGGGGAAAGGCAGGCAGAGAATTCCCTGCTAGCACCTTCTCTGTGCCTGGGAAGCAGAAGTGTTCACATTGCTTCGCAAGAATCGCTTTTGTGCAGAAAACAGTAACACTTGTTCAGAACGAAAGAAAGCACAGAGCCCCAGATTTGCTGTTCTCCTGGAGAGCTTGCAGAGCACTGGGGAAAGGCAGGCAGAGAATTCCCTGCTAGCACCTTCTCTGTGCCTGTTCACATTGCTTCGCAGAATCGCTTTTGTGCAGAAAACAGTAACACTTGTTCAGAACGAAAGAAAGCACAGAGCCCCAGATTCTATGTTGTCCTGGAGAGCTTGCAGAGCACTGGGGAAAGGCAGGCAGAGAATTCCCTGCTAGCACCTTCTCTGTGCCTGGGAAGCAGAAGTGTTCACATTGCTTCGCAAGAATCGCTTTTGTGCAGAAAACAGTAACACTTGTTCAGAAGGAAAGAAAGCACAGAGCCCCAGATTTTATGTTGTCCTGGAGAGCTTGCAGAGCACTGGGAAAAGGCAGGCAGAGAATTCCTTGCTAGCACCTTCTCTGTGCCTGGGAAGCAGAAGTGTTCACATTGCTTTGCAAGAATCGCTTTTGTGCAGAAAACAGTAACACTTGTTCAGAAGGAAAGAAAGCACAGAGCCCCAGATTCTATGTTGTCCTGGAGAGCTTGCAGAGCACTGGGGAAAGGCAGGCAGAGAATTCCCTGCTAGCACCTTCTCTGTGCCTGTTCACATTGCTTCGCAAGAATCGCTTTTGTGCAGAAAACAGTAACACTTGTTCAGAACGAAAGAAAGCACAGAGCCCCAGATTCTATGTTTTCCTGGAGAGCTTGCAGAGCACTGGGGAAAGGCAGGCAGAGAATTCCTTGCTAGTACCTTCTCTGTGCCTGTTCACATTGTTTCGCAGAATCGCTTTTGTGAAGAAAACAGTAACACTTGTTCAGAAGGAAAGAAAGCACAGAGCCCCAGATTCTATGTTGTCCTGGAGAGCTTGCAGAGCACTGGGGAAAGGCAGGCAGAGAATTCCCTGATAGTACCTTCTCTGTGCCTAGGAAGCAGAAGTGTTCACATTGCTTCGCAAGATTCGCTTTTGTGCAGAAAACACTAACACTTGTTCAGAAGGAAAGAAAGCACAGAGCCCCAGATTCTATGTTGTCCTGGAGAGCTTGCAGAGCACTGGGGAAAGGCAGGCAGAGAATTCCCTGATAGCACCTTCTCTGTGCCTGGGAAGCAGAAGTGTTCACATTGCTTTGCAAGAATCGCTTTTGTGCAGAAAACAGTAACACTTGTTCAGAAGGAAAGAAAGCACAGAGCCCCAGATTCTATGTTGTCCTGGAGAGCTTGCAGAGCACTGGGGAAAGGCAGGCAGAGAATTCCCTGATAGCACCTTCTCTGTGCCTGTTCACATTGTTTCGCAGAATCGCTTTTGTGAAGAAAACAGTAACACTTGTTCAGAAGGAAAGAAAGCACAGAGCCCCAGATTCTATGTTGTCCTGGAGAGCTTGCAGAGCACTGGGGAAAGGCAGGCAGAGAATTCCCTGCTAGCACCTTCTCTGTGCCTGGGAAGCAGAAGTGTTCACATTGCTTTGCAAGAATCGCTTTTGTGCAGAAAACAGTAACACTTGTTCAGAACGAAAGAAAGCACAGAGCCCCAGATTTGCTGTTCTCCTGGAGAGCTTGCAGAGCACTGGGGAAAGGCAGGCAGAGAATTCCCTGCTAGCACCTTCTCTGTGCCTGTTCACATTGCTTCGCAGAATCGCTTTTGTGCAGAAAACAGTAACACTTGTTCAGAACGAAAGAAAGCACAGAGCCCCAGATTCTATGTTGTCCTGGAGAGCTTGCAGAGCACTGGGGAAAGGCAGGCAGAGAATTCCCTGATAGTACCTTCTCTGTGCCTGGGAAGCAGAAGTGTTCACATTGCTTCGCAAGATTCGCTTTTGTGCAGAAAACACTAACACTTGTTCAGAAGGAAAGAAAGCACAGAGCCCCAGATTTTATGTTGTCCTGGAGAGCTTGCAGAGCACTGGGGAAAGGCAGGCAGAGAATTCCCTGCTAGCACCTTCTCTGTGCCTGGGAAGCAGAAGTGTTCACATTACTTCGCAGAATCGCTTTTGTGCAGAAAACAGTAACACTTGTTCAGAACGAAAGAAAGCACAGAGCCCCAGATTCTATGTTGTCCTGGAGAGCTTGCAGAGCACTGGGGAAAGGCAGGCAGAGAATTCCTTGCTAGCACCTTCTCTGTGCCTGGGAAGCAGAAGTGTTCACATTGCTCTGCAAGAATCGCTTTTGTGCAGAAAACAGTAACACTTGTTCAGAAGGAAAGAAAGCACAGAGCCCCAGATTTGCTGTTGTCCTGGAGAGCTTGCAGAGCACTGGGGAAAGGCAGGCAGAGAATTCCCTGCTAGCACCTTCTCTGTGCCTGTTCACATTGCTTCGCAGAATCGCTTTTGTGCAGAAAACAGTAACACTTGTTCAGAACGAAAGAAAGCACAGAGCCCCAGATTCTATGTTGTCCTGGAGAGCTTGCAGAGCACTGGGGAAAGGCAGGCAGAGAATTCCCTGCTAGCACCTTCTCTGTGCCTGGGAAGCAGAAGTGTTCACATTGCTTCGCAAGAATCGCTTTTGTGCAGAAAACAGTAACACTTGTTCAGAACGAAAGAAAGCACAGAGCCCCAGATTTGCTGTTCTCCTGGAGAGCTTGCAGAGCACTGGGGAAAGGCAGGCAGAGAATTCCCTGCTAGCACCTTCTCTGTGCCTGTTCACATTGCTTCGCAGAATCGCTTTTGTGCAGAAAACAGTAACACTTGTTCAGAACGAAAGAAAGCACAGAGCCCCAGATTCTATGTTGTCCTGGAGAGCTTGCAGAGCACTGGGGAAATGCAGGCAGAGAATTCCCTGCTAGCACCTTCTCTGTGCCTGTTCACATTGCTTCGCAGAATCGCTTTTGTGCAGAAAACAGTAACACTTGTTCAGAACGAAAGAAAGCACAGAGCCCCAGATTCTATGTTGTCCTGGAGAGCTTGCAGAGCACTGGGGAAAGGCAGGCAGAGAATTCCCTGATAGTACCTTCTCTGTGCCTGGGAAGCAGAAGTGTTCACATTGCTTCGCAAGATTCGCTTTTGTGCAGAAAACACTAACACTTGTTCAGAAGGAAAGAAAGCACAGAGCCCCAGATTTTATGTTGTCCTGGAGAGCTTGCAGAGCACTGGGGAAAGGCAGGCAGAGAATTCCCTGCTAGCACCTTCTCTGTGCCTGGGAAGCAGAAGTGTTCACATTGCTTCGCAGAATCGCTTTTGTGCAGAAAACAGTAACACTTGTTCAGAAGGAAAGAAAGCACAGAGCCCCAGATTTGCTGTTGTCCTGGAGAGCTTGCAGAGCACTGGGGAAAGGCAGGCAGAGAATTCCTTGCTAGCACCTTCTCTGTGCCTGGGAAGCAGAAGTGTTCACATTGCTCTGCAAGAATCGCTTTTGTGCAGAAAACACTAACACTTGTTCAGAAGGAAAGAAAGCACAGAGCCCCAGATTCTATGTTGTCCTGGAGAGCTTGCAGAGCACTGGGGAAAGGCAGGCAGAGAATTCCCTGCTAGCACCTTCTCTGTGCCTGTTCACATTGCTTCGTAGAATCGCTTTTGTGCAGAAAACAGTAACTCTTGTTCAGAACGAAAGAAAGCACAGAGCCCCAGATTCTATGTTGTCCTGGAGAGCTTGCAGAGCACTGGGGAAAGGCAGGCAGAGAATTCCCTGCTAGCACCTTCTCTGTGCCTGGGAAGCAGAAGTGTTCACATTGCTTCGCAAGAATCGCTTTTGTGCAGAAAACAGTAACACTTGTTCAGAAGGAAAGAAAGCACAGAGCCCCAGATTTTATGTTGTCCTGGAGAGCTTGCAGAGCACTGGGGAAAGGCAGGCAGAGAATTCCTTGCTAGTACCTTCTCTGTGCCTGTTCACATTGTTTCGCAGAATCGCTTTTGTGCAGAAAACAGTAACACTTGTTCAGAAGGAAAGAAAGCACAGAGCCCCAGATTCTATGTTGTCCTGGAGAGCTTGCAGAGCACTGGGGAAAGGCAGGCAGAGAATTCCCTGCTAGCACCTTCTCTGTGCCTGGGAAGCAGAAGTGTTCACATTGCTTCGCAAGAATCGCTTTTGTGCAGAAAACAGTAACACTTGTTCAGAACGAAAGAAAGCACAGAGCCCCAGATTTGCTGTTCTCCTGGAGAGCTTGCAGAGCACTGGGGAAAGGCAGGCAGAGAATTCCCTGATAGCACCTTCTCTGTGCCTGTTCACATTGCTTCGCAGAATCGCTTTTGTGCAGAAAACAGTAACACTTGTTCAGAACGAAAGAAAGCACAGAGCCCCAGATTCTATGTTGTCCTGGAGAGCTTGCAGAGCACTGGGGAAAGGCAGGCAGAGAATTCCCTGCTAGCACCTTCTCTGTGCCTGGGAAGCAGAAGTGTTCACATTACTTTGCAGAATCGCTTTTGTGCAGAAAACAGTAACACTTGTTCAGAAGGAAAGAAAGCACAGAGCCCCAGATTCTATGTTGTCCTGGAGAGCTTGCAGAGCACTGGGGAAAGGCAGGCAGAGAATTCCCTGCTAGCACCTTCTCTGTGCCTGTTCACATTGCTTCGCAGAATCGCTTTTGTGCAGAAAACAGTAACACTTGTTCAGAAGGAAAGAAAGCACAGAGCCCCAGATTCTATGTTGTCCTGGAGAGCTTGCAGAGCACTGGGGAAAGGCAGGCAGAGAATTCCCTGCTAGCACCTTCTCTGTGCCTGGGAAGCAGAAGTGTTCACATTGCTTCGCAAGAATCGCTTTTGTGCAGAAAACAGTAACACTTGTTCAGAAGGAAAGAAAGCACAGAGCCCCAGATTCTATGTTGTCCTGGAGAGCTTTCAGAGCACTGGGGAAAGGCAGGCAGAGAATTCCCTGATAGCACCTTCTCTGTGCCTGTTCACATTGCTTCGCAGAATCGCTTTTGTGCAGAAAACAGTAACACTTGTTCAGAAGGAAAGAAAGCACAGAGCCCCAGATTCTATGTTGTCCTGGAGAGCTTGCAGAGCACTGGGGAAAGGCAGGCAGAGAATTCCCTGATAGCACCTTCTCTGTGCCTGGGAAGCAGAAGTGTTCACATTGCTTCGCAAGAATCGCTTTTGTGAAGAAAACAGTAACACTTGTTCAGAACGAAAGAAAGCACAGAGCCCCAGATTTGCTGTTGTCCTGGAGAGCTTGCAGAGCACTGGGGAAAGGCAGGCAGAGAATTCCCTGCTAGCACCTTCTCTGTGCCTGGGAAGCAGAAGTGTTCACATTGCTTCGCAGAATCGCTTTTGTGCAGAAAACACTAACACTTGTTCAGAAGGAAAGAAAGCACAGAGCCCCAGATTTTATGTTGTCCTGGAGAGCTTGCAGAGCACTGGGGAAAGGCAGGCAGAGAATTCCCTGATAGCACCTTCTCTGTGCCTGTTCACATTGCTTCGCAGAATCGCTTTTGTGCAGAAAACAGTAACACTTGTTCAGAACGAAAGAAAGCACAGAGCCCCAGATTCTATGTTGTCCTGGAGAGCTTGCAGAGCACTGGGGAAAGGCAGGCAGAGAATTCCCTGCTAGCACCTTCTCTGTGCCTGGGAAGCAGAAGTGTTCACATTGCTTCGCAGAATCGCTTTTGTGCAGAAAACACTAACACTTGTTCAGAAGGAAAGAAAGCACAGAGCCCCAGATTCTATGTTGTCCTGGAGAGCTTGCAGAGCACTGGGGAAAGGCAGGCAGAGAATTCCCTGCTAGCACCTTCTCTGTGCCTGGGAAGCAGAAGTGTTCACATTGCTTCGCAAGAATCGCTTTTGTGCAGAAAACAGTAACACTTGTTCAGAACGAAAGAAAGCACAGAGCCCCAGATTTGCTGTTGTCCTGGAGAGCTTGCAGAGCACTGGGGAAAGGCAGGCAGAGAATTCCCTGCTAGCACCTTCTCTGTGCCTGGGAAGCAGAAGTGTTCACATTGCTTCGCAGAACCGCTTTTGTGCAGAAAACAGTAACACTTGTTCAGAAGGAAAGAAAGCACAGAGCCCCAGATTTTATGTTGTCCTGGAGAGCTTGCAGAGCACTGGGGAAAGGCAGGCAGATAATTCCTTGCTAGCACCTTCTCTGTGCCTGGGAAGCAGAAGTGTTCACATTGCTTCGCAGAATCGCTTTTGTGCAGAAAACAGTAACACTTGTTCAGAAGGAAAGAAAGCACAGAGCCCCAGATTCTATGTTGTCCTGGAGAGCTTGCAGAGCACTGGGGAAAGGCAGGCAGAGAATTCCCTGATAGCACCTTCTCTGTGCCTGGGAAGCAGAAGTGTTCACATTGCTTTGCAAGAATCGCTTTTGTGCAGAAAACAGTAACACTTGTTCAGAAGGAAAGAAAGCACAGAGCCCCAGATTCTATGTTGTCCTGGAGAGCTTGCAGAGCACTGGGGAAAGGCAGGCAGAGAATTCCCTGATAGCACCTTCTCTGTGCCTGTTCACATTGTTTCGCAGAATCGCTTTTGTGAAGAAAACAGTAACACTTGTTCAGAAGGAAAGAAAGCACAGAGCCCCAGATTCTATGTTGTCCTGGAGAGCTTGCAGAGCACTGGGGAAAGGCAGGCAGAGAATTCCCTGCTAGCACCTTCTCTGTGCCTGGGAAGCAGAAGTGTTCACATTGCTTTGCAAGAATCGCTTTTGTGCAGAAAACAGTAACACTTGTTCAGAACGAAAGAAAGCACAGAGCCCCAGATTTGCTGTTCTCCTGGAGAGCTTGCAGAGCACTGGGGAAAGGCAGGCAGAGAATTCCCTGCTAGCACCTTCTCTGTGCCTGTTCACATTGCTTCGCAGAATCGCTTTTGTGCAGAAAACAGTAACACTTGTTCAGAACGAAAGAAAGCACAGAGCCCCAGATTCTATGTTGTCCTGGAGAGCTTGCAGAGCACTGGGGAAAGGCAGGCAGAGAATTCCCTGATAGTACCTTCTCTGTGCCTGGGAAGCAGAAGTGTTCACATTGCTTCGCAAGATTCGCTTTTGTGCAGAAAACACTAACACTTGTTCAGAAGGAAAGAAAGCACAGAGCCCCAGATTTTATGTTGTCCTGGAGAGCTTGCAGAGCACTGGGGAAAGGCAGGCAGAGAATTCCCTGCTAGCACCTTCTCTGTGCCTGGGAAGCAGAAGTGTTCACATTACTTCGCAGAATCGCTTTTGTGCAGAAAACAGTAACACTTGTTCAGAACGAAAGAAAGCACAGAGCCCCAGATTCTATGTTGTCCTGGAGAGCTTGCAGAGCACTGGGGAAAGGCAGGCAGAGAATTCCTTGCTAGCACCTTCTCTGTGCCTGGGAAGCAGAAGTGTTCACATTGCTCTGCAAGAATCGCTTTTGTGCAGAAAACAGTAACACTTGTTCAGAAGGAAAGAAAGCACAGAGCCCCAGATTTGCTGTTGTCCTGGAGAGCTTGCAGAGCACTGGGGAAAGGCAGGCAGAGAATTCCCTGCTAGCACCTTCTCTGTGCCTGTTCACATTGCTTCGCAGAATCGCTTTTGTGCAGAAAACAGTAACACTTGTTCAGAAGGAAAGAAAGCACAGAGCCCCAGATTCTATGTTGTCCTGGAGAGCTTGCAGAGCACTGGGGAAAGGCAGGCAGAGAATTCCCTGCTAGCACCTTCTCTGTGCCTGGGAAGCAGAAGTGTTCACATTGCTTCGCAAGAATCGCTTTTGTGCAGAAAACAGTAACACTTGTTCAGAACGAAAGAAAGCACAGAGCCCCAGATTTGCTGTTCTCCTGGAGAGCTTGCAGAGCACTGGGGAAAGGCAGGCAGAGAATTCCCTGCTAGCACCTTCTCTGTGCCTGTTCACATTGCTTCGCAGAATCGCTTTTGTGCAGAAAACAGTAACACTTGTTCAGAACGAAAGAAAGCACAGAGCCCCAGATTCTATGTTGTCCTGGAGAGCTTGCAGAGCACTGGGGAAATGCAGGCAGAGAATTCCCTGCTAGCACCTTCTCTGTGCCTGTTCACATTGCTTCGCAGAATCGCTTTTGTGCAGAAAACAGTAACACTTGTTCAGAACGAAAGAAAGCACAGAGCCCCAGATTCTATGTTGTCCTGGAGAGCTTGCAGAGCACTGGGGAAAGGCAGGCAGAGAATTCCCTGATAGTACCTTCTCTGTGCCTGGGAAGCAGAAGTGTTCACATTGCTTCGCAAGATTCGCTTTTGTGCAGAAAACACTAACACTTGTTCAGAAGGAAAGAAAGCACAGAGCCCCAGATTTTATGTTGTCCTGGAGAGCTTGCAGAGCACTGGGGAAAGGCAGGCAGAGAATTCCCTGCTAGCACCTTCTCTGTGCCTGGGAAGCAGAAGTGTTCACATTGCTTCGCAGAATCGCTTTTGTGCAGAAAACAGTAACACTTGTTCAGAAGGAAAGAAAGCACAGAGCCCCAGATTTGCTGTTGTCCTGGAGAGCTTGCAGAGCACTGGGGAAAGGCAGGCAGAGAATTCCTTGCTAGCACCTTCTCTGTGCCTGGGAAGCAGAAGTGTTCACATTGCTCTGCAAGAATCGCTTTTGTGCAGAAAACACTAACACTTGTTCAGAAGGAAAGAAAGCACAGAGCCCCAGATTCTATGTTGTCCTGGAGAGCTTGCAGAGCACTGGGGAAAGGCAGGCAGAGAATTCCCTGCTAGCACCTTCTCTGTGCCTGTTCACATTGCTTCGTAGAATCGCTTTTGTGCAGAAAACAGTAACTCTTGTTCAGAACGAAAGAAAGCACAGAGCCCCAGATTCTATGTTGTCCTGGAGAGCTTGCAGAGCACTGGGGAAAGGCAGGCAGAGAATTCCCTGCTAGCACCTTCTCTGTGCCTGGGAAGCAGAAGTGTTCACATTGCTTCGCAAGAATCGCTTTTGTGCAGAAAACAGTAACACTTGTTCAGAAGGAAAGAAAGCACAGAGCCCCAGATTTTATGTTGTCCTGGAGAGCTTGCAGAGCACTGGGGAAAGGCAGGCAGAGAATTCCTTGCTAGTACCTTCTCTGTGCCTGTTCACATTGTTTCGCAGAATCGCTTTTGTGCAGAAAACAGTAACACTTGTTCAGAAGGAAAGAAAGCACAGAGCCCCAGATTCTATGTTGTCCTGGAGAGCTTGCAGAGCACTGGGGAAAGGCAGGCAGAGAATTCCCTGCTAGCACCTTCTCTGTGCCTGGGAAGCAGAAGTGTTCACATTGCTTCGCAAGAATCGCTTTTGTGCAGAAAACAGTAACACTTGTTCAGAACGAAAGAAAGCACAGAGCCCCAGATTTGCTGTTCTCCTGGAGAGCTTGCAGAGCACTGGGGAAAGGCAGGCAGAGAATTCCCTGATAGCACCTTCTCTGTGCCTGTTCACATTGCTTCGCAGAATCGCTTTTGTGCAGAAAACAGTAACACTTGTTCAGAACGAAAGAAAGCACAGAGCCCCAGATTCTATGTTGTCCTGGAGAGCTTGCAGAGCACTGGGGAAAGGCAGGCAGAGAATTCCCTGCTAGCACCTTCTCTGTGCCTGGGAAGCAGAAGTGTTCACATTACTTTGCAGAATCGCTTTTGTGCAGAAAACAGTAACACTTGTTCAGAAGGAAAGAAAGCACAGAGCCCCAGATTCTATGTTGTCCTGGAGAGCTTGCAGAGCACTGGGGAAAGGCAGGCAGAGAATTCCCTGCTAGCACCTTCTCTGTGCCTGTTCACATTGCTTCGCAGAATCGCTTTTGTGCAGAAAACAGTAACACTTGTTCAGAAGGAAAGAAAGCACAGAGCCCCAGATTCTATGTTGTCCTGGAGAGCTTGCAGAGCACTGGGGAAAGGCAGGCAGAGAATTCCCTGCTAGCACCTTCTCTGTGCCTGGGAAGCAGAAGTGTTCACATTGCTTCGCAAGAATCGCTTTTGTGCAGAAAACAGTAACACTTGTTCAGAAGGAAAGAAAGCACAGAGCCCCAGATTTTATGTTGTCCTGGAGAGCTTTCAGAGCACTGGGGAAAGGCAGGCAGAGAATTCCCTGATAGCACCTTCTCTGTGCCTGTTCACATTGCTTCGCAGAATCGCTTTTGTGCAGAAAACAGTAACACTTGTTCAGAAGGAAAGAAAGCACAGAGCCCCAGATTCTATGTTGTCCTGGAGAGCTTGCAGAGCACTGGGGAAAGGCAGGCAGAGAATTCCCTGATAGCACCTTCTCTGTGCCTGGGAAGCAGAAGTGTTCACATTGCTTCGCAAGAATCGCTTTTGTGAAGAAAACAGTAACACTTGTTCAGAACGAAAGAAAGCACAGAGCCCCAGATTTGCTGTTGTCCTGGAGAGCTTGCAGAGCACTGGGGAAAGGCAGGCAGAGAATTCCCTGCTAGCACCTTCTCTGTGCCTGGGAAGCAGAAGTGTTCACATTGCTTCGCAGAATCGCTTTTGTGCAGAAAACACTAACACTTGTTCAGAAGGAAAGAAAGCACAGAGCCCCAGATTTTATGTTGTCCTGGAGAGCTTGCAGAGCACTGGGGAAAGGCAGGCAGAGAATTCCCTGATAGCACCTTCTCTGTGCCTGTTCACATTGCTTCGCAGAATCGCTTTTGTGCAGAAAACAGTAACACTTGTTCAGAACGAAAGAAAGCACAGAGCCCCAGATTCTATGTTGTCCTGGAGAGCTTGCAGAGCACTGGGGAAAGGCAGGCAGAGAATTCCCTGCTAGCACCTTCTCTGTGCCTGGGAAGCAGAAGTGTTCACATTGCTTCGCAGAATCGCTTTTGTGCAGAAAACACTAACACTTGTTCAGAAGGAAAGAAAGCACAGAGCCCCAGATTCTATGTTGTCCTGGAGAGCTTGCAGAGCACTGGGGAAAGGCAGGCAGAGAATTCCCTGCTAGCACCTTCTCTGTGCCTGGGAAGCAGAAGTGTTCACATTGCTTCGCAAGAATCGCTTTTGTGCAGAAAACAGTAACACTTGTTCAGAACGAAAGAAAGCACAGAGCCCCAGATTTGCTGTTGTCCTGGAGAGCTTGCAGAGCACTGGGGAAAGGCAGGCAGAGAATTCCCTGCTAGCACCTTCTCTGTGCCTGGGAAGCAGAAGTGTTCACATTGCTTCGCAGAACCGCTTTTGTGCAGAAAACAGTAACACTTGTTCAGAAGGAAAGAAAGCACAGAGCCCCAGATTTTATGTTGTCCTGGAGAGCTTGCAGAGCACTGGGGAAAGGCAGGCAGATAATTCCTTGCTAGCACCTTCTCTGTGCCTGGGAAGCAGAAGTGTTCACATTGCTTCGCAGAATCGCTTTTGTGCAGAAAACAGTAACACTTGTTCAGAAGGAAAGAAAGCACAGAGCCCCAGATTCTATGTTGTCCTGGAGAGCTTGCAGAGCACTGGGGAAAGGCAGGCAGAGAATTCCCTGATAGTACCTTCTCTGTGCCTAGGAAGCAGAAGTGTTCACATTGCTTCGCAAGATTCGCTTTTATGCAGAAAACAGTAACACTTGTTCAGAAGGAAAGAAAGCACAGAGCCCCAGATTTTATGTTGTCCTGGAGAGCTTGCAGAGCACTGGGGAAAGGCAGGCAGAGAATTCCCTGATAGCACCTTCTCTGTGCCTGTTCACATTGCTTCGCAGAATCGCTTTTGTGCAGAAAACAGTAACACTTGTTCAGAACGAAAGAAAGCACAGAGCCCCAGATTCTATGTTGTCCTGGAGAGCTTGCAGAGCACTGGGGAAAGGCAGGCAGAGAATTCCCTGATAGCACCTTCTCTGTGCCTGGGAAGCAGAAGTGTTCACATTGCTTCGCAGAATCGCTTTTGTGCAGAATACAGTAACACTTGTTCAGAAGGAAAGAAAGCACCGAGCCCCAGATTTTATGTTGTCCTGGAGAGCTTGCAGAGCACTGGGGAAAGGCAGGCAGAGAATTCCCTGCTAGCACCTTCTCTGTGCCTGTTCACATTGTTTCGCAGAATCGCTTTTGTGAAGAAAACAGTAACACTTGTTCAGAAGGAAAGAAAGCACAGAGCCCCAGATTCTATGTTGTCCTGGAGAGCTTGCAGAGCACTGGGGAAAGGCAGGCAGAGAATTCCCTGATAGTACCTTCTCTGTGCCTAGGAAGCAGAAGTGTTCACATTGCTTCGCAAGATTCGCTTTTGTGCAGAAAACACTAACACTTGTTCAGAAGGAAAGAAAGCACAGAGCCCCAGATTCTATGTTGTCCTGGAGAGCTTGCAGAGCACTGGGGAAAGGCAGGCAGAGAATTCCCTGATAGCACCTTCTCTGTGCCTGGGAAGCAGAAGTGTTCACATTGCTTCGCAGAATCGCTTTTGTGCAGAATACAGTAACACTTGTTCAGAAGGAAAGAAAGCACAGAGCCCCAGATTTTATGTTGTCCTGGAGAGCTTGCAGAGCACTGGGGAAAGGCAGGCAGAGAATTCCTTGCTAGCACCTTCTCTGTGCCTGGGAAGCAGAAGTGTTCACATTGCTTTGCAAGAATCGCTTTTGTGCAGAAAACAGTAACACTTGTTCAGAAGGAAAGAAAGCACAGAGCCCCAGATTCTATGTTGTCCTGGAGAGCTTGCAGAGCACTGGGGAAAGGCAGGCAGAGAATTCCCTGCTAGCACCTTCTCTGTGCCTGTTCACATTGCTTCGCAAGAATCGCTTTTGTGCAGAAAACAGTAACACTTGTTCAGAACGAAAGAAAGCACAGAGCCCCAGATTCTATGTTTTCCTGGAGAGCTTGCAGAGCACTGGGGAAAGGCAGGCAGAGAATTCCTTGCTAGTACCTTCTCTGTGCCTGTTCACATTGTTTCGCAGAATCGCTTTTGTGAAGAAAACAGTAACACTTGTTCAGAAGGAAAGAAAGCACAGAGCCCCAGATTCTATGTTGTCCTGGAGAGCTTGCAGAGCACTGGGGAAAGGCAGGCAGAGAATTCCCTGATAGCACCTTCTCTGTGCCTGTTCACATTGCTTCGCAGAATCGCTTTTGTGCAGAAAACAGTAACACTTGTTCAGAACGAAAGAAAGCACAGAGCCCCAGATTCTATGTTGTCCTGGAGAGCTTGCACAGCACTGGGGAAAGGCAGGCAGAGAATTCCCTGATAGTACCTTCTCTGTGCCTGGGAAGCAGAAGTGTTCACATTGCTTCGCAAGATTCGCTTTTGTGCAGAAAACACTAACACTTGTTCAGAAGGAAAGAAAGCACAGAGCCCCAGATTTTATGTTGTCCTGGAGAGCTTGCAGAGCACTGGGGAAAGGCAGGCAGAGAATTCCCTGCTAGCACCTTCTCTGTGCCTGGGAAGCAGAAGTGTTCACATTACTTCGCAGAATCGCTTTTGTGCAGAAAACAGTAACACTTGTTCAGAACGAAAGAAAGCACAGAGCCCCAGATTCTATGTTGTCCTGGAGAGCTTGCAGAGCACTGGGGAAAGGCAGGCAGAGAATTCCTTGCTAGCACCTTCTCTGTGCCTGGGAAGCAGAAGTGTTCACATTGCTCTGCAAGAATCGCTTTTGTGCAGAAAACAGTAACACTTGTTCAGAAGGAAAGAAAGCACAGAGCCCCAGATTTGCTGTTGTCCTGGAGAGCTTGCAGAGCACTGGGGAAAGGCAGGCAGAGAATTCCTTGCTAGCACCTTCTCTGTGCCTGGGAAGCAGAAGTGTTCACATTGCTCTGCAAGAATCGCTTTTGTGCAGAAAACACTAACACTTGTTCAGAAGGAAAGAAAGCACAGAGCCCCAGATTCTATGTTGTCCTGGAGAGCTTGCAGAGCACTGGGGAAAGGCAGGCAGAGAATTCCCTGCTAGCACCTTCTCTGTGCCTGTTCACATTGCTTCGCAGAATCGCTTTTGTGCAGAAAACAGTAACACTTGTTCAGAACGAAAGAAAGCACAGAGCCCCAGATTTGCTGTTCTCCTGGAGAGCTTGCAGAGCACTGGGGAAAGGCAGGCAGAGAATTCCCTGATAGCACCTTCTCTGTGCCTGTTCACATTGCTTCGCAGAATCGCTTTTGTGCAGAAAACAGTAACACTTGTTCAGAACGAAAGAAAGCACAGAGCCCCAGATTCTATGTTTTCCTGGAGAGCTTGCAGAGCACTGGGGAAAGGCAGGCAGAGAATTCCCTGCTAGCACCTTCTCTGTGCCTGGGAAGCAGAGGTGTTCACATTGCTTCGCAAGAATCGCTTTTGTGCAGAAAACAGTAACACTTGTTCAGAACGAAAGAAAGCACAGAGCCCCAGATTTGCTGTTCTCCTGGAGAGCTTGCAGAGCACTGGGGAAAGGCAGGCAGAGAATTCCCTGCTAGCACCTTCTCTGTGCCTGTTCACATTGCTTCGCAGAATCGCTTTTGTGCAGAAAACAGTAACACTTGTTCAGAACGAAAGAAAGCACAGAGCCCCAGATTCTATGTTGTCCTGGAGAGCTTGCAGAGCACTGGGGAAATGCAGGCAGAGAATTCCCTGCTAGCACCTTCTCTGTGCCTGTTCACATTGCTTCGCAGAATCGCTTTTGTGCAGAAAACAGTAACACTTGTTCAGAACGAAAGAAAGCACAGAGCCCCAGATTCTATGTTGTCCTGGAGAGCTTGCAGAGCACTGGGGAAAGGCAGGCAGAGAATTCCCTGATAGTACCTTCTCTGTGCCTGGGAAGCAGAAGTGTTCACATTGCTTCGCAAGATTCGCTTTTGTGCAGAAAACACTAACACTTGTTCAGAAGGAAAGAAAGCACAGAGCCCCAGATTTTATGTTGTCCTGGAGAGCTTGCAGAGCACTGGGGAAAGGCAGGCAGAGAATTCCCTGCTAGCACCTTCTCTGTGCCTGGGAAGCAGAAGTGTTCACATTGCTTCGCAGAATCGCTTTTGTGCAGAAAACAGTAACACTTGTTCAGAACGAAAGAAAGCACAGAGCCCCAGATTTGCTGTTGTCCTGGAGAGCTTGCAGAGCACTGGGGAAAGGCAGGCAGAGAATTCCTTGCTAGCACCTTCTCTGTGCCTGGGAAGCAGAAGTGTTCACATTGCTCTGCAAGAATCGCTTTTGTGCAGAAAACACTAACACTTGTTCAGAAGGAAAGAAAGCACAGAGCCCCAGATTCTATGTTGTCCTGGAGAGCTTGCAGAGCACTGGGGAAAGGCAGGCAGAGAATTCCCTGCTAGCACCTTCTCTGTGCCTGTTCACATTGCTTCGTAGAATCGCTTTTGTGCAGAAAACAGTAACTCTTGTTCAGAACGAAAGAAAGCACAGAGCCCCAGATTCTATGTTGTCCTGGAGAGCTTGCAGAGCACTGGGGAAAGGCAGGCAGAGAATTCCCTGCTAGCACCTTCTCTGTGCCTGGGAAGCAGAAGTGTTCACATTGCTTCGCAAGAATCGCTTTTGTGCAGAAAACAGTAACACTTGTTCAGAAGGAAAGAAAGCACAGAGCCCCAGATTTTATGTTGTCCTGGAGAGCTTGCAGAGCACTGGGGAAAGGCAGGCAGAGAATTACCTGCTAGCACCTTCTCTGTGCCTGGGAAGCAGAAGTGTTCACATTGCTTCGCAAGAATCGCTTTTGTGCAGAAAACAGTAACACTTGTTCAGAACGAAAGAAAGCACAGAGCCCCAGATTTGCTGTTCTCCTGGAGAGCTTGCAGAGCACTGGGGAAAGGCAGGCAGAGAATTCCCTGCTAGCACCTTCTCTGTGCCTGTTCACATTGCTTCGCAGAATCGCTTTTGTGCAGAAAACAGTAACACTTGTTCAGAACGAAAGAAAGCACAGAGCCCCAGATTCTATGTTGTCCTGGAGAGCTTGCAGAGCACTGGGGAAAGGCAGGCAGAGAATTCCCTGCTAGCACCTTCTCTGTGCCTGTTCACATTGCTTCGCAGAATCGCTTTTGTGCAGAAAACAGTAACACTTGTTCAGAACGAAAGAAAGCACAGAGCCCCAGATTCTATGTTGTCCTGGAGAGCTTGCAGAGCACTGGGGAAAGGCAGGCAGAGAATTCCCTGCTAGCACCTTCTCTGTGCCTGTTCACATTGCTTCGCAGAATCGCTTTTGTGCAGAAAACAGTAACACTTGTTCAGAAGGAAAGAAAGCACAGAGCCCCAGATTCTATGTTGTCCTGGAGAGCTTGCAGAGCACTGGGGAAAGGCAGGCAGAGAATTACCTGCTAGCACCTTCTCTGTGCCTGGGAAGCAGAAGTGTTCACATTGCTTCGCAAGAATCGCTTTTGTGCAGAAAACAGTAACACTTGTTCAGAACGAAAGAAAGCACAGAGCCCCAGATTTGCTGTTCTCCTGGAGAGCTTGCAGAGCACTGGGGAAAGGCAGGCAGAGAATTCCCTGCTAGCACCTTCTCTGTGCCTGTTCACATTGCTTCGCAGAATCGCTTTTGTGCAGAAAACAGTAACACTTGTTCAGAACGAAAGAAAGCACAGAGCCCCAGATTCTATGTTGTCCTGGAGAGCTTGCAGAGCACTGGGGAAAGGCAGGCAGAGAATTCCCTGCTAGCACCTTCTCTGTGCCTGGGAAGCAGAAGTGTTCACATTGCTTTGCAAGAATCGCTTTTGTGCAGAAAACAGTAACACTTGTTCAGAAGGAAAGAAAGCACAGAGCCCCAGATTTTATGTTGTCCTGGAGAGCTTGCAGAGCACTGGGGAAAGGCAGGCAGAGAATTCCCTGATAGCACCTTCTCTGTGCCTGTTCACATTGCTTCGCAGAATCGCTTTTGTGCAGAAAACAGTAACACTTGTTCAGAACGAAAGAAAGCACAGAGCCCCAGATTCTATGTTGTCCTGGAGAGCTTGCACAGCACTGGGGAAAGGCAGGCAGAGAATTCCCTGATAGTACCTTCTCTGTGCCTGGGAAGCAGAAGTGTTCACATTGCTTCGCAAGATTCGCTTTTGTGCAGAAAACACTAACACTTGTTCAGAAGGAAAGAAAGCACAGAGCCCCAGATTTTATGTTGTCCTGGAGAGCTTGCAGAGCACTGGGGAAAGGCAGGCAGAGAATTCCCTGCTAGCACCTTCTCTGTGCCTGGGAAGCAGAAGTGTTCACATTACTTCGCAGAATCGCTTTTGTGCAGAAAACAGTAACACTTGTTCAGAACGAAAGAAAGCACAGAGCCCCAGATTCTATGTTGTCCTGGAGAGCTTGCAGAGCACTGGGGAAAGGCAGGCAGAGAATTCCTTGCTAGCACCTTCTCTGTGCCTGGGAAGCAGAAGTGTTCACATTGCTCTGCAAGAATCGCTTTTGTGCAGAAAACAGTAACACTTGTTCAGAAGGAAAGAAAGCACAGAGCCCCAGATTTGCTGTTGTCCTGGAGAGCTTGCAGAGCACTGGGGAAAGGCAGGCAGAGAATTCCTTGCTAGCACCTTCTCTGTGCCTGGGAAGCAGAAGTGTTCACATTGCTCTGCAAGAATCGCTTTTGTGCAGAAAACACTAACACTTGTTCAGAAGGAAAGAAAGCACAGAGCCCCAGATTCTATGTTGTCCTGGAGAGCTTGCAGAGCACTGGGGAAAGGCAGGCAGAGAATTCCCTGCTAGCACCTTCTCTGTGCCTGTTCACATTGCTTCGCAGAATCGCTTTTGTGCAGAAAACAGTAACACTTGTTCAGAACGAAAGAAAGCACAGAGCCCCAGATTTGCTGTTCTCCTGGAGAGCTTGCAGAGCACTGGGGAAAGGCAGGCAGAGAATTCCCTGATAGCACCTTCTCTGTGCCTGTTCACATTGCTTCGCAGAATCGCTTTTGTGCAGAAAACAGTAACACTTGTTCAGAACGAAAGAAAGCACAGAGCCCCAGATTCTATGTTGTCCTGGAGAGCTTTCAGAGCACTGGGGAAAGGCAGGCAGAGAATTCCTTGCTAGTACCTTCTCTGTGCCTGTTCACATTGTTTCGCAGAATCATTTTGTGAAGAAAACAGTAACACTTGTTCAGAAGGAAAGAAAGCACAGAGCCCCAGATTCTATGTTGTCCTGGAGAGCTTGCAGAGCACTGGGGAAAGGCAGGCAGAGAATTCCCTGATAGTACCTTCTCTGTGCCTAGGAAGCAGAAGTGTTCACATTGCTTCGCAAGATTCGCTTTTGTGCAGAAAACAGTAACACTTGTTCAGAAGGAAAGAAAGCACAGAGCCCCAGATTTTATGTTGTCCTGGAGAGCTTGCAGAGCACTGGGGAAAGGCAGGCAGAGAATTCCCTGATAGCACCTTCTCTGTGCCTGTTCACATTGCTTCGCAGAATCGCTTTTGTGCAGAAAACAGTAACACTTGTTCAGAACGAAAGAAAGCACAGAGCCCCAGATTCTATGTTTTCCTGGAGAGCTTGCAGAGCACTGGGGAAAGGCAGGCAGAGAATTCCCTGCTAGCACCTTCTCTGTGCCTGGGAAGCAGAGGTGTTCACATTGCTTCGCAAGAATCGCTTTTGTGCAGAAAACAGTAACACTTGTTCAGAACGAAAGAAAGCACAGAGCCCCAGATTTGCTGTTCTCCTGGAGAGCTTGCAGAGCACTGGGGAAAGGCAGGCAGAGAATTCCCTGCTAGCACCTTCTCTGTGCCTGTTCACATTGCTTCGCAGAATCGCTTTTGTGCAGAAAACAGTAACACTTGTTCAGAACGAAAGAAAGCACAGAGCCCCAGATTCTATGTTGTCCTGGAGAGCTTGCAGAGCACTGGGGAAATGCAGGCAGAGAATTCCCTGCTAGCACCTTCTCTGTGCCTGTTCACATTGCTTCGCAGAATCGCTTTTGTGCAGAAAACAGTAACACTTGTTCAGAACGAAAGAAAGCACAGAGCCCCAGATTCTATGTTGTCCTGGAGAGCTTGCAGAGCACTGGGGAAAGGCAGGCAGAGAATTCCCTGATAGTACCTTCTCTGTGCCTGGGAAGCAGAAGTGTTCACATTGCTTCGCAAGATTCGCTTTTGTGCAGAAAACACTAACACTTGTTCAGAAGGAAAGAAAGCACAGAGCCCCAGATTTTATGTTGTCCTGGAGAGCTTGCAGAGCACTGGGGAAAGGCAGGCAGAGAATTCCCTGCTAGCACCTTCTCTGTGCCTGGGAAGCAGAAGTGTTCACATTGCTCTGCAAGAATCGCTTTTGTGCAGAAAACACTAACACTTGTTCAGAAGGAAAGAAAGCACAGAGCCCCAGATTCTATGTTGTCCTGGAGAGCTTGCAGAGCACTGGGGAAAGGCAGGCAGAGAATTCCCTGCTAGCACCTTCTCTGTGCCTGTTCACATTGCTTCGTAGAATCGCTTTTGTGCAGAAAACAGTAACTCTTGTTCAGAACGAAAGAAAGCACAGAGCCCCAGATTCTATGTTGTCCTGGAGAGCTTGCAGAGCACTGGGGAAAGGCAGGCAGAGAATTCCCTGCTAGCACCTTCTCTGTGCCTGGGAAGCAGAAGTGTTCACATTGCTTCGCAAGAATCGCTTTTGTGCAGAAAACAGTAACACTTGTTCAGAAGGAAAGAAAGCACAGAGCCCCAGATTTTATGTTGTCCTGGAGAGCTTGCAGAGCACTGGGGAAAGGCAGGCAGAGAATTCCTTGCTAGTACCTTCTCTGTGCCTGTTCACATTGTTTCGCAGAATCGCTTTTGTGCAGAAAACAGTAACACTTGTTCAGAAGGAAAGAAAGCACAGAGCCCCAGATTCTATGTTGTCCTGGAGAGCTTGCAGAGCACTGGGGAAAGGCAGGCAGAGAATTCCCTGCTAGCACCTTCTCTGTGCCTGGGAAGCAGAAGTGTTCACATTGCTTCGCAAGAATCGCTTTTGTGCAGAAAACAGTAACACTTGTTCAGAACGAAAGAAAGCACAGAGCCCCAGATTTGCTGTTCTCCTGGAGAGCTTGCAGAGCACTGGGGAAAGGCAGGCAGAGAATTCCCTGCTAGCACCTTCTCTGTGCCTGTTCACATTGCTTCGCAGAATCGCTTTTGTGCAGAAAACAGTAACACTTGTTCAGAACGAAAGAAAGCACAGAGCCCCAGATTCTATGTTGTCCTGGAGAGCTTGCAGAGCACTGGGGAAAGGCAGGCAGAGAATTCCCTGCTAGCACCTTCTCTGTGCCTGGGAAGCAGAAGTGTTCACATTGCTTTGCAAGAATCGCTTTTGTGCAGAAAACAGTAACACTTGTTCAGAAGGAAAGAAAGCACAGAGCCCCAGATTTTATGTTGTCCTGGAGAGCTTGCAGAGCACTGGGGAAAGGCAGGCAGAGAATTCCTTGCTAGTACCTTCTCTGTGCCTGTTCACATTGTTTCGCAGAATCGCTTTTGTGCAGAAAACAGTAACACTTGTTCAGAAGGAAAGAAAGCACAGAGCCCCAGATTTTATGTTGTCCTGGAGAGCTTGCAGAGCACTGGGGAAAGGCAGGCAGAGAATTCCCTGCTAGCACCTTCTCTGTGCCTGGGAAGCAGAAGTGTTCACATTGCTTCGCAAGAATCGCTTTTGTGCAGAAAACAGTAACACTTGTTCAGAACGAAAGAAAGCACAGATCCCCAGATTTGCTGTTCTCCTGGAGAGCTTGCAGAGCACTGGGGAAAGGCAGGCAGAGAATTCCCTGCTAGCACCTTCTCTGTGCCTGTTCACATTGCTTCGCAGAATCGCTTTTGTGCAGAAAACAGTAACACTTGTTCAGAACGAAAGAAAGCACAGAGCCCCAGATTCTATGTTGTCCTGGAGAGCTTGCAGAGCACTGGGGAAAGGCAGGCAGAGAATTCCCTGCTAGCACCTTCTCTGTGCCTGTTCACATTGCTTCGCAGAATCGCTTTTGTGCAGAAAACAGTAACACTTGTTCAGAACGAAAGAAAGCACAGAGCCCCAGATTCTATGTTGTCCTGGAGAGCTTGCAGAGCACTGGGGAAAGGCAGGCAGAGAATTCCCTGCTAGCACCTTCTCTGTGCCTGGGAAGCAGAAGTGTTCACATTGCTTCGCAAGAATCGCTTTTGTGCAGAAAACAGTAACACTTGTTCAGAAGGAAAGAAAGCACAGAGCCCCAGATTTTATGTTGTCCTGGAGAGCTTGCAGAGCACTGGGGAAAGGCAGGCAGAGAATTCCCTGATAGCACCTTCTCTGTGCCTGTTCACATTGCTTCGCAAGAATCGCTTTTGTGCAGAAAACAGTAACACTTGTTCAGAACGAAAGAAAGCACAGAGCCCCAGATTTGCTGTTCTCCTGGAGAGCTTGCAGAGCACTGGGGAAAGGCAGGCAGAGAATTCCCTGCTAGCACCTTCTCTGTGCCTGTTCACATTGCTTCGTAGAATCGCTTTTGTGCAGAAAACAGTAACTCTTGTTCAGAACGAAAGAAAGCACAGAGCCCCAGATTCTATGTTGTCCTGGAGAGCTTGCAGAGCACTGGGGAAAGGCAGGCAGAGAATTCCCTGCTAGCACCTTCTCTGTGCCTGGGAAGCAGAAGTGTTCACATTGCTTCGCAAGAATCGCTTTTGTGCAGAAAACAGTAACACTTGTTCAGAAGGAAAGAAAGCACAGAGCCCCAGATTTTATGTTGTCCTGGAGAGCTTGCAGAGCACTGGGGAAAGGCAGGCAGAGAATTCCTTGCTAGTACCTTCTCTGTGCCTGTTCACATTGTTTCGCAGAATCGCTTTTGTGCAGAAAACAGTAACACTTGTTCAGAAGGAAAGAAAGCACAGAGCCCCAGATTCTATGTTGTCCTGGAGAGCTTGCAGAGCACTGGGGAAAGGCAGGCAGAGAATTCCCTGCTAGCACCTTCTCTGTGCCTGGGAAGCAGAAGTGTTCACATTGCTTCGCAAGAATCGCTTTTGTGCAGAAAACAGTAACACTTGTTCAGAACGAAAGAAAGCACAGAGCCCCAGATTTGCTGTTCTCCTGGAGAGCTTGCAGAGCACTGGGGAAAGGCAGGCAGAGAATTCCCTGCTAGCACCTTCTCTGTGCCTGTTCACATTGCTTCGCAGAATCGCTTTTGTGCAGAAAACAGTAACACTTGTTCAGAACGAAAGAAAGCACAGAGCCCCAGATTCTATGTTGTCCTGGAGAGCTTGCAGAGCACTGGGGAAAGGCAGGCAGAGAATTCCCTGCTAGCACCTTCTCTGTGCCTGTTCACATTGCTTCGCAGAATCGCTTTTGTGCAGAAAACAGTAACACTTGTTCAGAAGGAAAGAAAGCACAGAGCCCCAGATTCTATGTTGTCCTGGAGAGCTTGCAGAGCACTGGGGAAAGGCAGGCAGAGAATTACCTGCTAGCACCTTCTCTGTGCCTGGGAAGCAGAAGTGTTCACATTGCTTCGCAAGAATCGCTTTTGTGCAGAAAACAGTAACACTTGTTCAGAACGAAAGAAAGCACAGAGCCCCAGATTTGCTGTTCTCCTGGAGAGCTTGCAGAGCACTGGGGAAAGGCAGGCAGAGAATTCCCTGCTAGCACCTTCTCTGTGCCTGTTCACATTGCTTCGCAGAATCGCTTTTGTGCAGAAAACAGTAACACTTGTTCAGAACGAAAGAAAGCACAGAGCCCCAGATTCTATGTTGTCCTGGAGAGCTTGCAGAGCACTGGGGAAAGGCAGGCAGAGAATTCCCTGCTAGCACCTTCTCTGTGCCTGGGAAGCAGAAGTGTTCACATTGCTTTGCAAGAATCGCTTTTGTGCAGAAAACAGTAACACTTGTTCAGAAGGAAAGAAAGCACAGAGCCCCAGATTTTATGTTGTCCTGGAGAGCTTGCAGAGCACTGGGGAAAGGCAGGCAGAGAATTCCCTGATAGCACCTTCTCTGTGCCTGTTCACATTGCTTCGCAGAATCGCTTTTGTGCAGAAAACAGTAACACTTGTTCAGAACGAAAGAAAGCACAGAGCCCCAGATTCTATGTTGTCCTGGAGAGCTTGCACAGCACTGGGGAAAGGCAGGCAGAGAATTCCCTGATAGTACCTTCTCTGTGCCTGGGAAGCAGAAGTGTTCACATTGCTTCGCAAGATTCGCTTTTGTGCAGAAAACACTAACACTTGTTCAGAAGGAAAGAAAGCACAGAGCCCCAGATTTTATGTTGTCCTGGAGAGCTTGCAGAGCACTGGGGAAAGGCAGGCAGAGAATTCCCTGCTAGCACCTTCTCTGTGCCTGGGAAGCAGAAGTGTTCACATTACTTCGCAGAATCGCTTTTGTGCAGAAAACAGTAACACTTGTTCAGAACGAAAGAAAGCACAGAGCCCCAGATTCTATGTTGTCCTGGAGAGCTTGCAGAGCACTGGGGAAAGGCAGGCAGAGAATTCCTTGCTAGCACCTTCTCTGTGCCTGGGAAGCAGAAGTGTTCACATTGCTCTGCAAGAATCGCTTTTGTGCAGAAAACAGTAACACTTGTTCAGAAGGAAAGAAAGCACAGAGCCCCAGATTTGCTGTTGTCCTGGAGAGCTTGCAGAGCACTGGGGAAAGGCAGGCAGAGAATTCCTTGCTAGCACCTTCTCTGTGCCTGGGAAGCAGAAGTGTTCACATTGCTCTGCAAGAATCGCTTTTGTGCAGAAAACACTAACACTTGTTCAGAAGGAAAGAAAGCACAGAGCCCCAGATTCTATGTTGTCCTGGAGAGCTTGCAGAGCACTGGGGAAAGGCAGGCAGAGAATTCCCTGCTAGCACCTTCTCTGTGCCTGTTCACATTGCTTCGCAGAATCGCTTTTGTGCAGAAAACAGTAACACTTGTTCAGAACGAAAGAAAGCACAGAGCCCCAGATTTGCTGTTCTCCTGGAGAGCTTGCAGAGCACTGGGGAAAGGCAGGCAGAGAATTCCCTGATAGCACCTTCTCTGTGCCTGTTCACATTGCTTCGCAGAATCGCTTTTGTGCAGAAAACAGTAACACTTGTTCAGAACGAAAGAAAGCACAGAGCCCCAGATTCTATGTTGTCCTGGAGAGCTTTCAGAGCACTGGGGAAAGGCAGGCAGAGAATTCCTTGCTAGTACCTTCTCTGTGCCTGTTCACATTGTTTCGCAGAATCATTTTGTGAAGAAAACAGTAACACTTGTTCAGAAGGAAAGAAAGCACAGAGCCCCAGATTCTATGTTGTCCTGGAGAGCTTGCAGAGCACTGGGGAAAGGCAGGCAGAGAATTCCCTGATAGTACCTTCTCTGTGCCTAGGAAGCAGAAGTGTTCACATTGCTTCGCAAGATTCGCTTTTGTGCAGAAAACAGTAACACTTGTTCAGAAGGAAAGAAAGCACAGAGCCCCAGATTTTATGTTGTCCTGGAGAGCTTGCAGAGCACTGGGGAAAGGCAGGCAGAGAATTCCCTGATAGCACCTTCTCTGTGCCTGTTCACATTGCTTCGCAGAATCGCTTTTGTGCAGAAAACAGTAACACTTGTTCAGAACGAAAGAAAGCACAGAGCCCCAGATTCTATGTTTTCCTGGAGAGCTTGCAGAGCACTGGGGAAAGGCAGGCAGAGAATTCCCTGCTAGCACCTTCTCTGTGCCTGGGAAGCAGAGGTGTTCACATTGCTTCGCAAGAATCGCTTTTGTGCAGAAAACAGTAACACTTGTTCAGAACGAAAGAAAGCACAGAGCCCCAGATTTGCTGTTCTCCTGGAGAGCTTGCAGAGCACTGGGGAAAGGCAGGCAGAGAATTCCCTGCTAGCACCTTCTCTGTGCCTGTTCACATTGCTTCGCAGAATCGCTTTTGTGCAGAAAACAGTAACACTTGTTCAGAACGAAAGAAAGCACAGAGCCCCAGATTCTATGTTGTCCTGGAGAGCTTGCAGAGCACTGGGGAAATGCAGGCAGAGAATTCCCTGCTAGCACCTTCTCTGTGCCTGTTCACATTGCTTCGCAGAATCGCTTTTGTGCAGAAAACAGTAACACTTGTTCAGAACGAAAGAAAGCACAGAGCCCCAGATTCTATGTTGTCCTGGAGAGCTTGCAGAGCACTGGGGAAAGGCAGGCAGAGAATTCCCTGATAGTACCTTCTCTGTGCCTGGGAAGCAGAAGTGTTCACATTGCTTCGCAAGATTCGCTTTTGTGCAGAAAACACTAACACTTGTTCAGAAGGAAAGAAAGCACAGAGCCCCAGATTTTATGTTGTCCTGGAGAGCTTGCAGAGCACTGGGGAAAGGCAGGCAGAGAATTCCCTGCTAGCACCTTCTCTGTGCCTGGGAAGCAGAAGTGTTCACATTGCTCTGCAAGAATCGCTTTTGTGCAGAAAACACTAACACTTGTTCAGAAGGAAAGAAAGCACAGAGCCCCAGATTCTATGTTGTCCTGGAGAGCTTGCAGAGCACTGGGGAAAGGCAGGCAGAGAATTCCCTGCTAGCACCTTCTCTGTGCCTGTTCACATTGCTTCGCAGAATCGCTTTTGTGCAGAAAACAGTAACTCTTGTTCAGAACGAAAGAAAGCACAGAGCCCCAGATTCTATGTTGTCCTGGAGAGCTTGCAGAGCACTGGGGAAAGGCAGGCAGAGAATTCCCTGCTAGCACCTTCTCTGTGCCTGGGAAGCAGAAGTGTTCACATTGCTTCGCAAGAATCGCTTTTGTGCAGAAAACAGTAACACTTGTTCAGAAGGAAAGAAAGCACAGAGCCCCAGATTTTATGTTGTCCTGGAGAGCTTGCAGAGCACTGGGGAAAGGCAGGCAGAGAATTCCTTGCTAGTACCTTCTCTGTGCCTGTTCACATTGTTTCGCAGAATCGCTTTTGTGCAGAAAACAGTAACACTTGTTCAGAAGGAAAGAAAGCACAGAGCCCCAGATTCTATGTTGTCCTGGAGAGCTTGCAGAGCACTGGGGAAAGGCAGGCAGAGAATTCCCTGCTAGCACCTTCTCTGTGCCTGGGAAGCAGAAGTGTTCACATTGCTTCGCAAGAATCGCTTTTGTGCAGAAAACAGTAACACTTGTTCAGAACGAAAGAAAGCACAGAGCCCCAGATTTGCTGTTCTCCTGGAGAGCTTGCAGAGCACTGGGGAAAGGCAGGCAGAGAATTCCCTGCTAGCACCTTCTCTGTGCCTGTTCACATTGCTTCGCAGAATCGCTTTTGTGCAGAAAACAGTAACACTTGTTCAGAACGAAAGAAAGCACAGAGCCCCAGATTCTATGTTGTCCTGGAGAGCTTGCAGAGCACTGGGGAAAGGCAGGCAGAGAATTCCCTGCTAGCACCTTCTCTGTGCCTGGGAAGCAGAAGTGTTCACATTGCTTTGCAAGAATCGCTTTTGTGCAGAAAACAGTAACACTTGTTCAGAAGGAAAGAAAGCACAGAGCCCCAGATTTTATGTTGTCCTGGAGAGCTTGCAGAGCACTGGGGAAAGGCAGGCAGAGAATTCCTTGCTAGTACCTTCTCTGTGCCTGTTCACATTGTTTCGCAGAATCGCTTTTGTGCAGAAAACAGTAACACTTGTTCAGAAGGAAAGAAAGCACAGAGCCCCAGATTTTATGTTGTCCTGGAGAGCTTGCAGAGCACTGGGGAAAGGCAGGCAGAGAATTCCCTGCTAGCACCTTCTCTGTGCCTGGGAAGCAGAAGTGTTCACATTGCTTCGCAAGAATCGCTTTTGTGCAGAAAACAGTAACACTTGTTCAGAACGAAAGAAAGCACAGAGCCCCAGATTTGCTGTTCTCCTGGAGAGCTTGCAGAGCACTGGGGAAAGGCAGGCAGAGAATTCCCTGCTAGCACCTTCTCTGTGCCTGTTCACATTGCTTCGCAGAATCGCTTTTGTGCAGAAAACAGTAACACTTGTTCAGAACGAAAGAAAGCACAGAGCCCCAGATTCTATGTTGTCCTGGAGAGCTTGCAGAGCACTGGGGAAAGGCAGGCAGAGAATTCCCTGCTAGCACCTTCTCTGTGCCTGTTCACATTGCTTCGCAGAATCGCTTTTGTGCAGAAAACAGTAACACTTGTTCAGAACGAAAGAAAGCACAGAGCCCCAGATTCTATGTTGTCCTGGAGAGCTTGCAGAGCACTGGGGAAAGGCAGGCAGAGAATTCCCTGCTAGCACCTTCTCTGTGCCTGGGAAGCAGAAGTGTTCACATTGCTTCGCAAGAATCGCTTTTGTGCAGAAAACAGTAACACTTGTTCAGAAGGAAAGAAAGCACAGAGCCCCAGATTTTATGTTGTCCTGGAGAGCTTGCAGAGCACTGGGGAAAGGCAGGCAGAGAATTCCCTGCTAGCACCTTCTCTGTGCCTGGGAAGCAGAAGTGTTCACATTGCTTCGCAAGAATCGCTTTTGTGCAGAAAACAGTAACACTTGTTCAGAAGGAAAGAAAGCACAGAGCCCCAGATTTTATGTTGTCCTGGAGAGCTTGCAGAGCACTGGGGAAAGGCAGGCAGAGAATTCCCTGATAGCACCTTCTCTGTGCCTGTTCACATTGCTTCGCAAGAATCGCTTTTGTGCAGAAAACAGTAACACTTGTTCAGAACGAAAGAAAGCACAGAGCCCCAGATTTGCTGTTCTCCTGGAGAGCTTGCAGAGCACTGGGGAAAGGCAGGCAGAGAATTCCCTGCTAGCACCTTCTCTGTGCCTGTTCACATTGCTTCGTAGAATCGCTTTTGTGCAGAAAACAGTAACTCTTGTTCAGAACGAAAGAAAGCACAGAGCCCCAGATTCTATGTTGTCCTGGAGAGCTTGCAGAGCACTGGGGAAAGGCAGGCAGAGAATTCCCTGCTAGCACCTTCTCTGTGCCTGGGAAGCAGAAGTGTTCACATTGCTTCGCAAGAATCGCTTTTGTGCAGAAAACAGTAACACTTGTTCAGAAGGAAAGAAAGCACAGAGCCCCAGATTTTATGTTGTCCTGGAGAGCTTGCAGAGCACTGGGGAAAGGCAGGCAGAGAATTCCTTGCTAGTACCTTCTCTGTGCCTGTTCACATTGTTTCGCAGAATCGCTTTTGTGCAGAAAACAGTAACACTTGTTCAGAAGGAAAGAAAGCACAGAGCCCCAGATTCTATGTTGTCCTGGAGAGCTTGCAGAGCACTGGGGAAAGGCAGGCAGAGAATTCCCTGCTAGCACCTTCTCTGTGCCTGGGAAGCAGAAGTGTTCACATTGCTTCGCAAGAATCGCTTTTGTGCAGAAAACAGTAACACTTGTTCAGAACGAAAGAAAGCACAGAGCCCCAGATTTGCTGTTCTCCTGGAGAGCTTGCAGAGCACTGGGGAAAGGCAGGCAGAGAATTCCCTGCTAGCACCTTCTCTGTGCCTGTTCACATTGCTTCGCAGAATCGCTTTTGTGCAGAAAACAGTAACACTTGTTCAGAACGAAAGAAAGCACAGAGCCCCAGATTCTATGTTGTCCTGGAGAGCTTGCAGAGCACTGGGGAAAGGCAGGCAGAGAATTCCCTGCTAGCACCTTCTCTGTGCCTGGGAAGCAGAAGTGTTCACATTGCTTTGCAAGAATCGCTTTTGTGCAGAAAACAGTAACACTTGTTCAGAAGGAAAGAAAGCACAGAGCCCCAGATTTTATGTTGTCCTGGAGAGCTTGCAGAGCACTGGGGAAAGGCAGGCAGAGAATTCCTTGCTAGTACCTTCTCTGTGCCTGTTCACATTGTTTCGCAGAATCGCTTTTGTGCAGAAAACAGTAACACTTGTTCAGAAGGAAAGAAAGCACAGAGCCCCAGATTTTATGTTGTCCTGGAGAGCTTGCAGAGCACTGGGGAAAGGCAGGCAGAGAATTCCCTGCTAGCACCTTCTCTGTGCCTGGGAAGCAGAAGTGTTCACATTGCTTCACAAGAATCGCTTTTGTGCAGAAAACAGTAACACTTGTTCAGAACGAAAGAAAGCACAGAGCCCCAGATTTGCTGTTCTCCTGGAGAGCTTGCAGAGCACTGGGGAAAGGCAGGCAGAGAATTCCCTGCTAGCACCTTCTCTGTGCCTGTTCACATTGCTTCGCAGAATCGCTTTTGTGCAGAAAACAGTAACACTTGTTCAGAACGAAAGAAAGCACAGAGCCCCAGATTTTATGTTGTCCTGGAGAGCTTGCAGAGCACTGGGGAAAGGCAGGCAGAGAATTCCCTGCTAGCACCTTCTCTGTGCCTGTTCACATTGCTTCGCAGAATCGCTTTTGTGCAGAAAACAGTAACACTTGTTCAGAACGAAAGAAAGCACAGAGCCCCAGATTCTATGTTGTCCTGGAGAGCTTGCAGAGCACTGGGGAAAGGCAGGCAGAGAATTCCCTGCTAGCACCTTCTCTGTGCCTGGGAAGCAGAAGTGTTCACATTGCTTCGCAAGAATCGCTTTTGTGCAGAAAACAGTAACACTTGTTCAGAAGGAAAGAAAGCACAGAGCCCCAGATTTTATGTTGTCCTGGAGAGCTTGCAGAGCACTGGGGAAAGGCAGGCAGAGAATTCCCTGATAGCACCTTCTCTGTGCCTGTTCACATTGCTTCGCAAGAATCGCTTTTGTGCAGAAAACAGTAACACTTGTTCAGAACGAAAGAAAGCACAGAGCCCCAGATTCTATGTTTTCCTGGAGAGCTTGCAGAGCACTGGGGAAAGGCAGGCAGAGAATTCCCTGCTAGCACCTTCTCTGTGCCTGGGAAGCAGAAGTGTTCACATTGCTTCGCAAGAATCGTTTTTGTGCAGAAAACAGTAACACTTGTTCAGAAGGAAAGAAAGCACAGATCCCCAGATTTTATGTTGTCCTGGAGAGCTTGCAGAGCACTGGGGAAAGGCAGGCAGAGAATTCCTTGCTAGTACCTTCTCTGTGCCTGTTCACATTGTTTCGCAGAATCGCTTTTGTGAAGAAAACAGTAACACTTGTTCAGAAGGAAAGAAAGCACAGAGCCCCAGATTCTATGTTGTCCTGGAGAGCTTGCAGAGCACTGGGGAAAGGCAGGCAGAGAATTCCTTGCTAGCACCTTCTCTGTGCCTGTTCACATTGCTTCGTAGAATCGCTTTTGTGCAGAAAACAGTAACTCTTGTTCAGAACGAAAGAAAGCACAGAGCCCCAGATTCTATGTTGTCCTGGAGAGATTGCAGAGCACTGGGGAAAGGCAGGCAGAGAATTCCCTGCTAGCACCTTCTCTGTGCCTGGGAAGCAGAAGTGTTCACATTGCTTCGCAAGAATCGCTTTTGTGCAGAAAACAGTAACACTTGTTCAGAAGGAAAGAAAGCACAGAGCCCCAGATTTTATGTTGTCCTGGAGAGCTTGCAGAGCACTGGGGAAAGGCAGGCAGAGAATTCCTTGCTAGTACCTTCTCTGTGCCTGTTCACATTGTTTCGCAGAATCGCTTTTGTGCAGAAAACAGTAACACTTGTTCAGAACGAAAGAAAGCACAGAGCCCCAGATTCTATGTTGTCCTGGAGAGCTTGCAGAGCACTGGGGAAAGGCAGGCAGAGAATTCCCTGCTAGCACCTTCTCTGTGCCTGGGAAGCAGAAGTGTTCACATTGCTCTGCAAGAATCGCTTTTGTGCAGAAAACACTAACACTTGTTCAGAAGGAAAGAAAGCACAGAGCCCCAGATTCTATGTTGTCCTGGAGAGCTTGCAGAGCACTGGGGAAAGGCAGGCAGAGAATTCCCTGCTAGCACCTTCTCTGTGCCTGTTCACATTGCTTCGTAGAATCGCTTTTGTGCAGAAAACAGTAACTCTTGTTCAGAACGAAAGAAAGCACAGAGCCCCAGATTCTATGTTGTCCTGGAGAGCTTGCAGAGCACTGGGGAAAGGCAGGCAGAGAATTCCCTGCTAGCACCTTCTCTGTGCCTGGGAAGCAGAAGTGTTCACATTGCTTCGCAAGAATCGCTTTTGTGCAGAAAACAGTAACACTTGTTCAGAAGGAAAGAAAGCACAGAGCCCCAGATTTTATGTTGTCCTGGAGAGCTTGCAGAGCACTGGGGAAAGGCAGGCAGAGAATTCCTTGCTAGTACCTTCTCTGTGCCTGTTCACATTGTTACGCAGAATCGCTTTTGTGCAGAAAACAGTAACACTTGTTCAGAAGGAAAGAAAGCACAGAGCCCCAGATTCTATGTTGTCCTGGAGAGCTTGCAGAGCACTGGGGAAAGGCAGGCAGAGAATTCCCTGCTAGCACCTTCTCTGTGCCTGGGAAGCAGAAGTGTTCACATTGCTTCGCAAGAATCGCTTTTGTGCAGAAAACAGTAACACTTGTTCAGAACGAAAGAAAGCACAGAGCCCCAGATTTGCTGTTCTCCTGGAGAGCTTGCAGAGCACTGGGGAAAGGCAGGCAGAGAATTCCCTGCTAGCACCTTCTCTGTGCCTGTTCACATTGCTTCGCAGAATCGCTTTTGTGCAGAAAACAGTAACACTTGTTCAGAACGAAAGAAAGCACAGAGCCCCAGATTCTATGTTGTCCTGGAGAGCTTGCAGAGCACTGGGGAAAGGCAGGCAGAGAATTCCCTGCTAGCACCTTCTCTGTGCCTGGGAAGCAGAAGTGTTCACATTGCTTCGCAAGAATCGCTTTTGTGCAGAAAACAGTAACACTTGTTCAGAAGGAAAGAAAGCACAGAGCCCCAGATTTTATGTTGTCCTGGAGAGCTTGCAGAGCACTGGGAAAAGGCAGGCAGAGAATTCCTTGCTAGCACCTTCTCTGTGCCTGGGAAGCACAAGTGTTCACATTGCTTCGCAAGAATCGCTTTTGTGCAGAAAACAGTAACACTTGTTCAGAAGGAAAGAAAGCACAGAGCCCCAGATTCTATGTTGTCCTGGAGAGCTTGCAGAGCACTGGGGAAAGGCAGGCAGAGAATTCCCTGCTAGCACCTTCTCTGTGCCTGTTCACATTGCTTCGCAAGAATCGCTTTTGTGCAGAAAACAGTAACACTTGTTCAGAACGAAAGAAAGCACAGAGCCCCAGATTCTATGTTTTCCTGGAGAGCTTGCAGAGCACTGGGGAAAGGCAGGCAGAGAATTCCTTGCTAGTACCTTCTCTGTGCCTGTTCACATTGTTTCGCAGAATCGCTTTTGTGAAGAAAACAGTAACACTTGTTCAGAAGGAAAGAAAGCACAGAGCCCCAGATTCTATGTTGTCCTGGAGAGCTTGCAGAGCACTGGGGAAAGGCAGGCAGAGAATTCCCTGATAGTACCTTCTCTGTGCCTAGGAAGCAGAGGTGTTCACATTGCTTCGCAAGATTCGCTTTTGTGCAGAAAACACTAACACTTGTTCAGAAGGAAAGAAAGCACAGAGCCCCAGATTCTATGTTGTCCTGGAGAGCTTGCAGAGCACTGGGGAAAGGCAGGCAGAGAATTCCCTGCTAGCACCTTCTCTGTGCCTGGGAAGCAGAAGTGTTCACATTGCTTCGCAAGAATCGCTTTTGTGCAGAAAACAGTAACACTTGTTCAGAACGAAAGAAAGCACAGAGCCCCAGATTTGCTGTTCTCCTGGAGAGCTTGCAGAGCACTGGGGAAAGGCAGGCAGAGAATTCCCTGCTAGCACCTTCTCTGTGCCTGTTCACATTGCTTCGCAGAATCGCTTTTGTGCAGAAAACAGTAACACTTGTTCAGAACGAAAGAAAGCACAGAGCCCCAGATTCTATGTTGTCCTGGAGAGCTTGCAGAGCACTGGGGAAAGGCAGGCAGAGAATTCCCTGCTAGCACCTTCTCTGTGCCTGGGAAGCAGAAGTGTTCACATTGCTTCGCAAGAATCGCTTTTGTGCAGAAAACAGTAACACTTGTTCAGAAGGAAAGAAAGCACAGAGCCCCAGATTTTATGTTGTCCTGGAGAGCTTGCAGAGCACTGGGAAAAGGCAGGCAGAGAATTCCTTGCTAGCACCTTCTCTGTGCCTGGGAAGCACAAGTGTTCACATTGCTTCGCAAGAATCGCTTTTGTGCAGAAAACAGTAACACTTGTTCAGAAGGAAAGAAAGCACAGAGCCCCAGATTCTATGTTGTCCTGGAGAGCTTGCAGAGCACTGGGGAAAGGCAGGCAGAGAATTCCCTGCTAGCACCTTCTCTGTGCCTGTTCACATTGCTTCGCAAGAATCGCTTTTGTGCAGAAAACAGTAACACTTGTTCAGAACGAAAGAAAGCACAGAGCCCCAGATTCTATGTTTTCCTGGAGAGCTTGCAGAGCACTGGGGAAAGGCAGGCAGAGAATTCCTTGCTAGTACCTTCTCTGTGCCTGTTCACATTGTTTCGCAGAATCGCTTTTGTGAAGAAAACAGTAACACTTGTTCAGAAGGAAAGAAAGCACAGAGCCCCAGATTCTATGTTGTCCTGGAGAGCTTGCAGAGCACTGGGGAAAGGCAGGCAGAGAATTCCCTGATAGTACCTTCTCTGTGCCTAGGAAGCAGAGGTGTTCACATTGCTTCGCAAGATTCGCTTTTGTGCAGAAAACACTAACACTTGTTCAGAAGGAAAGAAAGCACAGAGCCCCAGATTCTATGTTGTCCTGGAGAGCTTGCAGAGCACTGGGGAAAGGCAGGCAGAGAATTCCCTGATAGCACCTTCTCTGTGCCTGGGAAGCAGAAGTGTTCACATTGCTTCGCAGAATCGCTTTTGAGCAGAATACAGTAACACTTGTTCAGAAGGAAAGAAAGCACAGAGCCCCAGATTTTATGTTGTCCTGGAGAGCTTGCAGAGCACTGGGGAAAGGCAGGCAGAGAATTCCTTGCTAGCACCTTCTCTGTGCCTGGGAAGCAGAAGTGTTCACATTGCTTTGCAAGAATCGCTTTTGTGCAGAAAACAGTAACACTTGTTCAGAAGGAAAGAAAGCACAGAGCCCCAGATTCTATGTTGTCCTGGAGAGCTTGCAGAGCACTGGGGAAAGGCAGGCAGAGAATTCCCTGATAGCACCTTCTCTGTGCCTGTTCACATTGCTTCGCAAGAATCGTTTTTGTGCAGAAAACAGTAACACTTGTTCAGAAGGAAAGAAAGCACAGAGCCCCAGATTTTATGTTGTCCTGGAGAGCTTTCAGAGCACTGGGGAAAGGCAGGCAGAGAATTCCTTGCTAGCACCTTCTCTGTGCCTGTTCACATTGTTTCGCAGAATCGCTTTTGTGAAGAAAACAGTAACACTTGTTCAGAAGGAAAGAAAGCACAGAGCCCCAGATTCTATGTTGTCCTGGAGAGCTTGCAGAGCACTGGGGAAAGGCAGGCAGAGAATTCCCTGATAGTACCTTCTCTGTGCCTAGGAAGCAGAAGTGTTCACATTGCTTCGCAAGATTCGCTTTTGTGCAGAAAACAGTAACACTTGTTCAGAAGGAAAGAAAGCACAGAGCCCCAGATTCAATGTTGTCCTGGAGAGCTTGCAGAGCACTGGGGAAAGGCAGGCAGAGAATTCCCTGATAGCACCTTCTCTGTGCCTGTTCACATTGCTTCGCAGAATCGCTTTTGTGCAGAAAACAGTAACACTTGTTCAGAACGAAAGAAAGCACAGAGCCCCAGATTCTATGTTGTCCTGGAGAGCTTGCAGAGCACTGGGGAAAGGCAGGCAGAGAATTCCCTGCTAGCACCTTCTCTGTGCCTGGGAAGCAGAAGTGTTCACATTGCTTCGCAAGAATCGCTTTTGTGCAGAAAACAGTAACACTTGTTCAGAACGAAAGAAAGCACAGAGCCCCAGATTTGCTGTTCTCCTGGAGAGCTTGCAGAGCACTGGGGAAAGGCAGGCAGAGAATTCCCTGCTAGCACCTTCTCTGTGCCTGTTCACATTGCTTCGCAGAATCGCTTTTGTGCAGAAAACAGTAACACTTGTTCAGAACGAAAGAAAGCACAGAGCCCCAGATTCTATGTTGTCCTGGAGAGCTTGCAGAGCACTGGGGAAAGGCAGGCAGAGAATTCCCTGATAGCACCTTCTCTGTGCCTGTTCACATTGCTTCGCAGAATCGCTTTTGTGCAGAAAACAGTAACACTTGTTCAGAACGAAAGAAAGCACAGAGCCCCAGATTCTATGTTGTCCTGGAGAGCTTGCAGAGCACTGGGGAAAGGCAGGCAGAGAATTCCCTGATAGTACCTTCTCTGTGCCTGGGAAGCAGAAGTGTTCACATTGCTTCGCAAGATTCGCTTTTGTGCAGAAAACACTAACACTTGTTCAGAAGGAAAGAAAGCACAGAGCCCCAGATTTTATGTTGTCCTGGAGAGCTTGCAGAGCACTGGGGAAAGGCAGGCAGAGAATTCCCTGCTAGCACCTTCTCTGTGCCTGGGAAGCAGAAGTGTTCACATTACTTCGCAAGAATCGCTTTTGTGCAGAAAACAGTAACACTTGTTCAGAAGGAAAGAAAGCACAGAGCCCCAGATTTGCTGTTGTCCTGGAGAGCTTGCAGAGCACTGGGGAAAGGCAGGCAGAGAATTCCTTGCTAGCACCTTCTCTGTGCCTGGGAAGCAGAAGTGTTCACATTGCTCTGCAAGAATCGCTTTTGTGCAGAAAACACTAACACTTGTTCAGAAGGAAAGAAAGCACAGAGCCCCAGATTCTATGTTGTCCTGGAGAGCTTGCAGAGCACTGGGGAAAGGCAGGCAGAGAATTCCCTGCTAGCACCTTCTCTGTGCCTGTTCACATTGCTTCGTAGAATCGCTTTTGTGCAGAAAACAGTAACTCTTGTTCAGAACGAAAGAAAGCACAGAGCCCCAGATTCTATGTTGTCCTGGAGAGCTTGCAGAGCACTGGGGAAAGGCAGGCAGAGAATTCCCTGCTAGCACCTTCTCTGTGCCTGGGAAGCAGAAGTGTTCACATTGCTTCGCAAGAATCGCTTTTGTGCAGAAAACAGTAACACTTGTTCAGAAGGAAAGAAAGCACAGAGCCCCAGATTCTATGTTGTCCTGGAGAGCTTGCAGAGCACTGGGGAAAGGCAGGCAGAGAATTCCTTGCTAGTACCTTCTCTGTGCCTGTTCACATTGTTTCGCAGAATCGCTTTTGTGCAGAAAACAGTAACACTTGTTCAGAAGGAAAGAAAGCACAGAGCCCCAGATTCTATGTTGTCCTGGAGAGCTTGCAGAGCACTGGGGAAAGGCAGGCAGAGAATTCCCTGCTAGCACCTTCTCTGTGCCTGGGAAGCAGAAGTGTTCACATTGCTTCGCAAGAATCGCTTTTGTGCAGAAAACAGTAACACTTGTTCAGAACGAAAGAAAGCACAGAGCCCCAGATTTGCTGTTCTCCTGGAGAGCTTGCAGAGCACTGGGGAAAGGCAGGCAGAGAATTCCCTGATAGCACCTTCTCTGTGCCTGTTCACATTGCTTCGCAGAATCGCTTTTGTGCAGAAAACAGTAACACTTGTTCAGAACGAAAGAAAGCACAGAGCCCCAGATTCTATGTTGTCCTGGAGAGCTTGCAGAGCACTGGGGAAAGGCAGGCAGAGAATTCCCTGCTAGCACCTTCTCTGTGCCTGGGAAGCAGAAGTGTTCACATTGCTTCGCAAGAATCGCTTTTGTGCAGAAAACAGTAACACTTGTTCAGAAGGAAAGAAAGCACAGAGCCCCAGATTTTATGTTGTCCTGGAGAGCTTGCAGAGCACTCGGGAAAGGCAGGCAGAGAATTCCTTGCTAGTACCTTCTCTGTGCCTGTTCACATTGTTTCGCAGAATCGCTTTTGTGCAGAAAACAGTAACACTTGTTCAGAAGGAAAGAAAGCACAGAGCCCCAGATTCTATGTTGTCCTGGAGAGCTTGCAGAGCACTGGGGAAAGGCAGGCAGAGAATTCCCTGCTAGCACCTTCTCTGTGCCTGGGAAGCAGAAGTGTTCACATTGCTTCGCAAGAATCGCTTTTGTGCAGAAAACAGTAACACTTGTTCAGAACGAAAGAAAGCACAGAGCCCCAGATTTGCTGTTCTCCTGGAGAGCTTGCAGAGCACTGGGGAAAGGCAGGCAGAGAATTCCCTGCTAGCACCTTCTCTGTGCCTGTTCACATTGCTTCGCAGAATCGCTTTTGTGCAGAAAACAGTAACACTTGTTCAGAACGAAAGAAAGCACAGAGCCCCAGATTCTATGTTGTCCTGGAGAGCTTGCAGAGCACTGGGGAAAGGCAGGCAGAGAATTCCCTGCTAGCACCTTCTCTGTGCCTGTTCACATTGCTTCGCAGAATCGCTTTTGTGCAGAAAACAGTAACACTTGTTCAGAACGAAAGAAAGCACAGAGCCCCAGATTCTATGTTGTCCTGGAGAGCTTGCAGAGCACTGGGGAAAGGCAGGCAGAGAATTCCCTGCTAGCACCTTCTCTGTGCCTGGGAAGCAGAAGTGTTCACATTGCTTCGCAAGAATCGCTTTTGTGCAGAAAACAGTAACACTTGTTCAGAAGGAAAGAAAGCACAGAGCCCCAGATTTTATGTTGTCCTGGAGAGCTTGCAGAGCACTGGGGAAAGGCAGGCAGAGAATTCCTTGCTAGTACCTTCTCTGTGCCTGTTCACATTGTTTCGCAGAATCGCTTTTGTGCAGAAAACAGTAACACTTGTTCAGAAGGAAAGAAAGCACAGAGCCCCAGATTCTATGTTGTCCTGGAGAGCTTGCAGAGCACTGGGGAAAGGCAGGCAGAGAATTCCCTGCTAGCACCTTCTCTGTGCCTGGGAAGCAGAAGTGTTCACATTGCTTCGCAAGAATCGCTTTTGTGCAGAAAACAGTAACACTTGTTCAGAACGAAAGAAAGCACAGAGCCCCAGATTTGCTGTTCTCCTGGAGAGCTTGCAGAGCACTGGGGAAAGGCAGGCAGAGAATTCCCTGCTAGCACCTTCTCTGTGCCTGTTCACATTGCTTCGCAGAATCGCTTTTGTGCAGAAAACAGTAACACTTGTTCAGAACGAAAGAAAGCACAGAGCCCCAGATTCTATGTTGTCCTGGAGAGCTTGCAGAGCACTGGGGAAAGGCAGGCAGAGAATTCCCTGCTAGCACCTTCTCTGTGCCTGGGAAGCAGAAGTGTTCACATTGCTTCGCAAGAATCGCTTTTGTGCAGAAAACAGTAACACTTGTTCAGAAGGAAAGAAAGCACAGAGCCCCAGATTTTATGTTGTCCTGGAGAGCTTGCAGAGCACTGGGGAAAGGCAGGCAGAGAATTCCCTGATAGCACCTTCTCTGTGCCTGTTCACATTGCTTCGCAAGAATCGCTTTTGTGCAGAAAACAGTAACACTTGTTCAGAACGAAAGAAAGCACAGAGCCCCAGATTCTATGTTTTCCTGGAGAGCTTGCAGAGCACTGGGGAAAGGCAGGCAGAGAATTCCCTGCTAGCACCTTCTCTGTGCCTGGGAAGCAGAAGTGTTCACATTGCTTCGCAAGAATCGTTTTTGTGCAGAAAACAGTAACACTTGTTCAGAAGGAAAGAAAGCACAGAGCCCCAGATTTTATGTTGTCCTGGAGAGCTTGCAGAGCACTGGGGAAAGGCAGGCAGAGAATTCCTTGCTAGTACCTTCTCTGTGCCTGTTCACATTGTTTCGCAGAATCGCTTTTGTGAAGAAAACAGTAACACTTGTTCAGAAGGAAAGAAAGCACAGAGCCCCAGATTCTATGTTGTCCTGGAGAGCTTGCAGAGCACTGGGGAAAGGCAGGCAGAGAATTCCCTGATAGTACCTTCTCTGTGCCTAGGAAGCAGAAGTGTTCACATTGCTTCGCAAGATTCGCTTTTGTGCAGAAAACACTAACACTTGTTCAGAAGGAAATAAAGCACAGAGCCCCAGATTTTATGTTGTCCTGGAGAGCTTGCAGAGCACTGGGGAAAGGCAGGCAGAGAATTCCCTGATAGCACCTTCTCTGTGCCTGTTCACATTGCTTCGCAGAATCGCTTTTGTGCAGAAAACAGTAACACTTGTTCAGAACGAAAGAAAGCACAGAGCCCCAGATTCTATGTTGTCCTGGAGAGCTTGCAGAGCACTGGGGAAAGGCAGGCAGAGAATTCCCTGCTAGCACCTTCTCTGTGCCTGGGAAGCAGAAGTGTTCACATTGCTTCGCAAGAATCGCTTTTGTGCAGAAAACAGTAACACTTGTTCAGAACGAAAGAAAGCACAGAGCCCCAGATTTGCTGTTGTCCTGGAGAGCTTGCAGAGCACTGGGGAAAGGCAGGCAGAGAATTCCCTGCTAGCACCTTCTCTGTGCCTGGGAAGCAGAAGTGTTCACATTGCTTCGCAAGAATCGTTTTTGTGCAGAAAACAGTAACACTTGTTCAGAAGGAAAGAAAGCACAGAGCCCCAGATTCTATGTTGTCCTGGAGAGCTTGCAGAGCACTGGGGAAAGGCAGGCAGAGAATTCCCTGCTAGCACCTTCTCTGTGCCTGTTCACATTGCTTCGCAGAATCGCTTTTGTGCAGAAAACAGTAACACTTGTTCAGAACGAAAGAAAGCACAGAGCCCCAGATTTGCTGTTCTCCTGGAGAGCTTGCAGAGCACTGGGGAAAGGCAGGCAGAGAATTCCCTGATAGCACCTTCTCTGTGCCTGTTCACATTGCTTCGCAGAATCGCTTTTGTGCAGAAAACAGTAACACTTGTTCAGAACGAAAGAAAGCACAGAGCCCCAGATTCTATGTTGTCCTGGAGAGCTTGCAGAGCACTGGGGAAAGGCAGGCAGAGAATTCCTTGCTAGTACCTTCTCTGTGCCTGTTCACATTGTTTCGCAGAATCATTTTGTGAAGAAAACAGTAACACTTGTTCAGAAGGAAAGAAAGCACAGAGCCCCAGATTCTATGTTGTCCTGGAGAGCTTGCAGAGCACTGGGGAAAGGCAGGCAGAGAATTCCCTGATAGTACCTTCTCTGTGCCTAGGAAGCAGAAGTGTTCACATTGCTTCGCAAGATTCGCTTTTGTGCAGAAAACAGTAACACTTGTTCAGAAGGAAAGAAAGCACAGAGCCCCAGATTTTATGTTGTCCTGGAGAGCTTGCAGAGCACTGGGGAAAGGCAGGCAGAGAATTCCCTGATAGCACCTTCTCTGTGCCTGTTCACATTGCTTCGCAGAATCGCTTTTGTGCAGAAAACAGTAACACTTGTTCAGAACGAAAGAAAGCACAGAGCCCCAGATTCTATGTTGTCCTGGAGAGCTTGCAGAGCACTGGGGAAAGGCAGGCAGAGAATTCCCTGCTAGCACCTTCTCTGTGCCTGGGAAGCAGAAGTGTTCACATTGCTTCGCAAGAATCGCTTTTGTGCAGAAAACAGTAACACTTGTTCAGAACGAAAGAAAGCACAGAGCCCCAGATTTGCTGTTCTCCTGGAGAGCTTGCAGAGCACTGGGGAAAGGCAGGCAGAGAATTCCCTGCTAGCACCTTCTCTGTGCCTGTTCACATTGCTTCGCAGAATCGCTTTTGTGCAGAAAACAGTAACACTTGTTCAGAACGAAAGAAAGCACAGAGCCCCAGATTCTATGTTGTCCTGGAGAGCTTGCAGAGCACTGGGGAAATGCAGGCAGAGAATTCCCTGCTAGCACCTTCTCTGTGCCTGTTCACATTGCTTCGCAGAATCGCTTTTGTGCAGAAAACAGTAACACTTGTTCAGAACGAAAGAAAGCACAGAGCCCCAGATTCTATGTTGTCCTGGAGAGCTTGCAGAGCACTGGGGAAAGGCAGGCAGAGAATTCCCTGATAGTACCTTCTCTGTGCCTGGGAAGCAGAAGTGTTCACATTGCTTCGCAAGATTCGCTTTTGTGCAGAAAACACTAACACTTGTTCAGAAGGAAAGAAAGCACAGAGCCCCAGATTTTATGTTGTCCTGGAGAGCTTGCAGAGCACTGGGGAAAGGCAGGCAGAGAATTCCCTGCTAGCACCTTCTCTGTGCCTGGGAAGCAGAAGTGTTCACATTGCTTTGCAGAATCGCTTTTGTGCAGAAAACAGTAACACTTGTTCAGAAGGAAAGAAAGCACAGAGCCCCAGATTTGCTGTTGTCCTGGAGAGCTTGCAGAGCACTGGGGAAAGGCAGGCAGAGAATTCCTTGCTAGCACCTTCTCTGTGCCTGGGAAGCAGAAGTGTTCACATTGCTCTGCAAGAATCGCTTTTGTGCAGAAAACACTAACACTTGTTCAGAAGGAAAGAAAGCACAGAGCCCCAGATTCTATGTTGTCCTGGAGAGCTTGCAGAGCACTGGGGAAAGGCAGGCAGAGAATTCCCTGCTAGCACCTTCTCTGTGCCTGTTCACATTGCTTCGTAGAATCGCTTTTGTGCAGAAAACAGTAACTCTTGTTCAGAACGAAAGAAAGCACAGAGCCCCAGATTCTATGTTGTCCTGGAGAGCTTGCAGAGCACTGGGGAAAGGCAGGCAGAGAATTCCCTGCTAGCACCTTCTCTGTGCCTGGGAAGCAGAAGTGTTCACATTGCTTCGCAAGAATCGCTTTTGTGCAGAAAACAGTAACACTTGTTCAGAAGGAAAGAAAGCACAGAGCCCCAGATTTTATGTTGTCCTGGAGAGCTTGCAGAGCACTGGGGAAAGGCAGGCAGAGAATTCCTTGCTAGTACCTTCTCTGTGCCTGTTCACATTGTTTCGCAGAATCGCTTTTGTGCAGAAAACAGTAACACTTGTTCAGAAGGAAAGAAAGCACAGAGCCCCAGATTCTATGTTGTCCTGGAGAGCTTGCAGAGCACTGGGGAAAGGCAGGCAGAGAATTCCCTGCTAGCACCTTCTCTGTGCCTGGGAAGCAGAAGTGTTCACATTGCTTCGCAAGAATCGCTTTTGTGCAGAAAACAGTAACACTTGTTCAGAACGAAAGAAAGCACAGAGCCCCAGATTTGCTGTTCTCCTGGAGAGCTTGCAGAGCACTGGGGAAAGGCAGGCAGAGAATTCCCTGCTAGCACCTTCTCTGTGCCTGTTCACATTGCTTCGCAGAATCGCTTTTGTGCAGAAAACAGTAACACTTGTTCAGAACGAAAGAAAGCACAGAGCCCCAGATTCTATGTTGTCCTGGAGAGCTTGCAGAGCACTGGGGAAAGGCAGGCAGAGAATTCCCTGCTAGCACCTTCTCTGTGCCTGGGAAGCAGAAGTGTTCACATTGCTTCGCAAGAATCGCTTTTGTGCAGAAAACAGTAACACTTGTTCAGAAGGAAAGAAAGCACAGAGCCCCAGATTTTATGTTGTCCTGGAGAGCTTGCAGAGCACTGGGGAAAGGCAGGCAGAGAATTCCCTGATAGCACCTTCTCTGTGCCTGTTCACATTGCTTCGCAAGAATCGCTTTTGTGCAGAAAACAGTAACACTTGTTCAGAACGAAAGAAAGCACAGAGCCCCAGATTCTATGTTTTCCTGGAGAGCTTGCAGAGCACTGGGGAAAGGCAGGCAGAGAATTCCCTGCTAGCACCTTCTCTGTGCCTGGGAAGCAGAAGTGTTCACATTGCTTCGCAAGAATCGTTTTTGTGCAGAAAACAGTAACACTTGTTCAGAAGGAAAGAAAGCACAGATCCCCAGATTTTATGTTGTCCTGGAGAGCTTGCAGAGCACTGGGGAAAGGCAGGCAGAGAATTCCTTGCTAGTACCTTCTCTGTGCCTGTTCACATTGTTTCGCAGAATCGCTTTTGTGAAGAAAACAGTAACACTTGTTCAGAAGGAAAGAAAGCACAGAGCCCCAGATTCTATGTTGTCCTGGAGAGCTTGCAGAGCACTGGGGAAAGGCAGGCAGAGAATTCCTTGCTAGCACCTTCTCTGTGCCTGGGAAGCAGAAGTGTTCACATTGCTTCGCAAGAATCGCTTTTGTGCAGAAAACAGTAACACTTGTTCAGAAGGAAAGAAAGCACAGAGCCCCAGATTTTATGTTGTCCTGGAGAGCTTGCAGAGCACTGGGGAAAGGCAGGCAGAGAATTCCCTGATAGCACCTTCTCTGTGCCTGTTCACATTGCTTCGCAAGAATCGCTTTTGTGCAGAAAACAGTAACACTTGTTCAGAACGAAAGAAAGCACAGAGCCCCAGATTCTATGTTGTCCTGGAGAGCTTGCAGAGCACTGGGGAAAGGCAGGCAGAGAATTCCCTGCTAGCACCTTCTCTGTGCCTGGGAAGCAGAAGTGTTCACATTGCTTCGCAAGAATCGTTTTTGTGCAGAAAACAGTAACACTTGTTCAGAAGGAAAGAAAGCACAGAGCCCCAGATTTTATGTTGTCCTGGAGAGCTTGCAGAGCACTGGGGAAAGGCAGGCAGAGAATTCCCTGATAGCACCTTCTCTGTGCCTGTTCACATTGCTTCGCAGAATCGCTTTTGTGCAGAAAACAGTAACACTTGTTCAGAACGAAAGAAAGCACAGAGCCCCAGATTCTATGTTGTCCTGGAGAGCTTGCAGAGCACTGGGGAAAGGCAGGCAGAGAATTCCCTGCTAGCACCTTCTCTGTGCCTGGGAAGCAGAAGTGTTCACATTGCTTCGCAAGAATCGCTTTTGTGCAGAAAACAGTAACACTTGTTCAGAACGAAAGAAAGCACAGAGCCCCAGATTTGCTGTTGTCCTGGAGAGCTTGCAGAGCACTGGGGAAAGGCAGGCAGAGAATTCCCTGCTAGCACCTTCTCTGTGCCTGGGAAGCAGAAGTGTTCACATTGCTTCGCAAGAATCGTTTTTGTGCAGAAAACAGTAACACTTGTTCAGAAGGAAAGAAAGCACAGAGCCCCAGATTCTATGTTGTCCTGGAGAGCTTGCAGAGCACTGGGGAAAGGCAGGCAGAGAAGTCCTTGCTAGTACCTTCTCTGTGCCTGTTCACATTGTTTCGCAGAATCGCTTTTGTGAAGAAAACAGTAACACTTGTTCAGAAGGAAAGAAAGCACAGAGCCCCAGATTCTATGTTGTCCTGGAGAGCTTGCAGAGCACTGGGGAAAGGCAGGCAGAGAATTCCCTGCTAGCACCTTCTCTGTGCCTGTTCACATTGCTTCGCAGAATCGCTTTTGTGCAGAAAACAGTAACACTTGTTCAGAACGAAAGAAAGCACAGAGCCCCAGATTCTATGTTGTCCTGGAGAGCTTGCAGAGCACTGGGGAAAGGCAGGCAGAGAATTCCCTGCTAGCACCTTCTCTGTGCCTGGGAAGCAGAAGTGTTCACATTGCTTCGCAAGAATCGCTTTTGTGCAGAAAACAGTAACACTTGTTCAGAACGAAAGAAAGCACAGAGCCCCAGATTTGCTGTTCTCCTGGAGAGCTTGCAGAGCACTGGGGAAAGGCAGGCAGAGAATTCCCTGCTAGCACCTTCTCTGTGCCTGTTCACATTGCTTCGCAGAATCGCTTTTGTGCAGAAAACAGTAACACTTGTTCAGAACGAAAGAAAGCACAGAGCCCCAGATTCTATGTTGTCCTGGAGAGCTTGCAGAGCACTGGGGAAAGGCAGGCAGAGAATTCCCTGCTAGCACCTTCTCTGTGCCTGGGAAGCAGAAGTGTTCACATTGCTTCGCAAGAATCGCTTTTGTGCAGAAAACAGTAACACTTGTTCAGAAGGAAAGAAAGCACAGAGCCCCAGATTTTATGTTGTCCTGGAGAGCTTGCAGAGCACTGGGGAAAGGCAGGCAGAGAATTCCCTGATAGCACCTTCTCTGTGCCTGTTCACATTGCTTCGCAAGAATCGCTTTTGTGCAGAAAACAGTAACACTTGTTCAGAACGAAAGAAAGCACAGAGCCCCAGATTCTATGTTTTCCTGGAGAGCTTGCAGAGCACTGGGGAAAGGCAGGCAGAGAATTCCCTGCTAGCACCTTCTCTGTGCCTGGGAAGCAGAAGTGTTCACATTGCTTCGCAAGAATCGTTTTTGTGCAGAAAACAGTAACACTTGTTCAGAAGGAAAGAAAGCACAGATCCCCAGATTTTATGTTGTCCTGGAGAGCTTGCAGAGCACTGGGGAAAGGCAGGCAGAGAATTCCTTGCTAGTACCTTCTCTGTGCCTGTTCACATTGTTTCGCAGAATCGCTTTTGTGAAGAAAACAGTAACACTTGTTCAGAAGGAAAGAAAGCACAGAGCCCCAGATTCTATGTTGTCCTGGAGAGCTTGCAGAGCACTGGGGAAAGGCAGGCAGAGAATTCCTTGCTAGCACCTTCTCTGTGCCTGGGAAGCAGAAGTGTTCACATTGCTCTGCAAGAATCGCTTTTGTGCAGAAAACACTAACACTTGTTCAGAAGGAAAGAAAGCACAGAGCCCCAGATTCTATGTTGTCCTGGAGAGCTTGCAGAGCACTGGGGAAAGGCAGGCAGAGAATTCCCTGCTAGCACCTTCTCTGTGCCTGTTCACATTGCTTCGTAGAATCGCTTTTGTGCAGAAAACAGTAACTCTTGTTCAGAACGAAAGAAAGCACAGAGCCCCAGATTCTATGTTGTCCTGGAGAGCTTGCAGAGCACTGGGGAAAGGCAGGCAGAGAATTCCCTGCTAGCACCTTCTCTGTGCCTGGGAAGCAGAAGTGTTCACATTGCTTCGCAAGAATCGCTTTTGTGCAGAAAACAGTAACACTTGTTCAGAAGGAAAGAAAGCACAGAGCCCCAGATTTGCTGTTCTCCTGGAGAGCTTGCAGAGCACTGGGGAAAGGCAGGCAGAGAATTCCTTGCTAGTACCTTCTCTGTGCCTGTTCACATTGTTTCGCAGAATCGCTTTTGTGCAGAAAACAGTAACACTTGTTCAGAAGGAAAGAAAGCACAGAGCCCCAGATTCTATGTTGTCCTGGAGAGCTTGCAGAGCACTGGGGAAAGGCAGGCAGAGAATTCCTTGCTAGTACCTTCTCTGTGCCTGTTCACATTGTTACGCAGAATCGCTTTTGTGCAGAAAACAGTAACACTTGTTCAGAAGGAAAGAAAGCACAGAGCCCCAGATTCTATGTTGTCCTGGAGAGCTTGCAGAGCACTGGGGAAAGGCAGGCAGAGAATTCCCTGCTAGCACCTTCTCTGTGCCTGGGAAGCAGAAGTGTTCACATTGCTTCGCAAGAATCGCTTTTGTGCAGAAAACAGTAACACTTGTTCAGAACGAAAGAAAGCACAGAGCCCCAGATTTGCTGTTCTCCTGGAGAGCTTGCAGAGCACTGGGGAAAGGCAGGCAGAGAATTCCCTGCTAGCACCTTCTCTGTGCCTGTTCACATTGCTTCGCAGAATCGCTTTTGTGCAGAAAACAGTAACACTTGTTCAGAACGAAAGAAAGCACAGAGCCCCAGATTCTATGTTGTCCTGGAGAGCTTGCAGAGCACTGGGGAAAGGCAGGCAGAGAATTCCCTGCTAGCACCTTCTCTGTGCCTGGGAAGCAGAAGTGTTCACATTGCTTCGCAAGAATCGCTTTTGTGCAGAAAACAGTAACACTTGTTCAGAAGGAAAGAAAGCACAGAGCCCCAGATTTTATGTTGTCCTGGAGAGCTTGCAGAGCACTGGGGAAAGGCAGGCAGAGAATTCCCTGATAGCACCTTCTCTGTCCCTGTTCACATTGCTTCGCAAGAATCGCTTTTGTGCAGAAAACAGTAACACTTGTTCAGAACGAAAGAAAGCACAGAGCCCCAGATTCTATGTTTTCCTGGAGAGCTTGCAGAGCACTGGGGAAAGGCAGGCAGAGAATTCCCTGCTAGCACCTTCTCTGTGCCTGGGAAGCAGAAGTGTTCACATTGCTTCGCAAGAATCGCTTTTGTGCAGAAAACAGTAACACTTGTTCAGAACGAAAGAAAGCACAGAGCCCCAGATTTGCTGTTCTCCTGGAGAGCTTGCAGAGCACTGGGGAAAGGCAGGCAGAGAATTCCCTGCTAGCACCTTCTCTGTGCCTGTTCACATTGCTTCGCAGAATCGCTTTTGTGCAGAAAACAGTAACACTTGTTCAGAACGAAAGAAAGCACAGAGCCCCAGATTCTATGTTGTCCTGGAGAGCTTGCAGAGCACTGGGGAAAGGCAGGCAGAGAATTCCCTGCTAGCACCTTCTCTGTGCCTGTTCACATTGCTTCGCAGAATCGCTTTTGTGCAGAAAACAGTAACACTTGTTCAGAACGAAAGAAAGCACAGAGCCCCAGATTCTATGTTGTCCTGGAGAGCTTGCAGAGCACTGGGGAAAGGCAGGCAGAGAATTCCCTGCTAGCACCTTCTCTGTGCCTGGGAAGCAGAAGTGTTCACATTGCTTCGCAAGAATCGCTTTTGTGCAGAAAACAGTAACACTTGTTCAGAAGGAAAGAAAGCACAGAGCCCCAGATTTTATGTTGTCCTGGAGAGCTTGCAGAGCACTGGGGAAAGGCAGGCAGAGAATTCCCTGATAGCACCTTCTCTGTGCCTGTTCACATTGCTTCGCAAGAATCGCTTTTGTGCAGAAAACAGTAACACTTGTTCAGAACGAAAGAAAGCACAGAGCCCCAGATTCTATGTTTTCCTGGAGAGCTTGCAGAGCACTGGGGAAAGGCAGGCAGAGAATTCCCTGCTAGCACCTTCTCTGTGCCTGGGAAGCAGAAGTGTTCACATTGCTTCGCAAGAATCGTTTTTGTGCAGAAAACAGTAACACTTGTTCAGAAGGAAAGAAAGCACAGAGCCCCAGATTTTATGTTGTCCTGGAGAGCTTGCAGAGCACTGGGGAAAGGCAGGCAGAGAATTCCCTGATAGCACCTTCTCTGTGCCTGTTCACATTGCTTCGCAGAATCGCTTTTGTGCAGAAAACAGTAACACTTGTTCAGAACGAAAGAAAGCACAGAGCCCCAGATTCTATGTTGTCCTGGAGAGCTTGCAGAGCACTGGGGAAAGGCAGGCAGAGAATTCCCTGCTAGCACCTTCTCTGTGCCTGGGAAGCAGAAGTGTTCACATTGCTTCGCAAGAATCGCTTTTGTGCAGAAAACAGTAACACTTGTTCAGAACGAAAGAAAGCACAGAGCCCCAGATTTGCTGTTGTCCTGGAGAGCTTGCAGAGCACTGGGGAAAGGCAGGCAGAGAATTCCCTGCTAGCACCTTCTCTGTGCCTGGGAAGCAGAAGTGTTCACATTGCTTCGCAAGAATCGTTTTTGTGCAGAAAACAGTAACACTTGTTCAGAAGGAAAGAAAGCACAGAGCCCCAGATTCTATGTTGTCCTGGAGAGCTTTCAGAGCACTGGGGAAAGGCAGGCAGAGAAGTCCTTGCTAGTACCTTCTCTGTGCCTGTTCACATTGTTTCGCAGAATCGCTTTTGTGAAGAAAACAGTAACACTTGTTCAGAAGGAAAGAAAGCACAGAGCCCCAGATTCTATGTTGTCCTGGAGAGCTTGCAGAGCACTGGGGAAAGGCAGGCAGAGAATTCCCTGCTAGCACCTTCTCTGTGCCTGTTCACATTGCTTCGCAGAATCGCTTTTGTGCAGAAAACAGTAACACTTGTTCAGAACGAAAGAAAGCACAGAGCCCCAGATTCTATGTTGTCCTGGAGAGCTTGCAGAGCACTGGGGAAAGGCAGGCAGAGAATTCCCTGCTAGCACCTTCTCTGTGCCTGGGAAGCAGAAGTGTTCACATTGCTTCGCAAGAATCGCTTTTGTGCAGAAAACAGTAACACTTGTTCAGAACGAAAGAAAGCACAGAGCCCCAGATTTGCTGTTCTCCTGGAGAGCTTGCAGAGCACTGGGGAAAGGCAGGCAGAGAATTCCCTGCTAGCACCTTCTCTGTGCCTGTTCACATTGCTTCGCAGAATCGCTTTTGTGCAGAAAACAGTAACACTTGTTCAGAACGAAAGAAAGCACAGAGCCCCAGATTCTATGTTGTCCTGGAGAGCTTGCAGAGCACTGGGGAAAGGCAGGCAGAGAATTCCCTGCTAGCACCTTCTCTGTGCCTGGGAAGCAGAAGTGTTCACATTGCTTCGCAAGAATCGCTTTTGTGCACAAAACAGTAACACTTGTTCAGAACAAAAGAAAGCACAGAGCCCCAGATTTGATGTTGTCCTGGAGAGCTTGCAGAGCACTGGGGAAAGGCAGGCAGAGAATTCCCTGATAGCACCTTCTCTGTGCCTGTTCACATTGCTTCGCAGAATCGCTTTTGTGCAGAAAACAGTAACACTTGTTCAGAACGAAAGAAAGCACAGAGCCCCAGATTTGCTGTTGTCCTGGAGAGCTTGCAGAGCACTGGGGAAAGGCAGGCAGAGAATTCCCTGCTAGCACCTTCTCTGTGCCTGGGAAGCAGAAGTGTTCACATTGCTTCGCAAGAATCGCTTTTGTGCAGAAAACAGTAACACTTGTTCAGAACGAAAGAAAGCACAGAGCCCCAGATTTGCTGTTGTCCTGGAGAGCTTGCAGAGCACTGGGGAAAGGCAGGCAGAGAATTCCCTGCTAGCACCTTCTCTGTGCCTGGGAAGCAGAAGTGTTCACATTGCTTCGCAAGAATCGTTTTTGTGCAGGAAACAGTAACACTTGTTCAGAAGGAAAGAAAGCACAGAGCCCCAGATTTTATGTTGTCCTGGAGAGCTTGCAGAGCACTGGGGAAAGGCAGGCAGAGAATTCCTTGCTAGTACCTTCTCTGTGCCTGTTCACATTGTTTCGCAGAATCGCTTTTGTGCAGAAAACAGTAACACTTGTTCAGAAGGAAAGAAAGCACAGAGCCCCAGATTCTATGTTGTCCTGGAGAGCTTGCAGAGCACTGGGGAAAGGCAGGCAGAGAATTCCCTGCTAGCACCTTCTCTGTGCCTGGGAAGCAGAAGTGTTCACATTGCTTCGCAAGAATCGCTTTTGTGCAGAAAACAGTAACACTTGTTCAGAACGAAAGAAAGTACAGAGCCCCAGATTTGCTGTTCTCCTGGAGAGCTTGCAGAGCACTGGGGAAAGGCAGGCAGAGAATTCCCTGCTAGCACCTTCTCTGTGCCTGGGAAGCAGAAGTGTTCACATTGCTTCGCAAGAATCGCTTTTGTGCAGAAAACAGTAACACTTGTTCAGAAGGAAAGAAAGCACAGAGCCCCAGATTTTATGTTGTCCTGGAGAGCTTGCAGAGCACTGGGGAAAGGCAGGCAGAGAATTCCCTGATAGCACCTTCTCTGTGCCTGTTCACATTGCTTCGCAAGAATCGCTTTTGTGCAGAAAACAGTAACACTTGTTCAGAACGAAAGAAAGCACAGAGCCCCAGATTCTATGTTTTCCTGGAGAGCTTGCAGAGCACTGGGGAAAGGCAGGCAGAGAATTCCCTGCTAGCACCTTCTCTGTGCCTGGGAAGCAGAAGTGTTCACATTGCTTCGCAAGAATCGCTTTTGTGCAGAAAACAGTAACACTTGTTCAGAACGAAAGAAAGCACAGAGCCCCAGATTTGCTGTTCTCCTGGAGAGCTTGCAGAGCACTGGGGAAAGGCAGGCAGAGAATTCCCTGCTAGCACCTTCTCTGTGCCTGTTCACATTGCTTCGCAGAATCGCTTTTGTGCAGAAAACAGTAACACTTGTTCAGAACGAAAGAAAGCACAGAGCCCCAGATTCTATGTTGTCCTGGAGAGCTTGCAGAGCACTGGGGAAAGGCAGGCAGAGAATTCCCTGCTAGCACCTTCTCTGTGCCTGGGAAGCAGAAGTGTTCACATTGCTTCGCAAGAATCGCTTTTGTGCACAAAACAGTAACACTTGTTCAGAACAAAAGAAAGCACAGAGCCCCAGATTTGATGTTGTCCTGGAGAGCTTGCAGAGCACTGGGGAAAGGCAGGCAGAGAATTCCCTGATAGCACCTTCTCTGTGCCTGTTCACATTGCTTCGCAGAATCGCTTTTGTGCAGAAAACAGTAACACTTGTTCAGAACGAAAGAAAGCACAGAGCCCCAGATTTGCTGTTGTCCTGGAGAGCTTGCAGAGCACTGGGGAAAGGCAGGCAGAGAATTCCCTGCTAGCACCTTCTCTGTGCCTGGGAAGCAGAAGTGTTCACATTGCTTCGCAAGAATCGCTTTTGTGCAGAAAACAGTAACACTTGTTCAGAACGAAAGAAAGCACAGAGCCCCAGATTTGCTGTTGTCCTGGAGAGCTTGCAGAGCACTGGGGAAAGGCAGGCAGAGAATTCCCTGCTAGCACCTTCTCTGTGCCTGGGAAGCAGAAGTGTTCACATTGCTTCGCAAGAATCGTTTTTGTGCAGGAAACAGTAACACTTGTTCAGAAGGAAAGAAAGCACAGAGCCCCAGATTTTATGTTGTCCTGGAGAGCTTGCAGAGCACTGGGGAAAGGCAGGCAGAGAATTCCTTGCTAGTACCTTCTCTGTGCCTGTTCACATTGTTTCGCAGAATCGCTTTTGTGCAGAAAACAGTAACACTTGTTCAGAAGGAAAGAAAGCACAGAGCCCCAGATTCTATGTTGTCCTGGAGAGCTTGCAGAGCACTGGGGAAAGGCAGGCAGAGAATTCCCTGCTAGCACCTTCTCTGTGCCTGGGAAGCAGAAGTGTTCACATTGCTTCGCAAGAATCGCTTTTGTGCAGAAAACAGTAACACTTGTTCAGAACGAAAGAAAGTACAGAGCCCCAGATTTGCTGTTCTCCTGGAGAGCTTGCAGAGCACTGGGGAAAGGCAGGCAGAGAATTCCCTGCTAGCACCTTCTCTGTGCCTGTTCACATTGCTTCGCAGAATCGCTTTTGTGCAGAAAACAGTAACACTTGTTCAGAACGAAAGAAAGCACAGAGCCCCAGATTCTATGTTGTCCTGGAGAGCTTGCAGAGCACTGGGGAAAGGCAGGCAGAGAATTCCCTGCTAGCACCTTCTCTGTGCCTGGGAAGCAGAAGTGTTCACACTGCTTCGCAAGAATCGCTTTTGTGCAGAAAACAGTAACACTTGTTCAGAAGGAAAGAAAGCACAGAGCCCCAGATTTTATGTTGTCCTGGAGAGCTTGCAGAGCACTGGGGAAAGGCAGGCAGAGAATTCCCTGATAGCACCTTCTCTGTGCCTGTTCACATTGCTTCGCAAGAATCGCTTTTGTGCAGAAAACAGTAACACTTGTTCAGAACGAAAGAAAGCACAGAGCCCCAGATTCTATGTTTTCCTGGAGAGCTTGCAGAGCACTGGGGAAAGGCAGGCAGAGAATTCCCTGCTAGCACCTTCTCTGTGCCTGGGAAGCAGAAGTGTTCACATTGCTTCGCAAGAATCGCTTTTGTGCAGAAAACAGTAACACTTGTTCAGAACGAAAGAAAGCACAGAGCCCCAGATTTGCTGTTCTCCTGGAGAGCTTGCAGAGCACTGGGGAAAGGCAGGCAGAGAATTCCCTGCTAGCACCTTCTCTGTGCCTGTTCACATTGCTTCGCAGAATCGCTTTTGTGCAGAAAACAGTAACACTTGTTCAGAACGAAAGAAAGCACAGAGCCCCAGATTCTATGTTGTCCTGGAGAGCTTGCAGAGCACTGGGGAAAGGCAGGCAGAGAATTCCCTGCTAGCACCTTCTCTGTGCCTGTTCACATTGCTTCGCAGAATCGCTTTTGTGCAGAAAACAGTAACACTTGTTCAGAACGAAAGAAAGCACAGAGCCCCAGATTCTATGTTGTCCTGGAGAGCTTGCAGAGCACTGGGGAAAGGCAGGCAGAGAATTCCCTGCTAGCACCTTCTCTGTGCCTGGGAAGCAGAAGTGTTCACATTGCTTCGCAAGAATCGCTTTTGTGCAGAAAACAGTAACACTTGTTCAGAAGGAAAGAAAGCACAGAGCCCCAGATTTTATGTTGTCCTGGAGAGCTTGCAGAGCACTGGGGAAAGGCAGGCAGAGAATTCCCTGATAGCACCTTCTCTGTGCCTGTTCACATTGCTTCGCAAGAATCGCTTTTGTGCAGAAAACAGTAACACTTGTTCAGAACGAAAGAAAGCACAGAGCCCCAGATTCTATGTTTTCCTGGAGAGCTTTCAGAGCACTGGGGAAAGGCAGGCAGAGAATTCCCTGCTAGCACCTTCTCTGTGCCTGGGAAGCAGAAGTGTTCACATTGCTTCGCAAGAATCGTTTTTGTGCAGAAAACAGTAACACTTGTTCAGAAGGAAAGAAAGCACAGAGCCCCAGATTTTATGTTGTCCTGGAGAGCTTGCAGAGCACTGGGGAAAGGCAGGCAGAGAATTCCCTGATAGCACCTTCTCTGTGCCTGTTCACATTGCTTCGCAGAATCGCTTTTGTGCAGAAAACAGTAACACTTGTTCAGAACGAAAGAAAGCACAGAGCCCCAGATTCTATGTTGTCCTGGAGAGCTTGCAGAGCACTGGGGAAAGGCAGGCAGAGAATTCCCTGCTAGCACCTTCTCTGTGCCTGGGAAGCAGAAGTGTTCACATTGCTTCGCAAGAATCGCTTTTGTGCAGAAAACAGTAACACTTGTTCAGAACGAAAGAAAGCACAGAGCCCCAGATTTGCTGTTGTCCTGGAGAGCTTGCAGAGCACTGGGGAAAGGCAGGCAGAGAATTCCCTGCTAGCACCTTCTCTGTGCCTGGGAAGCAGAAGTGTTCACATTGCTTCGCAAGAATCGTTTTTGTGCAGAAAACAGTAACACTTGTTCAGAAGGAAAGAAAGCACAGAGCCCCAGATTCTATGTTGTCCTGGAGAGCTTTCAGAGCACTGGGGAAAGGCAGGCAGAGAAGTCCTTGCTAGTACCTTCTCTGTGCCTGTTCACATTGTTTCGCAGAATCGCTTTTGTGAAGAAAACAGTAACACTTGTTCAGAAGGAAAGAAAGCACAGAGCCCCAGATTCTATGTTGTCCTGGAGAGCTTGCAGAGCACTGGGGAAAGGCAGGCAGAGAATTCCCTGATAGTACCTTCTCTGTGCCTAGGAAGCAGAAGTGTTCACATTGCTTCGCAAGATTCGCTTTTGTGCAGAAAACAGTAACACTTGTTCAGAAGGAAAGAAAGCACAGAGCCCCAGATTTTATGTTGTCCTGGAGAGCTTGCAGAGCACTGGGGAAAGGCAGGCAGAGAATTCCCTGCTAGCACCTTCTCTGTGCCTGTTCACATTGCTTCGCAGAATCGCTTTTGTGCAGAAAACAGTAACACTTGTTCAGAACGAAAGAAAGCACAGAGCCCCAGATTCTATGTTGTCCTGGAGAGCTTGCAGAGCACTGGGGAAAGGCAGGCAGAGAATTCCCTGCTAGCACCTTCTCTGTGCCTGGGAAGCAGAAGTGTTCACATTGCTTCGCAAGAATCGCTTTTGTGCAGAAAACAGTAACACTTGTTCAGAACGAAAGAAAGCACAGAGCCCCAGATTTGCTGTTCTCCTGGAGAGCTTGCAGAGCACTGGGGAAAGGCAGGCAGAGAATTCCCTGCTAGCACCTTCTCTGTGCCTGTTCACATTGCTTCGCAGAATCGCTTTTGTGCAGAAAACAGTAACACTTGTTCAGAACGAAAGAAAGCACAGAGCCCCAGATTCTATGTTGTCCTGGAGAGCTTGCAGAGCACTGGGGAAAGGCAGGCAGAGAATTCCCTGATAGCACCTTCTCTGTGCCTGGGAAGCAGAAGTGTTCACATTGCTTCGCAGAATCGCTTTTGTGCACAAAACAGTAACACTTGTTCAGAACAAAAGAAAGCACAGAGCCCCAGATTTGATGTTGTCCTGGAGAGCTTGCAGAGCACTGGGGAAAGGCAGGCAGAGAATTCCCTGATAGCACCTTCTCTGTGCCTGTTCACATTGCTTCGCAGAATCGCTTTTGTGCAGAAAACAGTAACACTTGTTCAGAACGAAAGAAAGCACAGAGCCCCAGATTTGCTGTTGTCCTGGAGAGCTTGCAGAGCACTGGGGAAAGGCAGGCAGAGAATTCCCTGCTAGCACCTTCTCTGTGCCTGGGAAGCAGAAGTGTTCACATTGCTTCGCAAGAATCGCTTTTGTGCAGAAAACAGTAACACTTGTTCAGAACGAAAGAAAGCACAGAGCCCCAGATTTGCTGTTGTCCTGGAGAGCTTGCAGAGCACTGGGGAAAGGCAGGCAGAGAATTCCCTGCTAGCACCTTCTCTGTGCCTGGGAAGCAGAAGTGTTCACATTGCTTCGCAAGAATCGTTTTTGTGCAGGAAACAGTAACACTTGTTCAGAAGGAAAGAAAGCACAGAGCCCCAGATTTTATGTTGTCCTGGAGAGCTTGCAGAGCACTGGGGAAAGGCAGGCAGAGAATTCCTTGCTAGTACCTTCTCTGTGCCTGTTCACATTGTTTCGCAGAATCGCTTTTGTGCAGAAAACAGTAACACTTGTTCAGAAGGAAAGAAAGCACAGAGCCCCAGATTCTATGTTGTCCTGGAGAGCTTGCAGAGCACTGGGGAAAGGCAGGCAGAGAATTCCCTGCTAGCACCTTCTCTGTGCCTGGGAAGCAGAAGTGTTCACATTGCTTCGCAAGAATCGCTTTTGTGCAGAAAACAGTAACACTTGTTCAGAACGAAAGAAAGCACAGAGCCCCAGATTTGCTGTTCTCCTGGAGAGCTTGCAGAGCACTGGGGAAAGGCAGGCAGAGAATTCCCTGCTAGCACCTTCTCTGTGCCTGTTCACATTGCTTCGCAGAATCGCTTTTGTGCAGAAAACAGTAACACTTGTTCAGAACGAAAGAAAGCACAGAGCCCCAGATTCTATGTTGTCCTGGAGAGCTTGCAGAGCACTGGGGAAAGGCAGGCAGAGAATTCCCTGCTAGCACCTTCTCTGTGCCTGGGAAGCAGAAGTGTTCACATTGCTTCGCAAGAATCGCTTTTGTGCAGAAAACAGTAACACTTGTTCAGAAGGAAAGAAAGCACAGAGCCCCAGATTTTATGTTGTCCTGGAGAGCTTGCAGAGCACTGGGGAAAGGCAGGCAGAGAATTCCCTGATAGCACCTTCTCTGTGCCTGTTCACATTGCTTCGCAAGAATCGCTTTTGTGCAGAAAACAGTAACACTTGTTCAGAACGAAAGAAAGCACAGAGCCCCAGATTCTATGTTTTCCTGGAGAGCTTGCAGAGCACTGGGGAAAGGCAGGCAGAGAATTCCCTGCTAGCACCTTCTCTGTGCCTGGGAAGCAGAAGTGTTCACATTGCTTCGCAAGAATCGCTTTTGTGCAGAAAACAGTAACACTTGTTCAGAACGAAAGAAAGCACAGAGCCCCAGATTTGCTGTTCTCCTGGAGAGCTTGCAGAGCACTGGGGAAAGGCAGGCAGAGAATTCCCTGCTAGCACCTTCTCTGTGCCTGTTCACATTGCTTCGCAGAATCGCTTTTGTGCAGAAAACAGTAACACTTGTTCAGAACGAAAGAAAGCACAGAGCCCCAGATTCTATGTTGTCCTGGAGAGCTTGCAGAGCACTGGGGAAAGGCAGGCAGAGAATTCCCTGCTAGCACCTTCTCTGTGCCTGTTCACATTGCTTCGCAGAATCGCTTTTGTGCAGAAAACAGTAACACTTGTTCAGAACGAAAGAAAGCACAGAGCCCCAGATTCTATGTTGTCCTGGAGAGCTTGCAGAGCACTGGGGAAAGGCAGGCAGAGAATTCCCTGCTAGCACCTTCTCTGTGCCTGGGAAGCAGAAGTGTTCACATTGCTTCGCAAGAATCGCTTTTGTGCAGAAAACAGTAACACTTGTTCAGAAGGAAAGAAAGCACAGAGCCCCAGATTTTATGTTGTCCTGGAGAGCTTGCAGAGCACTGGGGAAAGGCAGGCAGAGAATTCCCTGATAGCACCTTCTCTGTGCCTGTTCACATTGCTTCGCAAGAATCGCTTTTGTGCAGAAAACAGTAACACTTGTTCAGAACGAAAGAAAGCACAGAGCCCCAGATTCTATGTTTTCCTGGAGAGCTTGCAGAGCACTGGGGAAAGGCAGGCAGAGAATTCCCTGCTAGCACCTTCTCTGTGCCTGGGAAGCAGAAGTGTTCACATTGCTTCGCAAGAATCGTTTTTGTGCAGAAAACAGTAACACTTGTTCAGAAGGAAAGAAAGCACAGAGCCCCAGATTTTATGTTGTCCTGGAGAGCTTGCAGAGCACTGGGGAAAGGCAGGCAGAGAATTCCCTGATAGCACCTTCTCTGTGCCTGTTCACATTGCTTCGCAGAATCGCTTTTGTGCAGAAAACAGTAACACTTGTTCAGAACGAAAGAAAGCACAGAGCCCCAGATTCTATGTTGTCCTGGAGAGCTTGCAGAGCACTGGGGAAAGGCAGGCAGAGAATTCCCTGCTAGCACCTTCTCTGTGCCTGGGAAGCAGAAGTGTTCACATTGCTTCGCAAGAATCGCTTTTGTGCAGAAAACAGTAACACTTGTTCAGAATGAAAGAAAGCACAGAGCCCCAGATTTGCTGTTGTCCTGGAGAGCTTGCAGAGCACTGGGGAAAGGCAGGCAGAGAATTCCCTGCTAGCACCTTCTCTGTGCCTGGGAAGCAGAAGTGTTCACATTGCTTCGCAAGAATCGTTTTTGTGCAGAAAACAGTAACACTTGTTCAGAAGGAAAGAAAGCACAGAGCCCCAGATTCTATGTTGTCCTGGAGAGCTTTCAGAGCACTGGGGAAAGGCAGGCAGAGAAGTCCTTGCTAGTACCTTCTCTGTGCCTGTTCACATTGTTTCGCAGAATCGCTTTTGTGAAGAAAACAGTAACACTTGTTCAGAAGGAAAGAAAGCACAGAGCCCCAGATTCTATGTTGTCCTGGAGAGCTTGCAGAGCACTGGGGAAAGGCAGGCAGAGAATTCCCTGATAGTACCTTCTCTGTGCCTAGGAAGCAGAAGTGTTCACATTGCTTCGCAAGATTCGCTTTTGTGCAGAAAACAGTAACACTTGTTCAGAAGGAAAGAAAGCACAGAGCCCCAGATTTTATGTTGTCCTGGAGAGCTTGCAGAGCACTGGGGAAAGGCAGGCAGAGAATTCCCTGCTAGCACCTTCTCTGTGCCTGTTCACATTGCTTCGCAGAATCGCTTTTGTGCAGAAAACAGTAACACTTGTTCAGAACGAAAGAAAGCACAGAGCCCCAGATTTGCTGTTGTCCTGGAGAGCTTGCAGAGCACTGGGGAAAGGCAGGCAGAGAATTCCCTGCTAGCACCTTCTCTGTGCCTGGGAAGCAGAAGTGTTCACATTGCTTCGCAAGAATCGCTTTTGTGCAGAAAACAGTAACACTTGTTCAGAACGAAAGAAAGCACAGAGCCCCAGATTTGCTGTTGTCCTGGAGAGCTTGCAGAGCACTGGGGAAAGGCAGGCAGAGAATTCCCTGCTAGCACCTTCTCTGTGCCTGGGAAGCAGAAGTGTTCACATTGCTTCGCAAGAATCGTTTTTGTGCAGAAAACAGTAACACTTGTTCAGAAGGAAAGAAAGCACAGAGCCCCAGATTCTATGTTGTCCTGGAGAGCTTTCAGAGCACTGGGGAAAGGCAGGCAGAGAAGTCCTTGCTAGTACCTTCTCTGTGCCTGTTCACATTGTTTCGCAGAATCGCTTTTGTGAAGAAAACAGTAACACTTGTTCAGAAGGAAAGAAAGCACAGAGCCCCAGATTCTATGTTGTCCTGGAGAGCTTGCAGAGCACTGGGGAAAGGCAGGCAGAGAATTCCCTGATAGTACCTTCTCTGTGCCTAGGAAGCAGAAGTGTTCACATTGCTTCGCAAGATTCGCTTTTGTGCAGAAAACAGTAACACTTGTTCAGAAGGAAAGAAAGCACAGAGCCCCAGATTTTATGTTGTCCTGGAGAGCTTGCAGAGCACTGGGGAAAGGCAGGCAGAGAATTCCCTGCTAGCACCTTCTCTGTGCCTGTTCACATTGCTTCGCAGAATCGCTTTTGTGCAGAAAACAGTAACACTTGTTCAGAACGAAAGAAAGCACAGAGCCCCAGATTCTATGTTGTCCTGGAGAGCTTGCAGAGCACTGGGGAAAGGCAGGCAGAGAATTCCCTGCTAGCACCTTCTCTGTGCCTGGGAAGCAGAAGTGTTCACATTGCTTCGCAAGAATCGCTTTTGTGCAGAAAACAGTAACACTTGTTCAGAACGAAAGAAAGCACAGAGCCCCAGATTTGCTGTTCTCCTGGAGAGCTTGCAGAGCACTGGGGAAAGGCAGGCAGAGAATTCCCTGCTAGCACCTTCTCTGTGCCTGTTCACATTGCTTCGCAGAATCGCTTTTGTGCAGAAAACAGTAACACTTGTTCAGAACGAAAGAAAGCACAGAGCCCCAGATTCTATGTTGTCCTGGAGAGCTTGCAGAGCACTGGGGAAAGGCAGGCAGAGAATTCCCTGCTAGCACCTTCTCTGTGCCTGTTCACATTGCTTCGCAGAATCACTTTTGTGCAGAAAACAGTAACACTTGTTCAGAACGAAAGAAAGCACAGAGCCCCAGATTCTATGTTGTCCTGGAGAGCTTGCAGAGCACTGGGGAAAGGCAGGCAGAGAATTCCCTGATAGTACCTTCTCTGTGCCTGGAAAGCAGAAGTGTTCACATTGCTTCGCAAGATTCGCTTTTGTGCAGAAAACACTAACACTTGTTCAGAAGGAAAGAAAGCACAGAGCCCCAGATTTTATGTTGTCCTGGAGAGCTTGCAGAGCACTGGGGAAAGGCAGGCAGAGAATTCCCTGCTAGCACCTTCTCTGTGCCTGGGAAGCAGAAGTGTTCACATTACTTCGCAGAATCGCTTTTGTGCAGAAAACAGTAACACTTGTTCAGAAGGAAAGAAAGCACAGAGCCCCAGATTCTATGTTGTCCTGGAGAGCTTGCAGAGCACTGGGGAAAGGCAGGCAGAGAATTCCTTGCTAGCACCTTCTCTGTGCCTGGGAAGCAGAAGTGTTCACATTGCTTCGCAGAATCGCTTTTGTGCAGAAAACAGTAACACTTGTTCAGAAGGAAAGAAAGCACAGAGCCCCAGATTTGCTGTTGTCCTGGAGAGCTTGCAGAGCACTGGGGAAAGGCAGGCAGAGAATTCCTTGCTAGCACCTTCTCTGTGCCTGGGAAGCAGAAGTGTTCACATTGCTCTGCAAGAATCGCTTTTGTGCAGAAAACACTAACACTTGTTCAGAAGGAAAGAAAGCACAGAGCCCCAGATTCTATGTTGTCCTGGAGAGCTTGCAGAGCACTGGGGAAAGGCAGGCAGAGAATTCCCTGCTAGCACCTTCTCTGTGCCTGTTCACATTGCTTCGCAGAATCGCTTTTGTGCAGAAAACAGTAACACTTGTTCAGAACGAAAGAAAGCACAGAGCCCCAGATTCTATGTTGTCCTGGAGAGCTTGCAGAGCACTGGGGAAAGGCAGGCAGGGAATTCCCTGCTAGCACCTTCTCTGTGCCTGGGAAGCAGAAGTGTTCACATTGCTTCGCAAGAATCGCTTTTGTGCAGAAAACAGTAACACTTGTTCAGAAGGAAAGAAAGCACAGAGCCCCAGATTTTATGTTGTCCTGGAGAGCTTGCAGAGCACTGGGGAAAAAGGCAGGCAGAGAATTCCTTGCTAGTACCTTCTCTGTGCCTGTTCACATTGCTTCGCAAGAATCGCTTTTGTGAAGAAAACAGTAACACTTGTTCAGAAGGAAAGAAAGCACAGAGCCCCAGATTCTATGTTGTCCTGGAGAGCTTGCAGAGCACTGGGGAAAGGCAGGCAGAGAATTCCCTGATAGTACCTTCTCTGTGCCTAGGAAGCAGAAGTGTTCACATTGCTTCGCAAGATTCGCTTTTGTGCAGAAAACACTAACACTTGTTCAGAAGGAAAGAAAGCACAGAGCCCCAGATTTTATGTTGTCCTGGAGAGCTTGCAGAGCACTGGGGAAAGGCAGGCAGAGAATTCCCTGCTAGCACCTTCTCTGTGCCTGTTCACATTGCTTCGCAGAATCGCTTTTGTGCAGAAAACAGTAACACTTGTTCAGAACGAAAGAAAGCACAGAGCCCCAGATTCTATGTTGTCCTGGAGAGCTTGCAGAGCACTGGGGAAAGGCAGGCAGAGAATTCCCTGCTAGCACCTTCTCTGTGCCTGGGAAGCAGAAGTGTTCACATTGCTTCGCAAGAATCGCTTTTGTGCAGAAAACAGTAACACTTGTTCAGAACGAAAGAAAGCACAGAGCCCCAGATTTGCTGTTCTCCTGGAGAGCTTGCAGAGCACTGGGGAAAGGCAGGCAGAGAATTCCCTGCTAGCACCTTCTCTGTGCCTGTTCACATTGCTTCGCAGAATCGCTTTTGTGCAGAAAACAGTAACACTTGTTCAGAACGAAAGAAAGCACAGAGCCCCAGATTCTATGTTGTCCTGGAGAGCTTGCAGAGCACTGGGGAAAGGCAGGCAGAGAATTCCCTGATAGTACCTTCTCTGTGCCTGGGAAGCAGAAGTGTTCACATTGCTTCGCAGAATCGCTTTTGTGCAGAAAACAGTAACACTTGTTCAGAACGAAAGAAAGCACAGAGCCCCAGATTCTATGTTGTCCTGGAGAGCTTGCAGAGCACTGGGGAAAGGCAGGCAGAGAATTCCTTGCTAGCACCTTCTCTGTGCCTGGGAAGCAGAAGTGTTCACATTGCTTCGCAGAATCGCTTTTGTGCAGAAAACAGTAACACTTGTTCAGAAGGAAAGAAAGCACAGAGCCCCAGATTTGCTGTTGTCCTGGAGAGCTTGCAGAGCACTGGGGAAAGGCAGGCAGAGAATTCCTTGCTAGCACCTTCTCTGTGCCTGGGAAGCAGAAGTGTTCACATTGCTTCGCAGAATCGCTTTTGTGCAGAAAACACTAACACTTGTTCAGAAGGAAAGAAAGCACAGAGCCCCAGATTCTATGTTGTCCTGGAGAGCTTGCAGAGCACTGGGGAAAGGCAGGCAGAGAATTCCCTGCTAGCACCTTCTCTGTGCCTGTTCACATTGCTTCGCAGAATCGCTTTTGTGCAGAAAACAGTAACACTTGTTCAGAACGAAAGAAAGCACAGAGCCCCAGATTCTATGTTGTCCTGGAGAGCTTGCAGAGCACTGGGGAAAGGCAGGCAGAGAATTCCCTGCTAGCACCTTCTCTGTGCCTGGGAAGCAGAAGTGTTCACATTGCTTCGCAAGAATCGCTTTTGTGCAGAAAACAGTAACACTTGTTCAGAAGGAAAGAAAGCACAGAGCCCCAGATTTTATGTTGTCCTGGAGAGCTTGCAGAGCACTGGGGAAAGGCAGGCAGAGAATTCCTTGCTAGTACCTTCTCTGTGCCTGTTCACATTGTTTCGCAGAATCGCTTTTGTGAAGAAAACAGTAACACTTGTTCAGAAGGAAAGAAAGCACAGAGCCCCAGATTCTATGTTGTCCTGGAGAGCTTGCAGAGCACTGGGGAAAGGCAGGCAGAGAATTCCCTGATAGTACCTTCTCTGTGCCTAGGAAGCAGAAGTGTTCACATTGCTTCGCAAGATTCGCTTTTGTGCAGAAAACACTAACACTTGTTCAGAAGGAAAGAAAGCACAGAGCCCCAGATTTTATGTTGTCCTGGAGAGCTTGCAGAGCACTGGGGAAAGGCAGGCAGAGAATTCCCTGATAGCACCTTCTCTGTGCCTGTTCACATTGCTTCGCAGAATCGCTTTTGTGCAGAAAACAGTAACACTTGTTCAGAACGAAAGAAAGCACAGAGCCCCAGATTCTATGTTGTCCTGGAGAGCTTGCAGAGCACTGGGGAAAGGCAGGCAGAGAATTCCCTGCTAGCACCTTCTCTGTGCCTGGGAAGCAGAAGTGTTCACATTGCTTCGCAAGAATCGCTTTTGTGCAGAAAACAGTAACACTTGTTCAGAACGAAAGAAAGCACAGAGCCCCAGATTTGCTGTTCTCCTGGAGAGCTTGCAGAGCACTGGGGAAAGGCAGGCAGAGAATTCCCTGCTAGCACCTTCTCTGTGCCTGTTCACATTGCTTCGCAGAATCGCTTTTGTGCAGAAAACAGTAACACTTGTTCAGAACGAAAGAAAGCACAGAGCCCCAGATTCTATGTTGTCCTGGAGAGCTTGCAGAGCACTGGGGAAAGGCAGGCAGAGAATTCCCTGCTAGCACCTTCTCTGTGCCTGTTCACATTGCTTCGCAGAATCGCTTTTGTGCAGAAAACAGTAACACTTGTTCAGAACGAAAGAAAGCACAGAGCCCCAGATTCTATGTTGTCCTGGAGAGCTTGCAGAGCACTGGGGAAAGGCAGGCAGAGAATTCCCTGATAGCACCTTCTCTGTGCCTGGGAAGCAGAAGTGTTCACATTGCTTCGCAGAATCGCTTTTGTGCAGAAAACAGTAACACTTGTTCAGAAGGAAAGAAAGCACAGAGCCCCAGATTTTATGTTGTCCTGGAGAGCTTGCAGAGCACTGGGGAAAGGCAGGCAGAGAATTCCTTGCTAGTACCTTCTCTGTGCCTGTTCACATTGTTTCGCAGAATCGCTTTTGTGAAGAAAACAGTAACACTTGTTCAGAAGGAAAGAAAGCACAGAGCCCCAGATTCTATGTTGTCCTGGAGAGCTTGCAGAGCACTGGGGAAAGGCAGGCAGAGAATTCCCTGATAGTACCTTCTCTGTGCCTAGGAAGCAGAAGTGTTCACATTGCTTCGCAAGATTCGCTTTTGTGCAGAAAACACTAACACTTGTTCAGAAGGAAAGAAAGCACAGAGCCCCAGATTTTATGTTGTCCTGGAGAGCTTGCAGAGCACTGGGGAAAGGCAGGCAGAGAATTCCCTGATAGCACCTTCTCTGTGCCTGTTCACATTGCTTCGCAGAATCGCTTTTGTGCAGAAAACAGTAACACTTGTTCAGAACGAAAGAAAGCACAGAGCCCCAGATTCTATGTTGTCCTGGAGAGCTTGCAGAGCACTGGGGAAAGGCAGGCAGAGAATTCCCTGCTAGCACCTTCTCTGTGCCTGGGAAGCAGAAGTGTTCACATTGCTTCGCAAGAATCGCTTTTGTGCAGAAAACAGTAACACTTGTTCAGAACGAAAGAAAGCACAGAGCCCCAGATTTGCTGTTCTCCTGGAGAGCTTGCAGAGCACTGGGGAAAGGCAGGCAGAGAATTCCCTGCTAGCACCTTCTCTGTGCCTGTTCACATTGCTTCGCAGAATCGCTTTTGTGCAGAAAACAGTAACACTTGTTCAGAACGAAAGAAAGCACAGAGCCCCAGATTCTATGTTGTCCTGGAGAGCTTGCAGAGCACTGGGGAAAGGCAGGCAGAGAATTCCCTGCTAGCACCTTCTCTGTGCCTGTTCACATTGCTTCGCAGAATCGCTTTTGTGCAGAAAACAGTAACACTTGTTCAGAACGAAAGAAAGCACAGAGCCCCAGATTCTATGTTGTCCTGGAGAGCTTGCAGAGCACTGGGGAAAGGCAGGCAGAGAATTCCCTGATAGCACCTTCTCTGTGCCTGGGAAGCAGAAGTGTTCACATTGCTTCACAAGAATCGCTTTTGTGCAGAAAACACTAACACTTGTTCAGAACGAAAGAAAGCACAGAGCCCCAGATTTGCTGTTCTCCTGGAGAGCTTGCAGAGCACTGGGGAAAGGCAGGCAGAGAATTCCCTGCTAGCACCTTCTCTGTGCCTGTTCACATTGCTTCGCAGAATCGCTTTTGTGCAGAAAACAGTAACACTTGTTCAGAAGGAAAGAAAGCACAGAGCCCCAGATTCTATGTTGTCCTGGAGAGCTTGCAGAGCACTGGGGAAAGGCAGGCAGAGAATTCCCTGATAGCACCTTCTCTGTGCCTGGGAAGCAGAAGTGTTCACATTGCTTCGCAAGAATCGCTTTTGTGCAGAAAACAGTAACACTTGTTCAGAAGGAAAGAAAGCACAGAGCCCCAGATTTTATGTTGTCCTGGAGAGCTTGCAGAGCACTGGGGAAAGGCAGGCAGAGAATTCCTTGCTAGTACCTTCTCTGTGCCTGTTCACATTGTTTCGCAGAATCGCTTTTGTGAAGAAAACAGTAACACTTGTACAGAAGGAAAGAAAGCACAGAGCCCCAGATTCTATGTTGTCCTGGAGAGCTTGCAGAGCACTGGGGAAAGGCAGGCAGAGAATTCCCTGATAGTACCTTCTCTGTGCCTAGGAAGCAGAAGTGTTCACATTGCTTCGCAAGATTCGCTTTTGTGCAGAAAACACTAACACTTGTTCAGAAGGAAAGAAAGCACAGAGCCCCAGATTTTATGTTGTCCTGGAGAGCTTGCAGAGCACTGGGGAAAGGCAGGCAGAGAATTCCCTGATAGCACCTTCTCTGTGCCTGTTCACATTGCTTCGCAGAATCGCTTTTGTGCAGAAAACAGTAACACTTGTTCAGAACGAAAGAAAGCACAGAGCCCCAGATTCTATGTTGTCCTGGAGAGCTTGCAGAGCACTGGGGAAAGGCAGGCAGAGAATTCCCTGCTAGCACCTTCTCTGTGCCTGGGAAGCAGAAGTGTTCACATTGCTTCGCAAGAATCGCTTTTGTGCAGAAAACAGTAACACTTGTTCAGAACGAAAGAAAGCACAGAGCCCCAGATTTGCTGTTCTCCTGGAGAGCTTGCAGAGCACTGGGGAAAGGCAGGCAGAGAATTCCCTGCTAGCACCTTCTCTGTGCCTGTTCACATTGCTTCGCAGAATCGCTTTTGTGCAGAAAACAGTAACACTTGTTCAGAAGGAAAGAAAGCACAGAGCCCCAGATTCTATGTTGTCCTGGAGAGCTTGCAGAGCACTGGGGAAAGGCAGGCAGAGAATTCCTTGCTAACACCTTCTCTGTGCCTGGGAAGCAGAAGTGTTCACATTGCTTCGCAGAATCGCTTTTGTGAAGAAAACAGTAACACTTGTTCAGAAGGAAAGAAAGCACAGAGCCCCAGATTTGCTGTTGTCCTGGAGAGCTTGCAGAGCACTGGGGAAAGGCAGGCAGAGAATTCCTTGCTAGCACCTTCTCTGTGCCTGTTCACATTGTTTCGCAGAATCGCTTTTGTGAAGAAAACAGTAACACTTGTTCAGAAGGAAAGAAAGCACAGAGCCCCAGATTCTATGTTGTCCTGGAGAGCTTGCAGAGCACTGGGGAAAGGCAGGCAGAGAATTCCCTGATAGTACCTTCTCTGTGCCTAGGAAGCAGAAGTGTTCACATTGCTTCGCAAGATTCGCTTTTGTGCAGAAAACAGTAACACTTGTTCAGAAGGAAAGAAAGCACAGAGCCCCAGATTCTATGTTGTCCTGGAGAGCTTGCAGAGCACTGGGGAAAGGCAGGCAGAGAATTCCCTGATAGCACCTTCTCTGTGCCTAGGAAGCAGAAGTGTTCACATTGCTTCGCAAGAATCGCTTTTGTGCAGAATACAGTAACACTTGTTCAGAAGGAAAGAAAGCACAGAGCCCCAGATTTTATGTTGTCCTGGAGAGCTTGCAGAGCACTGGGGAAAGGCAGGCAGAGAATTCCCTGATAGCACCTT